>NC_064410.1:61245000-61942500 GCF_023375975.1 Astyanax mexicanus | reverse complement strand
GTATTTGAAACGAGTACTTGCTGATTTATGTATTTTATATTGGAAAAGGACCAAACAAGGCTGACCTGTGCTACTGCAGTTTGCTGAAACTGGTTGTGCTACTTTATTACTAATAACAAAAAAAAACAGGGTGTCTAATTTCTCTTTAAGCTAGAAATATGTACATATATACGGCTCTGGAAAAATAAGAGACCACTTCAGTTTTTGAATCAGTTTCTCTGATTTTGCTATTTATAGGTTTATATTTGATTAAAATGAACATTGTTGTTTTATTCTATAAACTACAGACAACATTTCTCATAATTTCCAAATACAAATATTGTAATTTAGAGCATTTATTTACAGAAAATGAGAAATAGCTGAAATTACAAAAAAAGAAAAAGACGCAGAGCTTTCAGACCTCAAATAATGCAAAGAAAACAAGTTCATATTCATAAAGTTTTAAGAGTTCAGAAATCAATATTTGGTGGAATAACCCTGGTGGTTTTTAATCACAGTTTTCTTCATGCATCTTTGCATCATGTTCTCCTCCACCAGTCTTACACACTGCTTTTGGATAACTTTATGCTGCTTTACTCCTGGTGTAAAAATTCAAGCAGTTCAGTTTGGTGGTTTGATGGCTTGTGATCATCCATCTTCCTCTTGATTATATTCTAAAGGTTTTTAATTTGGTAAAATCAAAGAAACTCTTATTGTATACATGGATTATTAGCATTTTTTCATAATTCCCACATCGTTATGGATTTTTGTCAGGCTAAAAACGATTCAGTTTTTCAATGTTGATTTGTAGCTGACTCCTCTCCGATACTGAATGTTAATTGGTGATTAATGGATTTTATCTGTATAAATGTGCAGGATTGACATTCATCGTAAGGAGAACGCCGGCGCAGCAGAGAAGCCCATCACGGTCCACTCCACTCCAGAGGGCTGCAGCGCCGCCTGCAGGAGCCTCATGGAGATCATGCAGAAAGAAGCTCTAGACACCAAAATGTGAGTCTTTGTCCTGCGCACACGTCCTGATGCACTATAATACACTACAGGTGTGTGTTCTCACCTGTACCTGTCTGTCTCTGATCCACAGCACTGAGGAGATTCCCCTTAAGATTTTGGCCCATAATAACTTTGTGGGACGTCTGATCGGAAAAGAGGGACGCAACTTGAAGAAAATTGAACAAGACACTGGGACTAAAATCACCATCTCGCCGTGAGTGACACATGCAGAGTACTGCCACTTTTTATATATTTATCTATATATACATACATATATATATATATATATATATATATATATATATATATATATATATATATATATATATATATATATATATATACACATATACATACACATATACACTAGTGCATCTCAGAAAAATTGAATAATTGAAAAGTTACTTTATTTCAGTAATTCAGTTAAAATGATGTGAAACTCATATTTTATATAGATGTATTAAACACAGAGTGGTCTATTTTAAGCGTTTATTTCTTTTATTGTTGATTATGACTTACAGCCAATAAAAAAAAAAAAAAAAAAGAATATTATATAAGATCAATTGGTACTTTTGTCAGTGTGGGCAGTGTGCCAAGTCCTGCTGGAAAATGAAATCCGCATCTCCATAAAAGTTGTCAGCAGAGGGAAACGGGGAAAAGTGCTGTACGATTTTTTTCTGGAAAAAATAGAAATATAAAACGCCATAAAACTCTGGATACGAGGTGCAGAAAACTTAAAATGTATTAATACTGTAGCTTGAAGGATAATTTCATTGCACACTGAACTGAATGTATTTGCTAACTGGAGAAAGAAGGGAATTGTGGCTGATTTTAATACTGTAATGCCTCTAATGTCTTCAGTAATAAAAAATATATATATTTTTTCAGTATTTTAGGTCAGATTATAGTGTTTATGGGACTATTTAAAATATTTCGTTTTGTAAAGGAAGTCGTGTTGAAGTTGTTGGTGTATCTTTTTTTTCTTTTCTTTTTTTTATAAAGGTATATTTGCATTCTTCAGCTGTTTTTCTGATAATGAAGTCTGATTTATTCATATATTTTGTGTATAAATGTTGTGAGACAAAGTAAACCCAATACTAATCAAAGCCTCTATTTAAAGCCTTAGTGTTTTATATTATATGAACTCCTAACAGTACAATAAATCACAAACCTATATAAATATATAAAACCCCAGGTATGCAAAAAATAAATAAATAAAATGATTTAATAAAATACTGTAATATACTGTGAAACTGTCAATCTTAAAAAATTCGGTGACATTTTTGGTCATAAAAGAAATAAACACTTAAAATAGATCACTCTGTGTGTTTAATACATCTATATAATATGAGTTTTACATTTTTACTGAATTACTGAAATAAAGTAACTTTTCAAAGATGTTCTAATTTTTTTGAGATGGCCCTATATAAGGCCTATAAGGCCTTTTGGGCTTGTCAAAAGGTAAATGTGATTAATTGCATGTTTTGTAAAAATTACGTTTAGGTCCAACTTATTATATTATGTTAATATTTGAATATAATGTAATATAATGTGCATCTCCTCCAGTTTGCAGGACCTGACTCTGTATAACCCAGAGCGCACCATCACAGTGAAGGGCTCTATAGAAGCTTGTGCCAGAGCCGAGGAGGAGCTCATGAAGAAAATCCGAGAGTCCTACGAAAACGATGTAGCCGCCATGAACGTACGTACGATTTTATACATTAACCAGCCATTACATTAACACTACTGACAGGTGACGTGAGAAACATCTTTATGCATCTTTTAAAAATATATATTTTTTAACTACATAGTAAATTAATAGTGAAGTGATCTATCAGACTATGAAAGAACACATAAGGAATCATGTAGTAACTTAAAAACAGTGTTAAACAAACCAAAATACTCTTTGAAGAAGCTTTCTGAAGAGCTGTTAACTTTTATTTTCTGAGGCTGGTAATTGAGGGAATAGAGGGAACTGATGAGTGCCAGTTTCACCATTATAATCTTTTTGATGGTCTTTTTAGCAACTGCACTTGAGGACAGTTTTAAAGATCTTGAAATTCTTCTTTTTTGGATTGACTGACCTTTTATTTCTTCTTAATCATTATTTTTTTTACTTAGTTGGGTAATTCTTGCTTTTCATAATATGGATTAGAGCATTACTCAAATATTCACTATTCACTGTATACCAACTAGGGATGTGCCATATCTGATCATTCACAAAATAGAAAAATGTTGACGATATTATATTATACCATGAATATTGTGCCATATCAACCACCCCTAATTATCACATCAGGGTTCTACTTTTGTACTGTTTTTAGCAAAAGAAATATTCACACTGTTCTCATTTCCCGTTATGTACTATCTACTAGAGACAGATTATATGTCTACAGTATGATTAATTTGACTTTAATCCTGGATATATGGAGATATTTTACTTTCGTTTTGTTGCAGTACTACGTTTTTGAAATATTGTGATATTATTTTAGAGCCATATCGCCCACTCCTAATAGCAACTCTACCTCTTCACAACTTTAACTGATGCTTTCAAACACTTTATTAAGAGACAAGAAATTAAAGTAATTAACTCTTGATGAGTTCAGCACAGCTGTTAACTGAAAGCCTGAATTCCAGGAGACTCTACCTCATAAAGCTGACTGAGAAAATCCAGCAGAGATGAACAAAACGGTCAAAGAATTGAAAATATAAAACCTATTCTGGTTTGTTTAACATTTGTATGATCAGTGCAGCTGAAATCAATGTGAGTGACAGTGAGTGTAGAAACATATAAATAAATAAAATTTATTTTTTAATAAAATTAAAAACTGTTTTTACATCTATTATCTGGCATGTTATGACTACTTATATTTAAATCTGCTTATTTGGAAGCAGAAAGCTGCACGCAGATGCACAGTTCTGCTGAATACATAGCATTTCTGATGCTGGATGCAAATTCTGGGTGTAGTTTCTTGTTTTGTCTTGATTAATTATTGATATCTCTCCATGTGTGTGTCTGCAGTTGCAGTCAAACTTGATTCCTGGGCTGAACTTAAATTCTCTGGGTCTGTTCCCGGTTGGGGCGAGTGGAGGCATGTCCCCCACCATGGTGCCAGGACCCCCTGCTGGAGGACAAGCTGCCTACCCATCGTTTGGGGTAAGAATATGTGTGTGTTGATGTGTGGGTGTGTGTGTGTGAGAATAGGATGTATATTAGTGCATCTCAAATTAATATAAAATTAGAATAGAATTTGAAAAATTACTTTTTCAGTAATTAAGCTCAAAATATGAAACTGATAATTCCTCTGTGATGGAGAGCTTAATTTAACTTATTTTAACTCTTTATTTTTTTTTGTTCCACTTTAAATGCTGCAGCTGTCTATTGCACTATTTAAGGTGGAACAGGAAAGTTAGTTAGTTAGCTAGCTGTATGTAGTGCTAGCAGAGCTACAGACTAGTAGCTCTCCAGCCCAGGGGGTTGTTTAACCCAATTGCAGAACAGTTGATCTCAAAGCAGGTAAACCCAAGAAAAGAGGAAAAATAAAAAATAAACACAGTGCTCCTCACACGGGGTCTAATACACTTTAGCTGCAACTGCAAGTGAATTGGGACACAGCCGGGAAAAATGCCCTTATAAGGAGATGTGGAGCCAGAGAATGCATTACACACTGGCATTGATTTTTGGGTTTTTATTGCCTATAAGCCAGTGTCTCAGAAAATTAGAATATTATATAAGACCAGTCTGTACTTTTGGCAGTGTGGGCTGTGTGCCAAGTCCTGCTGGAAAATGAAATCTGCATCTCTATAAAAGTTGTCAGCAGAGTGAAGAAGCATGAAGAGCTTAAGTAAGATATTGTGTGGGAAAACACTGCACTGACTTTGGACCAGCAGATGACGTGACTCTTCAAACCGTCACTGATTGGTGGAAACTTCACACTAGACCTCGAGCAGTTTGGACTGTGTGTCTCTCCACTCTTCCTCCAGACTCTGATCCCTCCCTTGATTTACAAATGAAATTCAGTAAAGTGAAATGTACTGATGATCAGTCTGATTGATTGATTGGACCCACTCGCCCCTCTTGAGATCTCATGTTAAATTGATGTACAGTGTTTGGCTGGGTTTGCTGGTGTGTGTGTGTGTGTGTGTGTATGTGTGTGTGTGTAAGTACCCGTGTGTGTGTGTGTGTGTGTGTGTGTGTGTGTGTGTGTGTGTGTTTCTCCCGTAGTGCAGCGCCTTTGGGAGCGAGGTGCCGTTTTGGGCCTCAGCGCCGCTCTCCTCCTCCAGCAGTAGCCCAGCCCTCTCTGTAAGTGCCCCCTACCCACAGTGCACTGCTGCGCACGGCTTTTGGCTGCCTGCTACCTGATTGGCCGAAGGCCACGGACATTAGCCAGTGCCTCAATTCCTCCGGGAAGTGCCCCGCCCCCCTGCCCTCCCCTCGCCCCTGAACCCAAACTAACCCAGCTGCGGGTAATGCAGGGTGTGCGGTGTTTAACACACTGTGTCTGCTTTCCAACTGCTTGGTGTGTGTTTCTGGAATGGCACATGCTGCGAGAACTGGTGGGGAATTGGTGTGTAATTGGCGTATGTGTGTGTGTGTGTTTGTTCGCTTGTCTGTCTGTGTGTGTTGGGTTGGCTAATGTGAGTGAATTGAGAACAGGTGTTGGCTTAACCTGCTTGCTCTGTGCTGTGAAATATAGTCAATATTGGTGGCGTTTGCTTGGATACCATTCCTGGCTTGATTGGTAGAGTTGTGGGCATCAGGCAGATTAACATAATATGATGGGACTGTAGTAGGTGTTTTTAAACTGATATTTTTGCTGGAGATTGGGGCTCCAATTTTGGGCTAGATGTTTATTTTTTATTTGATTGTTTGAATGATGTATTAGTTATTATTTTTTTTAGTAATGTGACAATCCACTTTTTTCAGCTCCGATCCGATTCAATATAATTCGATATAAAACTGCCGATACCGATACAAATACCGATACTTTAGTTCATTATTAGTACTATGATTAAGGTTACATAATGAGGCTGAAACAAACCACACAGCCCTTTGAAGAGTATACACAAGTGCATTTAATGTGTTAATGTGTTCTCCAGAATGTCGACTTTTTTTTTTTTTCTTAGATAGATAGCAGCAACACAATACAATAAGAAACATACTCAGACAAATCAAAACACAGAAGAATAGAAAATATATAAGGCTATAAAAACCTAACTATACACGGTAAGGATCTATCTGTAAACAGAGCAGTGCAGTAGATGTTGCTAATGGTCATTAAATAATTAAATAATAATTAACAGACCAAAGTGCAATGTGCAATGACTTTGATTACGAAAGTGGCTGATGTGACGTGGAAATATAATATAAAAATAAATATGCATCCGTTAAAAGATGGTTCTAAAAAGAGAATGTGAATATGTGAATACCCAATCATGAGTAAAGTGTACTTGAATGTAAGTGAGGTTGGGGAAGTGTTAGTGTAAAGAATTAAGTGGTTGAGTAATAATGTCCATGCGGTGTGACTGAGTTAAACTCAGTCGTCAGCAGCATCCCGTCCCCGATGGGAGGAGTTAAAGAGTCTGATGGCTCTCGGGATAAAAGATTTTCTGAGTCTGTCTGTTGTGCAGCTCTGTGACCGCAGTCTGCCACTGAACACACTCCTCTGCTTCATGATGGTGGTGTGAAGTGGGTGACTATCATTGTTCATGATAGAAAGCAGTTTATCCAAAGTCCTTCTCTCAGCTATTGTAACCAAAGAGTCCAGCTCCATTCCAACCACTGCCCCGGCCCTCCTGACCAGCTTGTCCAACCGCTATGCATCTCTCCTCTTCATGTTTTGTAGATAAACATCTAAAGTTACTCAGTCAGCTGCAGACTGAAGTTGCTGGGGTTCAGGGTAAAGTATGGAACTGGACTCCGGATCAGTGATGCGTTTCGTGTTAACATTATTACAGGGTAATTGTTCAGCTCAAGCTGCGGACTGGAATCTGGATCAGTAAGTGGATTGGCCGCACTCGTCCGATATCCGATACGCTAAATTACGTCAATATATTTTATCGGATTGGTCCCATCTCTTTTATTATTATTTTTTTTTAAAGGTCTCCTTTTGCTAAAATCTACTTGTTCGTTGTGAAATACAGTAAGTCTCTCTGAGTTGTTTTCAGTGATCTAAACAAAAAACAGCTCACGTGGCGCTTTAAAATGAATAAAAAAACAAGAAATGAGACATTTTAAATAACATCTACACTCACTGAGCAAGTTATTAAAAAGAAATGAGCCCAATCCTGTTTCTCTTTATTACCCCTGCTCCTTATATTAGAGTGTAACTCTTCTCAGGTAAACAAGTGAAGTCCTATGAAAGATCTATCATCACTTAATAAACAAAGACATGGATTTTTATCAATGTGAATTTTGGGCATTTTTGAAATTGTAAGTAAAAATCACACACTGCACTCCCAAAACATGTGTGAAAATGTATATTTATAGTTAATTAGGCCATATCTCTTCCCGCATAGGCTGGAATGCAATGTTTCCCATTTTAAGGTGATTTTTAAGGGAGAGTAGGGCCAAGAGCGGTCTCATTTTGACAACTTTGAACTTTGAATTTTTTCTAGTGACTTTTATTTTGACACGTTTCGTTTTGATGGGTAAATAATGGAAAGCGTGGTTCTGATTTTGACCTTTTCCGATCAGTGGATAGTATAGTCCATATGAGACTAATTTCATGTGATTAAACTTTAGAAATTAATCTGTGGTTTATATGCATCCTGACCTGTGGAAGGTAATCCATAGGGATTATCTGAGACCCCTAAGGCTACACTAAACTAGTGGTGTAATGGTTCATAGAGTCCAAGCAAGATACAGTGGATTATCTCTAGAATTGTTGAATTCTATTGAACTTCTTCTATTATTTCTGTGTCCGCAGCAACAGCCAGAATCAGAGACTGTATATCTCTTCATCCCTGCCCTGGCGGTGGGCGCCATCATCGGGAAACAGGGCCAGCACATAAAGCAGCTCAGCCGCTTCGCTGGGGCATCAATCAAAGTAAGTGATTGGTTATAAATGACACTCTGTTTGGATGGGCTCTAAACGTCTTTTGGAAATGTTTCTCATGATTCTTCCTTCTCTAGATTGCTCCAGCTGATGGAATGGATGCTAAGCAGAGGATGGTCATCGTTGCAGGACCACCTGAGGCCCAGTTTAAGGTACTGGGATTTTATAAGGTTTTATAGGGTTTAAGAAACGCAATACAATCAATTTTACCTAAAATATGAGTTCAGAACTATCTATTAAATTTATTTGATTTGTTAAATCATTTTGTAGTTGATTTTTTTTTTTTTTGTCCAAATGAGTTGATAAGTTAATTTGAGTGTATACCCCCTTGGTTTGCACCCCAACAAGCCAAGCAAGCGTGGTGTTTTCTCGTATTGGTTAGAGATGTTTGGCAATACTCTTTCAGGGTTCTCACAGGTCCTTACAAAGTCGCAAAATGTCTTAAATTAAAATCCGGTTGAGTAAAGGTCTTAAATTGTCTTAAATTTGCTCTAAATTTGCTGTAGGTATGACCTTTTCAGACTAGCTAGCGATGAGCTAGCTTATGTTATCGGGGAGAAAACTAAGGTTAGCGGAGAGCTAGCTAATATTAGTGGTGAGCTAGCTAATGTTACAAGAGAGCTAGCTAACATTAGCGGTGAGTTAGCTGACGTTATCGGGGAGAGAACTAGGGTTTGCGGAGAGATAGCTAAAGTTGCTGGAGAGCCAGCTAATATTAGTGGAGAGCTGGAGAGCTAGCTAACGTTGCTGGAGAGCTAGCTAACATTAGCAGTGAGTTAGCTAACGTTATCGGGGAGAGAACTAAGGTTAGTGGAGAGCTAGCTAACGTTGCTTGAGAGCTAGCTAACATTAACGGTGATTTAGCTGACGTTATCGGGGCGAGAACTAGGGTTTGCAGAGAGCTAGCTAATATTAATAACTAATGTTACCAGAGAGCTAGCTAACATTAGCGGTGAGTTGGCTGACGTTATCGGGGAGAGTATTAGGGTTTGCGGAGAGCTAGCTAACGTAGCTGGAGAGCTAGCTAATATTAGTGGAGAGCTGGAGAGCTAGCTAATTGTGGTGAGCTAGCTAATGTTACCGGAGAGCTAGCTAACATTAGCGGTGAGTTAGCTAACGTTATCGGGGAGAGAACTAAGGTTAGTGGAGAGATAGCTAACTTTGCTGGAGAGCTAGCTAATATTAGTGGAGAGCTAGCTAACGTTAACAGAGAGAGAACCAATGTTGGCAGAAAGCAGGCTAAGATTAGCGGCAAGTTTGCTAACATTACCGTAGAGAGAACTAACGTTAGTGGAGAGCTAGCTAACGTTGCTGGAGAGCTAGCTAATATTAGTCGTGAGCTAGCTAATGTTACCAGCGAGCTAGCTAACATTAGCAGCAAGCTAGCTAATGTTCCCGAGGAGAGAACTAACATTAGTAGCAGGCTAGCTAAAATTAGCATGATGGAAAATAATCTAGAACTTAAAAAATCTAGTTGCGGTATTGCAAATGGTGATACTGCAAGATCCCCAGTCTTTGTAAAATCTTAGTCTTTGAGTAAAAAGTCTGGGACTTGTCTTTTAGATGTGAGTTTGTCAGATTTTAGTCTATAAAAGTCTTTTTTTTCACAGTTGTGTAGTGTATGATTAGCTTTGGACACAGGACATTGAGTCCAACCAACATTTAGTACTTTTTGGAGGAGGTACCCAGATCTCATTGACATTATTAATCTTTTTACATTTAATACATTTAATATTTCTTTCTTTCTTCCCGCTGTATTAGGCTCAGGGACGAATCTTTGGGAAACTGAAGGAGGAGAACTTCTTTGGGCCGAAAGAAGAGGTCAAACTAGAAGCTCACATCAAAGTGCCATCATTCGCTGCCGGCAGGGTTATTGGCAAGGGAGGCAAAACGGTAAGTCTGACCAATCAGTGATGCTCAGCCTGTGATTAATATTCAGCCCTGTGAATAAAAGGGAAAGATTTGGTGGAAAATAAAGGGGAATCATTTAATCTTTTCCTTCGGTTGTTTGGTTTCAACAATTACACTTCTCAGTATGGGTGTAGATATCGCTCTTGGCAGCGTGAGCCTCATGCTGGCTCTATAAATAGGGCTGGGCAGAAACTCGCAGTGTTAACAGCAGTGTGTAATTCAGGCTTTTGTTCTTTGGTGGAAACAAAAGCAGTGCAGTAAAAATGACCTGAGCGCTAATGATCAAGCCTTAAGATGAGCAGTGATGATGCTTTTGTATCTAGTAGTCTAATGCCAGCAGTAGGTAGATTTGTAGGAGCTTGTTTAATCACTAAAGGCTACAGAATGTGACTAAAAATATGGATTATTGGTGCAAAGATCATTTACACAGAACCAGGCGTGTAAAAGTAGTACATTCAGTAAGTATAGTAAAGAGGATCCGTGTGACTGTGGTAGAACATGGTGAACATACTCCATTCCTGCTGCCTGCTACATTCAACCTCTTCAACCGCTTAGTAATACCATAGCAACCTGCATGGATACCATTGCAATAACTATATGTAACTATATTGCAACTATTTAGCTGCTGGTATTAACACCATAGCAGTCACCTAGCGTTCACTTAGCAATGCCATGGCTACCACTCTAGGATAATCTAGCAACCATTTAGCACCTACATCAATCAATCAATCAATCAGTTAAGCAACCTTTATTTTTTCCACTCTGTAATACATTGAGGGTACCCCTCATTTTTAATGCAGCTCATCCTTTACAAAATTACAAAAAAAAAAGTTAAAATTATAGAAGCAAGTAAACAATATAAGATTTTAATCATGAAGAAATTAAATAAATTTAGAATAAAAGGATATGCAGACAGGCTAAAATGTAAAACAATAAAACAGAGGTAAATAATTAGATTAATAAAATATTCACAAACGAAGAAATAGAGGACTAAAATAACACATCAGTCATGCGTTGTTGAGGCTCTTTAGTAATTCCATAGTAACCACCCTAGAATAATCTTGCAACAATTTAGCACCACCATAGTAACCACTTGGCAACACCATAGCAACGACATAGGATATCTTAGTAATGCAATAGCCACCACCCTAGGATAAACTAGTGACCACTTAGCACCATCATAGTACCGTATTTTTCGGACTATAAGGCGCACTTAAAAACTTTTAATTTTCACAAAAATTGACAGTGCGTCTTATAATACGGTGCGCCTTTTGTATGGATTTTACTCGTCAGGTTGTAAGGAGCAGTAAACACACACTCCGTGCAGCGTTATAGAGAGTTTTAGTGCTATACAGAGTCCAGAGCCGTGCAGCTCCGAGGCTGAGCAGGGTCATTATCATTATAAAGTGCCTTTGAGACATTGCAATTTCGATAAGAAAAAGGTAAGATTTCCCCTTTCACTTTATAATCATGTTATTAAGCTGCCCCTTGGGTGTTAAAAATACATATTGGTCAAGCTTAAACACTTTTTATGAATTAAATACAGAATGTCAAAATATGGGCATATTGCAAAATATGTCCACCCTGTCGGGGACAAATGTAAGCTTCAACTATATGTTATTTTTTACATAATTATAATTAAACATACCTTTTCAGAAAGGTCTTTTGTCCCTTTCTAGTTAACACATTTCAGATAATGGGAAAAGTCTTTGGGAAATACTAAAATTAGAATAAAATTACAGCTCATCTACAGCAAAAGCCATAGGTCTTCTTTGTTTTTTAAAATAAAATGACAAAAACAAATGTAACTAGCAAAACTTTTTAGTGGTTTTGTTTGGTCATCATTTGGACATCAGGAAATCACACACGGGGTTAATTTATATTCAATACATATTTAGTTTTTTTCATTAAACTTAAATTTGACAGGGTGGACATCGGCACGATAGGGTGGAAAATTACATGACAGGGTGGACAAATGCAATTCATTAAGTACAGAAAAACATTAGAAAGGATGAGTTAGGTACAAACTGTACTCAGTTAATTCATACACCAACATCAGAACACACATGCTTCTCAACAGAACATCAAAACAGAACATCAAAAAACATCTAGCGTAGGCCTACTCATCAGAACATTAGGACACGTATCTAGGTCTACTGTAATTGGTCCTCCATGTACTTCCAAATAGATGGCTCCACTGAGAAAGCACGCCTGTTAACTAGTTGCGGTTCCGGCATGAGGCACAGAATCTGCCAATCCCCATACCAGTTGATGTCATCACGAGGACTTGGCCAACAGAATTTGTTGATTCCTTTGTTGTGCATGCATTTAACTTTCACGCTGTGCTCCTCTACATCGAGAATGATACCAGGGTATCAGTGGCGGATGCTGGTCTTTCAAGGAGGGGAAGCTCAATTTCGGCCTACATCTTAACATATGTAGTTTTATTTATACGTAAATTCTACTCTCCCTGATATTTATTTTTTTTGTAAACAAAAGGCATTATTTTCAAGTTTTCACTACACAACAAAAAGGTACCCATTCTTTACATTGAACAATTACATAAAAAACGACGCTATGACATAAATAAACATAAAATGATCAGTAAAAAAAACACTACGCAAAATCTTTAAAGTTGGTAAAGGAAAAAAATGCAGGTAAATTTATTTCCTTTTTAATTTCCTTAAATAATCACTTTATTAATTTAAATTATTTAAATTATTTTTAATAATAACACAATACTTACTACTGGCCCCTGTTCATTTATGTCCTGAGATTCATCAAGAGGAATGGCCATCAGTACATTTTATTTGTTACAGCACTTCCAGTCAGCCAGCTCACTTTATCATACAGAACAGCTGAAAATACCTGTTACTTTTCCCCACCTTTTACACCAATTTAATCTGAGCAGTTGATCTGTCCTGCTGTTTAACTCTAAGTTTTTCTTCGTAAGGAAGACTATCAAATGGATTTTTACACTAAAAGATCGCTGATTCGCTCATTTCGCTGTCAATCAAAAAGGCACTCCGCCTCAGACAGATCATCCAATCATCACGCAGAAGCTGAGCGTCCGGGCCGGCCGAGGCCAGCCCACTGCCCCATAGACCCCCAGAGACGCTGAGCGTCCGATGGGCGGGACAAAGCCCAGCATTTATCCAATGACTCGTCTCGTTTGGCCGCGCGCTTTGCTCCGCTATTGAAGTCTGTGCACTGTTTAAAGCAGCGCTGTGAAGCTGCGGGAATGAGTGAGAGGAAAGCCGCGGCGTTACCAGTGATAAGAAGCTGATTCTGAACTAAGTTCAGCGCGGTGTAGCGCATATTTAATCAGGGACATGTACACACAACAGTATATATTTAATCACTTATTTTTTTACATTTTAGGGGAAGCTGAGCTTCCCTTGCAGTCTTAGAGCAATCGCCACTGCAAGGTATCCATCATTGTCGTAGTTGGCTACACACCATTCACCGATGTGCTTCTCTTCGATGACTTCTGGCCTCCAACTTTTATTTGGTTTTATTTTGGTTTTGACTGATCAGATGCCAGCAGGGACACTTTTTGAAGGTTGAAACATAAACAATATAGTATAATGTTATTTTATTACGTTATTATTGTCATTATTGTCAAAAAACTATCCACCTGTCCCCCCTGTCATGCATCATGTCCACCCTATCAGGAAAGTATTAATGACAGGGTGGACAACGATAGGGTGGACATTTTCAGCTAAAATTAGCAATTGATAAGCACATGGGGGCCCCTCAGCTAGCAGAGTTAGCATTAGCGAAGGTGACCTCAAAATAAATGACAATATTTAAAAATTTTGAAAAATAATAATATTTTTTTATATTTCCCCATGATAGGGTGGACATGTTACGCTCGACACCATGCAACAAGAAAGACAATATGAAGAAAATTGTGAAATTAAGGTGTAAATACTTACTGATAAGGGGTCGTATGTGTCAACCATCATTGAAGATCGTCTAAATGGTGGTCGTGATGTCACCGATGACATCGGCTACTGCATTAAAGGGCCAGTTACAACATAATGACAGGGTGGACAATGATTTGAGGGACATGTATTAACTACTTAATATTTATATTAAATATCTGTTGATAACTACTAGAATTACCCATTTATGAAAGTTCTTGTCAATAATAATAAGACCACAAAAAAAACATTTTAATTTTGTTTAATTTAATGACTTATTATACTCATAGTTGCTCCCACTATTGTGAGAGGGACATGGCAAAATCGCCTACACACACTTAAAGAAAATAGTACAAATTAATAAAAAATAACTCCAAGATGGCAAATATAGTATAGATATGTGTTAATGATTATACATTTGTAATAAAAACTCAAAACATAATTATTTTACATTAAATTGAAAATAAATGTGTGATTCTGACTGGGACCTTGAAAGGCACCTTATAATGATAATGACTCAGCAGCAATAGCATTAGCTAGATGCTAACCGCTAAGCTAGCTAGCTTTTTCACTGTTCAGAGATCAGTATTATCTAAATTTAGTACTTTTAATACTGCTGGAGCAGTATTAGAGTTAGATGCTAATCGCTAAGCGTTCACCGTTCAGAGGTGAGTTATCGGCCTGTAAGTCTGTGCTGCTTTGCCTGGCTAGCATTAGCTAGATGCTAAGCGCTAACTCTCTCAGAGGTGAGTTTTATCAGCCTGTAATCTGCTTGTTTACCGTGTTAAAACAAGCTACGGGGGACGAATCGCTAGCTAATATCTCACTGTCTTACCAGAACACGCAGGATTACTCAGTGTAACGCTGTCGTTTAAGTTTGGGTTAACTTTACTAGTTTAGGTGACTAGCTAGCGTGCTAACGCTGGTGCAGCAAGCCTTAGTGGACATCTGGAAATCTAAGCTTACTGTAAATAAACTGAAGCACGTTACTCACCCAAATAAACAGTTTTCAGGAGAGGAATCTGTGTAGATTAATATCCAGCACTCGTTTGACTTTGAAAGAGCTAGATTTGTATACTGAGACGCTCCACCGGCAAGACACCCCCCCCCCCCCCCCGCCCGTGGGGGAAGGGAAACATGGCGCCACCCCTGTTCACTTTGATATAGGCACCCTTTCTAGTGTCACTTAACGCGCCTTATAATGCGATGAGCCCTATGTATGGAAAAATAGCAGAAAATAGGCGTTCTTTGATAGTGCGTCTTGTAATACGGTGCGCCTTATAGTCCGAAAAATACGGTAACCACAAAGCAATACCATAGCAACCACATAGGATCTTTTAGTGAGTTTATAGCATCCTCCCTAGGATAATCTAGCAACAATTTAGCACCAATATAGTAACCACCTGGTAACACCATAGCAACCACATAGCATATCTTAGCTACAGCACAGCAACACCACTTATTATGCTGCCTGGGAGTACAGTGGCATGTGACCCCCCCCCCCCCCCCCCCCCCCCATGGCAAATGTTATCTTTAAACCAAAGATTTGAGGAATATTGATGCAAAATTGATGTATTGAAGTTATGAGTTTGATCTGAAGTCTCTGTGCTTCCCTTAACACATCTCTCTACGTTCCTGTGCAGGTGAATGAATTGCAGAACCTGACCAGTGCAGAGGTGGTGGTCCCACGGGATCAGACACCTGACGAAAACGACCAAGTAGTAGTGAAGATAACTGGCCACTTCTATGCAAGTCAGGTAAGGAAGCACCTGATGGAGCAACTTTCAATATGGTTTTGGTTTGTAAACTGTAAAGCCCAAATCATGGTTCTCATACACTGTGTGTAGCTGTGAACCCTGTGCCACAGGCCATGCTGTACACTGCGTCGTACCCTATGTGTATCTGTGAACCCTATGCCATAGGCTATGCCATACCCTGTGCTGTGCCTTATGTAAAGCTGCATACCCTGTGACATAGGCTATGCCATACCCTGCGTCGTACTCTGTGTAGCTGTGTACCCTCCGCCAATGATTATGCCATACATATGCTGTGTACCCTGTGCCATAGGCCATGCTGTACAATGTGTCATACTGTGTAGCTGTGTTCCCTTCATCATAGGCTATGCCACATCCTGCAACATCCCCTATGAGTAGCTGAGTACCCTGTGCCATAGGCAGTGCCATAGCCTGCACTGTACCCTGTGTATTGCTGTGTACCCTGCATCGTGCCCTATTCGTAGCTGCGTATTCTGCGCCATAGGCCATGCTGTACTCTGTGCCGTACCCTGTGCCATACCGTATGTATAGCTGTGTACCCCTCACCAGAGGCAATACAGTACCCTGCGTTATCTCTGAACATACACCTCTAGAAATGAAAGTATGCATTGCATGCAGACCACAGAAACTGCACTGAGTGGCGTATTCCTCGTTTTTTATTTCTGCCTTGCAGTGTGATTAAAGCGACGCAGTCACCAACGCAAATATGTAAATGCCCACAGCGGCCTTGGCCAGAGTTGGCATTGACTCAAAATCAGTATTAATCGGCCTTAATGCTTAAGTGTATAATCCTTGATCACTTTTTCATTCTGATATTAATGTATTGATTTGTGTATTTTGTTTTCTTTTTTTTCTCAGATGGCTCAGCGAAAGATTCAGGAGATTCTTTTTCAGGTGAGGCGGCAGCAGCAGCAGCCCAAGGCCTCGCCCACCGGCCCGCCGATGGCCCGAAGGAAATAGAGCCACCACGTCTTCACGGAGACGATCGGGACATGGGACCTGCCCATCTCAGGGGTCATGGGTCGTAGCCGACCACCCCACTCTTATATCCCACCCCCCTGCCTCCCGGCGTTTCTGTGAGAATGTTTAGTCACACTTTTTTTTTTTTATTATTATTATTTTTTTTTATTTTATATATAAAGGTTTTCTGTTTCGTTTTTATTTTTTTTTTCCTTACCATTTTTTGGCTCTAAACATGAGAAGAAAATCACGGCTATGAGAAATAGTCTCCCTGAAAGTCTTCACTGCCCTCGTGTGGTAACTGCACAATACTACATTGTCAAATTTTCTTTTTTTTTTTTTTTTCCTTTTTGCTTTGTTTTTTCGTTTGGTTGATTGGTCATGTTTTTCCATGTTATAAAAGTTAAAGGCATTGCTCTCCTAGCCTGGCTAGGGGTGGGCGGGGCTAGGGGTGGGGCCTAAGGGCTCTGGATTTCCCGGGACGGGACGGGACGGGACTGAACTGAACGTGGCAGGGTCGGAAGTATTTTGTCCCAGTATTGATAGTGGCATTTTATAAATTCGGATGCATTTTATAAAGAAAATGATCTATATATACGTATAAATATATAAATATAAAAATTATATATATATATATATATATATATATATATATATATATATATATATATATATATATATATATATATATATAATATAAATATATTATAGAAGATTATGAAGCAACGGCGGAGCAACACTGCCACTTATGACTGAGGGAAGTGTTGATTGGTGTTGGCCAGGAAACCAAGTTTAATATGCATTTTACTGATCTACCTCAGGCTAGAGTACCTCAGAAAAAAAAAGAAGAAAATGATATATATGAAAAAAAAATGTTCCTTTCTTTTTTTATTTTGCTTTGTGGTATTTTGTATACTTTATAAAGCTAATAGTTCTTGAACATTTTTATTTTTTTAAGAAAATTAGCTCTGCCGTTAACGCGCGGATCCTCGACCCCCACTCGGGTAAAAGCTGCAGGCGACGCATCGCTGTACATAAATAAGACGAAGTCTGCACGTCTGGGTATGAGTCGGGGTCGAGGGGGCGTCGCCGTTGCCGCGGACGCGGGAGTATCAAAAGAAAAGCAAGCGCCTCAGTGTTGCCGAGGAGCCAACATCCACTGAATACAACAACGTCATCGATGTAAGTTAGAGATGCCGAATAATGCCAACCGTACATACTGCAGCAATGCCGTGATATTTAGTTAACACCAGTTTAGCGAGAATACGTTTTCATAACGTTTTTGGCCGGTACGTATCTTTTTGCGTACGTTTTTGTTCTTTTTTTTTGTTTTGTTTTTGGTGCGTGCGTTAGCGTTGAGGAAACGGCAGAGGCGTAGGTAGCATTAGAGGTCAGGGATAACCTTGTATGTCCTGCTGTAACCTCTCTGGTGCTCCTCCTACTTCTACTACTTCTCCTTCCTCTTATAGATGCGATGCGCTCCTAGATACGTTTTTTTTTTTTTTTTTAAACCTTCCCCACCCCTCCTCTTTTTTCTCACGCAGTTACTTGCATAGCAGATTAACATAGTCCAGCCCATGGTGGTGCGAATGAGTCGAATGTCAATTGAGTCGAAGGAATCGAATCCGTTGTGTAGTTTGAGTTTGTGTGGGGTATTTTTTTTTGTATTATTATTATTATTATTATTTTTATTTTATTTTTTTTTTATTTAGTTTCCTCGTTTTTCGTGTTTTTTTTTTGTTTTTTTTCGTGGGCTGGGCTCCATCACACCAGGCTTTCTCACACACACACACACACACAGCAAATACCCGCGTCGAGTGTATGTGAGTCTGTAATCACGTGAATCACGTGACTCACGTCGATCACTGCATGGTGAGTGAGGGTCGTCGGGGAGAGAGTCGCACTGTTTCCGATGCTTTGGTTGAGTTTCTGCCACACACATTGCAGCATAGCTCTATTATTATTATTATAATTAAAGGATGCATCTGTATAACCAGCAGTAATGTAGAAATGGACGTGAACGGTTTCATTTCTCCTTTCTCTTTTATTTCCTTTAGTTTATCTTTCAAAGTGACAAATAATATAAAAAATAAAATAAAAAAAATAGATGGACCTTTCACGCGAGAAGAAAGTTAAAGTTAAAGAGTTTAAACTGATGAGAAACAAATAAATAATATTCCGTTTTCTTATTTCAAAGCCGAATGTAAATATGATTTGATTGTGGTAAGAGTGTATTCATGCTTCCACGCTAGTAAGAACGTCTACCTCAGCTTCAGAGTCAAGGGTGGATGGCGGGTGAAGCTCACGCCTCCATCCACGCCTCTAGCGCACGCGCAGCGATACCTCAAGAACCCCCTCGCGAGCACTCGTCTTCTGCATCGGGTCTGTGCGTCGCGCCTCGCGCTGACAGGAGGGGCACAAGTGATTTCTTTTTTTGTTTGTTTTTCATTTATTTTTTCGTTTTTTTTTCCCTCCTTCACCGTTTTTGATCTACCTCCTAGACATGTATTTGAATTAGAGGCATATTACTATTTGACTATTTGTTAGAATCTAGGGTCTCAGCTCTCAGCTCCTTTTCCCTGCAGAAAACTAAATATGAGAAATAAATACGAAAAAAAAAAAAAATCATGTATGCTTAGATTTTGAAAGATGAGTGATTTTTAAGGTGTTTCATTTTTGCCTGCATTGTGTTCTGATAACTGACTTTAAAAAAAAAAGAGAGAGAAAACCTCAACTTGTTGCTTTTTTTTCTGCTACTTGGTTTTTTGGTGGTGTGGCTTCAGTGTATTGGGCTTTACTTCATCCATAGGTATTATTATATCAAGACATTTGTTTCATTTGGGATCTGATTAAAAAATAATGGAGGTTTTTTCGCGTTTAAGGTAGGCCTGACTTCTTTCTGATTTATGGACTCAAGTTTTCTCCCCATTACTCGTCTTAAAGGATGCTACTTTTTTGTTTGTTTTTTTCTTTTGGTTTTTCTTTTTCCCCCCTCCTCCTTTTGACTGGGATCTGATCCGATTTCTTGGCTGTGTTGTGTGGTGAGTCGTGTTTCAGTGGGAACGTGATGTGGAGTTTCAGGAAAGTGGTCCGATTTCAGCATGATGAGCAAACAAACCCCTCCGACCGTGCTCGTACGCCCTCACACACCTCCACTTGTCAAATGCCTCTGAAAAATGAATTAAAAAAGTCAACATGGCTCCTAAACGCTGCTGTTTGTGCCTCTTTATTTGCGTTTGAGTTTTGCACCACATTCGGTTACCATGTTTCCACAAGTGTTCATTCAAAGTTTTGCTAAGTTCCGATTATGTTGCTTGCCATCAGCAGCCGGAGTCTGAGAGAGAATACAGTAGGTCATGTTGTTTCTCAATCAGTAGCCCAAGAGAGAGAGTACAGTAGGACATACTGCTTCTCCATCAGCAGTTTCTCCCAAATTCCAAATAAAAATAGTCATTTAGAGTATTTATTTACAGAAAATGAGAAATGGCTGAAATAACAAAAAACATGCAGAGCTTTCAGACCTCAAATAATGCAAAGAAAACAAGTTCATATTCATAAAGTTTTCAGAGTTCAGAAATCAATATTTGGTGGAATAACCCTGGTTTTTAATCACAGTTTTAATTCATGCATCTTGGCATCATGTTCTCCTCCACCAGTCTTACACACTGCTTTTGGATAACTTTATGCCTTTACCTTCTGGTGCAAAAAATTTAAGCAGTTCAGTTTGGTGGTTTGATGGTTTGTGATCATCCATCTTCCTCTTGATTATATTCCAGAGGTTTTCAATTTGGTAAAATCAAAGAAACTAATTTTTAAGTGGTCTCTTATTTATATGTATATAGTTATGTTTGAGCTAAACAGCTGTTCAGGTGCAGTTTAACCTGATTTATTGCGCGTATTACTACAGCTATGAACTAACGCATTTCTTCTGCTGCTCCATGCTATGTTGTTTTCACACTTGAACGCAGTATGTGCTTGCTGTTCACCTGTGCAACTGCAACAGATATGCTAGTCCAGAACACAGGAACTTCCTGTATTTACACTTTAGCTCCACCCTAGACAGCTGTGACCATTAAGTAGAGGGAAAATGCTCATGCATTTTCTTGAACTTGCCAAGGGGAGAAATCCTTCCAAGTTCGCAAACTTGTTACCTGATTCAAACGAGAAAACACTCATTGTTCCCATAATCCTAAAACTGCTGAAACCCAGTTTTAACAGTTTCGTAATGGTAAATGAATGTCTTCCGGAGTTCTTAAATTAATTAGAAACACTTGTTTTTAATGTTTATTAGAATCACTTCTCCATTAGCATTAATGAGAGTCATTTTTACATTAGTCAGTGAATTAATAATTAATTAAAAGGCAATAAAAAAAATGCAAAAACAAAAAATAAAATAAGATATGCTTCGGTAAGATTCCAGCATTTAGAGCTTTTAGTGCATCTTTACTTGAACACGAACAAATACTTTTTTTATTTTTTTTTGGGGGGGGGCATATATATCATGATATGCAAGATACATTATAAATACACTATTTGCAGTGTATTAAGGAATATAATTCAGTTTTTATATATTTCTTTTCAATATCTAAGTGGAAATATAGAACTTTTAGAGCAATATGGTTATTTTAAAGTGTTTTCAGCACTTCTAAACTAGTCATATAAAACAAAAAGAAGACAACACAACATCCGGCTGTTACAAAAAAAAGTATAAGTCTTAGATTATCCAGCCCTTAGAAACTACATACATTACGCATCCATCAAACAATCAAATTTCAAACCGCCCCCCCAGTACTAAGTGAATAATACTGTAGTTTTAGGTAACTGTAGTATTTTCTTTACTGCAGAAACGTATTTAAACATATTTAGTTAAGGTTACGTATGCCCCCCGCCGTCCTCAATGAAAGCAGGAGGCAGGCAGGTTGTAGCTCAGGTGTTCTTCAGGTGTTTCTCAGGTGTAGTTTCCGGCTCACACTCGTCTGCCAGTCAGCAGGCGGCTTCTTTCTTCATCAGTCGGGAACAGCGCCGCCTTCAGTTTGCTCAGAGGACTGCTGACCACTCGGACTCCCTCAGCGTCCTCCAGCATAGAGCGCCGAACTGGGCGATACACCTTGTAGCGCCTAAAAGAAAGAAAAAAAACCCTGTTTAAAATGATTAATTACAGTATCTTTACTTCTGCAGTTGATTGATGCTTTTAAATGCACTTTGGCTACATTCACATTATAAGCCACGTTGCTCAAATCAGATTTTTTCCTCAGATCAGATTTGTCTATCTTGACGGTTCACATTCACTGTAAATGTAAGTGATCTGTATCTGTGTGTAATGTGAACACAGAATCTGTTCCTGAGACGTCTCACATGCTGCACATTGATACCTGTATAAACGCCTCCTTCTTCACCACCAACAAAATACAACCCTCATATTAGAGAGAGGAGAGACTCGTAGCTTTATAAAGGGAAATGGATGCGTTTGTTAGCAGCTCATATGTGGAGCATCTTTTGCTGGAGTGGAGAAACAGTAAACAGCTGCTCTGAAGTTCATGCTCAGGTCGAGGAGGTGAAAAAAGGCCAGGTGGTTTGCTTTTGCTGTTTTTTTTTTTCAGCTATAGCTGCAGAGCTGCACCAAGAGATGCAGTGAGGGTACAAGAGAGAAGCATGTAGCGCTAATGCGTAAAAGCAAAAAGACGCATGAATTCAGATTTGATTTGACTGTTCACATTAATGTCACATGTCCGTGGATCGAATACGTATCCGATTTAGGACCACACATGAAAGTGACTCAAATCTAATTAAAAAAAAATCTGATTTGGCATGTTCAAACAGCCAATAAAAAAATCAGATTTAAGTCACTTCAGCCTGGTAATGTTCAGGTAAACGTTGTTGAGTGAGACATTAGAACAGTGTTCTTAACAGTGTTGCCAACTTAGCGACTTTGTCGCTATATTTAGCGACTTTTCAGACCCTCTAGCGACTTTTTTTGTAAAAAAGCGACTAGCGACAAGTCTAGCGAGTTTTTGTGGTGTTATTGGAGACTTTTGCCGATTCTAAGATGAACACACATGCTCTTCAGTCACTGTCCTCAGCGGGTGCTGCCGTGAGCCCCGCCCTCAACACTCACAGTGCAGTCTCACACAGTCAGAACAGACCTTTTTTTCGCTCCACGAACACACTGTAAATCAACTGAGCATGCTCACAGCCGCCGCTGACTGACCCCGCCCCATATTTACAAAGCAGGATATAAATATAACTGTCTTCAGTGTGACACGAAAAGAAATCACTGAATTTAACTCACACAGTCTCAGTCACTCACCACGTAGCCTGTCACTCACCTCCTCCACAGTGTCTGACTCTTTGTAAAAAGCTAAATATCTATTGAACCATAATAGGTTTAAAAATAAAGAAAACTTAAAAAAAAAACAAAAAAACAAAAAAAAAATGTGGTTAATGAAGTTATTGTAAAAAAATGACTGCTTATTTAAAAAGAAACAGAAGTTGTTCATTTGTTGAAGTTCATTTGTAACATTTCTAACATATTTAGAGTGTTTTTTACTCACTTTTTTATCTCCCACAACCTTAATCCTTTACAGCTTCAAAAACATGCATCACGCAAATTAGGTGATGACGTCATTTAGCGACTTCTAGCGACTTTTAGGACAGCCAATAGCTACTTTCCTTACTGAGATGTTGGCAACACTAGTCCTTAAATTCAAGTCCTTGAGGGGCCAGTGTCTAGCACGGTTTGGTGACTTCCAAACCTGCTAGACTACACATTCTCTACCTGAATGTGGCTTTTATTACAATGTTAAACTGTGTTTATGCTGGTAACGAGTTATAGTGAGAGTTCGGTTATAGTGAGATAATGGTTAGGTGGGCCTTGAGTTGCAAAATGTAAAGAGGAAAACAGGGATCCAAGCTATGCTAAAAGCTAATGCTAGCTGATGCAAGCTTCTCTCTATTATTTACTTCCTTAAAAACAAACTAAACTCTTAACTGTAAGACTCAAGGCCAAAAATAGCCAACCTGGATAACTTTTTTTTTCGATGGCTAACAACACATTGATCTGATAAGACAGCAGCATGATCTTGAAAGACTTTGGAATAATTACATTATCTTTGTTACAGTAAAGTGTAAAAACTATAATATAATATGTGGGTTCTGTTGGCCATCGCGAGGGCTATTAATCAGCCAATTACAGTAATCCAGAGTATTCCATGTTTTACTTACTTGTACACCATGAAGGCGATGCAGGCGAAGATGACCACCAGCACAGCAGTGGAAGACAGAACCACCTCAGCCACACGAGGTGACTTACCTGAACCTACAGGCGAAAAAAATATTTAAAAAAAACAAGATTACAGATCTACCAACAAACCCAAGCCTGCTTTACTTTGTTCTCACTGATATATTTAAAGGTATGTATCTTTTATTTTCCTTTAAACATGCTAAGTTTAAGCTTTAGAATGGTTAGACAGCAGATCTTTAGGAGTATGATCTTCTTTGAACTGTTTGTTACAGAATGGAAATCTTTCCCACTGCCTTTCCCATTACCTAGTGCTATTTCCTCAGCCCGGGTTGCCGGGTGTGGAAAACTAGAGCAGGAAAACACAGCATGTTGGAATGTCTGCATCCTTCTACAAAGTAAATACTGATGATATGTTTAATAGATGGAGACAGAATGGAGCCTAGAAGGACTACAAGACAGATGAAGAGCTGCTAGTTTTCTCCTGAACAGGTTAGCACTGTGCTACAGCTTTATTACAACCACTTTTAGTGATGGCCAATGTACTAGTGTATCTCAAAAAAAAAAATATTAAAAGTTACTTTATTTCAGTAATTCAGTTGAAAATGTGATACTCATTTATTATATAGATGTATTAAACATTATTGTTGATGATTATGAAGCTTACAGCCAATAAAAACCCAAAAATCAGTGTCTCAGAAAATTAGAATATTATATAAGACCAATTGATACTTCTGTCAGTGGAAAGTTATGTCATCTGCTGGTGTTGGTCCACTGTGTTCAGTGTTTTCCGGGAAAATCCTACAGTGAACTAAAAATCTGCTTTTAGCTACTGAGCACCAGTGGGCTGAAATTTACTACATGAAACTCTAAACTCAGTTAACTGATGTCAATCAGTCATTTTAAACTTTGAATATCTAACTACCTTCAGACAGCCTGTACCTGTTTTACTATATCTTATTCATCTTTTATTTCTTATTTTAGTTCTTCTAGTTCTCCTAGTTCTTCTCTTAGTTCTTTATTTCCTTTTTATTTCTTTCATTATTTTTTTTTTTACTAGTTTTGTATTATTGCTTTTAACTCATTTTGATTAGTTTTTTGTTATTATTATTTTATTATTATTTGTTTTTTTTTTTATTAATTACTTTTTTAATTCATTTTTTGTACTATGTAAAAGTTTTTAGCTTAATTTTAACAGGTTTTCTGTAGTATTAATCTTATATTTTTTAATTAATTTCTTATAAATTAAACCAAATTTTATTACTATTTTATTTTATTGTTATTACTATTTTTTATTTTTTTTTTATCTTTTATTCACTGTTATCGTAGAATGATTAAATGTAGTTATTATTTTCTTTGCCTTCTCATTCTCTGTATTTGTACATGCTCAGCTACACTGAAACTGAGGGTTCAAAATTAAGGTTGATTGATTGATTGATTAATTTATTGATTTTCCAGCAGGACTTAGCAATTGCTCACTGTGCCAGAAGTACCAGTTGATCTTATATAATATTATTATATTATAATTTTCTGAGACACTGATTTTTGGGTTTTCATTGGCTGTAAGCTTCATAATCATCAACAATACAAGAAATAAAAGCTTAAAATAGATCACTGGTTTTCTTATTCCCAACACGCCTTAATTAACTAATTAGACCTTTAGATTTAAAGTGGTGTGTTAGAGCAGAGAACCACTCAAATGTGCATAGAGTAGGGTGTTCTCCAGGACCAGGGTTGGGCCCAAGATCTCTAAACATTATTTGATTCAGTTTATTGCAGGGGTGTCCAAACTTTTTTGTTGGAGGCCAGAAGGAAAAATATATGTGCAGTCACTGTAATAAAACAAATAATGAGTATATTACTTATAATAAGACAATTTCTTGATTACTCATTTACACACCTTTTTCACTTTAGTTACTATCTTCATCTATCTTTGACAGTGTTGTGTAAACTAAGATTTTTCAAATTGATGTTTTGTTTCATAATGTCTCTTAATATTATACTCCTTCATTACGGCAACTGATTCCTGACAAATTAAACATTAAACACACTTCCCTCTGAAATAGTAATTTTCCCAACATGCCTGAAATTTTTTTAGACACTTTGGCCCATTTTCTGCGCTACAACTGAACATTATCGCTGCTTTTAGACTCTTTGGCCCATTTTTTTCTGCGCTACAACTGAACACTCTCGCCTCTTTTAGACTCTTTGTCCCGTTTTCTGCGCTACAACTGAACACACTCGCCGCTTTTAGACTCTTTGTCCCGTTTTCTGCGCTACAACTGAACATTATCGCCGCTTTTAGACTCTTTGGCCCATTTTCTGCACTACAACTGAACACACTCGCCGCTTTTAGACTCTTTGTCCCGTTTTCTGCGCTACAACTGAACACACTCGCCGCTTTTAGACTCTTTGGCCCATTTTCTGCACTACAACTGAACACTCTCGCCTCTTTTAGACTCTTTGTCCCGTTTTCTGCGCTACAACTGAACACACTCGCCGCTTTTAGACTCTTTGGCCCATTTTCTGCACTACAACTGAACACACTCGCCGCTTTTAGACTCTTTTTCCCGTTTTCTGCGCTACAACTGAACATTATCACCGCTTTTAGACTCTTTGGCCCGTTTTTCTGCGCTACAACTGAACACTCTCACCGCTTTTAGACTCTTTGGCCCATTTTCTCTGCTACAACTGAACACTCTTGCCGCTTTTAGACTCTTTGGTCTGTTTTCTAAGCTACAACTGAAGTTATTTTAATACCAGTGACCCTCAGTAAAGCCCTCTCTCTTCTGTTCCTGTACCTTTCTCAGGGCTGTCTCCAATAGTAACTGTGGTGGTGGCGAGTGCCAGTCCTCCTGGAACCCCTAAAGTGATGTTGACGCAGTAGGTTCCTGGCTCCTGGAAGGTTCGCTTCAGGGAGACCTGGCAACCCTCTGCAGAGGGCGGCACATCATCACACATGATGCTCACCACCTGGCGGCAGGTAGAGTCCGCCACGGTGGTGCAGGCTGAGGTAGGGATCCTGGAACAGAAGAATAGATATGTTCTGAAGAATAAGGAGATTCATAAGAAGCTCATATCTTTTTATAGTTTTACATATAGCACAATGAACATTCAGGGCTTAAACTAAAGTAGACACTTGGGACAAAACAATAATTCACCTTCCATTATTTAGGTTCCATTTGAGAGCATTGAATGCAAAAGAAATTGTAAAAAAAAGGCTGTTATTTTTGGAGTTTACATAAAACTTGCCATGAACAGCATACGTGCTAGTGCTTAGCACGGTTAGTAGCTAATGCTTATGCTGCTCCAGCAGGGTACAGTCCGATAATATTCGCCTCTGAATGGCAAAAGATGAAAAATCAGTCATGCTGTACATTTATTGATTCAGTAGGGTCTTGACAAACAAATTACTACATTTAAAAAAGATACAAGAAAGCATTAAGAAGCTACACTAGCTAGAGCAGGGGTGTCCAAACTACGGCCCGCGGGCCATTTGCGGCCCGTTTCCTTTTTTGGAGCGGCCCGCGAGGTATTTTAGAAATAGAATGAAAGTTGGCCCGCTGTTAAGCAGGTTTTAATAATGTGAGATTCAAAGTTTGAACACTAGGTGTCAGAAACGGGCCAAAGAGTCTAAATGCAGAGAGAGTGCACATTTCTAGCACAGAAAAACGGGGCAAAGAGTCTTAAGCGAAGAGAGTGCGCATTTCTAGCACAGAAAAACGGGGCAAAGAGTCTAAAAGCGGAGAGAGTGTGCATTTCTAGCACAGAAAAACGGGGCAAAGAGTCTAAAAGCGGAGAGAGTGCGCAATTCTAGCGCAGAAAATTGGGCCAAAGAGTCTAAAAGCGGAGAGAGTGCGCATTTCTAGTGCAGAAAAACGGGGCAAAGAGTCTAAAAGCGGAGAGAGTGCGCATTTCTAGCGCAGAAAATTGGGCCAAAGAGTCTAAAAGCGGAGAGAGTGCACATTTCTAGCGCAGAAAAACGGGGCAAAAGAGTCTAAAAGCGGAGAGAGTGTGCATTTCTAGTGCAGAAAAACGGGCCAAAGAGTCTAAAAGCGGAGAGAGTGTGCATTTCTAGTGCAGAAAAACGGGCCAGAGTCTAAAAGTTGCCGTAATTAAGAGACACTGTCAAAGATAAAGAGAATAAGTCAAGTAAAATGGTGTGTAAATGAAATAATCAGGAAAATGTATTATTTAAAGTGGTATATTTCATTATTTGTTTTTATATACAAAAAACAAAAAAAGTTTGGACACCCCTGAGCTAGAGGGTGCTTCAGTTCCTTATGTGGCAGTGTTTGTGGGTTTGAATAAAATCCCTGGCAGAAGCTAAATTCCACCTGTGCACAAATTTGGTGTCAATATATGGTTGTCTTGTCTTGTCATGTCTTGTCTATCCTCATTTATAGGTTTATAAACCAAAAATAGTCATTCATTTAACAATTTAACATTTAACAAGCCATGTCTTTAAACCCTCTTCCTTCGATTAAATCACTTCTATACGGCCATTAACCCTTCTATTATGTTTGGGGTTAATTTGACCCCATTCAATGTTTAACGCCTTTAAATAATCAGTTAATATCATTTTATTTTCTTCATACTTGGTGACTTTTCCTAATTTAATCGGGACAACTGGGTAAACATAAAATTAATGTGATGGTATGTTTTCTGTGTCCTGTACACACTTTGGATAAATCAGTGTTGTTTGTGGTAGATTTAGCCCAGGCTGTTTAAGCTGCATAAAACATATAAAGAATATCAGAATTTTACACACATTCGTGTTGAAGCCACTATGATATGTAATTTCATAATCTTTAAATAAAATTATTATTTAAAGCCCTAAAATAGCATAATTATAACTGTATTAGTGTAATAACCATGTATAATTCACGCAACTAGGGGGCGGGGAAAACATAATTCTCACAAGAATTCATATATATTTCTGATAGTGATGTGCATATTTCTCAGGGGTACACATGGTACGAATGGATGCTTACCTTCCTAAACACGTCACCACAAACTTGACAGTGCTGTTGGTCACTTTGGCAGCAGATACCCCCACGATTTTGCTCGGAGGTGCACTGAACAGAACGGAACGAGGCTCTGGAACAACAGTGAGATATTATAATTCCAAAAGTTAATAAGAAGAGAAGTGGGGAAGCAGCTTTTAGTTTTTATGCTCCAAAGAAATGGAACAATCTACCACTTGAGATCAGACAAGCATCATCAGTAAATAGTTTCAAAAAGCAGCTTAAGACATATTTCTTTAAACTTTGTTTTAATAATTAATCCATCTGTTTTATCTTTTAATTGTTTTATTTCACAGTCACAATCTTTTGTAATTTGTATTGTATTATTATTATTATTATTATTATTATTATTATTATTATTGTCCTTTTACAGTTTTATAATTTTAATTTTATATTATTTTGTTTTCTATTACATCTTATTTGAATGTTCCTTTCTTTTATCTTCAATTTTACAGTTTTTTCCTTTTCCATTTTTCCTTTTTTATTAGTGTTTTGATTGCCTTTTTCTATGTAAAGCACTTTGAGCTGCATTTTAATGTATGAAAGGTGCTATATAAATAAAGTTTATTATTATTATTATTATTATTATTATTATTATTATTATTATTATTGTTATTACATGTCATCTCCCACAAGTTATATGCTAGGTTTATAATTATTTAAAAGCTAAAAATAAGAGACCACCTAAGATTTCTTTGATTTTACCAAATAGAAAATCTCTGGAATATAATCAAGAGGAAGATGGATGATCACAATCTAACAAACCAAACTGAACTGCTTGAATTTTTGCACCAGGAGTAAAGGAATAAAGTTATTCAAAAGCAGTGTGTAAGACTGGTGGAGGAGAACATGATGCCAAGATGCATAAAAACTACTGTGATTAAAAACCAGGGATATTCCACCAAATATTAAACTCTTAAAACTTTATGAATATGAACTTGTTTTCTTTGCATTATTTGAGGTCTGAAAGCTCTGCATCTTTTTTGTTATTTCAGCCATCTTTCATTTTCTGCAAATAAATGCTCTAAATGAGAATATTTTTATTTGGAATTTAGGAGAAATGTTGTCTGTAGTTTATAGAATAAAACAACAATGTTCATTTTACTCAAACATAAACCTATAAATAGCAAAATCAGAGAAACTGATTCAGAAACTGAAGTGCTCTCTTCATTTTTTTTCAGAGCTGTATATTATCTTACCAGTTATGATGATTTCATCTTCAAAGGTTCCATGCATGTAGCGGAAACACTCCGACTGTGTGAGGTGTGTGTGTCGCAGTGCGGGTGGAGGCGTGGGCTCGGCGCTGGTGGAGTTAATCCCCGAATCAGTGCTGGTGTTCACCTCTGGATCAGTAGGGAAGGGCTCGGTGGAGGGGACTGGGGTCGTCACTGGGATGCGCTGGGCCGTGGTGGGGGGTGCAGTGGTGACCAGTGGGGCTGAAAGATCAAAGAAATGGTTGATTAATGGATTCTGGTTAAAACTTTTGATTGTATTTGATCTGTACCTTATCAATCAAACCCACAGGTACAATAGTTTGTGTATAAGATCTGCATCTCACCGTTAGTGGTCTCCAGTTTGGTTGTGGTGGCTTGGGTAGGAGGAGGGGGCGTGGCCACTGCTGTTGGGTAGAAATGATGGACAACGGTTGGGATAATTATTTTTTTCAACTTTATTTACACTCAATTTATGAGGAACACTTGTAGATATACTTATTCATACAATTATTTACTATCCCAAGTAAAAACAATAAAATGTAAAATATTTTTCGCACTATAAGGTGCATTTAAAATCCTTTAATTTTCTCAAAAATCATCAGTGCACCTTATAATCCGGTGCTTCTTGTGTATGAATTCTACCAGTCAGGTATATAAGGAGCAGTAAAGCCACGCTGTAGCCTGCTGCTAACCCCAGCTAGCACTGCTGGAGCAGCATTAGCATTACCGGCTAACTGCACAAAGCGCTAGCTCTTTTATTGTTCAGAGGTGAGTAATATCGGTCTGAAGCCTGCTGCTAACCCCAGCTAGGAATGCTGGAGCAGCTCAAAGTCAAAGTCAAAGTGGTTTTTATTGTCATTTCAGCTATATACAGAGTACACAGTGAAACTAAACAACGTTCCTCCAGGGACCATGGTGCACATAAACACAGTGTAGACAGAACAATAGTGCAACAGTACAAAAGTGCAGACAGACAATACAACACCATACAGACAAAGAATAATAAATAACAAGACAGTGTGCAAATTTTGCAGTGTGCAAAAAAGACCAGGTGAGGTAGTAATTACTCTATTACACAGTGTGCAATAGAGTCCAGTGAGGTAGTAGCATTAGCATTACCGGCTACCCGCACTAAGCGCTAGATCTTTCATCGTTCAGGGGTGAGCATTATCAGACTGTAGCCTGCTGCTAACCCCAGCTAGCACTGCTGGAGCAGTATTAGCATTAGCCACTAACTGTGCTAAGCGCTAGCTCATTCATCATTCAGAGGTGAGTATTATCAGACTGTAGCCTGCTTCAAACCCTGGCTAGCACTGTTGGAGCAGTATTAGCACTAGCCAATAACCGCGCTAAGCACTAGCACTTTTGCTGTTCAGAGGCAAATATTATCGGGTTGTAGACTGCTGGAGCAGCATAAGCATAACCGGCTAACCGCTCTAAGCACTATCTCTTTTATTGTTCAGAGGTGAGTATTATCGGACTGTAGCCTGCTGCTAGCCCCAGCAAGCAATGCTGGAGTGGCTTTAGCATCAGCCGCTGAGCGTGCTAAGCACTAGCTCTTTTGCCATTCAGAGGTGAGTATTATCAGATTTTAACCTGCTGCTAACCCTGGCTAGTACTGCTGGAGCAGCTTTAGCATTACCGGCTACCCGCACTAAGCGCTAGCTCTTTCGCCATTCAGAGGTGAGTATTATCAGACTACAGCCTGCTTCAAACCCTGGCTAGCACTGATGGAGCATTATTAGCATTAGCCATTTACTGTGCTAAGTGCTAACTGAGGTGAGTATTATTGTAAACCTTAAAATGTGTTTGCAGCAAAAATGGGGCAAAATAACACCTGAAAAACTTTTTTTTTTTTACAATAGCAACATTACAACGTTGGAAATGCTTTACCATCCCAGCTTTTTTTTTTTTGGAACCTGTTGCAGGCATGAAACACAGGAAAGTGTGTGTGTGTGTGTGTGTTACCTGTAGTAAATGGCAGGGTGAAGTGCATGGGTGTAGGCGTGGGTGGAGGACACTGGATGCGGAACGCCGCCTCCACGATCAGCTTCACCGTGACGTTCCCGAGAGCGCTGTAGGCGTGGGTCGCCACGTTGCTGTGGGTGACCAGCTGGTTCCCGTCTCTGAAGTCCCATATGAAGTCCACGGCGTCCGCGGTCTTCAGGTAGTTGCTGGGGTCGTGAACCTGAACGTTAAAGATGATGTCGAAGCCTTTATAGAAGACGTTCCTCTCAGAGATGTTCACGCCTTCCTTCTGAGAGATGTTCACAGCCAGGGGGATCTTATCTGGAGAGAGAGAAAGAGAGAGGGGGGGAGAATCAGCACTATCATGTAAACTGAGAATGAAGCGTTACCTCAGCAGACGGCTTGGGAACAGCCCAACACCTGTGTAGGTTGTGAGGTGTTATCTGGTGAGTGATGTTGTTTGAACACTGGCCATTGTGCTTATGGTAAGGCCAGGCGAATTATGAATGAACGGGAGGCTAATATTACAAAATATTAAATATTAGAGGAATTGTATTCACCTGTAAATCCTTTAAACTTCTCAAATATTATTGTGTGTTCTTCTGCTATATGATATACAGCTCTGGAAAAAAAAAGCGACCACTTAAAGATGATGAGTTTCTTTGATTTTACCAAATTGAAAACCTCTGGAATATAATCCATCAAATCAAACTGAACTGCTTGAATTTTTGCACTAGGAGTTAAGCAGCATAAAGTTATCCAAAAGCAGTGTGTAAGACTGGTGGAGGAGAACATCCCAAAATGCATGAAAACTGTGATTTTATTATAAAAAAAACAGGGTTAACCCGCCTAAAATTAATTTCTGAACTCTTGAAAGTTTAAAACTTTGTGAATATGAATTTCTTTTTTATAATTTGAGGTCTGAAAGCTCTGCATCCTTTTTTGTTATTTCGGACATTTCTCATTTTCTGCAAATAAATGCTCTAAATGAGAATATTTTTATTTGGAATTTGGGAGAAATGTTGTCTGTAGTTTAAAGAATAAAACAACAATGTTCATTTTACTCAAACATAAACCTATAAATAGCAAAATCAGAGAAACTGATTCAGAAACTGAAGTGCCTGAACTTTTTCATACCACTGTACTAGATTTAGGAACTTTGCTCTGAGGATTTGATTGCATTTGTAACACAAGTTTTGCCATGACTTTATGACTTTTTATGTTCTACCAAAAATGACCTTCTCACTAAGCACCAATGTCTGAAACTGACCTGTGACGAAGAACACGGTGTTGTCGGTGGAGAGAGGGCTATACTTCCTGCGTTCCCGCTTACGGTACACCATCACCTCCATCACCCCGGCTCCAAACGTCCAGTTGGTGGTGTTGAGGGTCAGACTGGAGGAGGAGCCATCACACGTCTCGAAATACTGACCTGAGAGAGGGAAAGAAGTAAGGAAGGATTGATAAAGGACGGTATAAAAACCCTGTAGGATGTGGAGACTCGTCTCTCTGACTGGGTTCTTACCCATGGTGTGCCACACGTAGACGTAGCCCCTGCGCCTCCAGTCACTGTGCAGTGGGAACGGTTTGCCGTCCGGGAACACGTTGCATCGCTTCAGATCCGTACACTTTCCAAAACCATAATCGTCCAACCAGGAGCTCCAGTTTATCATGAACGCGGACTGCACCTGTCCGTTGGCTGAGCACAAAAGAGAAGCATGCTGTTATATTCAGGTTAAGTATAACAAAGCTATTTACGGCACACTGTCATTCATAGCTTCATAGCCTCTAAAAAACATTGTAAATCTGCAGTGATTGAACCCTAGCAGTTTTGCTCCCTAGTCACCTCACCTACCTGGGCTGAGGTAACTGTGTTGAGGTGAGGCTATGTAATAGTAGAGGAGCTCTACTCTGACCTGTAGAAAATCTCAGGTAATGCTATTTATAAGACTGTGTGAACATTACTCAGCCAACACTGTGCGAGCTTTTTAACGTGTGAACATTGCTCAGGTAGGACTGTTAACCTAGGCTTAGATAAGACTGTGTAACCTGTGCTCAGGTAAAACTGTGTAACCTGTGCAAGACTGTGTGACCTGTAGAAGAGCTTTGCACAGATGATTTTGTGTAATCTGTTTTCAGGTAAAGCTGTGTGACCTATAGAAGAGCTTTGCACAGATGATTCTGTGTAATCTGTTTTCAGGTAAAGCTGTGTGACCTATAGAAGAGCTTTGCTCAGATGAGACTGTGTAATCTTTGCTTAGGTGAGACTGTGTGACCTGTAGAAGAGCTTTGCTCAGATGAGACTGTGTAATCTTTGCTTAGGTGAGACTGTGTGACGATTTCTCAGGTGAGACTGTGTGACCTGTAGAAGAGCTTTGCTCAGGTAAGACTGTGTAATCTTTGCTCTGGTGAGACTGCGTATTATTTGCTCTGACGAGACTGTGTAATCTTTGATCTGATGAGACTGTAATCTTTACTCTGATGAGACTGTGTACTCTTTGCTCTGATGAGACTGTGTAACCTGTGCTCAGGTGAGACTGCGTATTATTTGCTCTGATGAGACTGTGTAACCTGTGCTTAGGTGAGACTGCGTATTATTTGCTCAGATGAGACTGTGTAACCTGTGCTCAGGTGAGATTGTCTAACCTGTGTTCAGGTAAGACTGAGTAACCTGTCTTCAGGTAAAGCTGTGTAACCTGTGTTTAGGTGACCTGTAGAAGAGCTTTGCTCAGATGAGACTGTGTAATCTTTGCTCAGGTAAGACTGTGTAATCTTTGATCGGATGAGACTGTAATCTTTGCTCTGAAGAGACTGTGTAATCTGTGCTCAGGTAAAACTGTGTAACCTGTGCAAGACTGCGTGACCTGTAGAAGAGCTTTGCACAGATGATTCTGTGTAATCTGTTTTCAGGTAAAGCTGTGTGACCTATAGAAGAGCTTTGCACAGATGATTCTGTGTAATCTGTTTTCAGGTAAAGCTGTGTGACCTATAGAAGAGCTTTGCTCAGATGAGACTGTGTAATCTTTGCTTAGGTGAGACTGTGTGACCTGTAGAAGAGCTTTGCTCAGATGAGACTGTGTAATCTTTGCTTAGGTGAGACTGTGTGACCTGTAGAAGAGCTTTGCTCAGGTAAGACTGTGTAATCTTTGCTCTGGTGAGACTGCGTATTATTTGCTCTGACGAGACTGTGTAATCTTTGATCTGATGAGACTGTAATCTTTACTCTGATGAGACTGTGTACTCTTTGCTCTGATGAGACTGTGTAACCTGTGCTCAGGTGAGACTGCGTATTATTTGCTCTGATGAGACTGTGTAACCTGTGCTCAGGTGAGATTGTCTAACCTGTGTTCAGGTAAGACTGAGTAACCTGTCTTCAGGTAAAGCTGTGTAACCTGTGTTTAGGTGACCTGTAGAAGAGCTTTGCTCAGATGAGACTGTGTAATCTTTGCTCAGGTAAGACTGTGTAATCTTTGATCGGATGAGACTGTAATCTTTGCTCTGAAGAGACTGTGTAATCTGTGCTCAGGTGAGACTGCGTATTATTTGCTCCGATGAGACTGTGTAACCTGTGCTCAGGTGAGATTGTCTAACCTGTGTTCAGGTAAGACTGAGCTGTTTAACCTGTGTTTAGGTGAGACTGTGTGACCTGTGGAAGAGCTGTGCTGAGAGAAGCACCTGAGGCCTCCACCATACCGTCCTCGCAGGGCTCGTCGTACAGCAGGTTTCCGCTCTGGTCCTCTCTCTGGCAGGGCGGGTACTCCAGGCGGGCGCTGAAGGTGATGGATGAGCCGTTCATGGCGGGGCTGTCGCTGGTGAGGCGCACCTTTGGTTTACCTGAGAGCAGAAGGGGTAAAGGCTGGTGAGGTGTGTGAGGACTTTGTGAAATATTTCTGTAAAAGACTCGTATCTCACCCCTCTTACCGTGTCTGTGTGAGAGCAGCCGCGGGAACGGCGGGTACAGACCATCATCCCACGGGTTAGTGTCCGGCTCCCAGCCCGGGATGGGGTACGGGAACGGGGGCTTGTGCTTGTGAGGAAACATGTCCCCATACGCTAAAATAAAGAGAGAAGGAGAATTTACCACACCTGAAGTCCAGGTACATATACACATCACCTGTGCACCTATACCTACCACACACCTACACACCTACAGACCAATCATCCACCTGGACACATATCATGCACATATACAGTACATCTGTACACTTATCTTTCACTGCTACCATCCAACCGGACATACCTGTACCTGTACCGTACCTGTATACTGTACACCTACCACACACCTGTACACCTGCAGACCCATCATCCACCTGTACACATACCATCCACCTGTACACCTGTGCACCCGCTATTACCAAGCTGTACACCTACCACACACCTGTACACCTATCATGCATATATACACCTGTACAATTATCTTCTACTGCTACACCTACCATCCAACCATACATACCTGTACCCTTACCTGTACACCTATGCACCTGCTATTACTCAGTTGCACCTAAAACAAACCTGTACACCTGCAAACATATCACACAGCTGTACACTTAAAACACACCTGTACACATACCATGAACTTTCACATCTGCAGACTCATTATCCATGCTGAACACCTACCACACACCTGTACACCTATCATCTACCATCCACCTGTAAACATACTATCCACCTGTATGCCTATACATCTTCCACAAACTTATACACTTACTGCACACCTGTACACACATAAACGAACAACTAAAACAAACTAAATATATAATCTATAAACCTGTCTATATAAAAACACTACATTAAAAACAATTATATTATAAAACTATAAGAAGTTATGGGCAACTAAGTAAATTATTGTAAATTACAAATAAATATATTGTAATTTTACAGAACTAAAAAGCTCATAACTATATGTAAGTATTAATATGAATAGCAAAGAACACTGAATAAATGTAATTAAATGTATTTGTTTGCATTATTTATATTTTATGTGTAATGTACATGCGTAATATAAATAAAGTTTATCAATACATACAAAACCATGATATTAAATTAAATAACATCGATTTGCACAAAAAAATCAAAGTTGGTTCAGTGCGTTAATTAACATTGATTCAATACACTTTTGCTATCTGACAAAAGTCTACTTATTTTGGCCACATGGATATTTAATATTAGGTAATTTTACCCAATAATTAATGATTTAATGATCATGTTTTTAGTATAAGTGTGTTTTTGTAGCAGATTTTATATATATATATATCACTGTGATATGCCATTTTTCTCCTAAACAGCAACTTTTCAGGAGAAGTCAGTGTGAAAATGTGTAATTCCAAGTAATTTTGGATCACTTTTATTGATCCTTTCATCATAAAAATCTGATATAATATAAAGAACAGCTGTTATATTCACATTATGGAGAAAGTGATGATCTGGATGTGGAAGGTGAGGGTTAACGGAGACACGGAGACACTGTTTTTCGTGTCCGGGCGTGATTTCGCGGAGCTGCGCGCGCGCTTATACTAACGCAGTAATTGGGCTCATGAGACTGAAGCCGCGTGCCGTGCGCGCGCCCGCGATATGGGCGAAAACAGGGCAAAAATATTAAAGAATATATATTTTTTACATTTGGTACACACTTTATAACATAAAATAAACACGTGCGTATACACTTATAACTGAATCTATTAATATAGTCCCTATTATGCAAAAATATATATTTTTTGGCTTTTTTGTCCATAGTGTGAATCGGGCAGTAGTTTTTTAATATATTTCATTATAATTTGATAATAGATAGACTAATAAAAATGCTATGAAATTGCTGGAATTAAATTAATGTTTGCATTCAAATTAGTGTTGGATGATTATGGCTTAAAAAAGAATCTTAGATTTTTTTCACAAAAAAATCTATTTTTGATCTCTATATATAGTGTTTACGGATATTTAAGAATAAAAAGATAAAAGGTCTGTATGTAAAATCGCATTAAAACTGTAATTCGAATCAATCGAATTAATTGTGAAAATCGCCCAGCACTAATTAAAAGATAATATATTGTTTTTCTGTCTTTTTTTAAAACGAATTTATAATATATTTTCTCTAAAGGACAACCATAAGTACTTCCGTGAAGAACCCTGTACGAATAAGAACATATTTATTATTATAATATTATTTATTATAAATTTAATCCTACATCAAGAAAAGGTTCTTTAACCCTTAAACACTTCTTATTAATAATCTTTTATCTTTTATTTTCTTTGGGGTTTCTTTTTTCTTTTTAGTTATGTCATTTACTTATGTCATTTAATATTAATATTTCGTATATGTTTTTGGTTTCAGTTCTATTCAGTATCTCGTTGCTTTAATCTTAGTAATGTTTTGCAGTTTTACTTTTAATGTATATATTTTTTTATTAAATGTAAGGTCTTATTTTTTTGTGTTACGCTGTCAGAAAAAATGTACTGAATGTAAAAAACTTCAGTTCGTCTAAATGTGCCTTGTAAATATAGTACAGATTTTTCCATTAACTAAAGGTACTGAGAGTACTGAGGGTACCACCCCAAAGACAATATAGATTTTTACAGTTATTTTTTACAGTTTTGTGCACATCTTAAGTAAATATACTCACTATTTTTAATCCCTGCTTCTGTATAACACTGTAAAAAAACGATAGTGTACTCAGAGTTTAAAGTAATTAGTTAATTGGTTAATTGACGCACGCGCTTCTTTATAAAATCAGTACTGATTCTCTTTTGCTATCACCTGACCTTTAGCGCATCTTAAGTTAGTCTTAAAATCCTTCATTAACTACTTTAGTAACATTATTGTTAGTATTATTAATATTAATATTATTATATTTTTTTATTTTAGGATGTTCTTACTTTTCTTGCTGTCCGTGACCGTCAGCAGGCACGCGCTCACCAGCAGGAGGAGCATCCTGGAGCAGGTCTGTCTGCAGCAGCTCTGTGGTGGAGGAGTGAAATCTGTCTCTCTCTTTCTCTCTCTCTTTACCCCTGATTTAATAGCGCGCGCTCATGTGACGTTTCCTGCTAACAAGGCGCGTCTCATGCCTCATTACTGTAGGGTCGCGCGCAGCTCCTGACTCATCCTCCTCCTCTACGCTTCCTGTTTATCTGCGTGCTGGTCCTCGACCTTCTCACTGTTTTTTCTAAGTTCCCCTCGGTGGCCTTCTTAGTACCCCAAGTGCCCCTCTTTCCCCCTCAGTCTCTCCTTAGTACTCCAAGTATTTCTTAAGCTACCCTTTGTACTCCAATTGCTCTACATGCCCTCTCAGTGCCCCCCTTAGTACCCCAAGTGCTCCTCATGCCACCTCTTAGTACTCCAAGTGCTCCTCATACCCCCCTCAGTGCCCCCATAGTACTCCAACTGCTCCTTATGCCCCCTCAGTGCCCCATAGTACTCCAAGTACCCCTCATGCCCCCCTCAGTGCCCCCTTAGTTCTCCAATTACCTCTCATGTCCCCCTTAGTGCCCCCTTAGTACTTCAAGCACCCCTCAGGCCCCCCTCAGTGTCCCTTTAGTACTCCAAGTGCCCCTCATGCCCCCTCAGTGTCCCCTTAGTACTGCAAATGCTCCTCATGCTCCCCTCAGTGTCCCCTTAGTACTCCAAGTGTTCCAAATGCCCCCCTCAGTGTCCCTTTAGTGCTCCTTATGCCCCCTCGATGTCCCCTTAGTACTCCAAGAGCTTCTCGTGCCACCATCAGTGGCCCCTCAGTTCTCAAAGTGCTCCTCAGTGCCACCCTTAATACTCTCAAGTGCTCCTCATGCCCCCTTCAGAATCTCCTTAGTACTCCAAGTGTTCCTCTGTGCCCCCTTAGTACTCCAAGTGCTCATCATGCCCCCTCAGTGTCCCCTTAGTAATTCAAGTACCTCTCATGCCCCCTCAATGTCCCCCTCAGTGTCCCCTTAGTACTCCAAGTGCTCCATCGAATAACTTTTTAGAGTTATATAGGTTCTTCAGTCATTGTCCCCCTTATTGTTCCTTAGTACTCCTTAATTTTCATTTAAGTACCTCCTCAATATCCCATCATTGTCCCCTCAGTTCTCTCTAATTGTCCTGTCAGTGTCCTCTCATTTTCCCCTCAGTGTACTTTATTTGTTCCATTTAAATCCTATCAATATCTGTCTCTGTTGAGGAAATAATTTTCCTTCTTGGTTTTGTGGTTTTAGCAGAAAGTTGGTGAGGGTTGGTTTGAGGTGTTCAGATATCAAGTAAAAAAATTAAGAAAATAAATGAATATAAAAGAAAAGGAGAAACATGATGAATTGGTTTTGGATCTTCTAAAGATATTCTGTATTTAAAGTTATTTTTTCTTTATTATTTTGTGTTTTAATCCTTTAAAGTCCTAAATCATCTCAAATTGGTGCTGAGAGCAGAAAGAGGAACAGGTTCTGCAGAGTCATCACTCAGGCGGACTCGTGTTGGGCGAGTGGAGCCATCGTGCATCATGAGATGGACAAACTTATCAGACCTGTGATTTGGGCAAACAGCAGTTCATCACGCCAGGGTTAAAATATGGGGCACAGTTTACTTTCCATGTGTTGGTTTTCTGATGCTGATCCGATGCACATTGAGCAGCCATAGTATTAATACATGTCAATAAAACAATGTATTTAGTTATTCTTTAAAAAAAAATATATAAATAATAATAATAATAATAATAATAATTGTTAAACAATATGACCAATATGACCAATATGAAGCTCTTTGCTTTTAAGGTTTTTATTTTTTGGCTATTTTATTATTAAAACAAAACATAAGTAAGGTTAACCCTTTTAGACCTGAATTATCTCCAGTGATTGAAAAAAAAGTAAGAATGTGGTTTTCTGTCTGTTATGCACAGAAAAGAAGACTCTAATATTCTATTAGATTCTTAGATTCTGTAATATTCTACTGTGAAATTTATATAGCAAATAAATTAAATTAACTAAAATATTAAATAGTATACTTTTATTTCCATTGCACTGGAAGCCTGTGTGTAGTGTTTTATATTTCATATTTACCTTTTTTATTTCATAAAACATCCTAAACAGTACGAAAAACATGTTTAAGAAGTGTTCTAAATAACATTAAATTAGTAAATTACTAAAAATGGCCTCAATGGCTCTAGTTCTACTGTTTTCCCGAGCAGTGGGCGGGGCCAAGTTACTGATTGACTAGTTTATAAACTTGTTCATTGGCTGGTTCATGGTATATTTTGATGTGCAACAAAACATTAAAAATAATAATAAAAAACATGATGTCCATTGTAATGGATTCAGGGTCTAAAAGTGTTAAATATATTTATTTTCAGGTTTCAGTAAATAGCACAAGGTGAAAACTGCTAACAGACTTATACACCAATTAGAACACGGCGTAGACGGGACTGCATCCTGAACTCTCCTCTGATTGGAGGATCTCACATCGCAAAGTCTACCTGCATTCGAAATCTTTAAATAACAAGCTACAACTTCCCCAGAGTTATGCAGGTAATTCTCACCTTATTAATATTTACTGCCTGTATATCATGTATTTATATATTATATTTTTCTGTAAAAGACACCGGACCTGAAGACTGGCCCAGGAGAATAAAGTGAAAAACTTTAGGGGTAAATTCTGCATTACAAGTGATGTGTTTGGACCCTTAATATAGTCAGTAAAACAGTACATTCTGGGTTTGGACCCTTATTTTACTCAGTAAATCAGTAATTCCAGTGAGCTTATTTATTCTTAACTTTTATTTTAGTTCTTCTTTTAGTTTTATTATTTCCTTTTTAAAATGTTGTTTCCTTATTTTATTTTCATTTTATTTATTTTTTATTATTAATATTCTTATAGTTATTATATTATTATTTTTATTATTTGTAATATTTTTGTATTATTGCTTTTTATCTTATTTTGATTTTCTTTTATTGTTATTACTATTTTATTATTATTATTGCTTTTATCTTTGTTAGTTCATTTATTTATTTGAATTTTTATTGTATTATGTACAAGTTAGTTTTAGCTAATTTTAACCCATTTTTGTTGTATTCGTCTTACTTTCTTTTGATCTTAATTTTTTGTCAATTAAACCATACTTAATTATAATAATTAATTTTATTTGTATTTTTTCTATTTTATTCTAATTCTACTTTTATTTTTTTATCCATTTTCTATTTTATTTACTGCTATTTTACAATAATTAAATTTAGCTTTTATTTTCTCTGTTATGTCAATCCCTGTTTCTGTAAATGCTCGGCTACATTGAAAATGAGGGCTGCCCTCAATGTACATCCGAGTTAAAATAAAGATTGAAATGAACACTTAAACTTTATTTGGACCCTTATTTTAGTAAGTAAAACAGTACATTCTGTGTTTGGACCCTTATGTTAGTCTGCAAAACAGTACATTCTGTGTTTTATAAATGGTTTTATTTTTGGTATTGAGAAAGAATCTCTATTGTATTCATAGTAAATCTTTTTTCTTAAATTTTGACTGTGTATTTATGCATTTTATATTATTTAATTGTATTTTATTGTATTTTCAATTAATAAAAAACTATACAAAAACATCAGTTTCAATTGCTGAAATGTAAAGCGCGTGTATCAGTTCTCAAGATTAATAACATTCTTAATATTAAAGCGCTAAATATATGTACTATAAGTACTATAATATATAAATTATATATAAATAATAATATTAATCAGTATGTGAACTTTTATTTTTCAATTCCACAATAAAAGTCCGCTGGCTGGAAGTGTACCAGATACTACCGGATCTACTTCCGGCTCTGGTTCAGTCACGTGTGTGAACAGAGCATGACCGAGGTTAAACCGCCGGGCTGGTTCCACTACTGAGTTGCGGGCTGAGCGGAGGGTCATACCGGGACATATACCGGGTCTGTGTGAGTCTAAAGCCTGAATTTAAGCGTTTAAAATTTTAATTTAATGGTTTTATTTAGTGTAATTTCGACAGAATTAGCAAACCGGCCGAACAGCGCTGCGGCCGGCTGTGTCCTCATCCGCGTCCCTGCGGTCTGTGTACACTCTGTAGGCTAGAACTACAGCAGTGGGGGTTATCACTACATTTACTTTAATGTATTAACTCATACCACTTTACTCACTGCTAACTTTACTGTTTAGCCGTCCAGCTACTCTACTGAAGCTGCTGTTGAGTTGACAAGTGTCTAGATAAGGTTAATTTGGCTGAAAAATCAAACAACCCAGGGTACGAATCTTACGTTAGCTCACTAGCTTGGTTAGCTCAATACCTAATCTAGCTAGTGTTCATATAGTGGACTGTAAGAGTTGTATTAGCCAAAACAACTCTAAAATGCATTTAGATTCCTAATAGAGACTAATATCTATGAATTTATATATCTTAAATGTACTAAATAATCAAATTTTGACATTACAAATGATTTGGAACACTCAAGCAATGATGCGCACTAGTTAGGGTGCAATGCAGCAGATTGGAACGCTCCCCTGATGATTGGAACACACCTGAAGCTTCAGAAAGAGCTTGTTGATGAGCTGATTAGTTAAAACAGGTGTGTTGAGTGAAGTGAAGGAAAAGAAGCAGGTACCAGAACTAGCCCTAGGACCAATCCCATTTGTAGTTTGTACCCTTACCCCTTATTTTCGAGTGTTACCCTTCCCCTTGGAACAGAGTTAAATCCTCCCCTTATAAATTAGGAAACCCTTCAAGCACCTGAAACAGGTATAGCTATATAGGGCTGCAGATAATGATTATTTTAGTTGTCGACAAATCTGTTTATTATTATTTTGATTAGTTAGTGATTATTTCTGACATGTCCTCCATCTTTAAAAACAATAGAAACAGCTGAACATTACATTTAGAATGCATTTAAATGTCTAGATGTTGTTTATATGTGGAAAGTAGTGATATTTACTTCAGTAACACAGGTGCTGTGAAGTATCATAGATTTGTAGTTGTTGCTGTAAATCACATTATATAGCTTTAATTCCAGCTCTATAGTATTAAATCAAGGTTCTTCTATAGAGTTCTAATTTTAAATCGATTACAATTTTTTGGTTTGTGAGTAGAAAATGCGATGTATATCAAAATATTAAAAAATAACTAATTTCACCAGATTTCTCCAGAAGCCAATGATCTAGCATTTCACAATCTTAATAATGCATCCCATGTGTCAAATACTGACGTAAAATAAATAAAAAGATAATCTGTTTACGGTAAATGTAGAATATGAGAACAGTGTGCATTTTTCTTTGCTGTTTAATTGCAGATTATATTATTATATTATATTATTATATTTTGTTACATTATTATAATTCTGTGCTGTTTACAAACTAGACAAATATTTATAGATTTATTTGTTTCTGCTTAATGTGTAAAGCTGTTTTTTAATTTATTTATACTAAATAAAACTTTAGTATTTAATTTGTTGCTGTAATATATATTTTTTATATTAAAGTGCTGTCAAGTGATTTAGAATAGTTATTAACATTAAATTGAAAAAAAGAAAACTGTTATTGGTTCTGTGATTAATTTATTTAAAAAATAACACTTTAATGTGAAAGTCCATTCAAGAAATTAAAAAAAAATACACTAAATTATTGATATTATTGATATTATTGTTTGGTCTATATTGCCCAGCTCTAGTTATGTGTGTCAGTATAGTATAACCTGATTTCTTCTTGTATATCAGAATTCCCCTCCTTGCTGGTTATTTAATAACAGCTGAGCTGCGGCTCGAACAGAATCCTGGGGTGGATTTTTATAAATTCTGGAGCTGAACTTTCCCCTCTGCTCTACAGGAACGCTTGTCCGAGTGCAGACCTCAGCTCTCGCGGTCATGAACGTCCCGTGGTTTATAAAAGCAGCGGCTAGAAGCGTCGGCGGCTCTGTGGGGTCAGCAGTATCCAGATCAGGCCTGCTGTGTTCCTCTAGAACTTCCCGGTGAGTAGCGCCCAGCAGAACCGCTCACTGTTACTCAGTGTGTGTGGAGATAATATACTTAATATAGATATTAATCTGCTTTATTATAGAGAAACCTGTGAGTTTAGTATGTAGATATAGAGCCTGGAGGATCCAGTGTCTGTCTGGAGGTTAATTAGTGGATTAGATTAGTTGTAGGCAGATGTGAAGAGTGTGTTAAATGAGTAAATTGTGTGTGTTTGGTTTATTCCTCAGGAAAATGTCATCAAGACAAGCTGACCACCTCGAACGGACGGCTAGTAATTATAGACAAGAGGTGAGTGACTTTTTTATTTTTAATTACATTTGATACACATAATTTTATTATAATTATTTCAGCATTTGCCTTTAAAATGTCTAGTTGTGTCTCTAGTAGGAATAAATGCTTGTGAGCTTTTGTTTGGGAAAAAAGTGTTCCGGTGATCTGGTATAACACTGCTTTAGTCCGGTGGAGGAGTGGACAGGGAGAAACGATAGGATTTCGGCTTTTGCTCATGAATATTCATATATGCAATCATATCGCCTCTGATTGGCTAACAGCACTGCGATACCAGGAGGCAGCGAGACATTTTAAAATAAAGAGATTTTTACACTAATAACAGTCTTTACAGTGTCATATGTTACTTGTGTACAACATATGTAATAATGCCCTGCTCTTTAAAACACCAAATTCACTGGAGATCCTATTTAAACCTATAGTTACTTACACTCAGAGGTGGGTAGTCCAGGTCCAGAAAGTAAAAATCCACCCCGGGGTTTTGTTAGCTGAGTTGCAGCAGAGCCGCACAGGCAGTTGGAACGAAACAAAAAATGGGTGGATTTTTACTTTAACTAGTGTAAACAGAACTGTTCTAAACATACTGTACACTTATCTATCTCAGTTGTACTTGGCTGGTGTTTTTCCTCCATAGATTAATTCTAACCATTTGTTTCTTAGCTCTGAATTACTGGGTAAAGTATATAAACACTGATGTGTTATTCGCACAAATAACACAGGAATGAACTGCCATGCTGTTCCTAGTGCTGTTTTTTTTAGCTCCTATCTGACGCTGTATGAGTAAATACTCGCCTAAAAAGGGCTACTATAGAGCCCTGTAGTATCTGCCACAATACAAAGCAAAGAAAACACAAAGTAAACTAGAAAAGGCAAAGTTCGTGAACAAACTTTAAGTTGGCTTGGAAAAGAACGCTAATAACGTTAAAAAGTTAAAATGGTTGCTAAGCTTTTTCCGTCTGAAGAGTGTGAAGAGTCATTGATATGCTGTTAACGTTTGGCTAAACGCTAAATGCTAAAAACGCTGAAATCTAAAAACGTTTGGTTAAACGCTGAAATCTAAAAACGTTTGGTTAAACGCTGAAATCTAAAAACGTTTGGTTAAACGCTGAAATCTAAAAACGTTTGGTTAAACGCTGAAATCTAAAAACGTTTGGTCAAACGCTGAAATCTAAAAACGTTTGGTCAAACGCTGAAATCTAAAAACGTTTGGTCAAACGCTGAAATCTAAAAACGTTTGGTCAAACGCTGAAATCTAAAAACGTTTGGTTAAACGCTGAAATCTAAAAACGTTTGGTTAAACGCTGAAATCTAAAAACGTTTGGTTAAACGCTGAAATCTAAAAACGTTTGGTTAAACGCTGAAATCTAAAAACGTTTGGTTAAACGCTGAAATCTAAAAACGTTTGATTAAACGCTGAAATCTAAAAACGTTTGGTTAAACGCTGAAATCTAAAAACGTTTGGTTAAACGCTGAAATCGTAAAACTTTTGGTTAATCTTTTGATTGCTAATGTGTTGCTAGGCAGTTGCTATCATTTCTGAAAAGGTTGCTAAGCTGTTGCTAGGCAGTTGCTAATGTTTTCCAGGTGGTTGCTAAGCTATTGCTAACTGGTTGCTAGGCAATTGCTAACATATACCAGGTAGTTGCTAAGGTGTTGCTAGGTGGTTGCTAGGGTGTTGCTAGGTTGTTGCTAAGGTGTTGCTATGGTATCTGGGGTGGTTGCTAAGATGTTGCTACGTGGTTGCTAGGGTGTTGCTATGGTATCCGGGGTGGTTGCTAAGGTGTCGCTAGGTGGTTGCTAGGGTGTTGCTATGGTATCTGGGGTGGTTGCTAAGGTGTTTCTAAGTGGTTGCTAGGTGGTTGCTAAGGTGTTGCTATGGTATCTGGGGTGGTTGCTAAGATGTTGCTAGGTGGTTGCTAAGGTGTTTCTATGGTATCTGGGGTGGTTGCTAAGGTGTTTCTAGGTGGTTGCTAAGGTGTTGCTATGGTATCCGGGGTGGTTGCTAAGATGTTGCTAGGTGGTTGCTAAGGTGTTGCCATGGTATCTGGGGTGGTTGCTAAGGTGTTTCTAGGTGGTTGCTAGGTGGTTGCTAAGGTGTTGCTATGGTATCCGGGGTGGTTGCTAAGATGTTGCTAGGTGGTTGCTAAGGTGTTGCTATGCGGTTGCTAAGGTGTTGCTATGGTATCTGGGGTGGTTGCTACGGTGTTGCTAGGTGGTTGCTAAGGTGTTGCAATGGTATCCAAGGTGGTTGCTAAGGTGGTTGCTAAGGTGTTGCTAGGTGGTTGCTAAGGTGTTGCTATGGTATCTGGGGTGGTTGCTAAGGTGTTGCTAGGTGGTTGCTAGGTGGTTGCTAAGGTGTTGCTAGGTGGTTGCTAGGCAGTTGCTATCATTTCTAAAGTGGTTGCTAAGTGGTTGCTAGGCAGTTGCTAACGTTTTCCTAATGGTTGCTAAGGTGTTGGTAAGTGGTTGCTAGGCTGTTGCTATCATTTCTAAAGTGGTTGCTAGGCAGTTGCTATCGTTTCTAATGTGGTTGCTAACGTTTTCCTAGTGGTTGTTAAGGTGTTGCTAAGTGGTTGCTAGGCAGTTGCTAACGTTTTCCAGGTGGTTGCTAAGCAGTTAATAGGTGGTTGCTAAAACCTGGCTGGGGTGCCGGGGTGTCCAAACTTTTGACTGATAGCTGCTCCATACAGCAGCTCCTCCATACACTCACAGTACTGGAGGAGCAGGGGAGAGAAGGGGTTCCGTGCGCAGAGCTGCTCGTGTGTGAGTTAGAACTCTGGGCCCCCCATTCATTTCTATGGGGCAACTTCGTACGACATTTGTACGAAATCCGTACGACGTATCGTTTCGTAAAGCATATTTTCGGAAAGAACTCACTAAGTTCTATAGACCATCCGAATTTCTGACGTTCATAGCCGTTCAAAAATCTTCTAGTTCATTGTCTATGGAAAAAAGGGCGTACGTTTACGAAGTTTTTACGAAAACCGTACGATATATCGCTCCAAAAAGCACAAGCACTATAGGTCCCACGATCCCTGAAAGTTTCGTGATTCTACGTTGAAAGCCCTAGGAGGAGATGCGTTTAACAAAAGTGGGGAAGAATAATAATAATAATAATAAGAAGAAGAAGAAGAAGATTACGAAGAACAATAAGTTGGCTTTTCCAAGCCAACTTAACTAATCGTAGAAGAGATATTTTAAAGAAATTACATATAAATAATGCAATAAAAAATATAAAATGGAATAAAGTAAACTGTTTAAGAAGTACAGTGTGATGGTAAAAACAGTACATCTGATTAATGCAGTTAAAGCAGGTTGGGATTGAATGTAGAGGGGGGGGTGAGAGATTAGATTAGGGTTTGATGGTGATTAGTGAATATTCAGTGATCTGAGTTCTCAGTGAGAAGCTGTTAATCTATAAACTCAGGGTTATAGATCAGAGGTGAGGTTCTGGCTGAGTGCATCAGAGCTGATAGTTTAGATAGTCTTAGATAGTGTGTGTGTGTGTGTGTCTGTTTGTGTGTGTGTGTGTGTGTGTGTGTGTGTGTGTGTGTGTGTGTGTGTGTGTGTGTGTGTGTGTGTGTGTGTGTGTGTGTGTGTGTGTGTGTGTGTGTGTGTGTGTGTAATAGTGGAGTGTGTGGCTCAGGTCCAGTGAGGTCAGTAACAAAGCGTATTTGGGTGAGGGGTCTCACACACACACACACCCCATGTGTTGTTGTGATGTCATCTGACTCGTGCCAGTCTTACACAACTGAACTTTCACTTCATTAAAAGGCAGTTTAACTATTAGAAACAATCCTGAATTTATGCAAATAATATATAATATAATACACAAATTAATAATTCAATAATTAAATATTTGAAACTAATATTTGTGACTTTACTCTTATCAGTTTTGACAGATATTGTCTCACAAAACTATCAACATTTTAGGCTGTGATTTATAGCAGTTGAACTGAACTGCTTGAATTTTTGCACCAGGAGTAAAGCAGCATAAAGTTATCCAAAAGCAGTGTGTAAGACTGGTGGAGGAGAACATGATGCCAAGATGCATGAAAATCAACTGTAATTAAAAACCAGGGTTATTCCACCAAATATTGATTATTTCTGAATTCTTAAAACTTTATGAATATGAATTTGTTTTCTTTGCATTATTTGAGGTCTGAAAGCTCTGTATCTTTTTTGTTATTTCAGCCATTTCTCATTTTCTGTAAATAAATGCTCTAAATGACAATAGTTTTTATATGTAATTTGGGAGAAATGTTGTTTGTAGTTTATAGAATAAAACAACAATGTTCATTTTACTCAAACATAAACCTATAAATAGCAAAATCAGATAAACTGATTCAGAAACTGAAGTAATCTCTTAATTTTTCTAAAAGGGTCTGTTTTCTGCGAGAGTGTGTGGTATCACGGACGAGTCGAGGAAGGTGAGGCGGCTGCAGCTGGAGGTTCCCCATCCCGACTTCAGCTTCAGAGCCGGACAGTGGTGAGTATGTGTTAACACGTCATTTTATAGTGCATCAATAACACAGCAGATACAAACACACAGCAAAAACACCAGTATAACATTTACACACACTGGATAGAAATAACTATAATAACACACAATTATAATATACTCATTGTTAAAACAAATAATCACACCCAGAAGGACGTGTTGGATTGTAATGCTATTCAGTTATCAGGAACAGTAAATGATTAGGTTATACGTGTGACCCTGTTCAGCGTTTAGACAGTCAGATGAGATTGCAATGCAAAATATTGCAATGGTATGTTATTAAGAAAAATAACTAAACGTAACTATCACTAAACGTAATCAGAAGTCATATGATAATTTATATGTACAGTACCAGTCAAAAGTTAACATGTCTTAAATTCAGTGTTTTTTTTTTTAAATGTTTAAACTATGAAGAAAAACATCTCTGCTGGATTTTCTCAGTCAGTTTTAAGAGGTAGAGTCTCCTGGAATTCAGGCTTTCAGTTAACAGCTGTGCTGAACTCATCAAGAGTTAAATACTTGAATTTCTTGTCTCTTAATAAAGTGTTTGAGAGCATCAGTTAAAGTAAAGTAGTGAAGAGGTAGAGTTACAGGTATACAGTGAATAGTGAATATTTGAGTAATGTTCTAATCCAGGTTATGAAAAGCGAGAAATACTCAATTTAATAAAGAAAAAAAATACTTATGAAGAAAATATGAAGGTCAGTCAATTTTTGAAAGTATCCTCAAGTGCAGTCACTGCCAATACCATTCTAAAATGTTATAATGATGAAACTGGCACTCATCAGGACCGCCCCAGGAAAGGAAGAGGGAGGGTTTCCTCTGTTGTACAGGATAAGTTCATCAGAGTTTCCAGCCGCAGAAACTACAAGTTAACAAACAGCTCCCCAGATAAGAGCATCTAAATGCTTCTTCACAGAGTATTTTGTATTTTAGTTTGTTTAACTCTGTTTTTAAGTTACTACATGATTCCTAATGTGTTCCTTCATAGTCTGATAGATAACTTCACTATTCATTTACTATGTAGGAAATAAATAATACTCTTGAATGAGAGTGTGTTCAAATTTTTGACTGGTAATGTGTAAAAGTATAATAATAGAAAGGGCTTGTGGCTTGTGTTTATATTAGATGACCAGAAGAGGGCGCTGTAATCTTAAATAATACATTATTCTGACACATAAACAGAGGAATAATATACATGATGCAGCCACTGACTTAATTATTTTAATAATAATAATTTAAGCAGGAGCTCTAATGATGAAGTAAAACAGTAGCAGACTTTAAATCAGTTAAGACATTTTAAAACATATTTTTATTTGACAGAAATGAGACATTTGGACAAATGTTTGCTACTTTAATAAATTTGTCATGGCTAAAGTCTAATGCGGAGACTTTTCATGTGAAAGGAACTGATCATAGAATAATAATACCTTATTTTTCACGTAAGTATGGTAGCAAAATGAGTCATTCTTCAAAATATAAGCCCCAGACTGGGCATTTTTTGTGGATGGCCATTTAAAGTGTTTTCTCTGTAGTTGTGTAGAAGCCTGTGGATGGGCATTTAAAGTGTTTTATCTGTAGTTGTGTGGAAGCCTGTGGATAGGCATTTAAAGTGTTTTATCTGTAGTTGTGTAGAAGCCTGTGGATGGGCATTTAAAGTGTTTTATCTGTAGTTGTGTAGAAGCCTGTGGATGGGCATTTAAAGTGTTTTATCTGTAGTTGTGTGGAAGCCTGTGGATGGGCATTTAAAGTGTTTTATCTGTAGTTGTGTGGAAGCCTGTGGATGGGCATTTAAAGTGTTTTATCTGTAGTTGTGTGGAAGCCTGTGGATAGGCATTTAAAGTGTTTTATCTGTAGTTGTGTAGAAGCCTGTGGATGGGCATTTAAAGTGTTTTCTCTGTAGTTGTGTAGAAGCCTGTGGATAGGCATTTAAAGTGTTTTATCTGTAGTTGTGTTGAAGCCTGTGGATGGGCATTTAAAGTGTTTTATCTGTAGTTGTGTGGAAGCCTGTGGATGGGCATTTAAAGTGTTTTATCTGTAGTTGTGTGGAAGCCTGTGGATAGGCATTTAAAGTGTTTTATCTGTAGTTGTGTAGAAGCCTGTGGATGGGCATTTAAAGTGTTTTATCTGTAGTTGTGTAGAAGCCTGTGGATGGGCATTTAAAGTGTTTTATCTGTAGTTGTGTGGAAGCCTGTGGATGGGCATTTAAAGTGTTTTATCTGTAGTTGTGTGGAAGCCTGTGGATGGGCATTTAAAGTGTTTTATCTGTAGTTGTGTGGAAGCCTGTGGATAGGCATTTAAAGTGTTTTATCTGTAGTTGTGTAGAAGCCTGTGGATGGGCATTTAAAGTGTTTTCTCTGTAGTTGTGTAGAAGCCTGTGGATAGGCATTTAAAGTGTTTTATCTGTAGTTGTGTTGAAGCCTGTGGATGGGCATTTAAAGTGTTTTATCTGTAGTTGTGTTGAAGCCTGTGGATGGGCATTTAAAGTGTTTTATCTGTAGTTGTGTGGAAGCCTGTGGATGGGCATTTAAAGTGTTTTATCTGTAGTTGTGTGGAAGCCTGTGGATAGGCATTTAAAGTGTTTTATCTGTAGTTGTGTAGAAGCCTGTGGATGGGCATTTAAAGTGTTTTATCTGTAGTTGTGTAGAAGCCTGTGGATGGGCATTTAAAGTGTTTTCTCTGTAGTTGTGTGGAAGCCTGTGGATGGGCATTTAAAGTGTTTTATCTGTAGTTGTGTAGAAGCCTGTGGATGGGCATTTAAAGTGTTTTATCTGTAGTTGTGTGGAAGCCTGTGGATGGGCATTTAAAGTGTTTTATCTGTAGTTGTGTGGAAGCCTGTGGATAGGCATTTAAAGTGTTTTATCTGTAGTTGTGTGGAAGCCTGTGGATGGGCATTTAAAGTGTTTTATCTGTAGTTGTGTGGAAGCCTGTGGATGGGCATTTAAAGTGTTTTATCTGTAGTTGTGTGGAAGCCTGTGGATAGGCATTTAAAGTGTTTTATCTGTAGCTGTGTTGAAGCCTGTGGATAGGCATTTAAAGTGTTTTATCTGTAGTTGTGTAGAAGCCTGTGGATGGGCATTTAAAGTGTTTTATCTGTAGTTGTGTGGAAGCCTGTGGATGGGCATTTAAAGTGTTTTATCTGTAGTTGTCTGGAAGCCTGTGGATGGGCATTTAAAGTGTTTTATCTGTAGTTGTGTGGAAGCCTGTGGATGGGCATTTAAAGTGTTTTATCTGTAGTTGTGTGGAAGCCTGTGGATGGGCATTTAAAGTGTTTTTTATTATTTATTTTGTTATGTTGCACATTGCTGTTTTAATAGTGCACACTGCTGCTACCAAAAAAAGCCACTAGATGGCATTACATTTATATCTTAATTAAATTATTTAAATTTGACCATTAGTGCCTAATGTGGTGTATTACAGATCACTTGTATCACTTTGCATCACTTATATCAAGCCCACCTTTTGAAATAAGATAAGCGATTGTAAATTTGATGAATCAAACCAATGACTGACCATAGACTAATCTAAAACTGGCATAGGCCTCTCTGCTGTAAAAAAATAAAATTGAGAATTTAATTGAATCGTGACTCTAAAATCGGAAATAAAATCGAATCGAGGATTTGGAGAATCGTGACACCCCTAGTACTTGTACATTTAGCATGGTATTGGGCTTCCATGCATCCATATATATATATATATATATATATGTGTGTGTATGTGTATATATATGTATATCTGTATCCGAGTCATAATCTTAAAGTAGCCAGAAAATCTGACTGTGGGCTGAAGAGCACAGATACTTTTCAAAGTTTGATGTTTTTTTTATTTTTATATATTATATAGAACAGTTATATAGAATAAAATATATAAAATGGTAAAGAATGATTCACTTCAGAATAATTAGTTTTGTATATTAAATGATTAATTTTATCGCTGCAGTGCAGAACTGAATGGGATTGTCTGTTTAAAAAGGGAACGAGAGACAATTACTTGTGCATAAAACGACTGATTAATTTTAGTGTGTGTTGTGTGTTGTGTGTTGTGTGTTGTGTGTGTTGTGTGTTGTGTGTGAGAGGTGAAAAAGTCATGGTATAATTTATGTAAATGAAAGCGGAGAAACTCCTCCGGACCATATGACTGTTGTTGTTCTGCTGCTGATAAATAATTCAGAAGAGAGAGACAGAGAGAGACAGAGAGAGACAGAGAGAGAGAGAGAGAGAGAGAGAGAGAGAGAGGAGCACATGCGTTGTAGTTACTGGTTTTCTGCGTAAACTCTGATTTTCTCCGAGCAACTGATGGACATGTTACAGTTTTAGGATCACGTTTTCTCTAATTTCTCTCGATCAGATCTGGTGTAGATCGGATCTGCTGGGATTGGTCAGATGTTGGATGGTGTTCCAGTAAAGACGGATCTGTTTTATATGGCTGAAGCTGCTATTCGTTCCTAAATACACCAATAATTCAGTTAAACACCTCTTTACCAGAGTTTATACTTCATCAGGATAAATCTGTTCCACTCCAACTGAAAAGCTCTGCTTATTACGTGATATTTGAACCAGCAAATCATAATAAAACCAGAGTGAAACTAAAGTGGAACAACTCACAGTTCAGTGCAGGATCACACATGGCTCTACAGCAGGGGTCTCCAAACTTTTTTTTGTTGGGGGCCAGAAGGAGAAATATATTTGAAGTCACGGGCCACAGACTCTGTAATAAAACTAATGAAATAATGAAATATACCACTTTAAATAATACAATTTCCTGATTATTTCATTTACACACCATTTTACTCCACTTACTATCTTTATCTTTCTTTAACAGTGTTGTGTAAACTAAGATTTTTCAAATTAATATTTCATTTCATCATATATCTTAATATTAAACTACTTAATTACGGCAACTTTTAGACTCTTTGGCCCGTTTTTCTGCTCTAGAAATGCGCACTCTCTCCGCTTTTAGACTCTTTGCACCGTTTTTCTGTGCTAGAAATGCGCACCCTCTCCACTTTTAGACTCTTTGGCCTGTTTTTCTGCGCTAGAAACACGCACTCTCTCCACTTTTAGACTCTTTGGCCCGTTTTTCTGTGCTAGAAATGGAAACTCTCTCCGCTTTTAGACTCTTTGTCCCGTTTTTCTGTGCTAGAAATGCGCACTCTCTCCGCTTTTAGACTCTTTGGCCCGTTTTTCTGTGCTAGAAATGGAAACTCTCTCCGCTTTTAGACTCTTTGGCCCGTTTTTCTGCACTAGAAATGCGCACCCTCTCCGCTTTTAGACTCTTTGGCCCGTTTTTCTGCGCTAGAAATGCACACTCTCTCCACTTTTAGACTCTTTGGCCCGTTTTTCTGTGCTAGAAATGCGCACCCTCTCCGCTTTTAGACTCTTTGGCCCGTTTTTCTGTGCTAGAAATGCGCACTCTCTCCACTTTTAGACTCTTTGGCCCGTTTTTCTGTGCTAGAAATGCGCACCCTCTCCGCTTTTAGACTCTTTGGCCCGTTTCTGACACCTAGCGTTTAAACTTTGAATCTCACATTATAAAAACCGCGGGCTGTAGTATGGACACCCCGGCTCTACAGGGTTCATATGGTCATGAAAAACCTGGAAAAGTCATGTGTGGCGGCTCGTCTGCTGCCTTTGTATGTTTGTTAAACCTTTTTGGAGAGGCAGGCTGCCTCTTTCTCTCCTCTGGTCTTTATTCTGCACATTATACACACAAAATAATCCCAGATGATTATTAAGCATCTGCAACTGCATATAGATGTCTGCTGCATACATATATATTTGATTTAAAAAATAATATCTTTAGTAATAATAAAATGTGTCAGATCCTGAGAGCTCAGTCGTGTAGAACTGATGTATTTGTTAGCTTAAAATAGCTTTTCTCCATCAGTAAATGGCTCTACAAACATCTGTTTCCTTTTATTGATGGAGAAAAGCTATTTTAAGCTAACAAATACATCAGTTCTACACAACTGAGCTCTCAGGATCTGACACATTTTATTATTATTAAAGATATTATTTTTTTTTATCGAATTCATTTTAGGCCTACTGTAATCAATTAGGATTATAGTTGATTTTATATATTTAGGTTTTATTGTCCATGTCTACACTGATGTTTTAAAAATCAGATGGTCCTAAAAAAATATTCCTTGAAGTAATGGAACAGTCATGAAAAACTGTATGAACCCTGCTCTAAAATATTAAAGGAGAACTCCGGTGTGAAATTGACTTTGGGTGTAGTAAAACATGGTAAAGAGTACTGATCTGTTCTGAGATACAGCATTTTTTTGCTGTATATCTAAACATGCTTTAGAATGGATGATATGGGGCATATTTTGCCCCTGCAGGTAAATACACGCTTTTTACATTGTTCTCTTTAGGCTCAAAGTAGCTCAACACTTCATTGCTAGAATCCGGAGAGCCCTGACATTTAAAACGAGGCATTAATAACTTAAAAAGTGCACAAGAAGCTTCTTAAGCACAGTTTACAACCCGTAGCGTTTGCTACATCTCCGGCTGCTGCAATCTTAAAGCACAGCACACATCCTGCACATGCTTTCGGGTTCGCGCAACGGGTTATCTGATAACGGTGTAAAAAGTGATTTATCTTCAGGGGAAAAATATGCCTTATTAGAACCCATTCTAGAGTTTTATCAGAGTTCTCCTTTAAACTTTCACAAAACACTGTATTACCAATACACACCAGCATTTAGTCCGTGCTGAGGAAAGTCCACACATGTTAGCTGTGCTGAAGCTTAGTAATGATGATTTAAGAGTCTTAAAACCAGCAAGCTCCTGTTAAACAGTTCAGTAGGAAATATTAATGATTACATTGATATTCAGAGACTGAAACGACATCACAGACAATCTGAGCTAAAGGCTAAAGCTGCTGTTTCCATGTGGGTCAGCCAGACGTCTTCCTGTAGCAGTTTTTTTTTCTCCAGTTTCTAAGAGTCTTTATTTGAAGGTGTAGGAAACAGTTCTCACCGCTCTCTGGCTCCATCTGTAATTTCTAATCTAAAGAAAAGAACTTCTACTTTTAATAGTTACAGAGTTCTCTGTGTTTTATCTGTCTTTTTCTAGTTATTATGATGATGAAAGTGTGTAAATAAAGCTGCAGTAGAGAGAAACAGCAGTAACACCATCTGTTCCACCACTACTTTACCACAGACTAAGAGTTTTGGAAATTTTTTAAAATCAATTTTCAATAAAGCTCAGTATATTTCCATTACTACTTACCAGCTATAAGCATGTGTTGCAATAGACATCATGCATTTTCTTTATTTTTAAATGTTTTGTTGTGTGTATATAACGCTATTTGAGAGCTGTTGGCTATCAAAATAGACCATGAACCAATAGCCAATGAACAAGTTTATAAATCAAATAAACAGTAACTTGGCCCCGCCCACTACACTGGAAAAACAGTACTACTAAAGCCATTTAGGCAAAGTAACAGCTAATTTTTTACTAATTTAGTGTACTAATGTACTATTTTTAGGGATGGTTTACCCAATAAAAGGGTTAATATGAAATATTACACACAGGCTTTAAATGCATTAGAAATAAAAATCTATTAAATAGCTTAGTTAATTGTATTTGTATTTTTTTTTTTAGTTCTTTTCTATGTATTATAGACAGAAAACAGCAAATTCAGGTCTAAAAGGGTTAACCAATGAATTCTTTGCTAAAACTTACTGCGTTTTTTCAGTTTTAAGTGAATTAGTTTCTTCTATCTCACACATAGAAGCACAAAGGGCCATATTGAGCCCATGTTGATGTAATGATTGTTACAGGCCTACTGGTTATAATGATAATTTTTTATACACATTATTTTAGTTATTTTAATTTAATGTGTGTGTGTTTTATGTGTTTAGGGTGGACTTCTATATCCCCGGTATGGAGAAGGTGGGCGGGTTCTCGGTTTGCTCCAGCCCGGGTCTTCTGCAGAGAACCGGAGTCATAGAACTCGCAGTCAAATACACAGAACACCCACCAGCACACTGGATACACACCAAGGTAAGAGTGTGTGTGTGTTTCTGTATCTGTAATCCACACAAAGCAAGGCTCATATATAAAATCTAGTACATTTTTGCATTTTATTACAGGTGCATCTCAAAAAATTAGAATATCATTGAAAAGTTACTTTTTCAGTAATTCGGTTGAAAAGGTGAAACTTGTATATTATATAGATATATTAAACACAGAGTGTTCTATTTTAAGTGTTTATTTCTTTTATTGTTGATTATTTTGGCTTACAGCCAATTAAACCCAAAAATCTGTGTCTCAGAAAATTAGAATATTATATAAGATCAATTGGTACTTTTGGCAGTGTGAGCAGTGTACAAAGTCCTGCTGGAAAATGAAATCTGCATCTCTATAAAAGTTGTCAGTAGCAGAGGGAAGCATGAAGTGCTGTAAGATTTTGTGGGAAAACAAAACTGCACTGACTTTAGACTTGATAATAAAACACAGTGGATCAACACCAGCAGATGACATGTCTTATTTTCTGAGACTCTGATTTTTGGGTTTTCATTGGCTGTAATTCATAATCATCAACGTTAAAAGAAATAAACACATAAAATAGATCACTCTGTGTTTAATACATCTATATAATATATGAGTTTTACATTTTAAACCGAATTACTGAAATAAAGTCACTTTTCAAAGATATTAAATTTTTTTGAGATGGCCCTGTACAGGGTGTTCTTGCACCATTTTTTCTTGCACCAAGTCAAATTTAATGCTTTTTAAGACCTTTTTAGACCGCAATAAAAATATAATTTAAAAATTTTAGTCATAATGCCTTTGGTAGAAAATAATTTGTTGTATTGGAAATCAAAAGTTAAGGTATTTAACTCACCAATAACGTTACTATGATAGCGAGCTCTCCGCTAACCTTAAGTGTCTCCTCAGTAACACAGTTAGCTATCTTGCGGCTAACGTTGTATGTTAGCTAACTAGCTCACCACTAAAGTTAGCATGTGCTTTCTCACCAGCATTAAACTCACCGTCTGAAAATAAAATACCTACTGCAAATTTACAGTAAATTTAAGACTATTTAAGACATTTAAGGGTCTTAAAAGGTATTTAAGAGTTTTAATTTAAGACATTAAGACTTTTTAAGGACCCGCAGGAATCCTGTTATCATATAGAATCACTGATTCCTCAGAATTTGGATAAAATATGTCCCACACAAAAAAAAAATATTCTGTTGAAAATTAATAACATTTTCAAGAATAAAAGGAATCAAGGTTATAATCAGGGGTGCTTTGCAAATATGCAGAAATTATTGTTTGCTGGCCTATTGCCTATAAAATCAGTTGTCCTCAGATAGGAGACAATCATTTTAACTGGTGAAAAAAAGTAAAACTAAATACATATTAGACCCAATAAATGCATAAATAATTATATATATTTTTTTCTATGTAAGTGTTGACATAAACAAAGTAATAAACAAAAGTACAACTATTTTTTTATTAAAGAAAAAAATATAATAAAATGAGGAGGTTGCACTAGTACATTGCTGAACAGCTGAGATCTTGTTCTGTAGTTAATCTAACATATTATTTTCTAAATTAAAACCCAAAATTAGTGTCAAATATATATGAGAGGTGAGTGTAGAGCTTTTAATTAACGCTTTTAATTATGATATTTTTCAAAAAAATAAAAAGCATTTACACTGGACGAGCCAATTTACTATTCCACGTTTAGAGTTTAGATTAAGCCCAAAAATCCAGCCCCATTATGAGTTAAATTTAAACCTGATATGATTTTAGTAAGTAAATGTTAAAACTGAGCTGTCTGAGTGAAATCTGTTCAGAATCATGGTAAGGAACAGTGCAGCATTGAAGAAGCACAGGCCAATTTTTTTTGGGAGAAATATAATCACACATTATAAATATCAGTACAGAATCTTTTTACACAAAACATCAATAATAACAGCAAACTTTGATAAAAAAAAATAATAAGCAAAATTAAATTCTCTCATCCACTAATATAAATAAAAAGAGAAGGATGTGAGCCTTATGTGCTTTTTAGTCCAAAGTATAGCTATAACCACATAAAAATAGACACTTTGAATTTAAACCTAAACCCCCCCAAAAAATTGGCAACATTGACACACAAAGAGTGTCGGGTAAATAAATAAAGATGGCACTCACACCAGTGGATGATCAGATAGGCCTGTTTAAGAAAACGTTTAATTAAGAACCAACGATGCAAACAGTGATCCACAGGCCTAGACATCAGCAAAAGAGCCTGTGTGTAGTGTATTAGTGGCTACACAAACAAAAGGCAAAGGAAAGCGGTGGGAAATCTTGGCCCAAGATTTAATTTTATGTACTTGAGGAAATATCTATATTAAATTTTTCTCTCTCTCTCTCTCTCAGTGCACGGTGGACTCTGGTGTAGAGCTGAGGGTGGGCGGGGACTTCTTCTTCGACCCGAGACCCTCTGACCCCACAGTGGATCTGCTGCTGGTAGCGGGTGGGGTGGGAATTAACCCCCTGTACTCCATCCTCCTGCACACGGCCGACCTGCTCCGACAGCCCAGCGGGTACCGCCCTGGCCACGCCCACCTCTGCTACAGCGCCAAGAACACAGAGGAGCTGCTGTTTAAAGTGAGAAACAAATACAGACACACACACCCTACACTGCTCTAGATAAAGCGCTGAGAATCTCAGGATACTTCTTGTGCTTGATGACGTTTGCGTGGCTTCGGCGAACACTAGGTGTGGGAGTTCAGGGCGTTTTACGATACAATATTATCCCGATATGTTGCACACGATAAAAATATCAGGCCAGACTTATTATTTTTTGACTGGGTTCTGTTTCTCCCACTCTCTTTTCTATGTCTCCCTTCTCCATCTGCCTCCCCCCCCCCAACACTCACTCTCTCTTCTCTTTTCTAGCTGTAATTTCTCTTTCCCTCTGTTTCTCCTGCTCCTACAGTTTCTCCATCTTTGTATTTCTCCCACTCTCTTGTCTGTTTCTACCTTTATTTCTTTCTTTTCCTCTGCTTCTCCCACTCTTTTTTTTTGTCTGATTCTCTGTTTTTCCCTTTCACACACACACATCTGATAGTGTCTTGTCCCTCCAGCTCTTCCTCTTTTTCTTTCTCCCCCTGTATAGAAATTTTTTTTAAAATTGAATCAAATCGTAAAGTGCGTAAAGATTTCCACCCCAATATTAACAGTTTTCTGTCTTTTCAATCCATATTTCCTAAATCATGAATTAGAATTAAGGTTTCTGGTTGGTCCTGCTGCTCAATATCCTTTAAACCATTGCTCATTTTAAATAGCCATAAAAAACTCATGTTTGTATTTCCTGAATAACCTAAGAAAAGATTGAGATTATTGTAAGGAGGTGTTATGTACACGTTGTACACTTTAATTTTTCACAGAGCAGTTTTACAGAAATCCATTCATCAATAATTTAAGTTACTGATTAAAATACTAATACGTTCATTTCTCTTTTCAGAACAGCATCATTGGCGTTCTCCATGAATTCCCAGATAAAATCTCCTGTAATTTCCACGTGACTCAGCAGGGCTGTGAAGTGGAGCCGTACCTACAGCCGCACACAACCAGTGAGTCTCCTATAACCAGCATAATTATACAGTTACGACTTTAATCTCACCCTAATACAGATTAAACAGCATTAAAGAAGAGATCCAGTGTAAAATGGACCTGGGTTGTAGTGAAACATAAGGAATACAAACTTCTGTTGAATAGTCCACCTTTATTCTCCCCCAGAAATACAGCGCTTTTAACTGTAAAATAGGGATTCCTTTGCAAGGGTAACTCTATGCCCCATCACTAGCACTGGTGCATTAGGAGCTTCAGCTAAAGGTGCTGTATTTATGAATGCTGGGGGAGAACAAAGGTGAGGGGGGGGAGGGGGGGCTCTTTGACAAATTTTTGTACTTGTTAAAGTCCATTTCTTACCAGATCTCTCCTCTAAACTACTTTATGCCTTGCTGTTTAAAGTAAAAAGCAGTTACAAAACTATTAAAGGAAATTTTAATAAACTTTAAGTTGGCATGGAAACACTTACAAATGCATAAACAGCTAGAAAACTAAATCTAAAAAGAGAGAGATATGTAGATAGAGGTGTAGAGAAAAAGAAGAGAGAACTAGAGAAATAGAATGAGTAAGTGATGAAGAGAAAGAAGAGTAAAGAGAGAGATGAGTCAAAAAAAATTAGAAAGTGACAAGTAGAGAGAAAAAGAGAAATGTAGAGATAACTAGAAAGAGTGAGGCAAGGAGAGAGAAAAGTAGAAAAAGGTACACGAGTAAAGAAATAGAAAGTGACAAGTAGAGCAAATGAGAGGTAGAGAAAGAAGAGAGAACTAGAGAGAGTGAGACAAGGACAGAAAGAGGTAGATAAATAGAATGAGAAAGGGAACTAGAAAGAGTGAGACTTGGAGAGAGATAGAGAACTAGAATGAGAGTGATGAGCAGAGAGAACTAGAAAAAGAAATGGAATAAGAAAGTGACAAGTAGAGAGATAAAAGGAGAGAGAGATATAGAACGAGAGTGATGAGAAATGAAAAAGGAGAGAACTAGACAGACACATGTAAAGAGAGAAAGAAAGAACTGGAAAGAGAGACAAGTAGAGAAAGAGTGAGAAAGTGACAAGTAGAAAGAAATGAAAAAAGTATAAGAAATGAAAAGTATAGAGAGAAATAGAAAGAGACAAGTAAAGAAATAGAATGAAACAAGTAGAGAGAAAAAACATTTGGCACATATAACAAACTGTCTATAAGCTCCTCTATACACAGAAGAGGTGCAGAATTTCACAAAAAAAAAAAACGTCTGTTCAGTGCATCCTTAGATAGATAGCTACTTTATTTATCCCGAAGGAAATTTTACACTTATTAAAGGATATACAGCATTAAAACTTTAATACAGCTTAATGAATTTCATCTTCACTTGCAGGTGGAAGGATATCAGAAGAGGAGCTGAGGCGTTATGTAGACCCTGTGCGGACGCTGTGTTACCTGTGTGGTCCTCCGCCTATGATAGAAAGCGTTAGCACAGTCCTGCAGCGTCTCGGCCTCCCGCAGAACAGGATCCTGTTTGAGAAGTGGTGGTAGCACCGGACTCAGAGGGGTTCAGCGGCCCTGAAAGAACCTCAGCGGTCAGGAAAAGGACTAACGGACCAGTTATTTTATTCTGTACGCACAATTACATATGACTAGTAGTGTTTTTTTTTTTTTATATATATTTACCTTACCTAGGCCTGTCACGATAACCACGTTTCTGGTTGACAAACTGCAATAAATGAAATTGCTAACGCAATTAACTGCCCTTAAATGTCACAATGATAGTAAGACATCTGAAACATCCACCAACCAAATTTACCTTGTACCTTGGCAACACCTCGTACACCATAGCAACTGCCTAGCAACCACTAAGCAACTTCATGGCAGCTGTCTAAAATACATAGCAATACATAGCAATCAGTTTGTTCTCTCCATGTCTTTAAAAATCTGTAAACACACCAGATAAGGGACAAGACAACAACATTACTCACTGTACATCAGCTCATTATACATTTAAATATATTCTCAGCGTTTAAATCCCACGGTTAGAGCTCTATGCTGTCTGGAGCTACCAGAGAAAACCAGAGAACGAGTTTACTACGAGCTGAGGGTTATAGAGGCAAGGAGTCACAATACCACTTCGATACAAAGGCAATGTAAAGAAGAAAAATTGTTAATTTTTTTTTAATTCAGTTCATCATTCCTTGTCAATATAATTACTTCAAACAAATTCACAATAAAAGAATGTTTCCTATGATATACTAATATTAAAAGAAAAAACATGCAGTGACTCGGGAGCCTCACCCATAGGAAGAACAAATGGAGGCAACACAAAAATAATCGTGACCAATCAACTAATAAAAAAAAGAATCGTCAGATCAGTCAACTACTAACTATTAGTCACAGCCCTACTTATCAACACCATAGAAACCACATAGGACTGGGGTCTCACTATCCAGGCACAATGCCCAATGGGTAAAAACTTTTTGGAAGACTTTTGGAAGTCCTTACAGTACGTGTCCACTAGCACTTTAGTTTTGACGCAAACTATTCATCTGAATGGTGAGAGCATAATGTAATACATTTTAGTAGAATGTACATATATTAAAGAAGTTTAGTTGGACTGGAGTTTGTCTGGAGTTCTCTTGAGTCTCTATGTGATGGATCACAGTATAAACCAATAGGAAGTCGGAATGGTATGTTTATACTTTTCTACATCCAATCACAATCAGATTTACTCTATTTCAGATTTATCTGGATAGAAGTTTTAATGAACGATCAGAAGAACGAATGAAAATGAGCTGAAATGAAATAGGAGTAAATAGAAGCTATTTTTAAAATTTAAGGAGTAGAAAGTTCAGATAAGTGTGTGAATTGTTTGCAAGTTTATGCAAATAAATATGATTCATATTTATAAGCCAAACTGAGCTAGCTACATGATTAGCTGTGTAATGGTACTTGAGATTTAGTCCCAAAAAAAAAAAAATGTCGTGAACAGTAAGCTAACACCAAATAAGGACTATTAACAAAAAATCTAAATTAAGATTAAGTGATTAAAAATGTGTAAATAATAGAATTAATTTACGGGACACAGTTAAGCTTAATTGTTAAACACGTCATGTGTTCCAAATGTGCATGTGGCCCTGTACTGTGAGACCCCTGACCTAGAATAACATAGCAACCACCTAGCAACTGCATAGCAACACCCTAGCTACCACTAAGTCACATCATGGCAACTGTCTGAAACAACACTTACCACACTTTAGCGTCCATCTATTGTCCACTTAGCAACTGCACAGCAACCACCTGGAATACCACAGCGACTACTAAGCAATACCATCGCAACCACCTGAAACGATATTGTCATTTTGCAACAACAATGATTCAACACGTTACTTTTATAGTGCATTTAATTATCAACAATATTCAGACAATTGGAATCAAACTATAAAAATTAGTAACACATTACATTAAAGCAATATCGAGGTCAGCAGGATTGACTTGGGTTATGTTGTTCATATATTGTACAATACATTGATAATGTAATTATCGTGACAGGCCTAAATTACCTGTGCAATACACTTGTACCATCTTGTGCATCCGTTGTTCTGTTTTGACACGCGGCAGCTTATGTATTTATGTATATGTATATATATATACCGTATTTTTCGGACTATAAGGCGCACCGTATTATAAGACGCACTATCAAAGAACGCCTATTTTCTGCTATTTTTCCATACATAGGGCGCATCACATTATAAGGCGCGTTAAGTGACACTAGAAAGGGTGCCTATATCAAAGTGAACAGCACGCTAGCTAGTCACCTAAACTAGTAAAGTTAACCCAAACTTAAACGACAGCGTTACACTGAGTAATCCTGCGTGTTCTGGTAAGATAGTGAGATATTAGCTAGCGATTCGTCCCCCGTAGCTTGTTTTAACACGGTAAACAAGCAGATTACAGGCTGATAAAACTCACCTCTGAGAGAGTTAGCGCTTAGCATCTAGCTAATGCTAGCCAGGCAAAGCAGCACAGACTTACAGGCCGATAACTCACCTCTGAACGGTGAACGCTTAGCGATTAGCATCTAACTCTAATAATACTGCTCCAGCAGTATTAAAAGTGCTAAATTTAGAAAATACTGATCTCTGAACAGTGAAAAAGCTAGCTAGCTAAGCGGTTAGCATCTAGCTAATGCTATTGCTGCTCCAGCCTCGGAGCTGCACGGCTCTGCACGGAGTGTGTGTTTACTGCTCCTTACACCTGACGGGTAAAATTTAGATAATACTGATCTCTGAACAGTGAATAAGCTAGCTAGCTTAGCGGTTAGCATCTAGCTAATGCTATTTGCTGCTCCAGCCTCGGAGCTGCACGGCTCTGGACTCTGTATAGCACTGAAACTCTGTATAACGCTGCACGGAGTGTGTGTTTACTGCTCCTTACAACCTGACGAGTAAAATTTAGATAATACTGATCTCAGTGAATAAGCTAGCTAGCTTAGCGGTTAGCATCTAGCTAATGCTATTGCTGCTCAGCCTCGGAGCTGCACGGCTCTGGACTCTGTATAGCACTGAAACTCTCTATAACGCTGCACGGAGTGTGTGTTTACTGCTCCTTACAACCTGACGAGTAAAATCCATACAAAAGGCGCACCGTATTATAAGACGCACTGTCAATTTTTGTGAAAATTAAAAGTTTTTAAGTGCGCCTTATAGTCCGAAAAATACGGTACATACATACATACATACACACACACACACACACACAATATACAATATCTGTGATATCGGATATCTAGTACCTTAAATTAAATGTGTAACATTGCATTAAAATGTGCCTCTGTTTGTAAAATAATAAATTAAGATTTCTCATTTTCAAGACTGGAGGTTTTTTTTTATTGTTGCTAAATTAAATAAAATACAGTTCTACAGTCACACTTGCATTTTTACACTAGTAATATTTCCTCAGATATAATTTAAAAACAATTAATACTTTCCAGTACTTTTATTAAGTCTCATTAAATGCATTTTTTCACTATATTTTTGTTTGTCCTTCATTAATATTCATTATAATATATAAACTGGTTTTAAAGGAACCCATTAACGACAGACAGCTGAACAATTGCACTGACATGCCAAAAGACAGTAGTTTTGTGACCCACGAGTTCTGCCAAGTTTTCAATCAAAATTTTAAGAATCAAAAGGAAAATTGTATGTTGCAAATACATAAAAAAAAGTTTAAAAAAGCAAAATACAAATATATATTTTTAAATATACTTTACTTTATTATTTGCAGTTATTTAAAAATTATTTCAATTTCATTAAGTCAGTTTGCCATAGCTAATTCATTAGCCTACTTTAAGCAGTAATATCTAGCACATGTCGCCAACATTAACTTTTTATTAAGAGTGAAACACTACCTAGAGCAAAAATATAGCAAACAAAATTAAATTTGTATGAAATTTAATTGGAATAGTATCTGCTGCTGCGCACTGGAACCCGCTTAAAGCTTGCTGGGTGTGGAAAGTCTCAGACAAAGGTTCAGAGTACCCATCAGTCCAAAATCAGGTGACCAGTGAAGATTTAAGGGAACGCCTTCTTTTAAGACCAGTGTTGGGCACGTTACTTTAAAAAAAGTAATTATAGTTACTTACCCAAAAAAGTCCACTCCAGTTAAACTCCACTATAAGAGTAACTAGTTACCAGTTAAAGTAACTATTGCGTTACTTTTGTTACTCGCCCCCCCCTAAAAAAAAAATGAACAAAAGAAAATAAATTATGTAATTACTATTATCATTGGAAAAATAACAAATGAAAATAAACCCAAAATGTTGACAAAAATACAATCTAACGAAATAAAAAAAATAGAAACGAAAAACTTCACACGACCAAAGAAAATTACTAAGACTTGTAATACTGAAAAAAAAAAAAAAAAAAAACACGGAAAAAACAAATACGGGTCTGGGGATGAAATTAAACAAACCAAACCACACTCAAAGAAAAAATTTATATATAAACAAAACAAAAGAATGGACAAAAACAACAATCTAATGACTGTTAAAATGGTATTATTATAACAGTTTAACAGCTGGATCAAACATTTTCACCAAGGAGGAAAAGAGAACACAGCAGAAACCGGAGAAGCTAAAGAGAGCTTAACGTCCTTAAAACAGAACTTGACCGGTTCACGTCTGAAAAAAATACAACAATTCTCTCATTTACCTCTACAAATTCTACAAATATCTAATAATTAAAAAAAACAAAAGAGAGTAATATTCCTACCTGGAGTAAAGCCGTGGATCAGTGAAATGGCGATGACAGGAAGAGATAAAACAACAGAGATGGGCAGCAGAAACCGAATGAAGGTCTCAGACCCCGGCACAACACTACCACGCCAATCACTGAATTTATTAGAGCAGGCCTCACTTCACCACGCCAAACCACACGTTAACCCACAGGCCCAGCAGCCAGAAGGTCAAGTTCACCGGAAAGAGGAGGGGTTAACCAGAGCAAAAGACTTCCTAAACCCTGCCACTACCCCCTTTTTATAGAGTTAGAGCGACCATCTCACCATCAGTCCATCATTCCTTCCCTTGAGAATCACAAGCACACTTGAGCTTTTGTCTGTTTGCGAGACATTCCAGAAACAAAAGTCTTTAGCAGCAAAATCCACAGAAAATCCAGAGAAACATAAAAATGAAAGCAAAGACTGGCAAAATCTGAACTGAAATAATTTTCAAATAACTACAAAGAATAATAAAGTAATGTATATTTAAAAATATATATTTTCTATATTATTTTCTCTCTTGTATTTGCAACATACACATTTTCCTATTAATTCTTAAATTTTATTTAATTTTTTGCCATCTCCCACAAAAGCCAACAAATTCTGCATTCAATACTTACGTTTACATTTAAGGCATTTATAGGGCCCTATAATTTCCGCACTGCGGAGAACGCATAATATACTTGTCCCCACCATCATGAGCACACTGACTAGTATTCAACCCTACTCACCTCACATTGACTAGTTACTTTTGCCATGTCAGTGTCCCATTTCCCATTCTTTAATATTCTTTATTTTACACATTATAACAAATCACTTTGTGTAGACTGATCAGCTGCCTAGATGTAAAGATTGGTGTCAGAGGTGGTTCCATTATTTTATTCAGATTTTATAATTGTGTTTTTTTTATTATAACAATTTAAAAGAATTGCAATATATTGTGTTGTTTACAGTATTGCAATATACTGAATCATAACCCTTGTATTGTGATCCGTATCGTATCGCTAAGTTTTTGACAGTACACAACCATAATCACGTTGTTTTTTTTACACATTGAAATAAAAACTGTAAGTAGCAGTTTAGTGCTGGACTCATCCTCCTACACTAGACTGATATATATTTTTGTATCTATACACCACATACCCTGATATCTACACTTTATTTATAATTAGTTTTATACTTACGGACTGTTTCAGTCTGCTGCTGCGTAATTTATCAGACCCTCTACCCTGTAGATCAGCGGACAGGAACTACCTGCTGGTGTTAAGATGGTTAGAAGGTGTTGATAAATTGAGCTGGTCTGTTTGTGTGTTGGGCTGTAGGAGTGTATGCTGGCTGCACTGCTGAGTTGGTGATGGTTTAACAACCAAAAATATCCAGCTAACAGCGTTTCCTGTGGTTAGAACTGACAGTGGACGTAGGGACAAGATGATGACCAACACATATTGTGCCCAAACCCCCCCCCCCCCCCCCCAAAAAACCAACCAAAGTCTCGACTACGCAGACCAGTAAAGTTTTACATTTACAAAAAAATAATATTAAAGAACAATCAGTATTATGTATTTGTACTCTTCTATTTGAAGTAAAGAATGCTCCTCTGACCTGTGGTGTATGTGGCCAGGGTCTCCTCTGTTTAATCAGAAATCCGGTGTGAAATGGAACTGAGCTGAAGGAACGCGATAACGAGTACGAACTTCTGTCAAATAGCCCATCTCTGTTCTCCCCCAGCACTCAGAAATACGCCACTTTTAAGCCGATGCTCCCAACAGGCCACAGTGCTAGTGATAGAGGCACAGAGTTACCCATGCAAGGAAATGTCTCATCGGCGATCAATGTGCAACGGCTCGGTGAACTTTAATTTTATCTTTATTTTTAAAGCATTTCACAAAGGGGGGGACTGAAAAAGCAGGCTAAAATTGTGTATTGTGTATCGAGGTGTGCTATATCGTATCGTACACAATAATATCGCCAACATTTTTGAATATCGTGAACAATATTATACCCTAAAAATATGGTGCCATATCACCCACCCCTAATTATCACATCAGGGTACTACTTTTATATATATATATATATATATATTTTTTTTTTTACTGTTTTTAGCAAAAGAAAAAATCACACTGTTCTCATTTCCCATTCTATATCTACTAGAGACAGATTATATCTGTCCAGTATCATTTATTTTACTTTAATCCTGGATATATGGAGATATTTGGAGTGCATTATTAGTATCATGACATTCTGGATCATTGACTTCTATTACAAATCTGATCAAATTCTTGTATTTTTAATATCTCAGGTAGGGGTGTGACATAAATCGTATGAAATAAAATAAAATTTTCATTTTGTTGCAGTAGTGAATTCTTGAAAAAAAAAAAAAAAAAAAGTATATTGCCAAGAGTATCGTTATCGCAAAAAAAAATATATATATTAATATATAATAATATTGTGATATTATTTTAGGGCCATATCGCCCACCCCTAATTGTGAACTAGGCATAACCTGCATATCGGGTTTGTAAACTACGAAAGCAGCAAGGTGTAAAAATAAAAACAAAATTGTATTTAATGTTTGTACTATTTGCATTTTTAAAACCTTTGGGACACACACACTGACAATTTTTAGGGCTTTTTTTTTTTTTCTTTTCTTTTCTCTTTAGGGACTGCAGGAGGGGGATTGTAGGACAGGCATAATTATATAAGCATTATGTTTTTGCCTGTGCCTTTTCAGTCCCTGTATTTGCTCACAATGTTTGTAGTGTTGATTATGTAGTTATTGTATTATGAATAACTTACTGAATAAAGAATTATCTTTATCATCATTATTCTATATAGGTACCTCTTGTTTACACGACAAAGGGAGATGGATTTAAGGCTTTTAAGGGTTTTTATACATTTATACATGAATTTTTAAGTGTTTTTAAGCAGACTAGCAGAACATTTTAATTCTTAATTGTCTCTTGTATGTATTAGATCAAGATTAGGTCAATGATTTAAACTTTTCTATATACCAGTACCACATACTGTATTTTTTGCACTTAAAATCCTTTAATTGTCCAAAAATCGTCAGTGCGCCTCATAATCCGGTGCTCCTTATGTATATATTTTACCAGTCAGCTATTAAGAAGCAGTAAAGTCACTCCACTGAAGTTCAGAGTTATAATTGTGAGTATATATATATTTTTTTAGATTACAGTTTTGATTACTTAGCCTGCTAAATTCACCTGCTAAATTGGAAGGTAAACATGGTGACACCCCTGTTCCTTACTAGTGTTACTAGTACTAGCATAATGTACCTTATAATCCGGTGCGCCCTAGGGTGCGGAAAATACGGTATTCTACTATGTAAATATCTGGTCAGTGGTGGTCCTATAGAAGTCCACTGATGAACAGGATGGCTGATAAACGGCACAGCAACAGTGAGCTACAGTCATTTACAGGCCTACAGAGAGGGTTAACGGGGTATATGTACCTCATAATCTGGTGTCTCAGTGTTACCTTATTATTAACCACAGTGTTAAACAGCACCAGGCTCAGCACACTCCAGAGAACAGCGCTCGCTCCGGAACCAGCGGCCTAACTTCCTCTTCCTGTGGGAGGCATGTGACTCCGCCCCTTTTGTCCTCATGAACCCTTACACTTCTGTTCACTTCCAGTTCTTCTGGAGCTCCATGACTGTGTGGAATAACCTGTAAAGTCCTAGAATCATCACTGTTCCTCTCTGAGGTCGCTCTATCAGTCTGTCCGTTACCCATCTCTTCTTCTTCTCCTTCGTCTTTCATCCATCCCTCCCTCTCATCCGCCGCTGTCTCAGGTTCTGGAGGTGCTGGAGACGCAGCACTCAGTAAATCCCTCCCCACGCTTTCCTTACTGTTCAGGTTCCTCTTGCTGCGACCTCTGAGATGAAGCCTCTAAAAAAAAAACACACACACACACACACAGATACACAAACACCAATTAAAGCCTTGTCATCTTCTGAGCGTCTCAAATCAACAAACTGCCAGCAGTGTTTCTGTTTCACAGGTCTGTCAGGGCTCTGAGCTAATTTTAGCAGGCTCTTTATCTGCGGACAGAAATAAACTGTCTCTTAACGGCTCGAACAATCACAAATAATACTGATTCATATTAAACCGCTGCTGTATACTGTACTAGAATTAAATCAAGAATTTGATGTATTATTTTTTATTATTTTAAAAGTATTTGCACTTTATTGCACAGAATATGTTTCATATTTCAGATTCACATCTAGGCATTTTCTCAGCTAACTTTATAATGTAGTTATAGGATCAGGATTCATACATGTTTTACTCAATACATTTCCATGTCTTTTCCATGCCTTCAAGGCAAATTTTAATTACCATTCCATTGCAGACATGGAAAATAAAACCAAAAATCAACTAAAACTATATTAAAAATTTATTATACTAGGTCTAAAAAGAATCTTATAAAAATGTCGACACAATCTTTAATGTGTGTCAGATACTGAGAGCTCTAATGTGTAGGCTTAAATTACTGAATTAACTATGAGCTGATGGATGTATTTGTAGCTCAAAATAGATTTTCTCCATCGATAAACTGAAACACAAAGATTTGTAGACCAAATTTCCATGACTTTTCCAAAACTTTCAGGGTATTTTTATTTTTCCAAAACGTATCCAGGCCTGGAAATTGCTATTTTCAAATTCCATGACTTTTCCAGGTTTTTCATGACCGTAAGAACCCTGAAAGATGGATGATAGGATGGATGGATGGATAGAAAGATGGAAGATGGAATTTAGCAGCCAGTAGCAAGCACAGTAAGAATATAAAACTATAGAAGATGCAAAATAATGCTTGAACAATTAACTAACTATACCTTATAAGATAAGAAATAAATTATAATACATAATAAAAATAAATCAAAATGTATACCAATCAGCGGTAAAACAGCATTCTGCAGATAAGAGCAACCAAATTACTGGTAAAAGAGGGTCCCTCACTAAAGCCACAACATATACAGCTCTGGAAAAAAAAGAAACCACTTAAAAATTATGTGTTCCTTTGATTTTACCAAATTGAAAACCTCTGGAATATAATAAAGAGGAAGACGGATGATCACAAGCCATCAAACCAAATTGAACTGCTTGGATTTTTGCACCAGGAGTAAAGCTGTATAAAGTTATCCAAAAGCAGTGTGTAAGACTGGTGGAGGAGAACATGATGCCAAGTTGCATTGAAAAAACTGTTAAAAAACAGGTTTATTCCACCAAATATTGATTTCTGAACTCTTAAGACTTTATGAATATGAACTTTGTTTTCTTTGCATTATTTGAGGTCTGAAAGCTCTGCATCTTTTTTGTTATTTCAGCCATTTCTCATTTCCTGCGAATTAATGGTCTAATTTTTTTCCAGAGCTGTATGTCTGCTTGCAGCCTCATTTTTTGTTGAAGGGTGGGGTTTTATCTGTAAACAGGAGCCACATTGAGCAAGAACTGCCTTTTATGCTTCTAGCAGTGATGCTTGCAAAACATTTTAGCTGTAAGAAAAAGGCTATAAAGAGCTTTAATCTTGTCCTGTGTGACACTTCTGATGGCCCAGACAATACTTAACATTAAGCTGGTGGTGTTAACGTTATGGCTGATGTTGTGTGTGTTATAAATACCGTGAAGTCTCTCCTCTTGCGGGACAGAACAGGTCTCTGGAGGAAGAGGATCTGCTTCGTGGCCAAGCTGCCATCACTAAGACAGAAAGCCAAAACAAAGTTTACAGTCTGTATGTGTTGTTTCTGTAGAATTAAAGCTCAGTTTAGTACGAATAAATACCTGTTGGTTCGGACTATGGGAGTAGGCAGCACACACATCAGCCTCCAGCCGTACGGAGCGAGGGACTGGAGTAGAGGGATGTAGTCTGTTTTTACTGCAACACCCTACAGAGGAAACACATGGCCTTTAGCTCTAAAGAGCAGTAGGTGAGGATACATAAGAAAAAGAGCTTTCTTAAGTTCTATCCGGATGGAATTCAGGGGGTGTCCGTGAAAAATATTACACACTTTTACTCAGTGATAAAACTCCTGCATCCGGTCCGCAATTGACAAAACTTGAAGATCGGTGAGTTTTTAGGCTTTTTTCTCGGTCACATGACATCGGGTTCAGTAGCTCCTCCATTTCCACTCGCTGTTGTGTTTTTAATGTGGATCTCCGTGGAAATGCCCAAGCGCCAAAAGTGTAATTACGGTGCACAGCAGTGGACAAATAGCTATTTTATTAAACACGAGGAGACAAAACTCAGAGATGTGCGTCCGGACAGGACTAAAATTACCAGATGAGCACGGAGTTCAGAAAAAAACAGTAGATAATTCAGCCTGTAATTTTCTCAGAGGACGTCTGAAAAAAACACATACATGATCGTTCTGGACCGGAATAAAATCACAGACGAAAATTACCCCAGGACCCCCTAAAAAATTAATCCTGTCTGGATAGGGCTTTAGAATAGCTCAGTACATATTAATCAGTAAAATATCAGTAAGATCTTACGTCAATGACTGTCCACTGCTCAACAACAATGGCGTCGTAGGTAGTGGCTGTCATAATGTCCTCAGAAGCGCTCTGGAATATGAACACACTTTCTATAGTGGAGGACGATTCTACAGGGAAATGAGGTGGAAAAATAATTACACTCTGGAAGAGGTAGAATAAGATTAATTATTTTATTTAAACCTGAAAAATGATCACTAGAGCTTAAAAGTTACCTTGCACTTCCTTAAAGTCATTAAAAAAACCTACATAGTAAATGCACAGTGAAGTGATTCAGACTATGAAGGAACACATAAGGAATCATGTAGTAACTTACAAGTGTTAAACAAACCAAAATACTCTGTGAATTATTTAGGTGCTCTTATCTGGGGAGCTGTTAGTTTCTGAGGAAACTTTTGGCTTTCCTTTTCAAGGGCAGTCCTGATGAGTGCCAGTTCCATCATTATTATGATTTTGATGGTCTTTGTGGTGACTGCAATTGAGGATAATTTCAAAATTATTTTGTATTGACTGACCTTCATTTTCTTTACTTAGTTGAGTAGTTGTAGCTTCTCATAATCTGGATTAGAACATTACTCAAATATTCATCTATTCACTGTATACCTGTAACTCTACCTCTTCACTACTTTACTTTAACTGATGCTCTCAAACACGTTAAGAGACAAGAGATTTAAGTAATTAACTCTTGATAAGTTCAGCACAGCTGTTAACTGAAAGCTTGAATTCCAGGTGACTATCTCATAAAACTGACTGAGAAAATATAACAGAGATCTGTAAAAATGATAATCTAAACATGAGGAGCTACTTTGAAAAATCTAAATTATAAAACATATTCTGGTTTGCTTAACTTTTTTCATAGTTTGGACAACTATAGTATTAATCTAAAATACAGAAAAAACACTGAATTTAGGGTGTGTCCAAACGTTTAACTGGTACTGTACATTAAGGAGGCTGTATATTAAAGAAACGTCAGAAAAGTCAGAAACTGATAGATGGCAAAAAATTGCAAAAACAGAGACAAAATGTTTTTGGGTGACACTGACAATACACAACTATAGCCAGTGGAAGTGGAAAAAGTCAGACACTTAGGAAAACCTGTCTTACTGGGGGGAAAAAAAACATCTGGACATTTGATGTCTTGTAAACCTTGATCAAATGTGAAGTTTTACCCACTCCTCCATGCAGAATTCTTTCAGCTGTAGATTCTATGACGACAACAAGCTGGACAGAATCTTCAGACATTTCTTCATTGATATGCATTGGTTATATTACCTCCATATTTTAATTATATTGTTTACTTAAAAATCAAATGTCCAGATGTTTAAAGACAATCGATACGACAAATATTTTAATGAGAAGTCAAAAAATATTTCACAATTTTATTTCTCTCACTGTGTTGCTAGCCTCCTTACCAGGATCGTCCCCCAGGTGAAAGTAGCCATCAATGAGTTGAGCACCACTCCTGAAGTGCTGGGTCATGTGATCTAGCCAGTGGGCGTCGACTGTAGAGATAAGCCCCGCCTCCGTGTGCACCTGCAGTGGAATTCTTAGGGAGTAGTACCTTGGAGACCCGGAAAGCACCACAGCGTGGTTATAAAGGGCAAACACCTGCACACCTGTAAAACACAGAGACAGAAGTTTACTGGGGGAATGTGCAGTTATTCAGTTATTTACACACTTCTAAATATACCTTATATAAAATAACTTATCAACTGGATCCTCTGACTTCTTATGAGAAGGTCAAGTCCACCTGAGTTATATCTTAACACCAGTAAGATCCAACATAGTTAATGACTTACATTTGCTTAAATTAAATGACCTACAATACTCAAGAATTTAAATATTCCTTAATTTATATATATATATATATTGAAAGACCTAAGACTATCTGTCCACAGAAAACCTCTTTAGAGCCTTACAGATTTATCTAATGTATTCTGTAATCTCCTTCTTAACCCAGGCCATAACCAATCAATCAATAAACATTTATTTTCACTCGAGAATACATTGAGGGTGAGCTTCATTAAAAATGCATCCGAGCATTTACAGTTTAAAAGGGATTGCAAACATTTAATAAGAAATTAAAAATAAAAAGGAAAAAAATAGTAAAAAATTATAAATAAAAGAAAATTTTTTTCAATCGACGTATAATGTAATAGAATATAGAATATAATAGAATATATATAGAATTTATATGTATAAAAAAAAAGAATAATTTGACACAAAAAGTAAAAAATGTATAAAATATAAACTAAAGAAAAGATAATAATAATAAAAGTAAAGTAAAATAAAAGATAAGAATGGTTAGAAATTATAAAATGACTAATGATAAAAAAATAAAAACATAGGAATTAAAATGAAGCATAATAATAACATACAATACATTTTAAGTGTAGTCTGAACGTTGACTGAAAAAGCAGTGATTCCATATTATCTGTAATTGATAAGGTTTTTTTGTGGCAAGGTACAATAAGGAAATCTGCATAGAACCACCCTGGCTCCACCCCTCATCCATCAAGAGCCCCGCCCTCTAGATCAGTTAAAGAAATGGCATTTCGTTTGGGCTGCTGGTTGAGAACCTCAGACAGTACACAGCATTAGGTTTAGCCAGCAGACTTTGTCTGAGGGAGGGATCTGTACCTGCAGTCAGTGGCAAGTCAGCAGGTAAAGGAGATGTAAGAACTTTCAAATAATAAGTTTTGTGCTTTTATCACAGTCAAGCATGAACTAGCTTGTTCGTGTTTTGCCTTATAGCACAAACGAACACTAATGTTACTTCTAGTGTGGTAAACGCACATCTTATTTGCCCAAAAGTGACTGAGCCCTTAAACGGCTCATTCTAAAAGGGACTAAAACTGGTAAGAGTACAGCTGGCAAGATCTCTTTATGAGAGGGTGATTTTGTGTTTTGTATAGAACATAGCACATTCTAACATGTTAGAAAAGTAAAGCAGAATTAGTTTCTCTTTAATGCGGAAATGATGACCAATTGTAGTTGGATACAACCAGCCTGTGCAGCTATCCTAGAGTGAGCTTTGAAGGAAGTTCTGTCTTAAACTATCTTTCCCACTGTGTGTGTGTGTGTGTGTGTGTGGTGGGGGGTGTACACACTTCCATCCTGTTCCAGGCGTCTTAATCACAGCTACAGCCCTTAATTTTGGCAATAATAGCTGGTGTATTTTTAGTTGTGTACCCAATCTCTACATCAGGAGTCTTCTGTCTTTTAAGCTTTAGGATCCACATGCTGCAACGGTGGCTGTGCCCACTGAAAAAAATAAAAATGGCTATGTCCCAAACGGCACCCTACCCTAATAAAGAGTAGAGATTAGAGGTGGGAACAATGCGGTTACCTAGCCCATGTTAAAAACGACTACACTTTGAAAAGCATGTAGCACAAATTCGGCGTTTGGTTTAGAAAATTCTAATTTCTGTATATTTTCAATAAAGAGTTCAAGTGCAGTGAAAAGAATGTAATTGAGACACATTTTGGCACATATATAGAATGTTATGAGTACAAATACCTTTAAATGTCATTGAATCATGTTGAACTTTTTCAGTGTGTTCTCCTTAAAATTCAATATAAATAAAAAATATATAAAAATACATACGCATAGTAAATGTGAGGGTTAGAAACATTATATGCAAGCCGTCAAATGAAGCGGTGTTTAAGTGCAATATTCTAAGTACCCAGTGCAGTTGGATGAGTGCAAATATGCAATATTTAACAGATAACGGATAACAAGCACTGCTACATTAACAAATAATATGTGGAATATTATAAATAATCAGTCAAATGGAAACTGCAAATATGCCATATGCCGATCAGTACAGAAGAAAGTGCAAAGAAGCATAAAAAAAAACATATTACAGAATAGTGCTAGCTATAAACACTGTCAGTAACCATTAGCAGCTGCATCTTGTGAGCATGTGCAGAGAAATATTGAATATAATTTCTGTACTATCTTGTGAATTGAATTTACCTTTTTTTTAATTTGTCACTAAGTTTGTGCAGGTAGACTTTTCACCTTTTCTTCCTGTTTAAAATAAGATTTCTGCTTCTCTACAGTCCGCGGTCATCCCTGCCCAGCTCCCTTCTTCTCACAGTCCTGAACAGTGGCAGTGTGCAGTGAGTGCAGAATGAAGCCAGGCTTCATTTTTCTGAAATAACTACAGACTTTTCAGGAAGGGACATCATCTGGACAGCAGCATACGTCTCAGTAAAATCCCGATATATTCCTCAGCATCAGTGAAAACTTCAGGTGTAAGTGACCTCTCCCTGCCTTGGGCTCTGATGAACTGCTATAATGTGACAGGCACTGGATTTTGCACTTTTCACTAATAACAGTGTGGATGGTCTTATTGGATTTGGTACGTAGAAGTCAATGTCTATTTTTTTTTTAACGTGAACTTCTCACCAAAAAATAGTTTTTGTCAATTGTTTAATATATCACACTATTTTAATGCTAAACAAGCCTTCAATGTGGTTGTTTTAAGAAATGCATCACAGAAAATGTGATATATTGTGATATCAAGATATGAAACTCCCTATATCAGGATATTAATATTTGGTCATATCACATAGCCCTAGCTGAAAGCAACAAAAGTTTTCTAACCTTTAACAGAATCTCAAACAGAATTAAAGTTGCTTAAATCGGTTTTATTTTTAAATTAGTTAAAACTAGTGATTAAAGGGGACATATTAAATCATGAAGTTCTTTACACAAAATCACTCTCACATAAAGATAAAGATCTTACCTTCAGCTCTATTCTTACCAGTTTCAATCCCTTTCAGAATGAGCCATGTAAGGGCTCTGTGACCTTTATGCAAATAAGCTGTTCAATAAGCCACGCCCCATGTTTATGCTAAGCGTGTACCACACGTTAGTGTTCGCTTGTGCTAAATGGCAAAACACAAATAAGGTAGTTCATGCTTAACTGTGATAGAAGCTCAAAACTCATTATTTGAAAGTTCTCACATCTCTCTTATCTACTGACTTGCCCCGGACAGTAGGTAAAGATCTCACCCTCAGAAGAAGTCTTTGTACTGTCTGAGGTTCTTAACCAAAATGGTGTTTCTTCATCTGATCTAGTGGGTGGGGCTCAGGTGAGGGGTGGAGCCAGGGTGGTTTCCTTAATGTGATGTCAGAATGTAGGAGGAGCCAAACAGCTCATAGAAGCATATGATTCCTGATACCAAACTCTTTCAGCTGATTCACAGAAAACGGATGGATTGATTTTTTCTGGTGCTTTAAGTGTTTATAGGGGCAGTCGAGACTTACAGGACAAAACAAAAGCACGAAAAAAATAAATATTTGACCAAAATGACTCTGAATTAAGTCAGTCTATGAGTAATAATAAGCTCAGCTACTAATTGTATTATAATTATTGAGGATAGTGCCCATACATTGTACGATAATCACCAAGGTATTGACATAACCTGCATAAGACTGTGTTTATGTATTGCTATGGTAGAAACTGTAACTCACGATTGAGGGAATGTGTGGTTCCGGGTGTTTTTCCAGGTTTGTCGGGGTTCCTGACCTGACCCGGGTTCTCTGTCCTTTGGTTCTCACTGCTGGTCTGTAGAGGACGGTTCTCTTGACCTGGGTGTGGTTCTTCTGAGCTCCTTCTAGACCCGTCTTCTGTGTCTTGGTGTCTGTGAGCCTCTGTCTGTCTCTGCTGTCCAGCTTCAGAGTCCTGAAGATCTGAGGTTTGATTTTCAGCTGGGTAAGACGACTGCGGGAGGGTCCGGCACTGGAAGCTTTCTGGTTCTTGCTGTTGATGAGCCTCACTTCCACAGTCCTGACCTGGACAGGGTATCTGCATATATGGAGAAATTTAAAATATATGGCTTTTTAATACTTTTTAATACAACTCCGACAGTCTTTACAGTGAGATGTGATTTCTGTATATTCTGACAAACCATTTTAAAGTTTGAAGTTCTAAGAAAAATTGTTAAAAGTATTTTTTCAGCATGAAACTTATTCTGCTTGTCTAAGTTAGTGTAATCAACATATAATATAAAAATGGTTCATCTAATGTATTTGTAACCAACCCCTGCAAAAACAAAAACTAAACTAAGAAAAAATTGCAAAGTTAGTAATTAAATATTTGCTTGTTAGGATTTCTTTGGTTCCAGACATTTTTTAAACATGCAAAAATGTGTCAAATTGACTCAGAAAACACCACTGCTGTTCCTGATGAATGAACCTAACAGGAGGGGGGTTAACAGTTTAGTGCAAAGACAAAAAGGGGAACTAGGGTGGTCCAGATTAGAGCCAGTTTCATCATAACATCTTGATGGTCTTTGCGGTGACAGCACTTGAGGATGCTTTTAAAGTTCTTGAAATTCTTCTTTTTAAATTGACTAACCTTCATTTTTTCTTAAAAGTTTATTTTTTCTTAATTTAGTTCTCATAACCTGGATTAGAAAATTACTGAAATATTCACTTTTCACTGTATACCTGTAACTCTACCTCTTCACTACTTTACTTTAACTGATGCTCTCAAACACTTTATTAAGAGACAAGAAATTCAAGTAATTAACTCTTGATGAGTTCAGCACAGCTGTTAACTGAAAGCCTGAATTCCAGGAGACTCTACCTCATAAAACTGACTGAGAAAATCCAGCAGGTGGCATAAAATATAAAACATATTCTGGTTCGTTTAACAAGAAGTGAGAAGCGACAAAGCAGAGCGACACTGAGTTTAAATTTTCTCAACTTTATGTAAATGAATTATGATGCGGTAAAGAGACATTCTAACCTGATTGGCTATTAGCATTTCTTTGGGTTTTTGGTTCCTTTTGCATTTCGTTTGTACCACCGTAGAGAAAACATCTGATCTGCAGGAATGGCTGTGTTTCCAGCGCAGGTAAATCACAGAAATGGCCAAGAGTCTAACAAGCTCTGGATTCATAGCTGCAGAATAAAGTGGTCAAGCGATTCCTCATATTTATACCATATTTTGCCTCCAAAATGTATATTTTTCAAACGGGACTAAAAATGACTGGATGGTGAATGTTATATGAAAAACTGTATCAATTTATTTTTAACCATTTAAGTGATCTTAATTTAGTTATCAAATACATACTTTATATAAACATTTAAAATATATATTTTTTAGGGATGTTGAAGCAATACAACTTTTTCGTGCCTGGTTTCTTGTTGGAACCTGAACCATGATGCACCATGTGTATTGAGCTTTGACACGCGCAGAAATGAAACACGTGGGACGACACAGGCAACTTGTCTAGCGCGAACACAGTGTAAGCTGTCTTAAAGTTAAAGTTAAAAAAAAAGAAAAAAAAAAGGCATTTTTTAGAAAAACTTTCATTTTTACGACTTTTTAAAGACGAGTAGATAGATACCCAGCTTGGAGATGTCTTGTGTTGATAGCTCTGCTTTCGCTGGTCCTTCAGATGGTCTCCATTCCTGCAGTGGTTGTTATGCTGGTCTTGGTGCTGGTGGTTGCTGCTCGGGCTGAGTGCTGGAGCTTCTGGGTGCTGGTGTATGGGAGAGGGGCTGGAGTGTAAAGAGGAGAGTTCCTCAGTGTCACCATGTCCCAGAAAGTAGGGACCACCACCAGGCTGCTGCAGAAATCCTACGAACAGAACCCCAGAATCAGCCAGGTCCTGAACCTGCAGGAAACAAGAGACAATTGGTGGAGTCAATTTACTGTAAGAAATGATTAAAGATTATAAAGATTTATCTCATTATTTGATTATTTTAACTTGTAATTTGGCCTCATTTAGAGAAAGGCAAATTATTTATATTTATAATAATTATAGAGTGTAGTTCTGTATGTGTTTCTCTGTACTACTTTTTTCGTCTCCTCCTTTCACACTGTTCTTCAATACTCAGAACCCCACATGAGAGAAAACCCCCACAGAATCATGTAGTAACATAAAAGTGTTAAACAAAACAAAATAGTGTTATAACTTGTGGTTTCTGAGGCTGGTAACTCTGATGAACTTATCCTGTACAACAGAGGAAACTCTCGCTCTTTCCTGGGTTCGGTCCTGATGAGTGCCAGTTTCAACATAACATTTTGATGGTATTTGCGGTGACTGCACCTAAGGATACTTTCCTCAGGATTCCTTAGTCACATTATTTAGTTGAGTAGTTGTTGCTTCTCATAACCTGGATTAGAACATTACTCAAATATTCACTATTCACTGTATACCTGTAACTCTACCTCTTCACTACTTTACTTTAACTGATGCTCTCAAACTTTACATTAAGAGACAAGAAATTCAAGTAATTAACTCTTGATGAGTTCAGCACAGCTGTTAACTGAAAGCTATTTATGAAAGTAAATAGTCTCATTTAAATTTCTAGCATGGAATTATTTCTAGCTTGAATTAAATTACGGCATGTTATTTTTTGCCTCTTAATTAAACACTGGCATTTTTCAATATCATTTTCACTTTCACTTTTTTAGCGTTAACAAATTTAAAAGCAAAAATTTAAGTAAAAAAAAATTCAAGTTGCTCAAAATTAATGTCAAATTCTCAGCTAAAAATACAAGGCAAACAATCAGATTAAATAAGTTCCAGGTGAATCTACTTCATAAAGCCGACTGAGAAAATACAAAAATGTGCAAAGCTGTCATCTAAGCAAGAGGTGCTCATTTAAAGAAGGTAAAATATAAAACATATTCTGGTTTGTTTCACACTTTTTTGTTTACTAAATAATTCCAGACGCTTTTCTTCATAGTTTTTCTGACTTTAGTATTATTCTTCTGTGCAGAACATTTTAAATTGACTAGTGGAGCAGTAAGTGAACAAGGTGTTTAAAAACTCCAGCAGCACTGCTGCATATAATCTGAACTAATCAGTTAGTTGGACACTGTTGCTGATCACGATAACAGGCCATTATAATAAGCATATTATTGTTCTTTGTCCATCTATAGCTATTGAATATTCATGTTTATCTGAAGTCAGCGTGGGACATTTTCCCTACTGCAGTATCCAGAGTTAATCATCAGTTCATATTCAGTGAACTCTTCAGCTAGAAAAGGGTAATCAAATTATTTTTTTATATTATCTTCCAGATACACATTCGCGCAGACCTGTTGTCACAACACCCACACACACACAAACACACACCCTTAAACCATCAGTAAATGTCACATGGCTTAAACATCCTCACAAGCAGCCACAGGCACAGTCAAACACAGCTTATCTCTATATAAATGTCCTTACTGAAAAGGCAGAAAGGTCATGGAATAATGGCGGGTGAATAAAGGCGGTGAATGCGGGGTGTCACTCACTCTCTCCAGTCCCCAGTGCTTCGTTATTTTATTTGCACTGTTCTCGACGGCATGTACAGCATAATGAACCGACTCTGACCGCCGACTGAAAAGAACACAAGCTGACCTTTTTCACGTAGCCCTGGATCACTTCCGGAGCAGGAGCCTGGAGCCCCGAGAAGCACACGTCCGTCTCCAGACGAGGTCTCACGCACTTCAGCACGGCGTTCTCTGAACAACTGAGAGAAAACAAAAAAACAAAAAAAAAAAACTCATACACTAATCAGCCATAACATTAGCAACACTGACAGAAGTTGAAAAATATTTACTGTAACCTGTAACAGGTGGATATCTTAGGCCCCGTCCACACGAACCTGGGTATTTTTAAAAACGGAGGTTTCTGTCTCTGTTTTTGAAAAATATCTTCGTCCACATGAGCAGCGTTTTCAGAAATATCCCCGTTCACACGGAAACACCATACCACTCCTCAGCAACAACTACTTCATTTTCAAAATTGTCCCACCAGGTGCTTGTTGGTCCAGGCCTGGTCCAGAATCTCCATTCGCGGTAAGGTTTGTACCTCCGGACAGGAGGACTGGAAAAACCCTCACTGAGGTGAGCTGAGTTTTACAGCAGGAAAACTAGCATTAGAGTGTTACTCCAAAACCACAGAGCTAACCCAGCTAACTGTTATTAGGACAAATCTTAACGTGGCTTAATGTACTAAAACAACGAGCCACAAACACCAAACATCTTACTTTTTCACTGCATAATAAACTTAATCAGAATCTATAAACAAATCACAATAACTCACATTACTGACCCGGTGTAAAATCCAGAGAGGCTGGGGAGTAAACAGGCTGGATGAGGAGCTCCAGTAACAGTAAATTATGTATTTTGAGTTTGCTGGTGTAGCTGGTCTGTCAGTGTATCCAGGGTGGTGCTGGACCAGTATAATTAAGGCTCATACCGATAGAGCAGCTGAACACGCCACAATCACTGGTCTCAGCTACACTGGTAAAATGTGTTAGAGCGTTTAAAGCTGGTTCTGAGTAATTCCACGCTGTTGGGTCAGAGAGGGCAGTTAGTACATTAATAGAATCAGCTGGGTGTAAATATGCGGCCGGAATTCGATGTAGCTGTGCCGAAAAGAGTCCCCTCCCGATCTCTAAGCTAATGCTAATCAAAAAGCAGACATGCACAGACTCCCTGTGTGACGTCAGCGTTTTCAGAAACCTCCGTTTCCCCCCGTCCACACGGCTCCGCTGGAGCGGAGTTTTTCAAAATCACCCCCTTGGAAGCCGTTTTCGAAAACCTCCGTTTTCAGTGACCGAAAGCTTCGTTTTCATATGGACGGAAGGCCAAAATGGAGACAAAAACCTAAAAATACCTAGGTTCGTGTGGACGGGGCCTTAAGCTTTGAGTAAACAGACATCGTCATTGCTCTCCCGTGATTGATTCATTTTGGAAAACACTCAATAATAATCTCTCCTTTAAAGCTTCTTTACTGCATTATTTCTGTCCGTTTTCAGTTTTGAAGTATAATCCAGTGTCTGAGGAGAGCTCTGCGTCGTCTCTGGGTTTCTCCACAGCTGTTTTTACCAAACAATCCTTATTTGCACTCGGGAATACATTGAGGGAGACATTTACAGTATAAAAGGGATTGAAAACATTAGATAAGAAAATGGAATCTGGGGAAAAAAAAAAACACACATTTTAAATAAATACATTCAGTATAATAGTGCATCTAATTTTTTTTTTTTTAACTTTCAGTAATTCAGTTCAAAATGTGAAACTCATATTATATAGATGTATTACACACAGAGTGATCTATTTTAAGCGTTTATTTATTTTATTGTTGATTTTGGCTTACAGCCTATGAAAAAAATCCCAAAAATCTGTATCTCAGAAAATGTGATTATTATGTAAGACCAAATGGATCTGGATCCTGAAAATAACATCCAGCCATTCTTTGTAATTTTTAGTTTAATATAGGTAAATCAAACTATCAAAATGCACTGCACAATTTGGCTTGGGGTCTAAATGTTTAGCTGTCCTCACCAGTGGGAGTTACAAATAGAGGGCATGACAAAATTATTGCTACTAATCAACTAATCAAACAAATAATCAGCAGATCAGGAAGATTGTGTCACATTACATTAAATTTAGTGTTTATTTCTTCTGAACCGCGAGGTGTGAATTATATCCGGATTATACATGATCCTTCACACCCTTAATATGTTCTATGATAAATCAATAATATCAATACTGACTGACCTATTTGTGGGTAAAAAATAATTCATTTTGAGTTAGTGCTCACACTTTCATGCCAACTTTCATATTAGAACTCTGCACCAAAGAGCAGTAAATTATAAACAACAAAACAATCAAAAAGCCTTCAAATCTATGAAAACAAAGACCTGGAGAGGCAAAAAATGAAGGATAAAAGAGCAAAAATTGACAAACACGTTTCTTCTTTGAGACTTTGCTCTATTTTGGGGACATAAAAGGTCACAACTTTTCAACCTGTCAATTTTAGAGAACATCAACTGAAAATCTGTGTGTTTGTGTGTCAAAGTGCACATACATAAGATACACTATCTGTCACAAAGCTTCAACGTCTAGTCCCTGTAGACATGTACTGCCAACAGAATAGGACTCTCTGAAGCAGATAGATGAACATTCAACTATTGGTACCAAACCTAATGCCAGTATTGAGCTGTGGATCAACACCAGCAGATAACATGTCTCCTCAAACCATCACTGATTGTAGAAACTTCACACTAGACCTCGAGCAGTTTGGACTGTGTGTCTCTCCACTCTTCCTCCAGACTCTGATCCCTTGATTTACAAATGAAATGTAAAATTTACTGATGATCAGTGATGGTTTGGAGAGACATGTCATCTGCTGGTGTTGATCCACTGTGTTTTATTATCAAGTCTAAAGTCAGTGCAGTTTTGTTTTCCCACAAAATCTTACAGCACTTCATGCTTCCCTCTGCTGATAACTTAATGGAGATGCGGATTTCATTTTCCAGCAGGACTTGGCACACTGCCCACTCTACCAAAAGTACCAATTGGTCTTGTATAATATTCAAATTTTCTGAGACACTGATGTTGGGTTTTCATTGGCTGTAATCCATAATCATCAACAATAAAAAATAAACACTTAAAATAGATCACTCAGTGTTTAATACATCTTTATAATACGAGTTTCACATTTTGAACTGAATTACTGAAATAAAGTAACTTTTCACTGATATTCTAATTTTTTGAAAATGTTCACAACACAGATTTTAGGTGTGTTTATTTTAGTGCTTTAGTGTAGATTTTAGTGTTATTTTAGTGTAGATTTTACAGCTGTGTGTGAACACCTGTAGCAACAACAGTGCTGGTGATTCTGTATCTACTGTAACTGTAGATTAATTACAGAGCAGTACGGGTACAACAGATTACAGTGACGGTGATTCTGTATCTATTGTAATTGTAGATTAATTACAGAGCAGTATGGGTACAACAGATTACAGTGCTGGTGATTCTGTATCTACTGTAACTGTAGATTAATTACAGAGCAGTATGGGTACAACAGATTACAGTGCTGGTGATTCTGTATCTACTGTAACTGTAGATTAATTTCAGAGCAGTACAGGTACAACAGATTACGGTGCTGGTGATTCTGTATCTACTGTAACTGTGTTAGGGATGTACCTGTTGGTCTCTCTGATGAGCACAGCACGGTGCAGCTGTCTCTGTAGGTTTGCTTTGGCAGGACCACAGGAATGAACGAAGGGGTGAACAGCTGCCAGTATAAATCCCTGCTGATACAGCTCACACACCTGCACAGGTAACTCTCTCACTGACGACAGACACAGCAAGGAGGACACCGCCACCTCTGGGAGAGAGATATAGGGGGGAGAGGGGAAGAAAGGAAGGGAGGGAGACAGGGAGAGAGAGAGAGAGGGAGAGAGAGAGAGAGAGAGAGAGAGAAAAAGAGAGAGAAAGGGAGAGAAGGTAAAGTAAATATATACAGAATATAATAATGTAATTAAAACATTAATTTATGCATTAACAGAATGATCAGAGTTTCTTGGTTGCTCTTATCATAATTATTCATATTCACAATCTAGATTAGAGTGCAGTTAACATCTCTCTTTTATCAAAAAGGACAGTTTCTGAACTCAAAGCTTCTCCTAACTGAATATATTAAGTGATATACTGTTCTCAGCTCCGCAGCTGCACTCAGGTGTTTAAATCTCACATCAGAATCAAAATGTAAAATTTGATTGGATACCAAACCAATTGACCAATTTGGGCAATTTCCTCAATTAAATAGTCTAAATGTATTTTCTTTCTATAAACTGTATATGTAAATCCCAGCAAACAAAGCACAATACCATTTGTCATGAGAGTTTACCTCAGTATGAATTTACCTCAGCAGTAGCAGCAGTGCAATTCTAATCATGAATTTACCCCAGCAGTTCTATTTTAATCCTGAATTTACCTAAGCAGTGCCATTGTTATCAGGAATTTACCTCAGCAGTGGTTTCTAATCATGAATTTAACCCAGCCATGCTATTCTAATCAGGAATGTACCTCAACTGTGCTATTCTAATTATTTGTTTATTTCAGAAGTGTTATTCTAAGCCATGCATCACTTACCTCAGCAGTGCTATTATAATGATTGATTACCACAGCAGTACTGTTCGAATCACAGATTTATCTCAGCAGTGCTATTCTAATCATGATTTACCCAGCAATGCTATTCTAATCATGAATTTACCTCAGCAGTGCTATTCTTATCATGAATTTCTCAGCAGTGCTATTCTAATCATGAATTCACCCCAGCAGTGGTATTCTAATCTGAATGATTTGGGCAAATAAAACAGGCAAAAAAAAAAAAAAAATCAACAAACCTCAAAACAAATGTAACCGGCTTTGTTTCTTACATGTCTTTGGACTTTTGTTTGATTTTTATTAAAAAAAATGTTGACAGTGTGAGCCAAGATTTAGCTTTGGTATTACAATAAACCAATATACACATATTAGGGATGGGACAAATGCAATGATATTATAGATATAATATTGTCACGTGGCGTCACACGTGGACATTTTCTATTGAAACATAGGCGCCCCAAACTGTCAAACTGGCCGCTCTACTTTAAAGCTAATTTTTATTTTATTTTTATTAATTTCAAAAGATCTGTTGTTTTATTTAACATAGAATTGTTTTATTCCATAAATATGGTTCAAAGCTGTTAACTATGAACCAGTTACCTAAGTTAATGTGAAACTAATTTCTCTTAATTTTATTGTTTGTATACAGCTGGTTGAGAGCTAAGTAGATAATATATATATATATTTAATATTTTATAAAGCTATACCAGGCTGTGTAGTCCCTCTGCAATATATAAATGTATATTTTGGCATCAGAATCAGCAGATATATTCATGTGCATTGGCCCAGATGTCCCACATCAATACATGTCTTTTTACATGACTGTATGAGCTAAACTGACAGAGTGAAAGTAAAAGTTAGAGGTTTATAATAAAGCATATTCCACTGGAGTTACATATCCTGACATATAAACAAGTAAAGCCAGGTTTACCCAATACATCCACACAGGCCAAGACTTATTATCACCTCAGAAAGCCTCCTGTGAGTAAGGAGTGCGAGAGACTCCGGAATAAAGAGTTTCTAAGGTCTCGTCTCGCCTCGTCTCAGAGCATTAAGGGACCCGGGGTAGTTAGCATAGCTATTATAGCTGAAGCGTGAGCAATCAGTAGATTAGCAAAGTATACACGAGGTTAATCAACTGATAAGTCTGCAGAGAATTCCTCACTGTGTGTGTTGATCTCATCTGCATTTACTCTGGAGAAAACTGCAGCTAATACATTCCCACAAGACGAGAAGAAAGAGAGAGAGAGAGAGAGAACAGGAAAGAGGAACAAAAACAGTGAGAGAGAACAGAAGAGAAGAAAGATACAGAGAATAAACGGGGGCAAGGAAGAACGTGAGAGAGATGAAAAGAGAGAAAGAGGAAGTAAGAGAGAAAAAGAGAGAAAAAGAGAGAATGAAAGGGAGTGAGGAAGAATGAGAGAAAGAGAGAGATATGAGGAAAGAGAGAGAAAAGACGGAAGGAAGAGAGAGAGAAAAAGAAAGAGACAGATTAAAGAGAGAAAGGGAGAATAAAAGAAAGAAACAGAAAAAGAAAGACAGAGAGAATGAAAGGGAATGAGGAAGAATGTGTGTGAGAGAGTGGGAAAGATGAAGAAAGAGGGAGAGAAAGGGAGGAAGGAAGAGAGAGAAAAAGAAAGAGAACAGGAGAGAGGAAGAAAGACAGCAAGAGAGAAAAATAGAGAAGGAAACGGAGTGAGGAAGTATGAGAGAAAGAGAGAGAGAAAATGGGAAAGATGAAGAAAGAGAGAAAGATGAAGAAAGAGAGAAAGGGAGGAAGGAAGAAAGAGAGAATAGGAGAGAGAAAGAAAGAAGACAGCAAAGAGAAAAAAAAGATAGCGAATGAAAGGGAGTGATGAAGAAAGAGAGAGAAAGGGAGGAAGAAAAAGAGAAAAAGAAAGAGACTAAGAGAACAGGAGAGAGGAAGAAAGAAAAAGTCAGAGAAAAAGATAGACAGCGAATGAAAGGCAGTGAGGAAGAATGAGAGAGAGAGAGAAAGGTGTGAACCGTTTCATTTTCAGCCCATCTTGCCAAATCACAAATCATCTAATCTGTTCACACACACACACACACACAGGGAATGTAAGACTCAGGGAGCTGTGCGTGTGAGTAAACACTATTAACATGCTAATGTTTACACTATACTGCTTAATTAACACACGACAGGCTGCTGTAACTTTTTGTGCAAATGCTGATTTTAACTACATTTTCCTGAGCAGGAAAGAAGGAAAAAAGGAAGGAAAGCAAAAAAGACAAAGACTTTACTGCAGTTCACAGAAGAATATCATTGAAACAGACGGTACCAGACCTGCAGGAGAGGTCATCTCCACTCACACCTTCTTATGCTGATTAAGGCCGTGTTTATAATGCACAATAATGCGTGGTATTGTTTAGAGCATCTGTTTAGTTCTGCTACAGCTGGTCATAAAAACGTGTTGGTGCAAAGAAAGCATAAAGAAGAAACATGGTCAGGAAGTGGAGTGGGTGGAGTGGAGAGAAACTAGTTAGCTAAGTAGCTTCCAAACAGCAGTTTTACAGGTGGAGAAAAACATCCTTAAAACACTTTATATGTCCAGATGTTTGTAGATGTTAAGTTGCACCCATTGCTGACAGATGTGCATTTTTGTCTGGTCAATGTAGAGAAGTACTGCCAATAGAATGGGACTCTCTGGAGCACATAAATATTAAACATGAACCTATTGGCTCCATGCATAGGGGTGTGCCATATCATATTGCAAGCAATAATAGTATTAAAATTTGACACCATAAAAAAAAAAAAAAAAAAAAACGTACTTTAAAACCCTGAATCGTTCCAGCATACTAGAAGTCAAAACATGGCCTGTTACACAAAATGTGTACATGCTGGCAAATCTAAATCGATTTTTGCCAAGATTCTTCCTGGTCCAAATAAAGCCGCATCTAAGAAACAAAAATATCCCCCACCACTAACCCTTAGTATTTTATACAACATTAGGGACTTTGTGAGCCCATTTGTCTATTTATCAAATTTGTCTATTTATAAAAGGCTGCACAATTTAGCCGTTTTTTTTTTAACAATATATATCGCAATATTAAACAATGCAGGGCCCATGACATCACCAGCCCTGCCCCCACCTGCATGCTTTAATCAGGCATTTAAATGGTTTTTAAAAGGTAAATAAATAAGGTAAATAAGTTTACAAGCACGTGCCCAACCATGTGGATGGAGGACATGCGGTTACCTCGTGTTTACTTGTGCCCCCCCCACTCGCACTCCCCCTTCCCCTCATGCTTCTCAGGCAGCAGCAGCCTGTCACTCACACTGACACAGAGACAGCGCTGTGTATCTACTTCTTGTATCAAGAATCAAAACTTTGCAACATGACGTGTTTGCTTTAATTGCCTTAAGTGACATCACACGTCCTTCAATGGGACTATTGCGCATGCAAACATTGAGATGACAATGCTTAAATGATATATCGTGCAGCCCTAGTGTCAATTGTATTGCCAAGAGTACTGTTGTACCCTCAAATTTCATATTATCATCTTGAGGACATATCGCACATCCCTAATATCCAATATTTTTAGGCGGAATTAGTTGGGTAGGAAAGAGAGGAGGTTGGGTGGTGGTCATCTACTATCCTGACATCATTAATTAATGCTCTTTTCACTGATTTCAAACAAATCCTTACTGCAATGTTTCTATTTTAAAATCTAGCAACACCAACAAAAGCAGGATAAATCTTTTAATATCCTTAATTTCAGAAAAAGCCATGTATGAGCAGGTATCCTAATATTTTCGGAATGTCTTTGGGATGAGACTGGATGGTGCTCTTGTGGCTAAATGTAATCAAATCCTCACAGCAATGCTCCAAAATATAGCAGAAAGTCTTAAATGGACAGCAGGGAAAGCTACTCCAACATAAATGGCAATATAATGATCTCCATCTTGTACAAACTGCGGGGATACCACATTAGCTCCTAATGGCCTGGTAAGTGTTACAGTGGGTTGCCACATTGCGCTCACAGAAAGCCCCTGATGCCCCAGCCTGGCACAGACCTAAACTCATCCACTCTGCAGAGAATCTGAGACAGAACCAGAAATAGCGAGGTGTGATGACGCTGTTTTCACTAAACACCTTTTTCTGCTTGGGTGAGATGTCACTTTCTGTCATCTCGAGGCGCAGCGGAGTGTCTGGGGTTTACAGAAGAGTGAGGGTTTTGTGTTGTGGCCCATGCAACAATAATTTTAGTTTTTTTATTTATTTTTTTTTTAAATATGGAAAGCTTCTCGCAAACAAAAACACAAAAGCGCCCCGGGGGTGTTTCAGAGTATGCTGGTAAAAACACTCTGCTTTATCTTCCTGCTGTGTGAAGTCACTGCTTTCCGTGGAACGGTCAACATAAAATCCTGTAATGCATATCAATGTGTAAGAGCAACAAAGACTGTGTTTTACTAACATCTTAACTCATCAATATTATATATATATATATATATATATATATATATATATATATTAGGGGTGTCACGATCTCGATATTTTATCGAAATCGAATCGAAATGAGGTCATGGTCTCGAGTATCGAAGTCAAAAAGAGGATCGACGATCCCTCCCGCGCGCGCTACGCAAATAGCGCAGCGCGCTACGCAAATGGCGCGGCACCAACACAGCGCATCCTATTCATTTAAATAGAGAGCCGCTGCATGTGAGAGACAGCTGCCTTTCAACCACGGAGGAGAAACTGAAAACAGATTTATAGAAATATAGACAAGGCTCTCAAGTTTTGAGTGTCGGCGGGAGTGTGATCACTGTTTTTTATCTGTCCAACGGGGGAGGGGGGGCGGGGGTTGGGCGCGCAGGTTTTGTATCTGTATCTAACGGAGGGGTGGGTGCGCACAGGTGAGAGCGTGTGAACTCGCTGAAATGCGTGTGTCAGTGTGACTTGAGAACACTGACTATAGATCACAGTGAGGTGGATTAAAAATCTTAAACTTACAATTGACTAGACCTGTTGCTTTCCATTGAATTAAAAAAACATCTTTCTCTCAGATAAAGTAAACACAAGCGTGTTTCTGACTAAAATAAAAGCTTTTCAGGAGAGATATAAGTTGTGTAAATATTTATAAGACAATACCTGACAAAATCTGTTTTAATGACGTTAATAAACATCACTGTGACAGCGCTAGTCACAGTTTCACCACATCACTTATCTAACCAGCCTGTACTGATTTCTGCCCCCCAATAATACTTTCAATAACCTCTAATAGCCTTTAATAGTCTTCAGTAGCCTTTAAAAGACTTACCTGGCGGCAGTGGTGTGTCCACTGAACTCCGTAGTTATAAACATCCTGAGGTTAGCAGCGCGCTAACTGACCTGTTTATAATGTAATCCCAGCAGTGACTCCGTGTCGGCTGTTCTAACCTGCTGCTGTTAGCTGCTTGGGCTGAAAGATGAACTGTAGTGAGCTGTATTATCCGGTTAGTGGGGTTAAAACCTTTATTTGTTTACAGAAACAGTAAAAACGGACTGGCTGAGCCCTGTAGCCCGTGGCTGGGCTGTACTGAAGTAGTGACTGAGTGAAGAGAGCGGGGCTTGTGCTGCTGCAGCTCCGACTAGTGGTTTGATGAAGAACTGCAGCTTCATGTAAGTGAGCAGTTTCACCAGCCATCCACACACAGCTCTGATAAACTGCTTGTTTTAATAGTGCACACTGTTGCTACCAAAAAAGTCACTAGATGGCATTACCATATATATCTTAATAAATAATAATAATAATATTTTATGAGGCATAAAATAATAACAAGAAAAAAAAACAAGAAAATCGAGAATCGAATCGTGACCCTCAAATCGAAAATGAAATCGAATCGAGGATTTAGAGAATCGTGACACCCCTAATATATATATATATATATATATATATATATATTTTTTTTTTTAATACTTATAAACATTTTACATAAATGGTTAAATGTCAAATTAATGGGGGTGGGATGTAGTGCCTAACTATATACTGAACCATAAGATGTTCACAAGCAACAAAATACAAGTCCAAATAAAGTCACGAGTCTTTAAGCTAAAGTCCCCGTCACCCCAAGTCAAATAAACATACACAACGCATTATAAGTGCAGTGAAAAAGTATTTGCCCCTTACAGATTTCTTTAGTTTTGTCAAGCTTACATTTTTCAGATTATCAAACATATTAGACACATAATACAAGGATAACCTGAGTAAATTAAAAAGGCAGTTTTTAAATTATGCCCTATGCTAAAAAGTCGAAGTGACCAGCCAATAGAAATTACTCCAAAAGTGCATGGACAACTCATCCAGGAGGTCCCGAAAGAACCCAGAACAACATCTAAAGAATTGCATAAGAAAGGGTCTGGCTGAAAAATGAAGGTTTTGGAGTGGCCTAGTGAAAATTTGAGATGCTGGAAAACCCCCCAATGTGTTTGAACTAAAACAATTCTGTAAAGAAGACGGAAACAGAATTCCTCTACAGAGATAAAAAAAGACTTGTTGCCAGTTATGAGTAAAGCTTAAGTGCAGCTGTTGCCAAGTGTGGCACAACCAAGTTAGATTTAGGGGTAAATACTTTTTTCTTTTTTTACACAGGGCTAGATTGGTTTGGATAGTTTTTTTTTCCTTTTTATATATAAATATATTTAATATTTACTCAGGTTATATTTATCTGATATTAAACAAGTGTTTCTTAATCTGAAAAATCTAAGTATGATAAAAAAAAAGCAAAAACAAAAGAATCTGTAGGGCAAATACTAAACTCTGTCCCCCCCTTCCAAAAACCTATGATTGGGAGATTGCTGGTTCAAATGCCGGTCAAGTAGCTTGCTGCCAGAGCCCCGAGAAAGCACAACTGGCCTTGCTCTCTCTGGGAGGGTAGAGGGCGCTCTTTCCCCTCATCACTGCTAGGGTAATGTGAATCAGCACAACACTGAGTCTGTGAGCTGATGTACCGAGAACAGAGTCGCTGTGCTTTCCTCCGAGCGTTAACACTGTGATACTTTTTGGCATACTACTTTACATGCATCAGAGGAGGCATGTGCTAGTCTTCAACCTCCTTGTGTTGTGGCATCATTAGTGATGGGGGATATACAGCTGACAAGCAGCTGAATGGGTGAGACAATTAGCCTAGCTAAATTGGGAGAAAAAGACCAAAAAAAATAAAAAATAGAAGAAAAACATTCTACAGCTACAGTAGATACAGAAACACCAGTACTGTAAACTGTTGAACCCATACTGCTGTATGATGCACCTGCACAACAAGAGTAGTAGAATGTACAACACACTATTACAAAATAAACCAACCATGACCCTACACGTAGCACCAGGAGCAGATAGCATCCATACCTGCAGCAGAACTGATGCACCACATTAAGTGAACTACAGAGCTTTACAAGTAAAAAGAATCAACCCTGTGACTCAAACTTGAGTCTAATTAAGGCTAATTTGAGTACACATTTCTGTGTCGCACTATTTTATTTGATAACTCTCATTACAGAATACCAATCTCATCCACTATCAAACTATGTAAACTTTTGAACTTTACCCAAGACCCATCAAAACAAATCTACCAGAGAAAAGCAGCACCGGCAATCTGTGATCCTAGAAATACTGCGGCCACCATCCTCTAAATATTGATAGGCTATAAATATTAAAGTGTGTGTTTATGATTCACATTTGGGGAATTTCAGCTTCTAACGTCTGTACGTTCGGGTGTGTTTGTAAGTAAGCGCTTAATCTATTTTTCATTAGTGTGTAATACCCTGCACTTATTGGAATTATATTATTGATGGAGACAAAATTAAATTAAAGTGAGATTTAGACTGAGAATCTGGCTCAATGTCACCTAGACGACAGGTAGTGAAATCTTCTCATATATAACACAAACACACACACACACAAATACACACCAACACACCCAAATCCCCGAGCTCAGGAATGAACACTCTCCATCTCTTGGATCAGATAATCCTTTAAGGATGGTTGGCTGTTCGTTCCTCTCTCGCCCTTTTCATTTGCAGCTTCTCTCTCTCCCGCTTTTACTGAGGCTCTAAAAACACAAACTACTTTCCTGATGGCCAACATTCACATTCTCGCACATTCACACACACAAAACACACACCAACCCAGCAGTTGTTTCAGCAGTCTCACCCCCGAACTGTCTGAGCCGCGGAGGAATCGGTGAGTTTTACATATAAATGACCTGCCTGTCTGACTACTGATAAGCTCCTTAACAGCACAGGTGTTTTTTTTTTTTTTTTTTAAACACATTTTTAGGAAAAAACTTACAAAAGCAAGACCAACAGAGCTATCCCATACTGCTGGAACGTATTACTTTGTAAAGCTTCTGTATGTATACAGTTATTTTCTAATCAAATCTACAATTCAGAATTTATTAAAATTTAAATTTGAATACATTTTTAGTTACTGTGGTGAGGTGTGTTTAAGGTCACCCTTATTAATGCTCTTCTCTCTGAACACAATCAAATCCTCACAGCAATGTTTCAGATTGTAGTAGAAAGTTTTCTCTGGAAAGTAGACAGCTACTTTAACAAAAGCAGGATAAAACTCTTTACATTTAGTGAAGTATAGTGTGGTTACATAGTGAGGTAGAGTAAAAGTAGAGTGAGGTAGAGTCAAGCAGACTAAAGTAGAGGTAAAAGAAGGAAGACTGAGTAAGCCATATTAATTTAAATTAATGACAGTGCGAGGTAGAGTCAGAGTAGAACAATGTAGAGCAAAGGTAGACTGAAAGAGGTACAGAGAGTAGAGTGAGGTAGAGCATGGTAGAGCAGAGTATGGTTAGGTAGAGCAGGACAGATTGAAGCAGAGTGAGGTAAAAAACGAGGTAGACTAAAATAGAGCAAGGGAGAATAAGGCAGAATGAAGTATAGAGAAGTAGAGAGGGGTATACTGAAGTAGAGTGAAAGTAGAGGGAGGTAGAGAAAAGGTAGACTAAAGTAAAGTAGGAGAGAGGTAAAGCAAGGTAGAATGAGAGTAGAGGGAGGTAGCGTAAGAGTATTGCAAGGTAGAGTAAGATACATTAAAGCAGAGTGAGGGTAGAGCAAGGTTGAGAGAGTAGAACGAGGTAGATTAAGACAGACTGAAGTAGAAAGGGAGGGCAACAGAGTAGAGCACGGTGGAGTAAGGCAGATTAAAGTAGAGTGAGGCAGAGCAGGGTAGACTGAGGAAGATTAAGGTAAAGCGAGGAAGACTAAAATAGAGCAAGGTAGTAGTGTGTAGAGTGGGGTAGATAAGGCACATTGAAGTAAAGAGGTAGAGTGGGATAAGATGGAGGTAGAGTAAGGCAGATTGAAGTACAGTGAGGTAGAGCAGGCTAATTGAAGTAAGGTGAGGCAAAGCAAGGTATACTCAAAGAGAGTGAGGTAGAATAAGGCAGACTGAAGTACAGAGAAGTAGAGTGGGTAGACTGAAGTAGAGTGAGGTAGAGAGAGTAGAGTGAGATAGAGTAAGGCACATTGAAGTAGAGAGGTAGGGCGAGGTAGAGTAAGGCAGACTGAACTAGAGAGAGGTAGAGTGAGAATAGATTGAGTTAGAGTAGGCAGATTGAAGTAGAGTGAGAGTAGAGGGAGATAGAGTGAGGCAGATTTAAGTAGAGAAAGGTAGATTAAGAGTAGAGGAAGGCAGAGTGAAGTAGAGTGAGTAAAGGGAATAAGTACGAGTGAGAGCAGAGGGAGGTAGAGTAAAGCAGATTCAATTAGAGAGGTAGGTAGAGTACGTCAGACTGAAGTATAGTGAGGTACATTTACAGTGCCCTCCATAATTATTGGCACCCCTGGTTAAGATGTGTTCTTTAGCTTCTCATAAATTGAGTTTTGTTCAAAATAATATAGGACCACGATGGGAAAAAAAAGTAAAGTCCAACCTTTAACTCAAGTAAATTTTAAGGGGGAAATAAAATCCCTGACTAAGAAATAATTATTCTTCATAAAATCACCTGTTCCACAATTATTGGCACCCCTAACAATTCGTAGGAAATAAATTTAATAAAAGTATTTCTGTCACTTCTACAGTAGTTTACAAAGTTGATCAGAGTTTGTAGGAACATTTAATTAGTAATTCACAACTTCCTGTTTCCCTGGGGTATAAATATGACGTGACACAGAGGCCATTTATCTTCAACATGGGAAAGACAAAGGAACATACCATTCAAGTGAGGCAGATGTGTGTTGACCTTCACACGTCAGGCAATGGCTACAAGAAAATCGCTACTCGCCTACACCTGTCCATATCTACTGTCAGAGGAATTATTAAGAAGTTTAAAACAACTGGAACAGTGGTAAACAAGCCTGGACGAGGACGCAAGTTTATTTTGCCACCACGCACAGTGAGGAGGATGATAAGAGAAATAAAAAGTTCTCCAAAGCTCACTGTTACAGAATTGCAACAAATGGTAGCTTCTTGGGGTCACAAAGTCTCCAAAACAACCATCAGGCGCTATCTACATGCCAACAAGCTGTTTGGGAGGCATGCACGGAAGAAACCATTTCTCACTCACATCATAAACGCAAACGTTTGGAGTTTGCTAAGCGGTACTATGACTTCAACTGGGACCGTGTGCTTTGGTCAGATGAAACAAAGATAGAGCTTTTTGGCAACAAATGCTCTAAGTGGGTCTGGCGTAACACAAGAGCTGAGTATGCAGAAAAGCACCTCATGCCCACTGTGAAATACGGCGGGGGATCAGTGATGCTGTGGGCCTGTTTCTCTTCTAAAGGCCCTGGGAACCTTGTTAGGGTGCATGGCATCATGAATGCTCTAAAATACCAGGACATTTTAAAACAAAATCTGGTGGCTTCTGCCCGAAAGCTGAAGATGGGTCGTCACTGGGTCTTTCAGCAAGATAATGACCCTAAACATGTGGCCAAATCTACTCAGAAATGGTTCACCGCACACAGAATCAAGCTCTTCCCATGGCCATCTCAGTCCCCAGACCTCAACCCCATTGAAAACCTGTGGGGTGAGCTGAAGAGGAGAGTGCAGAGGAGAGGACCCAGGTCGTTGGATGATTTAGAGAGAATGTGCAAAGAGGAATGGTCAAAGATCCCTCTTTCTGTATTCTCCCATCTTGTGAAACATTACAGGAGAAGATTAGGTGCTGTTTTGTTGGCAAAAGGGGGTTGTACAAAGTATTAACATCAGGGGTGCTAATAATTGTGGCACACATGATTTGATGTTAAATAATTATTTCTTAATGTGGGATTTTTTTCCTACTGAATAAATTCACTTGAGTTAAAGGTTGTATTTTACTCTTTTTTTTCCATCGTGGTCCTATATTATTTTGAACAAAACTCAATTTATGAGAAGCTAAAGAACACATCTTAACCAGGGGTGCCAATAATTATGGAGGGCACTGTACATTTAAGGTATTTAGCAGAGGCCTTTATCCAGAGCGACTTACAACAGTGCTTCGATGTTACTTCAAATATCCAAAGCTAGTTTGTAGACTAGGATCAAGAGATACACAGAGCTTGATCATGTTTAGAAACCTTTAGAAACCCTAGGAACCTTTTTTTTGTTAAACTTGTTTAGGAACTCTTTGAAAAGATGTGTCTCCAGTCGACGTTTGAAGACCGCGAGTGACGCTGCTGTTCTGACAACCAGTGGAAGTTCATTCCACCACCAGTATAGAGAAGTATAGCGGGGTATACTGAAATACAGTGAGAGTAGAAGGAGGTACAGTAAGGCAAATTGAAGTAGAGTGAAAAAAGAGAGGTAATGCAATGAGTAAGTTATGAAATTTAATCCATAATTCCACATACAAGGTAATCTACCTTCTGAACTCAGCAGTATCCCATGTTCACATCACTAAATAAAACCATTAATACATCACCAGTTCAGAAAAGTTGTGAAGTACAGGAGAACGTTTGGGCCAAACATGGTAAAATTATTAATTTGCTTTTAAAAGCACTAAAAAGTATATTACTCCACCTCCCCATGTTAGAATAATCCCATCTGAATTGGTCTTAAGTGTTGTACAGCACTGTGATACTGTAGATTCCTGAAAAGAGGAGCTCATAAACCCAGTTTCTGCTCCTCACTCTGCTTTCACTCTCTACAGCTTCCTTTGAATTCACAACAAGACACTTACTGACTCTCAGAACACAATTCTCCCTCAAACAAAAGCAACGTTAATATATTTAGAAACACAAGCCCTCAGGGAATACACACCTCTCTCTCTCTCCTCTCTCGCTCTTTTATAGAGACTAATCTCAGCAGCTTCTTCGACAGCTCACTGCTCACAGTTCTGGAAGCACCATCAGCCAAGGTGCTTTTGATGGTAACAAATATGATGGATTATACAACTTGCAGCGCGAACACTGGGTTCGTGTATGTAATCCTGATGTGTGTGTTGTTGAACGATAAATTCTGTTTTTCAAAAGTTCTGAAAACATTCACTACATGTCCAAATGTTTGTGGAAACCCCTTCGAACACATGCTTTTACTTAAAAGTTGCACCCATTTCTGACACAGATGTGCAAATGAACAAAATACACAGCATGCCAGTCCCTGATAAAAATTAGCTCTATATATTTTACAATTTAATTTTTTTTACAATAAATCATATTTAAATTTTTACTGCAGTATGAATCACGACAAACACATTGAAAGAGTTGCGATAATGTAAATAACTGCAAAGTAGATTGAGGCAGAAGGAAGTAGAGCAAGGTAGACTGAAACTGAATGAAGTAAAGCATGTTAGATTGAAGTAGAGTGAGGGATTGCAGTGCCATTAGGTAGAGTGGGGTAGAGTAGAGTAAGGCAGAATGAGGTAGAGAGTGAGGTAGTAAAGTAAGGTAAAGTGAGAGAAGAGCAATGGAAGAGTAAGGCAGAATAAGAGGTAGATTAAAGGAGAACTCAGGTGTAAACTTGACTTTGGGTGTGGTAAAACATGATAAACAGTACTAACCTTTGTTAAATAGCCCACCTCTGCTCTCCCACAGCTTTCTGAGATCCAGTTTTTTTTTCCCCAGCACTCTTTACAGCAGGCTCTTCAAGGCATCCACTAGCCCCTGCGGATTCCCTTAAGAAATCGCTTTTTACACCATCAGCCAGGCTCAAAGTAGCTCTACACCTCACTGATAAAATATGGAGAGCCCTGGCATTTAAAACAAAGCATTAATAACTTAACATGCTTAAAGGGATAGTTCGGGATTTTTGACATGAATCTGTATGGCATCAACATGACCAGTTTCGTGCATTCTCACTGACTTACCCCCGACCATGTCCGGTGAGCGGAGTTCTTGTCCAGTATTGTCCGGGCCGAAAGTAGTCCGGCATGTTTGCTGGGGTCACGAAACTAAAGCGTTTTTCTTCCCAAAACAGTACGAGTGCAAAAGAGTGATTTATTTGCATAACAAAAAACGGTGTCTGCAAAAGTCACGCCTCATTATCACTGGGGCACTACTTTCATTTTGGATCAGTGCGCGCGATTGCGCAACCTGGCAGCTAGCCTACGGTTTCGATTTCACTGTTTACTGTTCGGGAACATGTCGGACTACGAGAGCGACGAGGAATATATTGATTTCCGCTCAGAGCCAAGGGGGTATCTTTATGAGCCTGAGTATACTGAGGAGGAACTTGCCCAAATCGAATTGGATCGTGCAGAAAGAGAGAGGGTGGACAGAGAAATGATTGAGACCGAAGCTGGAGCCGCTGCTGCTGCTGCTGCGATACCAAGGGTGGCCGACAAATCCTGGTGCACTTGTTTGAAGTGCGAACTAATGCCGACAGAGGTGGAATGTTACTGCTGCCACGAGTGGGTTTTAGTTATGCCCGAGATACAGAACCTGTCAATTGATGAGGACGTCGGCGGGCCAGCTGCTGCCTGCATCACAAACAACAGCGGGCATGGAGAAACATAGTCATCCTCGCTGAAGTGCACACCGCAAACACTAGGGGTGTCACGATCTCGATATTTTATCGAAATCGAATCGAAATGAGGTCACGATCTCGAGTATCGAAGTCAAAAAGAGGATCGACGATCCCTCCCGCGCGCGCTACGCAAATAGCGCAGCGCGCTACGCAAATGGCGCGGCACCAACACAGCGCATCCTATTCATTTAAATAGAGAGCCGCTGCATGAGCGCAGTCGGCGGGAGTGTGATCACTGTTTTTATCTGTCCAACGGGGGAGGGGGGGCGGGGGTTGGGCGCGCAGGTTTTGTATCTGTATCTAACGGAGGGGTGGGTGCGCGCAGGTGAGAGCGTGTGAACTCGCTGAAATGCGTGTGTCGGTGTGACTTGAGAACACTGACTATAGATCACAGTGAGGTGGATTAAAAATCTTAAACTTATAATTGACTACACCTGTTGCTTTCCATTGAATTAAAAAAACATCTTTCTCTCAGATAAAGTAAACACAAGCGTGTTTCTGACTAAAATAAAAGCTTTTCAGGAGAGATATAAGTTATGTGTAAATATTTATAAGACAATACCTGACAAAATCTGTTTTAATGACGTTAATAAACATCACTTATCTAACCAGCCTGTACTGATTTCTGCCCCCCAATAATGCTTTCAATAACCTCTAATAGCCTTTAATAGTCTTCAGTAGCCTTTAAAAGACTTACCTGGCGGCCGTGGTGTGTCCACTAAACTCCGTAGTTATAAACATCCTGAGGTTAGCAGCGCGCTAACTGACCTGTTTATAATGTAATCCGAGCAGTGCCTCCGTGTCGGCTGTTCTAACCTGCTGCTGTTTGCTGCTTGGGCTGAAAGATGAACTGTAGTGAGCTGTATTATCCGGTTAGTGGGGTTAAAACCTTTATTTGTTTACAGAAACAGTAAAAACGGACTGGCTGAGCTCTGTAGCCCGTGGCTGGGCTGTACTGAAGTAGTGACTGAGTGAAGAGAGCGGGGTGCTGCTGCTGCTAGTGGTTGGATGAAGAACTGCAGCTTCATGTAATGAGCAGTTTCACCAGCCATCCACACACAGCTCTGATAAACTGCTTGTTTTAATAGTGCACACTGTTGCTACCAAAAAAAGTCACTAGATGGCATTACCATATATATCTTAATAAATAATAATAATAATATTTATAATATTTATAATAATAATAATAATAATAATAATAATAATAATAATAATAATAAATATATTATTTAAATTTTATGAGGCATAAAATAATAACAAGAAAAAAAAACAAGAAAATCGAGAATCGAATCGAATCGTGACCCTCAAATCGAAAATGAAATCGAATCGAGGATTTAGAGAATCGTGACACCCCTAGCAAACACGAAGCTTCTTCATTTTCACCACTTTGGTGTCCACATGGAAGCCCATTGCAAGTATCCAAAGTTGCCTGAGAGCAATGTCAGTCACGGGGATACGATGGAAACTGTGCGGAGAATCAGCCACATCTTTGTTGCTACAGCCTGGATAATCACAAGTCCGCACCATTTTAACACACACACGTACAAATGTATAAATCTGTGTTCAAGAAGCTTATAAAAGCCGATAAACTTCTCTCTAAAGCTTGCTCTTTGCGTTGCTGGTTGAAGCTGAGCGCAGCCAATGATCTGAAAGACTAGTGCGCTACTCGCAGTTAGAATGACATGCGCACTGATCCAAAATGAAAGTAGTGCCCCAGTGATAATGAGGCGTGACTTTTGCAGACACCGTTTTTTGTTATGCAAATAAATCACTCTTTTGCACTCGTACTGTTTTGGGAAGAAAAACGCTTTCGTTTCGTGACCCCAGCAAACATGCCGGACTACTTTCGGCTCGGACAATACTGGACTAGAACTCCGCTCAGCGGACATGGTCGGGGGTAAGTCAGTGAGAATGCACGACACTGGTCATGTTGATGCCATACAGATTCATGTCAAAAATCCCGAACTATCCCTTTAAGAAGCTTATCAAAAACCACTGTTTACAACCCGTAGCATAGCTAAATTTCCGGATTCCAGGTGTGGAGTCTGGATAACAGTGTAAAAAGCAATTTATCTGGAGGAGTAATTGGATGCCCTGAAGCGCCCGTTTTAAAGAGTGCTGGCAACAAGCAAAAAATTACTGGATCTTGGAAAGCTGCGGAAGAGCAGAGGTAAAAAAAAAAAAAGGTTAGTACTCTTTATCATGTTTTACTACACCAAAAGAGAATTTTACACCAGAGTTCTCCTTTAAGCATGAGGTTAAGTGAGGCAGATTGAAGTAAAGTAAGGCAAATTAAAATAAAATAAGGCAAACTGAAGAGGAGTATATTGAGGTTGAATTAGCAGGGTTCTTGCACCATTTCAGAAGTCAAATTCAATGCTTTTTAAGACCCTTTTAAGACCTCAATAAATATAATTTAAGACTGCTAACGTTAGCTATTTTTTTTGCTAACCTTTGTTCTATCCCTGGTAACATTAGCTAGCTCTCTTTAGCTAGATAAAGTTGGCATGTTAGCTAGCTCACCCTTAAAAGTTAGCTAGCTCTCTGCTGGGCCATTGTGTTTTCCCACTGGCATTAAATGCACCTTCTGAAAATTTAATACCTACAGCAAATTTACAATAAATTTAAGACCTTAAGTACCTATATTTTAATTTAAGACATTTTAAGACTTTTTAAGGACCTGCGGGAACCCTGATTAGGAAGAGTGAGGTAGATTAGAGCGAGTAGGAATGAGGTGGAGAGAGGTAGTAGAGTAAGGTAGATTAAAAGAAGAGCAAGGGAAGAGTAAGGCAGAAGAAGGTAGAATAAATTAGAGCAAGATAGAGTGAGGCAGAGTGAAGTAGAGTGAGGCAGACTGAAGAAAAATTCATCAAGGCTGCATCAGGTAGAGTGGGGTAGAGTAGAGTGAGGCAGAATGAGGTAGCAAGAGACAAAGTGGGGTAGAATGAGAAAAGAGCAAAGGTAGAATAAGTCAGACTAACCGTGCGTCCACACCGAAAGCGACGCAAGCGACAAAGCAGCCGGAAGTCATTCATTTTCAATGAGAGCGAGCGACACTGGGCGACAGGCAGCGACGCGGCGCGACGCGATGCGGGCGGTTTGAGCGACGCAAGAGAGTTGACCAGAACTTAACTTTATGCAAATGAGCAGCGACGCGCGGCGGCGACTACCAATCAGAAACAGATTCTCACATGTCCGGCCTGAAATCGCTGCTCTGATTTTCGGTTCCTACTGAAGATTTATTCCGCCAGCAAAACGGAAAGAACAGAACTGAACTGATCTGAGGTAAAATACTCAACTTCACCAGCGGCTACCCCACTATAGTACTATCCTTACAGAATTACCTTATTTAATAGAAAACTATATATTAAAACTGAGGAAATTATTTATAAATTAACAGAACGATTTATGACAACTAAGGGAATATTTTTTTAAATTAACAGAACCTTTTATTGAAACAAAGGGAATTATTTATCAAAGTTAACATAATGATTTATTACAACTGAAGAAAGTAATTTAATACATTTAACGTAACAATTTGTTCAAACTGAGGTATGGAATTTGAAACGATTTAGGTAAAACTGAGGGAATTATTTATTAAATTAAGAGAAAGACTGTTTATTAAATCAAGAGGATGATTTAATATATTTAAGTAAACATATTAATTACAAGAATTTATTTAATACATTAAGTTAACAATATTTGAAATTATGGACAAATTAAGAGAATGATTTACTACATTAAGGAAAATAATGTATTATATTTAAGTAAACCCATTTATTGTAATATGAAATAATTATGTTAAATAATTGTACTTAAAAATAGTTATAAAAGTTTTTAATGTTTAGGAATTGTGTAGAGAGGCTGAACCCTTGTTTCTGTATGTGCCGTATTTGGAAAACGCCCACCAGCGACAGCTCTTCTGAGTGAGACACGCCCCCAAGCGACTGTTGGACAGGCGACCCAGAGCGATTTTATCGCGTTCGGTGTGAACGTACAGTAAAGCAGAAGGAGTTAGACTGGGGTAGAGCGAGGTTGCATGAGAAAGAGAGAAGTAGAGTAGAGTATAGTAGGGCAGGGTAACGTGAGGTAAAGAAATGTAGTAGAGTATGGATGCAGTGAGCGTAAAGCGAGGGAAGAGTGTGGCTATATATATATATATATATATATATATATATATATATATATATATATATATACACACACACATATATATATATATATATGCAGCCAATGGATTTATTTATATGTATAGAGAAACTGAAAGCTGAAGATTAGCATGACCCCCCGGCAGCAACGAGACAGCAGGTCATAAATACAAGAGGATACGATCTGAAGACATTTAAAAACACCATTATCTGCGCACCTCCACAAATCAGTCACTGTGTTATCTGTGACTTAAGCTTAAGACAAAAGTGTTTTGGTCTGCGATGCCTGTGGAAATGGCTTATTAAGACCATGACAGACCATTACCTCACATCATTTGTCATTGCCATGACATTGCCAAGTCATTTGCCATGGTACATTACTGGCACACTGTCAATCACACGGTCTGCCAAAACATCGGAAAATAAGGCAGTAACCTTCAAAGTGCATTCAGAAAAGTGCATTCACTGGCATTGGGATTACACTGTTTTACATAATGAATTAAAATATTATAAACACTCAAAGATAAAGGGAACAATGCTAATTATCTTGTAACACCAGTACGCATGGAGGGCATTCATTGTTTTGTTAAAAATGAAGGGTATTAATAAAAGTTAATCTGTTTTTTTTGAAGTAACTATCTCTATTGTTCAGAAACTGCTTTCTACTAGATTTTGGAGTATTGCTGTGAGGATCTGATTGCATTCAGTGTTTATAACCCTCAAGCTCACACCTGGTATTAAGTGTATTTTTAAGTCATTTTTAATGACTTTTCCATGACTTCAAGGCAATTTTTTATGACCATGAGAGCTGTATTGTGTGAAGTGGGCTAAATTGCTGAATTAACTTTGAGCTGATTGATGTATTTGTTGGTTCAAAACAGATTTTTGTTTTCATCAATAAACTGAAACTGAAAAAGATTTGAAGATCAAATTTCCATGACTTTTCCAAAACTTATCCAGGCCTGGAGATTGCTATATTCAAATTCCATGACTTTTCCAGGTTTTTTCATGACCATACTAACCCTGTTTTAAAATCTGAGTAAAAGAAATGTTTACTTTTTATGCAATCTGTACAGGGGGGCACTGCATTTCTAGGGGTGGGGTTTAAATACAACACTTAAGGTTTCAGTAAATCTGTTAAAATGCCAAAATCTCATGAATAAATATCATAAAATTAACACTTTCCTGAATTTCATTTTAAAATCAATATTTTAGGGAATAAAAAATCTAATATATCTTGTCCTCCAAACATTTTGTTTTGTTATGATTGTCTAACTTGTATAAATTATGAATTATATGTCTATTCTCAAACATGCAAAATTTGTGGTTGATCCCTGTTCCTTTTACAGTCACCAATGCCCTCAAAAATGGTTTTGTATCACCTACACTTGTGGACCTTATACAGGTCAAGGCTTGTTACGGCATTGAGATATATTACAATGGATATTTATCACTCACAATTCTCTTGTTTCTCTAGTTAAAAACCGAATTGTAATGTGCATTAATATTATCTTTCAAGTTACAATATTAAAGTATTTAAAGGGCTATACTGGAAGTATGTTCACACCTCATATCCAGTGGTTTACGGAGTTTTATCACTGAAGATTCCTCACCCAGGACCACTTGTGGGCTTGTCTGGGGGGACGTGGGGAACTTTTTTTTGAGCAATTGTCACTTTTCTGAGTGAATAATTGCGAAAGCTTCCCAACGTGATATTAAAACTACTGCACAGTACTGCAAAAATACAATATTGAAATACTAATGTGGAATCATTATCAGTTAGGAGGGAAATGTTCAGAATGCGGAGAAACACGTGTGAAGACAAAAAAATATAAATAATAAACTTGCAGTATGGGTAAAGCCCCATATCACGCCAAAAAGGGCAGAAAGCAATTTTGTACCTTCTTTTCCCAACAGAAAATCCAGAAAGTGGTACGTGTAGGCCACTCCAGTGTGTGTTTCCACTTGGGCTTTCCTGAGCGTCGAATAGATCTTTCCTGGAGCTTCTTCCGAACCACGCGGCTTGGGCAGCTTACAGCCCATGTCTGCACACTTACAGACCTACACACACACACAATCAGAGAGAGAAAAAGAGTGTCAGAGCCAAAGATAGAGATGAATGAATATGTATAATTTGCTCAAGATATTCATTTATTCATTGGTGCATTGATTCACCTGATTGTCTTGCCAGTACAATTACTAATTGCCATGCTAACCAAGTTTGATTGACATTCAAATTGAAACAGAGCATAAATATGCAGAACAGAAGGGTATAAGCGCAGGCAAATGAGTTCAGACACTTGCTGTCATGTGCACACGCATAATGAGGCAAAGTAGATTTTCTGGAACTTAATCTCACTTCTATTCCCAACACAAACACTCACAGGCCTGACACTTCACCTGCAGCTACCCCGTGTTCCTGCCAACACACACACATGGGGAGACACACACACACACACACACACACACACACGTTCACGACCAGGTTCCCAGCATCAGCTATCAGATAACTGCGACAGAGGAAATCATATTTGATCAGGGAGGCCAGATCCAATTATGGAGTGGAATTGAGCGTGAGGCTGGTGAATTAGCGTGTGGCTAATTCTAATGACTGTTACATCTCCAGCGCCAGGCCGCGACAAACATCAGCCTAACACAAGGTGACAGCAGTGCCGCCACCGGGCTAACAAGAGTCCAGCTACCGTACATGGTGGCTAGCTGCCTACACACGTTCACAAAAGGTGTAAGGAGGCAGAACAGGTAAAACCAACAGCTAAAATTAAGAGCACAGTCTAACAGGGAGGAACTTTCTGAAACAGCTGAACAAATAAACCTACTGGCTCCATGGATAAGGCCAGGTATATAGAGGGCTATAGAGGGGTATAAAAGCCGTAGTACTGAGCTGTGGAGCAGTGGAACTGTGTTATCTGGAATGATAGAGCTCCATCCAATACTTCTGTGTTGGATAACTTGGTTATTATCTTAAGTAATCAACATCCTGACCTCTAACTTACACTAAACTGTTGGAAAGGAAAGTAATGTAATAAGCAGAAGTGTCGTGTTACAAAATAAACCAATCACACGACCCCACACGCAGCACTGGGAGAGGATAGCTTCCACTCCTGCAGATGAATAGTCTTAAAGTGAACTCCAGACAACTAAATTCAGAAGGACAATTTTTTTGGAGATCAGGACTCTGGACAGCTCCCAGGTGTAAATCAGGAAGGTGAGATAAGAGGTGCTGCTTCAATAAGATTTAAACAGTATGTCCAAAAACTAATAAACAAATTGTCTCCATTGCAATCAATCAAGACATGTCTGAGGTCTGAATTTGCACTTTATAAAAAGTTCCACTGCTCCACAGCTCAATGCTTTGGGGCTCAAAAGTACACCTCTATCCCACACCTGGCATTAAACATGGTGCCAAAAGATTCAGGTTTGTTTATCTGCTCCAGAAAGTCTTATTCTATTGGCAGTACGACTTCTTTACATGGAATATAAACGAGCTGTGTGCATTTGTACACCTGTGTGAGAAAAATGGTGCAGCTTAAAGCTTAAGCAGCTGAATGAATTGTTTAGACACAAATATCTAAAAAAAACATTGTGCATTAAATATGTGTTGAATACACAGTATTTTACGGACTATAAGGCACACCGTATTTTAAGGTGCACTATCAATGAACATCTATTTTGGTCTATTTTTATACATAAGGCGCATCGAATTATAAAACGTATTTTAAGCGACACTAGTAAGGAACAGGGGTGTCGCCATGTTTCATGTTTCAACCTCGGCGCTGGAGAAACTTGACAAACTCCTTTATATAATGCTGCACTTCAGCAGAGTGGCTTTACTGCCACTTATAAATTGTGCCCGACTAACACAATTTATACATAAATTTACACACCAGAATATAAGGGGCACTGACGAATTTAGGGAAAAATAAAGGATTTTAAGTTCTCCTTATAGTGTGAAAAATTCAGTATGTGTGTTATTAGTAGGGGTGTCACGATTTTGATATTTCATCGAAATCGATCGAAATTATGTCATGGTCTCGAGCATCGAAGTCAAAAAGAGGATCAACGATCCCTCCCGCAAATGGCGCAGCGTGCTACGCAACATTCTCATCTTCTTAAAGAAAAACTTGAAAATATAAAAGTAACAGTTGTTTTGTGTAGCTTCAAATATGTTAATAGTTTTGGTACCTTAAGGAGCATCTTTCTCTCAGATAAAGTTAATAATATATCTTTGTTAAAGAAAAAAAAATTGTCATTCTCAGGGACCAAGTCTTATTTTTCATGTTTAACTGTTATAGTAGGATAGAGTTCAGTTTGTTAAGGCTCTAATTTTTCTATTATTTTTACATGTCTGTTCCTGTATTTTTTTATAATTTATTTTGTTATGTGCACACTGCTGCTACCAAAAAAAAGCCACTAGATGGCATTACATATATATCTAGTGCTGGACGATATGGCCAAAATTTATATCACGATATATTCCTTAATTTCGGTCGATACGATATAATTTCGATATCGATATAAATACTTTGAAGGCCTCAGAAAAGCTGCTAAGAATCCCTGCAATGGAAATCTGTACACTACTGTCTGAAATTTTAATTTAAGTCTTTAAAGCCTCCTCTCACAATAACTTTAGAAATACTTTAGAAATAAAAAATGGTCAGAACAAATCAATGCTCACTTTTATTTGCATGTAGCAAAATAAAAACATGACATCCCTGTCAAACACAAACCTATAACCTATATACATATTACCAATATAAATAACTTTACATTACAACAGAGGTAGAGCTTCTTATTTTTTTGTAAACATATTTAACAGATCAAAACAAAAGTGCTTCAACCAGAATAAGAAATACAAAAAGCCTTCATATACATAAAAGGAACATGATATCCCCGTTAAATAAGCAAACCTATAGGCTTTATCAACTATAAATAACTAGATTAGATACAACATAAACTACAAAAGTGTTTCAGCCAGAATAAGGAAGATATTGTGTGTAGTGAAACTACTTGAGGTGGAGGAACAGATGTATTACCGTTGCTAGTCGGCTTTACTCTCCGGCACAATTTGGAGCAAGCTGAAGGCTGAAGTTTATCAGACCTTTTTCTTCAGAACTATTTATTCTGTTTAATCACTTGTGGAAGCGTCAGGTGCACTCATAAACTTCAGCCTCGTATCATTCTGCTAGGTCTAGGGTCGGTTTTGCTTCATCGCGGGTGGATTTTAGGTACGGAGCGGAGCGGTGTGCAGCTGAGATCCGCTCGGTAAGGGTGGGTTTCGCTTTATCGGGGGTGGGTTTTAGGTGCGAAGAGGAGCGGAGCTGAGATCCGCTCGGTAAGGGTCAGTTTCGCTTCATCGCGGGCGGGTTTTAGGTGCGGAGCGGAGAGGAGCGGAGCTGAGATCCACTCGGTTAGGGTCAGTTTCGCTTCATCGCGGGCGGGTTTTAGGTGCGGAGCGGAGCTGAGATCCACTCGGTTAGGGTCAGTTTCGCTTCATCGCGGGCGGGTTTTAGGTGCGGAGCGGAGCCGAGATCCGCTTGGTTAGGGTTGGTTTCGCTTCATCGCGGGAGATTTTAGGTGCGGAGAGGAGAGGAGCCGACCCAGGTCTAGACTAGCCTAGCCTATCTGGCTACATGCCTGTATGATTGCGTCATCACGCACTGACGTAGCCCGGCTGTATTCAGCGCTGCAGTGAACTGACGCTGCTAAAAAACGCCTGTCTGTAAATAATACATATCGATATGCCACAAAAATGATTTCACCGTTATTGAAACATTTCTTATCGCGATAAATACCGATATCGAAATATTGTCCAGGCCTATATATATATCTTAATTAAATAATTTAAATTTCACCATTAGTGCCTAATGTGGTGTATTACAGATCACTTGTATCACTTTGCATCTATCAAGCCCACCTTTTAAAATAAGATATTGTAAATTTGATGAAATCAAACCAATGACTGACCAAAGACTAATCTAAAACAGACATAGTCCTCTCTGCTGTAAAAAAAAAAAGAAAATCGAATCGAGGATTTAGAGAATCGTGACACCCCTTATTATTATTATTATTAGTTTTATCTTTAATTACATGGACACAATATATCTTTACTAACAGTTTATTATAGTTATTATTATTTTATATTTATTATTATAGTTTAGTTTTTAAGTCATCAAATATTCACACAATAGAAAGTGCAACTGCACACACACACACACACACACACAAGCAGTGGAGTCAGATATGAGTGACAGGATGCAGTCTGTGTGATAGAGCGGCTGGTTTCAGAGAGGGCTGGGGGAAGAGATGGAGACGATTATAAGGATGATAAATATGAGGCAGATGCACTATCACTGGTGCACATTCACCTAAACTCCACTTCTGCTTACAGAGATACACAAACACAGACCTCTTATAGGAATATGTATAATGTTACCCTGAATTTGAAGACAATCCTGAGTTTGTATGCAGTGTTTAGTGAGATTATTACATTCACAAATATGCAATATGATTAGTATAATAGACTCACCTAAGCTTTGGATTATATTGATTGTTTACAACCAGACTGTTTTTAGCTGTTTTTTATTTATAGAATCTAAACCAATACAGAACACAAACACAACACGACTGTTCATGATACACTACACTAAGGCTGCAACTAATGATTAATTTGGTAGTCGACTAATCTGATGATTATTTTTTCGAGTAGTCAACGATTATTTCTGTCGTGTCCCTCATCTCTTAAGGCAACAGAAAAACAGCTAAGCATGAGCTTTAAAACCCATTCAAATGTCTAGAAGCTGTTTAAATGTGTAAAGTACTGATAATTAGTGAGTAAATATGTAAACTGTGTGAGTGAGCCATTTACCGCCAATTATCTCCCATTGCGCTTCTGTTTCCTGCACTTTGTGCAATTAATGATAAGTCCACAATAAAATTAGTAGTTGACAAATTTAAATAATCAACATTGTCAATTATATCGACTAATCTTTGCAGCTCTACACTACACCACCAGACTCCTGGTCACACATGCCACCATGCACATAACTCGCATTGCCTAGGAGATTTAGATGCCAACATGGTGCACCGGGTAAAGTGCTGGGTTGAGTAAAAGTGCAGGGTCAGGTAAAGTGTTTGTGCTGCTATTTGTGCAGAAGCAAAAAATAAAAAGTAAAAAATGAAGTGATGGGTCAGGTAATGTGCACTAAATGTTTGGCAACTGAAAATTATTGGCCAAAAAATACAGTGTATTGCAGAGTTTCTAAGCAAGTTAAATTTAGGGTTACAATTATGATAACAGTAATCAGACTAATTAGAGTTAATTAATAATACATATTTTTTGATATACTACTCATACTTACTTATAAGTAATGTCCAGAAAAATAAATAAATAATTAAAAACTAGGGGTGTCACGATTCTCTAAATCCTCGATTCGATTTCATTTTCGATTTGAGGGTCACGATTCGATTCGATTCTCGATTTTCTTGTTTTTTTTTTCTTGTTATTTTATGCCTCATAAAATTTAAATAATATATTTATTATTATTATTATTATAAATATTATAAATAGTATTATTATTATTTATTAAGATATATATGGTAATGCCATCTAGTGACTTTTTTTGGTAGCAACAGTGTGCACTATTAAAACAAGCAGTTTATCAGAGCTGTGTGTGGATGGCTGGTGAAACTGCTCACTTACATGAAGCTGCAGTTCTTCATCCAACCACTAGTCGGGGCTGCAGCAGCAGCACACCCGCTCTCTTCACTCAGTCACTACTTCAGTACAGCCCAGCCACGGGCTACAGAGCTCAGCCAGTCCGTTTTTACTGTTTCTGTAAACAAATAAAGGTTTTAACCCCACTAACCGGATAATACAGCTCACTACAGTTCATCTTTCAGCCCAAGCAGCTAACAGCAGCAGGTTAGAACAGCCAACACGGAGTCACTGCTCGGATTACATTATAAACAGGTCAGTTAGCGCGCTGCTAACCTCAGGATGTTTATAACTACGGAGTTTAGTGGACACACCACGGCCGCCAGGTAAGTCTTTTAAAGGCTACTGAAGACTATTAAAGGCTATTAGAGGTTATTGAAAGCATTATTGGGGGGCAGAAATCAGTACAGGCTGGTTAGATAAGTGATGTGGTGAAACTGTGACTAGCGCTGTCACAGTGATGTTTATTAACGTCATTAAAACAGATTTTGTCAGGTATTGTCTTATAAATATTTACACATAACTTATCTCTCTCCTGAAAAGCTTTTATTTTAGTCAGAAACACGCTTGTGTTTACTTGTTTTTCATGCTTCCTGCTTCTGTGCCGTTCAGACGCTTCTCTGCTTAGCTCTGCTATCTCTGCTATCTTTCATACTTTTCTTTATTTTCAGATATTTTCGAGCTACAGTGTCTGAGCTCATTATTTAGATTAGCACTAGCACTACCATATTTTGTTTCTTATTTTATTTTTTTTCTAGTTTCTTTTGGACATTTTATAGTAGAGCCATAGGCACAGGAATCAGAAAAGTTCCTGTAGAGTACTTAAGAAGAAATCTGCAAGATGCCTCCTTGTGTGGGTTCAGAGCACCTGTGCTGCCAGAACTGCTACAATCTTCTACAAAGAATGACTGTTTTGGAAACAAATTTTCGGTCCTTGTTATCAGAGTTTAAGGACTGGCATCTCTGCGCTGTTCGAGGACCAACGGAGTGTGGGAGTGCTGCCAGCGGACAACGGGCAGGGATTTTAACGGAGCAGCGAGCAGTGGAGACGAACAGAACTGGACCAGCAGATCATGTGGACATCCCTAATGTGAGTACAGCTGAAAGATATGGGCAAAACCAGCAATTTATCTGATATTTATCTGATGTGCTCCAGCAGTATGAGCCGAGCAGAACTCTCAGATCATCAGGAACTGCTCAGTTAGAGCCGCCTAAAGTAAAAACTAAACACGGAGAGGCAGCGTTTAGCTACTACGCTGCTCTTAAATGGAACCAGTTAACAGAGAGCATTAGAAGAGCCCCAACACTAAACATGTTTAAATCCAGACTGAAAACCTACATGTTTGATCAGGCCTTTAGCTCAGCTTAAAACACTGCAGCTCCGCCCACTTTTATTCTGTAACGGCACTTTTATATTATGTTTTATGTTTTATTCATGCTTTATTCTTATTAATTCCTTGTTGTTCTTTTACATGTTTTTAATTTAATTCTCTTTGTTTTAATCATGTTTTAATCAATCATGCTTTATTTTTATTTTAGTTTTTATTTCCATTTTTACTGTTAATCTTTTACATGTTTTTTTATTTTTATTTTTTATTTGATTTCTCTGTGTATTTTCTAATTTGTAAAGCACTTTGAATGACCGTTGTGTATGAAAGGTGCTATATAAATAAACTTGCCTTGCCTTGCCTTGCCTTGCCTTTATCTGAGAGAAAGATGTTTTTTTAATTCAGTGGAAAGCAACAGGTGTAGTCAATTATAAGTTTAAGATTTTTAATCCACCTCACTGTGATCTATAGTCAGTGTTCTCAAGTCACACTGACACACGCATTTCAGCGAGTTCACACGCTCTCACCTGCGCGCACCCACCCCTCCGTCAGATACAGATACAAAACCTGCGCGCCCAACCCCCGCCCCCCCTCCCCCGTTGGACAGATAAAAAACAGTGATCACACTCCCGCCGACACTCAAAACTTGAGAGCCCTGTCTATATTTCTATAAATCCGTTTTCAGTTTCTCCTCCGTGGTTGAAAGGCAGCTGTCTCTCACACAGCAGAACTGAGTGCGGGGCTGCGCTCATGCAGCGGCTCTCTATTTAAATGAATAGGATGCGCTGTGTTGGTGCCGCGCCATTTGCGTAGCGCGCTGCGCTATTTGCGTAGCGCGCGCGGGAGGGATCGTCGATCCTCTTTTTGACTTCGATACTCGAGACCATGACCTCATTTCGATTCGATTTCGATAAAATATCGAGATCGTGACACCCCTATTAAAAACCGTGGCTGAATAATGTATTCTTTTAAGTGAACTGAAGTGAATTCTTGGTGATGAGCTCAACTGCAGTCTGAAGTCAATCATAGCTCTTGAGGTTCTGGCTGAAGGGTTAAAGTAAAACTTAACGTGAAGCGATGCTGTCGCACATGTGTGCCACTTACAAAGGGTGAGACAATTCAGACAGACATCAGATACGGGTCACATTAAAAAGCTTGTGTGAACAGCCGAAACTAAATATTAGAAGGCAAGAAAATCAAATTTGGGCCACTTTAACCTGCTGTGTGAACGTAGCTTTAGCGATACGGTCTAAAAATGACATGGGGCATGAAAGGGCAGAGAAGAACAGAACGCTTGCCTCGCAGCTGTAACTTCCATCCATCCACCAATTAGACCTACATCCCTGATTATTCAACACTAAAACATTTCATTTTATTTTAACTGCAGATGACCATGGAATTGTGTTTTAGTTTATGTACTCAAACATGGGGCACTGAAACTTTTACACTTTAAAGACAAAAATATTAGGACAGCTGTTTATTCATTGTTTTTCTAAGAAACTTTTGCTAAGAAGTCCAGAAAATACTTTTCTACAAGATTTTGGTGAGATGTTGTGAGGATTTGATTGCATAAAAGCTGAATTACCACCCTACCTCGTCCCAAAAGTATTGGATAAAGCTTCATTTCAGAAAACACATTTCCACTGCTTCACAGCTCAATAGTGTGGCTTTATACCCCTCTAGCCCAAACCTGGCATTAAACATGCTGCCAATAGGTTCATGTTTGTTTATCCACTCCAGATATTTCTACTCTATTAGTATTACTTCTTTCTCTACAGGGACTATACAAGCTGTTTGTGTGTGTTGGTGCATTTGCACATCTGTGTCGGCAATGGATGCAACTTAAAAGTAGCTGAATGCATTAAATGGAAGTGTATTCAAGTGTCTACTAGGCCTGCAAGATATTGGACAAATTAAAAATGCAATATTAATACAGAATACAAGAATTTTCACCAGAAGTCATCAGAATTTAATGATCCAGTATGTAATAATATTAAAGATGAACCAGGAGTAAAATAAATGATACTAGACAGGTGGAATCTTTCCCTTATAGAGATGTTAGATGTTCTGAGTGTCTAAGCTGGTGAAATTTACACTTAATTAACAGTTTAACAGACAGACCATAGATCTCCAGAATCACAGTCTGTTGCTGACAAGCTTCTGACCCATTTTTAAACAGATCACAACCAACATGTGAATATAGGCGAGAACAAGATGTGATTAATTAATTTGTGTTAGTTTAGAGCACATAAGATGTTTAGTTTATATAAGATGTTCCGCTGATTTTGTTTATATTGAGATTAATAAAGCATCTACACATCTATTGGAATTAAATCATATTGGGTGAAATAAAAAAATATATACTGTCATATAAATAAAGAGTTAAATAGACCTTGGTGAAGGACCTTTCAAAGCAACACTCCAAAATCTTTATAACCCGTCTTATCTAAACAGTAAAGGCAGTTAGTTTAACAAAACAAGAATTACATTTTTTCTTCTCTCTAATTCAGAAGAAACAAAGAAGCAGGTTTCCCAATACTATATATATATATATATATATATATATATATATATATATATATATAGGACTTTACTTTAATTATCTACTTTTATACATCAGACTTTATACTGATTCATCTAAAAGAAAAACCTGAATATCATTGAAAAGTTACTTTATTTCAGGAATTCAGTTCAAAATGTAAAAAACTGTAAAAAATATTATATAGATGTATGAGCCAATCAAAACCCAAAAATCAGTGTCTCAGAAAATAAGATTATTATATAAGACCATTTGGTACTTTTGGCAGTGTGGGCAGTGTGCCAAGTCCTGCTGGAAAATGAAATCTGCATCTCCATAAAAGTTGTCAGTAGCAGAGGGAAGCATGAAGTGCTGTGAGATTTTAAAGGGAAAACAAAACTGCACTGACTTTAGACTTGATAATAAAACACAGTGGATCAACACCAGCAGATGACAGACATGACTCTCCAAACCATCTCTGATCATCAGTAAATTTTACATTTCATTTCTAAATCAAGGCACCAGAGTCTGGAGAAAGAGTGGTGTGCTGTGTCTCCAAAAGTGCCCAAACACAACAGATTACATATTTATACACTAAATATCAGTACTCTCCACGTTTAAACAACATGTGAACAATTAACATGCCTTTTAAATCTCATGTTTAACTGTTTTTCTGTTGTTTTTAGAGAAAGAGGTAATGGCAGAAATAATCGTTGACTACCGTATTTTTCGGGCTATAAGGCGCACTTAAAATACTTATTTTTTCCCAAAAATCGTCATTGCGCCTTATAATGCAGTGCGCCTTGTGTATGGATTTTGCTTGTGTTTACTGACCTCGATTTTTATGTGGTACACGGCGCTCTGTTGTGCAGAATTCCTCACCCACGCCAGAAAAAGATCCCCCTCTTGGGCTAGCGCGCGGTTACCTTTGACTGCCGTACTGCCTCTCGGCTGTGGCTCAGGGTAGCTAGTTTCCACTGTAGCTCCGTGGCCAGAACAAGGTGCCGGTAAACTTTCCTTTCCACCCGTTCTGGGGTAATAGCACAAACCGTTTCTTTTTAGCGCCCACTTCTAAGTAAAGTTAACCTCTTAACACGCGCTGGCCCACCGGCGGGCCAGAAATATTTAATATTTCATAACTGGCTGTGTTTCTGAATAGTTATGAACAGTTACAGGTTCAATATAGACATCCAATATACCATTTTAAAGCTTAGAATCTCTGCTTTTGAGCTATTTAGCCTATTTAGCGGAATATCCTTTCCGAAAATAAACATTTAGGGCGAAATATGCCTTGGTTATGATTTTAATAATTCATAACTCTCATATTTGCGTTTATCGTTCGTCCATATTTCATCGAATGCGGTCATGTCATACACCATTCGAACCGTCTGGCTCTCCGGATTCCAGAACTGTGCTTTTACTGTAGGATGTATGTTTCATGAATTAGAGCTGCGTCAGAGCGCATGTTTCCAGTAATAAAAGGCTCTCCTTTTGTCCGGGGTTAACCTCCGGTCACTGCCGCCACCCCCCGAACACACACCCGCGCTCAGCCACAGGTCCTACCTTCAAAACGCGTCCAGACTAAAGAGAATCCATCAATCCAGTCTCCTGTAATCCACAGTTATATCCAAACAGCGCTGGAAATCACTTCATCCAGAAATGAAACTTATCCAATCTTTATCTCTGTTTTAAAACCGTTTTATTCACCGAATTCGGCACAACACGCTATTATAGTCAGAAGCCTCGCGGAGTAATGCGGTACTTGCTGTGCTTTAACATAATATTATGGTCTGTCGGAGCGTTGTGGCTACCGTTGTCAGGAGCCTCGCGGAGTAATACGTACTTGCTGTGCTTCAACATAATATTATGGTCTGTCGGAGCGTTGCGGCTACCGTTGTCAGGAGCGTCGCGGAGTAATACGTACTTGCTGTGCTTCAACATAATATTATGGTCTGTCGGAGCGTTGCGGCTACCGTTGTCAGGAGCCTCGCGGAGTAATACGTACTTGCTGTGCTTCAACATAATATTATGGTCTGTCGGAGCGTTGCGGCTACCGTTGTCAGGAGCGTCGCGGAGTAATACGTACTTGCTGTGCTTCAACATAATATTATGGTCTGTCGGAGCGTTGCGGCTACCGTTGTCAGGAGCGTCGCGGAGTAATACGTACTTGCTGTGCTTGTTGATTTATTGCTCAGAGATGTTGTTATTTTTCACAGATATTGTGAAGGATTTATTGCTCAGAGTTATTGTTACTGATATAAATAAAGTTTCATTTAGTGCGCCTTATAATCCAGTGCGCCTTGTGTATGGACTAACACTAAAAATAGACTGTTCACTCATCGTGTGCCTTATAATACGGTGCGCCTTATAGTCCGAAAAATACGGTAATCGAAAAAATGATCAGATTAGTCGACTACCAAAATAATCATTAGTTGCAGCCCTATTGGAGAGCCATGTTTTCTTTCGTTTTTTTTTTTTAATGTAAATGTAATAGTTAAACTCTTTGCAATTTATTTAGGTAAAATATATTTTGTATTTTATAACACTGGATAAAATTGCATCCTAAATGTCTTTATACCTAATATTAAAAAAAAATAAAAAATAAAAATACACGCTCTGACTCAAACAGGTGAGAACACAACGAAACACCTCCAGGAAAGAAAGTGCGAGGAGCAAAGTGGAGCAAACAGGCGAGGCTAAGCTCTGGCAGGAGGTTCAGCGCTACTCTAGTGTATGTATATCTATTCAAGCATGCACACAAAAAAAGAGAAGCTCTAGATCAGCTACACTACATGATAAAATTCACACTCAGCTGGAGATTAAAACTGGACTATAAACTTTCAGCAGTGACTGAGAACAGCCGAGCATCCCTGCAAATGTGTAAATAGTGAACATACCTCTGGTGCTCTGCAGTAAAGCGCTGGCAGTCGTTTGAGGTCTCAGCCACCGATCGGTCACCCCTTCTATCCTCCCTGCCGACGCTCCTCCTGGTGTTTCCACCTCAGCGTTCTGCTCCGTCAGTGCAGAGAGGAGGCAGGTGAAGTCAGACTCCACTCCGTTCAGCGTGTCGTCTTTTCTGCCCAGCGATATAGGGGGGTGTGTAGGCAAGCCCCCTCCTCACTCACTCACCCTCTCACTTTCGCTCTGCATAACGGCAACGGCAGCCCACTCCAGCACCGCCAACCTGCTCCCTGCCTTAGACTGTGTTTTCTCATTCAACACACACACACACACACACACACACACACACACACACACACACCACGTGGAAAAACAGTTCAAAAGGTAGAAATATGGGGAAAGAAGATGAAGAAATACAGTATAAACTATATCAACTAGACAGATATTCATTTGTCTGGAAAAAAATGGATAGTGATCAACCAAGTATTCTGCAAGACATTATACTAAAGGATATTAGAGGGGAAAAAAAAACAAAAACCCTTAATTCCAAACAACATTATCAAAAACAATGTGATTAAAAAAAAAGTTCAATATATATTTTTAAAATTCTAATGTAACTGTAATTGATGGAAGATACAAAAATATATATTTAGGCTATTTAATGTAAATTAAATAAATAAATGAATACAAAAATAAGCCAAGAGATGCCAATTGTGCTCTCAGACTCTGTATAATATATATAACATATATATTTTATTCATTTAAAAAACTAAAACAATCCTTACCTTATTCAGCATTCCAAGTGTCAGACCAGAGCAGGGTGTCCCATTGCGTAAAGTTACAGGGCGGGCACCACACTGCGTAAAGTTACAGGGCGGGCACCACAATGCGTAAAGTTACAAGGCAGGCACCACACTGCGTAAAGTTACAGGGCGGGCACCACAATGCGTAAAGTTACAGGGCGGGCACCACAATGCGTAAAGTTACAGGGCGGGCACCACAATGCGTAAAGTTACAGGGCGGGCACCACACTGCGTAAAGTTACAGGGCGGGCACCACACTGCGTAAAGTTAGAGCGGGCACCGCATTGCGTAAAGTTACAGGGCGGGTACCACACTGCGTAAAGTTACAGGGCATGGCGTCTAAATGCGTAAAACTACAGAACAGGGTGCCAGATTGTGTAAAGTTACATAGTGGGGCATCTGAAATTTACAGAGTGGCGTTCCACCGCATAAAGTTACATTTTGAGGCGTCCCACCGCGTAAAGTTACAGTTTGAGGCTCCCACCACATAAAATTACAGACTGGGGCGTCTGACTGCGTAAAGTTACAGAGCGAGGCTTCTCACTCTGTAAAGTTACACACTGGGGCGTTCAACCATGTAAAGTTCCCGCTGCACTTTGTTGGTGGAAACATGAGGAACGGTTCAAAATTAGGTTCGCGAACCAGAACGGTGCCGGTTCCACGTCGGTGGAAAAGCATTAGAAGTGAGGCTTCTCGCCACGTTAAGTTACAGAGCGGTGCGTCTAACTGCGTAACGGTACAAGGCGGGGTTTACAACCGGGTAAAGTTACAGAGCGGGGCGTCCGATCAAGTGAAGTTGTAGATCAGGGTGTCCAACAACTGCCCACCATATCGGCGAAGTGTGGCCACTGAGTTTAATAAGGTGTTCACTGCATGGATGAATTAAATGTGGAGGGTAAGTTCTATCTGTGTTTCCAACACAAGTAAGGTCCCTATGATTGTCAGTCTGAACAAAGCCTAAAGCATCTCTTTTTAAATAAAATTGCAAGTGGTTTGCGTGCTCAGGCTGCTGGGAAGAGGATGACCCAGGTTACTGGGTTCTGTTGATGTCTGAGGGAGGTCGTACATGCAGGAGCTTCAGTCTGTGTGGGGGGCCGGTATTAAATTCATATTTTATGTGCAGCAGGCGAGACAGATGCATAATGCAGCAGTCTGCAAGAAGCTAGACAACAGTAAGGACACGGGACCCCCTCCTCAACACGCTGAATGTGAAACTACAGGAGACTTTACACATATTAATACTTACCATGTGGAATTTTCCAAAGTTAACCAGGGAACCTGTTTAAAAAAATGGACCTGGGCCACCAAAAATATGGGATTTAGTTAATTCAATTCAGCAATACTACAACAGACTGGGTATTGGCTGTTTTAAACTATTCGATTTGGTTTTGACCCAACCAATAAAAACAAATTACGACATTGTTCATGTTTAGCCAACATTTAAGTAAGGTTATAAACTCAGTAACTTGTTACTCTCTCGTACATATAAGCTGCAAAAAGAGGCCAATCTGTATTGACTGTGATGCCACAAGTCACAATACAGGGCAGTCATAATATTTACATTAATCAGCCTGAAAAGAACTGTAACAACTGCAGCCTGTTTCATGCAGGACAGAAACCCACAAAAATGTTAAAAGGCAACAAAAATATATAAAAAAAACATAAATAAACAAATTAAATTAAATACAGTATCCAAGACGCACACCCCGTATCAAGCATACAGAACATCTAGTGCCTGACTGGGTCACCACCTGGATTTAACTAAGCAAATAGTTAAGAGCCTCCCATTGGATAAATAATGTACGAGTGATTATGTGGCAACAATATGGCAACAAGTTATTTAACACTAACTGATGCAGTGAGTAGCTTCTCATCTGTTAAACAACCATTGGGAAAAACTCATCCTGTAGTCGTGGAAAAGATGTAAATCTGGGTGAAATTACTGGAATGCATCAAGCAGAGAAAACATCTATAATTAAAATCGGGTTAAGAACAGTGTAACAAATTATTAAATAGTTGAAGGACAGTGGGTAACATCTTATTCCATTTAGGAATGTGATCAGGAACAAATCTTGAATGATGGTCATCAGCGATTACTTAAACGTTACAAATGACAGAAAAACAACACTAGAACTGAGATATGGTTAATAGTGAAAGTAAGAGTTTTTTTTTCCCCACACACACACACACACAATGAACGGAAGGGAACTCGAAGGATTAAAGGGACTAACCAGCTGTGTAGCTTTAAGAAAAACATTCATCAGTAAGGCTAACAGGCAAAAACAGCTTAAGTTTTCTAGGAATCATAAAGACTGGACTCTGGAGCAATGGAAGGTCTGATGAGTCTAGATTTACCTTGTTCCAAAGTGATTGAGCATCTGGGTTAGAAAAGAGGTGGCTGAAGTGATGCACCCATCATGCCTAGTGCCTACAGTAAGTACAAGCCTGTGGGGCGGGGCTAAGATCTGGGGTTGCTGCAGTTGGTCTGCAGGTTTAGGTTTAGCAACAGCATGTGCTGAAAGAATGAGGTCAGCTGACTACCTGAATATAGACCAGGTTATTCCATCGATGGATTTTTTCTTCTCCGAATAGAACGAGAATTGTCCAAGAGGACGATGCCAGGATTCATGGGGATTTTTCAGATTGTGAAAGAGTGCTTCAGGGAGCATTAGATCATCATTTTCACACAAAATTGGTCACCACCGAGTCCTGACCTTAACCTCATTGAGAATCTTTGGGATGTGCTGGAAAAGACGTTGTGCAGTACTCCAAATCTCCCATCAAGACAAGATCTTGGGGAAAACTAAAGCAAATACGGACAGAAAAAAATGTTGCAACATTCCAGAAGCTTGTGGAAACGATGCCACAGCAAACGTGTCCCTTAATTAAACCTAAAGGCGATCCAAACAAATATTAGAGACCTTATTTTGTGTCAGGCAGTGTATATATTTTTACACACAGACACAGAAACAGACAGAAAGACAGACAGACGACATACCTAACCACTTTCAATTCCTTGTTCTAAGTAGAAATTTGAAAACTATTAGAGTTACTAATCAATGTTATGCAACTACAGCCAAAAATCAGTGAGGCAAACCAGGGTAAACATTTAATTTACTTACTTTATTTAACTTTAACTTTATTTTTTTTTAACAAGACAAGACGCCAAACCTTTTAACACGTTTAACCAGCTTACATCTGAACCGAAACCACAATGATCGACTAATGCCATCGACCAGAGCAGAAACAACAGTTCCCATGAGGCCATGGGAGATGCAAAAAAGTAATCTAGCAAATGCCATACCTAATACTTTATGGTGTTTGATTTGGTACTGAAACTGTTAAATAACAACATACCAATCAACACTTGTGAGAAAATAAATCAATGAGAAGGCCAAACCTGAACATTAAAAAAAATAAAAAAAAAAAATCCCCAAAAATGACCAAATCTGTGACATTATTATTTTTTTTTACATGAACCAAATAAATAATAATAATAAAAAAACTTTGGGAAATGCATGCAGTGCACTTAAATAAAATAAAAAATAAATCTTCCACCAACGAACGCCACCACAACCCTTCCCACACCAATCAATCAAACAAAACCTCAAAATGTGATTCAACTTGAAGCAACCCTATTCCATTACTCAGTGAAACAAAACATTCACACAAACCCAACGTGCCACTCTCTTTTTTTCCCTTGCTCTCACAAACAATTGAGAAAATAAGAAAATACTCAAAATGTGACAGGAGTAATTGTGGTCAATGACCAAATAAAATTAATAAATTAAGTAATTAATAAATACATACCTGCATAAAAAAAAAAAATATCAAGTGTACAATGTTGTGAGGTTAGAAGTAAATCGATAAGACAATGCTGCCTGCCTGAATGAATATGCACAAGAAATTGATTAAAGTGAACTGAACTGAATTAAACTGAATTTCCTGAACAGTTAACAGAAGCCTCGAGAACCGTCGCCTCTCCTCAACATCAACGCACATTCAGAGAGCGACAGAGGTGCACCAAACCCAAAATAAGCCAAATAAGCCCCCACATACAGCTGTCAACGTAAACTATATATACATACCTGTGAGCTTAAAAGTGTTTTAAAGGTTTGGTACGACAAACAAAAACACACAGTACAAATAAACTGACGAAAAGGGTGAAGAGCAGTGTGTGTAAAGTGTGTTTCAGAGCAGAAGAGCTCGTGTACCTCCTCAACGCTGTAGGCAGCCTTTGGTTAGAAGTGTGACCACATGACCATAATTCTGGCTGACCTGCTGTCCAACGGCCACATCGTCCAGCCTGAGGTTTAATTTAATTTTGTCCTTTTTTTGAGTCTGAAAACACACGCGTCCACACACACTGAAGGCACACCAGAGGTAGAATCCTGAGAATCTTGTTTTCTCTCACAAATTCCTGCCATTTCCATCACAATGTCCACCTCTGGCTCAATGGGTCTTGACCCTGTTATCAAACATAGCAAAAGATAAAAGTGAAAATAAGGTGGGGTGAGAAAGCAGCATCAGAATTATCCGCTAACTGCACTAATTTCTAGCTCTTTAGCGGTTCAGAGGTGAGTGTTATCGGCCTGCTGCTAACCCCGGCTAGCACTTGTGGAGCAGCGTTAGCATTACCCGTTAACTGCGCTAAGCTCTAGCTATTTCGCCTTTCTTAACCTCAAAACCCCACCCCCACTCAGATTCAGTAAAGCTAATGTTAGACAAACTACTTTTTCTCTCACTCAGTGTTACTAGAGCCTGCTAGTGTTTAAATAAGACAGCTGTATATCCCCCATCACTAGTGATGCCCCAACACAAGGAGGGTGAACTTTAGCACACGCCTCCTCTGACACATTTAAAGTCACTCTCCGTCTCTTTTTGAACTGCTGCTGATGCTGTAGCATTACCGAGTAGCATCACAGCGCTAAAGCTCGGAGGAAAGCGCAACGACTTGGTTGTGATACATCAGCTCACAGATGCAGCCTTGTGCTGATCCACATCACCCTAGGAGTGATGAGGGAAAAGAGAGAGAGCAAGGCCAACTGTGCTCTCTCTGGGCTCCGGTAGCCAAAGGCAAGCTACATGAACAGGATTCGACCCAGGGACCTCCTGATCATAGTGGCAGCGACATTCTCATTTCTAGTAACTTTATCTTGATAAGTCATTTTAGCAAGATTTCCATTCGACCTTAAATGCAGCGACAATTAAGTGTTTTTTTTTTTTTGCGTTCAGTGTAGCATTCATTATATATTTTATGTAAATTGCTGTAAACTAGCTGATGAACAAATCTTAACATTTTATTCTGTTTTTGCATCATATCACTCTCATATGCTAAAAAATAACATCTCAAAAAAGGTGATAAACTATAATTACATTTTGATTTATCCAGTAAAAGCACCAATTCAGAGATTATAAAATGTATTTACTTATAACATTAATTTCTACACAACTTTAACTCTATAACCTTTCTAATTTAATGTTAGCTTGTTTAATCTTCTTTAATTTCTGTCCTCTCCCACTTTTCCATGTTTCTCTCATGTTGTTTCTAGTTAAAAGTACTTTTGCCAGTTTTATAACTGCAATTTTATGGTATGCAGCACAGCCTACATGCATATAAAATGGTTTGCATTAAAAAAAAATTATATCCAACAAGTGAGCACACCCCTCATGCTTACCCAAACATTTTAATATATGTCTTTATAGGATAACACTGAAGATATGAAACTTAGACATACTTAGACATTTAGAGTAGTGAGTGTAAAGCTTGTATAGCAGCATAGGCTTTACTGACCTCTGGAAATAGCTAAACACACAGCAATTAATGTCTAAATATGTCTAATGATGTCTTGGCAACATAAATGAGTACACCCTACCCCATCCAGTACATTATCCAGTACTGCCTTCCTGGGCATGGAATTTACTAGAGCTTCACAGGTTGCTACTACACTGCTCCATAACTACATCACAGAGCTGGTAGATATTTAGAAGAGACATTTATTTAACTCCTACACCTTCCGCTTAAGGATGCCCCACAGGTGCTCAATCGAGTTTAGGTGTGAAGACATACTTGCCAAGTCAATTAACTTTTGGTCACCCCTGAAGGTCCCTGTTCTGAGTGGAAACCAACTTAGAAAACTGCTGTATGACCTTGGCCATCGTCCTGTATCTTAGTTTTAGGGTGTTGGCAATCTTCTTTTAGCCCATATATATTCTTATATGGTTATTCCATATAAAATCAATAAGATTTGAATGGGGAGAATTCTTACCAGAAAAAAAAACAGTCCACACCTGGAATGGTAATGGATTATAGGAGAGTCAGTAAGGTCTGAACCCCACAGTCCACATAGTTCTAAAACACACAGACATTAGGTGTTATTCTTTTACACTGAGGAGCTTTGCTATACATTACATTATAGGTGCTGTGTGCACATCTGAACAAACCAGGACTTCTGTTTCAATCCGCAGCTTAACTCAGCACTGCCCTCTACTGGTTAATGGGGGTTTATACCACATGATGTGACTTCCAAATCTATACATTAATTCGTTAGATAAACGCAAGAAACATTAACAAGTGATCAGGTTATATGACCTTAGTATTACCTGCATATCCCTTTAAAAAAAAAAAAAAAAAAAAAAAAAAAAAAAAAAAAAAAAAAAAAAAGTACCTTATAAAAACATTCTAAAACTACACAAAGAATTTTATTAAACACCTATACTATATAGCATCGGACCAGATTCACAAGCGTATTCTACTATATGCTTTATACTTAACCTTATACTGAGACAAAATATTATTCTTTAGAAACATTATAAAGGTAGGAATTAAGCTATGGCTGGGAGTTTAACCAAATTAATCTGATTAATTGATTTATTGTTTTAATGTGATTTTCAAAATGGGACAATAGAGAAATCATATATTTAACTGAAATAAAGTTATGTCTGTATAGTGTTTAATATAAAAGCTGCATGTAAGGTTGAAGGAGGCTGCTTAGTATTCTTAAAAAATAAGAAGAAACAATAGCTTGCGCATCACTTTAAATCAAATTAAATGTTTTTATATAGCTTTTTTACAACTGATGTCAAAAAGCAACTTTAGAGAATGGTGTTAAATTGTGCTGTTTACAACAACAAAAAAAATGAAATTATGTAAGAACTAAAAATCATAACTGAGAATTGTACATTTAAAGATTTTTTTTTAGCTTATGAAGATAATTTATGCATTAAAGGTAAAATATTAAACATTAAAATTAGAAATAAAAAATGTAATTCAGCATGATTAAAAGTGAAAATTGAGCCTCATTTACCAATATCTTAGTAATAATTTCTAATAAAAGTTAGATTTGAACTCTACTCACAAAAAGATCCCACTGTTCTTGTAAACTAAACAAATCCCAAAAAAGAAACCACTGAAGAACGTTAAAATCTTTGTAATAACTACGTAAATTGTTTTTTTCCCCCGTAAAATAACGTTAAATCGTTAGTCAATTATATTTATGGTATTTGGCAGAGTGACAAAGTTTTGCAGTCATTTTAGCAGTTACACAAACTTATTTTATTATTTTATACAATATCACAGTCATGGTAAGTTGCTGTTTTTACAAAATAGACAAATAAAAAAAAAAATAGGCAAGATTTATTTTTGTTTCTACTGAAAGTAAAATACTGACAGTTAAAACATTCATATTTATTTTGTTGCAGTAGTATATTCTTGAAAGTAATTGTAAGAAATTCAATGTTTTATCATATTATTGAGAATGTCATCACAAAAATACCTCTAAATAATATCGTAATATTATCTTAGGGCCATATCATAGTACTTGCTAAGGAACTTTTTGCCTACCTCTACAGTGAAGGAAAGCAACTTCACCTGCAGTGTTCCTCCACTGCATTCATTATAATACTGAAGAAGGAGGCAGAAGACTGACCTGATTGAAAAGTCTTGTCCTCTGGTCACCACACCACTGCGGTATGGGATACTAGCATACAAAAACACAAGAGTTAACCTTTTTTTTTTGCCCACACTGACCATTTTCGCATAAATGAGCTCCAACAAACTGCATTTTTAACATCACAAATATACAATACAGAGCCCTGTTGCAACAAGGCAAGCAAACCAATCAATAGTAGTATAGACTGCTTATACTGAGTTCAGTCTGAAACAGCTTACTAACCAACATCTAAACCAAAACCCACCATACTTTTTCCTGGTACCACAGTAATCTGAACTGTTGGTTTGAACCGCTAGATTCTAAACTCTGAAGTTTCCAGACTGAAACTTTTTCTATAACCATGAGCAATTTATGCTGCAATTTCTTAAGTACTGTATATTCTACCTCCATAACAGCTGTGACCACATATAACCTACATGTTTTATTATGTTATATATATATATATACACACTTTATTGAAACTGTGCACTTTTGTTTTTTTATTTTATTTTATTTATGCAATCGATAATAAAGAGGTATAACTACTGAAACCCTTAAAAAAAAAAAAAAAAACATGGTCATTGTTCATCCTTCAGCCAAATGTTTTGTTTGTTAATATCCATTATATTACATTTTATGAGTTAAAATATAATAGTGCATCTTGAAAAATTAGAATATCATTGAAAAGTTACTTTATTTCTGTAATAATTAAAGGAATTAATAAAATACAGTAACTTTTCAATTATATTTAAATTGTTTGAAATGCACTAATATTATGTTCATATAATAACATGCATCACTGACTAAAATCTGGTAAAATCTAGTAAATTCTGGTAAAGGTGGTTATTGTTCATTTCTTTAATATCGAATATCAGTCCAGAATTCCCACATTGGTCCCTAGTTTAAGTGGTTCAATTAAATGAAGATTAAAGAGAAAACATGGATGTCTTTCCAGCCCGCTCAAACTGTGCTCACAGAAACAGCCTTGCGCTGCAGTTCGACACACCCTGAACGTGTGATTTACTAAAAAGCTGAGAACTGCAGGAGATTTGCATATGCATCTCTCTCAGTCATTCCCCCATTCCAGCTGTTGAGTCGTGCAATGAGAATGACAGATGGCATAATGTTCTCCACCAGAGACACACATTTCTCTGACTGAATATAAAGAACCTAAAGGTCTGCAGTGGTGTCTTAGGCGTAATGTATCTGACCATGAAGCATAACTTAAACCTAATTACCTCACACAGGATACATATACAGTATATTTCTACAGAGATACACTGTGGGTATATTTACCGGGTAAGTGTAGGCTGACTGTGTGTAGTTCACTGGGACCTGTGGGATCATCACTCCTGGAAAGCTGGAGTAAGAATAGGGCTGTGGAAGAAAAGGGAAGACATTAGACGTAGCTTCTTAGATGTAGATCTGCCTCTCAACCACCGTTATCCATCCCAGAACTGTTAACAATGCTGCTGTTGTAACAGAGTAAGAAAATCCCTGTGTTTTAAATGAATTTCATAAAATTAGACTCTTTAATGTTCTAAAATGGAGTATTGGCGGCCCCTATTGGTAAGTGGTGAACTGCAAGTTACGCGGTTTGATCCTTCTGAGCTACCATCCCTCAGCAGCAGTCAAGGGCTGTATTCGGAATGGCATACTACTATACTGCGTACTGCACTGCATACTACACACTGCCCAGTATGTAGTATTCGGTACTGTAACACTTTTGATTGTAGTACCCTACACGGTCCTGCTGTGACACACCAGTCAGTGCTCTATAGTGCTCCGAATTCCTCAGAGTGAGATGTAAACAGAAAGAACATGAAAAATGTCCTAACTTTTCATTATTAAGACTAATTAAAGACAGCAATTTCTGCTTTTATTTTAGAGTTTAATGTAAGTGCAGTTAACCCAATTCTAACATCCATGTAGCAGCAGCCCCCACACCCCAAGTTTGTTCCAGTTAAATATGTTTTCCTATTTAGTTTAGTAGATTACTATTTTCATCTATGTAAATACCAACAAGAACACATTTAAACAAACTCTCATTCATATTTACACAATCTCAACAATAAGAGAAATGAGACACGTTGCACAAGTGAAACAATTTTATTCATTTGTATTCAAATCATTCCCTTATTTAAAAGAAAAATATGTATTAAAACTGAGGGAATTATTTATTAAATCAACAGAACGATTAATTAAACGAAGGAAATTATTTATTAAAGTAACAAAATAATTTATTAAAACTGAGGGAATTATTTATTAAAAGAACAGAACAATTTATTGGAATTATTTATTAAATAAAGAGAACGATTTATTAAAACTAAGAGAATTATTTATTAAATAAATAAGAACGATTTATTAAAACTGAGGGAATTATTTATTAAAATACCAAAATAATTTATTAAAATACCAAAATAATTTATTAAAACTGAGGGAATTATTTATTAAAATAACAGAATAATTTATTAAAACTGAGGGAATTATTTACTACATCAAGGCAGCACACAGCGGAGGGTCCCAGCCGCGTAGAGCGCACGGCCGCGGAGAACGCGCGACAGCGGAGGGTCCCGGCCGCGGAGAACACGCGACAGCGGAGGGTCCCGGCCGCGGAGAGCGCTCGGCCGGGGCAGCGGAGGGTCCCGGCCGCGGAGAACGCTCGGCGGAGGGTCTCGACAGCGGTGAGCCAATACTTTCCAAAATAATTCCCTTAATTTAAAAATATATATATTTCCATCATTTAAAAATCTCTCGCACTCGCCTCCATCTTGTTTTTTTCTGAAGCGAGCTGGAGAAGCCAGTCGCAATGCATGTTGGGATGTAGTACAGCACGAAGATAGCTCTAGTACACCATCCGGGTACCTGTAGTGCACTACAGATCCTCAGTTTTGTCACATACTCCGTACTGCATACTAGCTTTAGGCAGATTTAGTACGCGAGTCGTATGTAGTATGCCATTCCGAATACAGCCTCTGATTCTCTGTGCTGCGGGTAGGTGCTGAGCTCCGAGTTTTCTTAATAAATAATAGTTAAAAACATATTTTAGGTTAAAATATGTTAAAAAAACTATGTTAATAATATATATTAAAACTTATTTTCGTGAAGAATTGATTGTTTTAGGTCGTAGTTAACTGTTTATGACTATTTCTCACTCCTCTGTTCAAAGTTGGGTGAGATTCACACGAGGCTTCGTTTTTCCCTCCATTTTCTATCGTTTGTTAATGAGAGATATTTTTATTTATTTACCAGCTGGCAGTAACTGCAGTAGCCACTTCACCACGACAGAAGTAAAAAATATTTACGTGTTGTTTTCCAGGTATGTATTTTATTAATATTTGAATCTTCATCTGTTAATGTTCTGTTATTGTATTATTATTTTATTTTTTGTAAAACTTGTAAAATGCTGATTTCCATCCATTTTAATATGTATGTTTTATTGTAAGTTTTTACTGATAACGCAGAGACAGTTCATAATATTTTTCAAAGCTGTGTTTTATATTCTTTAAAAGAATATTGTGTATAAAGCCATATATTAGGCAGTTAAATATGTTTTTGCTATATATGTGCTGTTTTAGCAGCAGTCTCTGATTCTCTGTGCTGCGGCTGGCAGTAACTGCAGTAGCCACTTCACCACGACAGAAGTAAAAATATTTACGTGTTGTTTTCCAGAATAAAAGTGGATGAAAGCATGAAGGAGGGTGTGCGTGTGCTGCTGTGCTATTGGTGAGGGGTGTCGTGAAGCAAGCTGGTTCTGCTGACGGGTCCGTCACACTGGTGCCGTGAATCCGTCATACTGTTATGTTTTACCTTTTTTTGAAAACTTGAATTATGAAGTGCATGAGAAAACAGACTTTCATACTTAGGGTTGTATCTTACACCCTGCGTGAGGTGTGCTGCATTGGTCATTGCTATCTTACACCCCAATAACAATATTTTCATGCCGTCCAACTGTGTCATTAAAATAGCAACAGTGCTTCTCAATATATCTACACTGGTGGGTGTGGTGGTCAGGAAATGAGGTGTGTTCATTCTTATTCTAATGCCTCTACTGAATATCATTGAACTCATATTATATAGATGTATTGCACACAGAGGGATCTATTTTAAGCCTTTATATTTTTATTGTTGATTATGAAGCTTACAGCCAATGAAAACCCAAAAATCAGTGTCTCAGAAAATTAGATTATATAAGACTAATTGGTCCTTTTAGCAGTGTGGGCAGTGTGCCAAGTCCTGCTGGAAAATAAAATCTGGATCTCCATAAAAGTTGTCAGTAGCAGAGGGAAGCATGAAGTGCTGTAAGATTTTGCGGGAAAACAAAACGGCACTGACTTTAGACTCGGTAATAAAACACAGTGGATCAACACCAGCAGATGACATGTCTCTCCAAACCATCACTGATTGGTGTAAACTTCACTCTAAACCTCCAGCAGTTTGGACTGTGTGTCTCTCCACTCTTCCTCCAGACTCTGCTCCCCTGATTTACAAATGAAATGTAAAATTTACTGATGATCAGAGATGGATTGGAGAGTCAAGTCATCTGCTGGTGTTGGTCCACTGCCTACCAAAAGTAATAATTGGTCTTACATAATATTCTAATTTTCTGAGACACAGACTTTCATAAGCTGTAAGCCATAATCAACAACAATAAAATAAATAAATGCTTAAAATAGATCACGCTGTGTGTAATACATCTATATAATACAAGTTTCATATTTGAAACTGAATTACTGAAAAAGAGGAACTGAATAAGGCCAAGCCATACAAAACAGCAAGTTTAAACACAACAAAACCCACTTAAACCAGATACAAATCTGACCTCACAAATCACTTTGAGGTGGTCTGAGATCATATATTTACCTGTAGATACTGACTACCTCCACTGTAAACGGGCGAGGGAGGGGCCATGCCAGGACTGGAGCAAGTACAGTATATGCAGGGGGAGGGGCACACCCACTGAGAGGGACCAATCAGAGGGGACTGGAGAGAACCTGCATTAAGAGATAAAAACATAAAAACAACTGATGTTTGATATCAGAATGATGTTACTGTGCTGGCTAGTTTAAGGTCAATTCTGCTTTTTAATGTGATATATGATATGTATAATGTCTGTACTATAGGTGAAATAAATGATTTCTGCCTCAAGAAGCTGTAAGCACAATATTTTACACGGACCACACTTTTAATGTGGTACAATGTTAGGTTGGGGAGCGAGAAGATTAAAAACTATACGACAAACTAAAGCGAAAACTAAAGAGAAGAAAAGAGCAGTTAAAAATAGGCAAAAAGTCAATGTGATATAATGTGTGTATATTCGTTGCAACCTGGTCCTTGGACATCTCCGACGAAGATTGCACAACGTTAATTTTACCTTTTCTTGAGTCCTCCATTCCAATCAATGAGATTAACATTATAAAATTAACTTTTTTCTTGTTGTTTGTGAAATACAGTAGGTCTCTGAGTTGTTTATGATGCTGCACATAAAACTATTCCTCAACCTCCATTGTCTGCAGCAGCTAGTAAAAAAAAAAGAAAAATGAGTCAACAGGAAAAGCTGTGAATAAGTGTTCATGTCCTCGACCATCTTGGCTTGCGACCGCCCACAGGAAGCGACACAGTCTTGTCAGATAGGAGCTAACAGCGCTAGGAACAGCATGCAGTAAATTCCTGTGTCATTTGTGCGAATAACACATCAGTGTTTATATGCTTTACCCAGTAATTCAGAGCTAAAGAACAAACGGTTAGAATGTGTCTATGGAACACCAACAGCTAACTACAATTGGGACACTGCATTTGTTCATACTGGAGACGACAACTAGACATTTTACAATAAATAAAAAACATTGGAATGAGACCTTTAATGTACCTTACTAACATAACTTTAGCCCTGCAGATGGCTAGGTTTCTGTTAATTATGACGACTGTCAAATCTGCCCTTGTGTTTTACTTATTTCTATGTGTGTGTTATTTACTTTTATTTGTTTCCGCACTGTTAACTAAAAAAGTATTCCAATTAGTTGTTCATTATTAAGTGAAATTCAATAGCTGGAGTTAGTCTCTAAATTACTCTGGTCTTCAGTTATGAAGGTTAGAACACCAAGTTTTCTTTCATAGACTACCAAAATTCTTAAAAACCTCCAGTGTTATTTCGTTAGAACAGAACCAAACATACAGAAAAAGGTAAATAACATTAATATTGAAACCCTGACTCACGAGAACTCCGCTCCTTCATGATGGCAGGGCCCAGTTTGAGTTTCTTCCCTTTAAAAGAGATCTGTTGCTGCGACACACACAGAGATACACACTGTCACACATTAGGGCTGCACGGACAAGATAAGGCATACCTGACCCACATGAGCAACTGAATTATCACTGGTTTCACAAACTCAGATAAATCACCACCATGAAGAAAATGATGTAAACATTTAAAAATGACCTTACTTCAACGATCGTCTGGATGTCAACATCCTCGCTGAAGTAAACAAAACCGTACCTAAATACAAAGGAACAACAATGAAAAAAAGCCATGACCAATATTACAGCAAAACAATGTTTATGAGTAAGTTGAACATCAGAGCAAATCATCTTTATTCACAAAACTTTGATTCCAGAGCTGCCTGCACTCACCCTTTGCAGATGCCCCCACGATAGGTGATGATTTTGACCTCCTTCACCGCACCGTATCGAGCAAAGAAGTCCCGGATCTCATTTTCCTCCACCTAAACAGAGAAAAAAACGTGTTCAGCATGAGAGCTGTGTAACGACCATGGACATTGTTAGACCTGTTTAGTGTTTTAGTACCCACATAAACGTGATAAAACATACAATTTGCAAGAACATACAACAACGTCCTGAAAGTAGGTTACTGTGATTTGATCGATACCCCACCTACACTCCTTTTAGGCAGAGGACCAGTATAAGTAGGTGTAAGCTTCTAGTGTTAACTGTATTAATTACAAGGCTGGGTATCAAAATTTGATACCAAAAAGGCGCAGACCCTAATGTCTTGGTACTACAGAGTAGCGAATGTTTAACAAAAATTTGGTGCTCGGTTTCGATACTTTGCAGGAAACATACATAAACACGACAAACATGGAGAAAAAAAATGCAGATCATTCAAATTGTCCACACACCACCTCAGCACTGAAATCTCTCAGAAGCCTGTACTATCCCTCTCTCTCTCTCTACCCTAAGATATTATAATTAAGTAAAAAAAACTATAGTTTGTCTAACCTATACCACACTAGCATTTAAAAATAATCATAATTTTAACTCATCTTCAAGAGACTGACACCACTAACATATATATTCAATTTTGCCAATCTAATGCTGATATTTAAAAAAAAAAGAAAAAAAGTCAAATGTATCCAGTAATATGCTTTAAAAAATGTTTACTGTTTGGGCAGTTTAAGTAACGCTGTTGCTTTTCTTGTTAAAAAAGTGGCACAAACAGGCTCATTGTTTGTTTGCTCCAACAAGATCCAGAAAGATGAAGTCTCTCATGGTGACAGTATGAAAATAAGATTCTTCATGTCGGCTGTTAAAGCTCACCTTCCGTTGTTTTTTCTTTCATTTTAAAATGTCTAGTTGTGGTCTCTAGTATGAATGAATGACATGTGAGCCGTTTTTGTAAAAAAAAAAAAGTGCTCAGGTGTCTCTGTATAGCTCTTTTTTAATGGACTGTTTTAGGGGTGTGTCCAAAATGACCGGATTCCAGCTTTGCTCATGAATATTCATACATGCAAACAGCATGCAAATATCTCTCCTCTGATTGGCTAGGAACACTGCGACGCCCCTCCGCCGCTCTGCCGCTCACTGCCTCCCACCTCCTAACTGATGAGCGGTGATGTTGCGTCGCTTCAGCTCCGCCTCTGGGAGTTTCTCGAGCCAAGGTGGGCTGGTCTGTGAGTTTCTGCCTACGTAGGCAGAAAGATAATTCAAAATTCACCCGTTTTTCGGAGGGGGGGAGGGGGGATTTCTTTGCTTAGCTCCTGCAGACAATGGGGGCTGCAAAACAGTTTAATGTGCAGGTGTACACATTCAACTCGGAGAGACCTACTGTATTCCACAAAAAACAAGAAAAATCGGATTTTCGCGGAAGGTGAGCTTTAAATAAATCTGTTGTGTGAAAATAATAAAACTCTTTTTGTATTTTTTGGTTGCAATTAAGAAAAAGGTTATGAGAAAAGTACAGTTTGGGTATCGGTATCGAATTCAAGATATTGTAACAGTATAGAATTTTTAAAACAATACCCAGCCCTAATTAATAACACCATCAATTTAATCAAATGTCTTCTTTGACCTTCTTTAAGAATACAGTCTCTGAATATAATTTTTCAACCTTTATACTTCAGGGGCTCTGTAGAAATGTGTACAGAACACCTTTCTAAATTCACTGACATTGAGTTTTATATTTACTTATATTAACTTAATATTATTTCCTAAGTACGAAGCTCACCTTCATGTCGATTCCCCCAACGAACAGTGTGTTGGGGGTCAGCTTGCCCTCCGGTAGGATGAACCCGTTGGACAGCTTCAGAGCTGACGGCTGAAATGCATGACGCTGTTTCTGGATATCCTATTTTCAACAAAACCCTGATTAAAAATGTCATATTTCACACACTTACAATTTATTCTTTAACAGTAAACTTACTCATTAATGCTGGGTTGAGTTTTGAGTAGACATGATTTACTGAATAAACTTTACAGGTTTTCCTTTAAACGTTTTCCAAACCTTTAAATGTTTGTGGTCACATCTTCTAATGAAAGCATTCAGCCATTTTTACATGCACGGTTTATTTCCAAAAAACAATATTCATAAATTATTTAAAACACTGTTCAAAAAGAGAAACATTTATGAAAATGCTAAATTTAATTTTCGTGCAAAAACTGCAGCAGGCTATTAAAAGTGAAACACTTTTTGTTTCAATTAGTGAAACACACTAATTACACAGTTCAGACATAAAAACACGTTAAGAATCTTAAAAGAGCAAAACGAGACCCATGTAACTCAACACCAAATCAAGTATTTATTATTTAAATAATATTAATTTGGAAGTGCGTTATCTCATCTGGCTCAGTGTGCAACAGATTAATTGGCATCTTTATTAACGCAGTGAAACAGCGTACTATATATTTTCACACTGCTGCCACAGATAGGTGAAAGGAAATACTGAAACGTGCGAGGAGCCAACTAAAGTATTTTTAATTATTCAGCTTAGTAAATGTTATAGCATAGCGAATGTTACATCTAGCCTCTCATTAGCAAGGCTTCTGTTCCGTTTTACCTTACTTGTCAAGTTGACACACCTATGAAGGTCACCTTGCCTTAGCAAATTATATAATAATGTCCAACAAAACTCAAATACAAAACTTAGGCTTAATTAATCAAAATACATTTGTGTGAACCGAGTGTGTGAGCAGCCTTTACTCCTCCACTGCTTTGCATTGCAGCAACATTATCAGAACGTTTAAAAACGTTGAATATAAATAAAAAACGTTTATGCAACATTCAGAAAACGCTAGCTGTGACAGTAGGTTAACTGGCTAATTCACTCTAATAAAAATCATTAAAAACATTAAATAAAATTTTAAGTACGTTCATAAAAAGCTAGATGTGGTACTAGGTTAGTTGGCTAATTAACTCTAAAACCTTTAGTTACACGAACGTTTAAAAACGTTTAATAAAATATATTAGCTATATAAAAACGCTCTATGAGCATCTAGAAAAAGCAGAATAAGGTTCTAAGAGCGATCATGTAAGTTAACCTTCAGAAAACGTTAACGTAACTGTGGCAGGTCAGTAAGCTAGTTAACTCTAAAACGCGACGTTACAAGAACGTTTACAAGAATTGTTAAATAAAATACGTAAAATAAAAATGTTTTAAGAACATCCAAAGGAACCTGAGAGAAAATATTCTCACAATGTTAAAGCCATGTTTAAAAAAATGCTAGGTTAGTTATGGCATCAGGTTAGTGTGCTTATTAACTCTAATACGTGACGTTAGAACAAGTTGTAAAAACGCTAAATAACGTTAAATGAATAAACTTGACAGAATAACGTTCAGGAAACGTTCCACTAACCAAAAACGTTCTCGATTGGCTTAACGTTACCTAACGCTAGCTGTAGGAGTAGATTTGCATTAGCTGGCTAAAGAGCTCTAATTAAGTAAAGCGCGCGGCGGCCATTTTTTTCGCACGGATTCGTCGTCAATTATCGTTAATTAAGTAAAATATCGACCTTAACACGCTTTAAATTAACCGAATGTACCCAGATGACCGCAAAATACAGCACGTACGGTAAGAAAATGCAGCTTACATTGCCGATAAACGTCAAATTTACCGTCTAAATCAGGGAAAATGCTAGAATGTTCGTATCGTTAGCCTGTGAGCAAATCTGAGGTAAAACTGTGGGAAGCTAACTGCTAACTTTCCCCTCAGGGCGCCAACTTTTGCCCCTCAGGCAAACTATCAGGAAAACACCGTCCCAAAATGAATATTTTACATATTTTACACAGCTGAGCAGTGCTTTAGTTTACTCACCATGTCTAAAACCTCTAAAATATCTCAATAAATTAATATCTGCCCGAATTCCCGCTTCAGCCCGCTCTCTCCATACACCCGGGTCTGGCACTGCCCGCCGACTCAGCCCGATCCCGCCACCTCTGCTGGGCCACGCCCCCTCCGCCAGACCACGCTCCACTCAGCGCTAATTGGAGGAGGAGCTGAAGGTAGAGAAACAGTGAACCAATCACTGTGCAAAAAAAGGGCATCTTTAAAAAAATATTACAGGGCACACATGCATATATATAAATATATATTTAGAAATTCATATTCATAACGTTTTAAAAGTTCAGAAATCAATATTCGGTGGGATAACCCTGTTTTTTTTTTTTTCGTACATCTTGGCATCATGTTCTCCTCCACCAGTCTTACACACTGCTTTTGGATAACTTTATGCCATTCCTGGTGCAAAAACTCAAACAGTTCAGTTTGCTTTGATGGCTTGTGATCATCTATCTTCCTCTTGATTATATTCCAGAGGTTTTCAATTTGGTAAAATCATGAAAAAAAAAAAACATCATTAAGTGGTCTCTTATTTTTTTTTCTAAAGCTGTATTTCTTTACTTAATTTATTTTCTACATGTTAGATTAATATTAAACAAAGTTCTGACGTTCATTTTAAAATACTTCTGTAGCTACAAGCTTTTTACTTTTTAAGTAAAAGCAGCTATCTTGTGCTGTCAAAGTTTAACATGCACAATTAATCTGGAAACTTTATTGTGTACATTTTGTTTTTACACAAACTAATCAAGTTATCAAGTTTGGCCCCAACTTCTTGATGTAATTCACTATTTTACAGAACATGGTGACGTATTAGAGCTTATATTTTGAAACCTAAAACATGGCATCACTACAGTACTGTTGAAGTTGTTAAAGGTGGAATATGAAGCTAAACTAGTTTTCATTTTCTTATAAATCTTTCTTGTTTTCGATGCTAAAGCTCTGTTTTAAACTTTTACTCAGTGCAATAAAATATTCTTATTAAAAAGAATCTAAACTAGACTGAAATATAATACAGTAAATAAAAAAACTCTAGTCTGCCAGACATAAACTACACTACACTATTACAGCATTGCTACAGCTATGAAAACTAGGCTTGAGTCCTTTACTAGAGGAACTAAAAGGCATCTTTGTTGTACAACTAGGTTTGCTGTACTTCTTATTACCCTAAGAAACAGCTCAATCATCAGTTCCCCTGATTCCATGTTATATTAATGAAAAATGTGAGCACAGTGCGCAAACAGCTGGCTTTGGCAAGAGCAATAATGCCTTTTTATTCATCTGAAGTTATTATCATTATCATTATCATCATTCCAATATTAGAACATCCCTCGTGTGCAACATCATACACAGCTACCATGATGGGAACCATGAGAAATCAGATAAAGGACACCAGGAACAACAGACCCAGCAGAATACAGAATTGTTTACATATAACTGATTAAAAAAACAACAAAAATAACAAAAAAGGATAAACTGGAGCCTGTGAGTTAAAATCCTTTAGAAGAAAAAAAAAAAAAAAAAAAAAAAAAAAACGAAAAAAAGGATGAACACAGGAACCTGGAGGGGGTATACAGTATATCTGGAGAACTTTTTTTCAGGCACTGGATAATGAACAATCAATGCTGGAGAGAAAAAGAACAATAGAGAGAGACAGAGGTTATTAATGCTGTGATCTAGTCCATGTTGAGGGTTAAGGCCTCCCTCTTCAGTGGCAGTTTAGAAGGTGTAGATCACTGCCCTTATCAGATACAGATACAGTCAGAGAGAGGACGAGAAGAGGACGAGGAGGATGAGTACGAGTAAGGTCTGTGCACTGAGGAAGATTACAGCACTAACCATTAAACCCACACTGGGTGTATAATGTGAGTTATTAACTATATTAGGTAATAGGTGCGCAATGTATAGTGTATGGAGAGGTGAATGGAGGATTTGAGGGAATTAAGGTCCATTGAGTAAGCTGTAGAGTCCAGACTGGACACTTTAGGGCGCGAGGTAATTTACAGTACAGAGCATTTTAAGAGTTAATCAAATATGGCTGAGAATATACAGCTGTACAGACCAATGACTTTATATAAGCATGGACAGGAGCACAAGTCTGGTTCATTCAGATCTTCATTGTTCCAACAAATCCAACAGTTTTTTTTGTATTGCTAATATTTGTAATATTTACTAATTTTTATCCTCAGATAACAGTTTTTACTACCTTATTTTTTATATCATAGGAAGGTGGGGCTAAACTTAGCAGCAAAATAAATTAGCGACAGCCTTATTTAGTATAAAATGTCTAATGTAATCTAACTAATCAGATGTAAGCAAGCCAGAACTCTGATTATGTAATCTGATGTAAATATAAATTGTGGGGAATAAATTGTAGCATAGTAGCTTCGTTTTGTCTCAGCAACGTAATCAAAGTGAACTGAGCGGAGCTCTGTTACTGTAACTTACTGTTTTTTCGCAATATAAGGGGCACTTAAAATAGTTTAATTTCCCCCCCAAAAATCGTCAGTGTGTCTTATAATCCAGTGCTTCTTATGTATGATTTTACCAGTCAGGTATTAAGGAGCAGTAAAGCCAAATTTCAGTGTTATTAAGGTGTTTCAGTTCTACAGCACCAGGGCTGGAGTAGCATTAGCATTAGCCTCTAAATGCTATTTTCCTGTCAGGAGCGTATTACTGGCCTGTAGTCTGCTCCTAATCCCGGCTAGCACTACTGGAGCGGTTAGCCGCTGGAGTGTGCTGGAGAAATTTGGGAATCTAAGTGTACGGTAAAAAAACTAAAGCACTTTACTCACCCATAAAAACAGTTTTCAGGAGAGAAATCGGTGTACTCGTTTGATTTTTTAATAGTTTTATTTACGTAGCTTAGCTTTACTTAACTTAGTTAGATGCCCCCCACGACCACCACCCAGCAAGCGAGACCTGCTGAATGAGAAGTTCCTTATAGTGTCTCTTAAAAAGCGCCTCATAATACAGTGTGTCTTGTGTAAGATTTTACCAGTCAGGTATGAAGGAACAGTAAAACCACTCTGCCAAATTGCAGTTTTATTCAGGAGTTTATTTCTCCAGTACCAGGGCTGGAGTTGCAGTAGCATTAGCCGCTAAATACTATTTTCCCGTTCAGAAGTGAGTATTATCGGCCTGTAGCCTGCTACTAACCCCAGCTAGCACTGCTGGAGTAGCATTAGCATTAGCCACGGACCACACTATCTCTTTTGCTGTTTAGAGGTGAGTATTATCGGCCAGTACTCTGCACATTTACTGTGTGAAAACAAGCTACGTGAGACGAACCGCTAGCTTATATCGCCCAGGCTTCCCAGAGCATTCGGGGTTCCACAAAGTAGCACTGTTGGGAGGCATTAGCCGCTAACTGCAGGTTTAGTGCTGGAGAAATTCACTTTACTCACCCAAATAATCAGTTTTCAGGAGAGAAATCTGTGATTAAAAGTTCCTTATAGTATCTTTTAAAATGCGCCTTATAATCCGATGCGCCTTATGTATGAAAATGGACCAGAAAATAGATGTTCGTGCCTTATAGTGCGAAAAACACGGTATGTTATTTGATGTAAATAAACTGCACTTTTACTGTGTTGGATATAATTACACACACTGGAGAAACTGAGTACACTGGGGGAAAAACCTGCATTGTCTCAAGTTCTATAAGCTACACTGTAAACTCAATGAAGGAGGTCTGAGACACTTGCTCTGGGGGAAGAGAAGGACGTAATAGAAGGGAATGAAATGAAACCACGGCATCCATGCTTATGTACAGTCATTGGTTCAGACAGACATGTGTAGTCCAAATATGATTTGGAATATAGGTCTACTATAGCAAATATAAACAGTCAATTGATCAGATTATGGAATGGGGTCTAGGGTTAAGTGTTCATAAGGGTTCATAAAGGTTCATAAGGCAGTTAGCCTAGAGTTCATATGTGCAAAAGTCCAGCAGAGTGGCTTATCCGCCCTCTAGAGGGGTCTGAAGGTCAAAGACGGGAGAGGGAGATGGAGAAGCAGCGGGACTCATATGTCAGCGGGGTTAACGATGGTAAAATCAGAGTCCTTGCTGTTAGTACTGCCCTCGTCAGGACTGGACGAGCCGGAAGTGGCTCCCATCAGAGGATCCTGAAACTCCGCCTTGATGAAAGGCCGCATGTGTTTAAAGGCCGGGGCGACGGTGGGAGCTCCGTGCTCGTCGCCCTCATTCGGCTGGAGTTCTCCATCCTGCGAAACCAGGATGTAGTCGTCCCAGTTCCTCCCTTCAACAGTCTAAATTAAAAAAGAAGAACAGAAGAGAACAGGCTGGGTTTATATGAGACAAAATATCACAAGTAGAAATTATATATCACAACATACAGCTCTGTAAAAAAATAAGAGACCACTTAAAATGATGAGTGTTGAGTTTCTTTGATTTTACCAAACTAAAAACCTTTAGAATATAATCAAGAGGAAGATGGATGAACGCAAGCCATCAAACCAAACTGAACTGCTTGAATTTTTGCACCAGGAGTAAAGCAGCATAAAGTTATCCAAAAGCAGTGTGTAAGACTGGTGGAGGAGAACATGATGCCAAGATGCTTGAAAACTGTGATTAACAACCAGGGTTATTCCACCAAATATTGATTTCTAAACTGTTAAAACTTGTATTTGAATATGAACTTGTTTTGGGTTTTTTTGCATTATTTAAGGGTCTGAAAGCTCTGCATCTTTTTTGTTATTTCAGCCATTTCTCATTTTCTGCAAATACATGCTCTAAATAACAATATTTTATTTATTATTTGGGAGAAATGTTGTCTGTTGTTTATAGAATAAAACAACAATGTTCATTTTACTCAAACATAAACCTATATAAAGAAACTGAAGTGCTTTTTCAGAGCTGTATATCTTAACTTAAGTCGATTTTATGCAAGACCAATAATGAATAAAAAAAAAAACCTGCTGGTAAAATCTGCTTCTACAAACTTCTAAAAAAAATAATTAGCCAATTTATATAATGTGCCCTGTAAATGCTGTAAATGTGCACTTTACTATCTTGCCAAAATATTTTTTTTTACCCATCCAAATCATTGAACTCAGGTGTTCCAAATCACTGATCACTTTAAATAGATGATTTAGAGAACCAAGTATAAGATTCAATATGTTCAGGAAGTCCTTCTCCTCCTATTCCACAGTAATACAGTCAGTTATGCTGCATAATCCAGAGTGCAGTTATTTAAATGTTGTTCTGGGTTCTTTTGGGACCTCCTGGATGAGTTCTTCATGCCCTTTTGGAGTAATTTAGGTCAGCCGGTCACTCCTGGGAAGTTTCACCAGTGTTCCATGTTTTCTCCATTAGTGAATAATAGTGAATCACTGTGGTTCTTTGGAGTCCCAAAGCTTTAGAAATGACTTTATAACCTTTTCCAGACTGATAGATGATCAATTACTTTACTTTTTCATCTGTTGTTGAGTTTCTTCAGATGGGGGTTTAATAATAATGTGCTGCTTTTTGAGAACTTTTATCTGCTTCATTTTGTCAGACAGATTCTATTAAAGTGATTTCTTGATTCGACAGGTCGGACAGTAATCAGGTCTGGTTGTGATTAGTACAGAAATTGAACTCAACTTTACAAAAATGTAGTTAATCACAGTGCCTTTCTTTGCATAAAACTAAATAGAAATTGCCTAAAAATATACAGACCTAGTTTAGCTGAATGAACCAGAGTTAGGGAGCCTAGATTAGCAGATTAGCCCCGATGCTAACTGTTGAACTGTGACTAACCTGTAACTCTGTGGTGAGTTCCTGCTGGCTCTGTACAGGTTTCTCCAGCTTGGTCTCCAGGTCCGTCTCCTGCTCTGAGAGGAGGCTGGGGTCCAGCTGAGAGCCGGACTGAGCATCATCAGCATCATCAGCAGCATCAGCGGACGTGAAGCCCTCCTGCTGAGCTCTGTGCTGGGCTGTGGAGCAGTAGTGGTTGTCTGCTATAGTGATCTCCTCGTTCTCCTCGGCCTCCAGCTGACTCTGGTTAAAGCGCAGAGCTCCCTTCAGGATGTCCTTAATCTGTGAAGACACGACGAGGACAGTGGGTTCAGAAACACATGATTTCAACAGTGTAACAGTATCGTTTCTATCACTGTTGTCTCTGTTTTTTGTCTTTAGTTTTCTCCTTCTTTTGAACCATGTAGCTGCTCTGTACAATATGCAAATAATGCTGGATGAATACACCAATGGAAATGCTCTAATTAGGTGAAATAAGCTTATTTTACATAGACTTTTATTCAAATTTAGGAACATTTTGCATTTTTTAACATTTTCAGTCAGCTTTATGAGGTAGAGTCACCTGGAATTCAGGCTTTCAGTTAACAGCTGTGCTGAACTCATCAAGAGTTAATTACTTGAATTTCTTGTCTCTTAATAAAGTGTTTGAGAGCCTCAGTTAAAGTAAAGTAGTGAAGAGGTAGAGTTACAGGTATACAGTGAATAGTGAATATTTAAGTAATGTTCTAATCCAGATTATGAGAAGCAACAACTACTCAACTAAGTAAAGAGTAAAAATTACTTTAGAAAAGAGTAAAAATTACTAAGAAAAGAAGATCAGTCAGTGTCGATTATATCAACTAATCATTGCAGTCACCACAAATACCATTAAAAACATTATAATGATGAAACTGGCTCTCATCAGGACCACTCCAGGTAAGGAAGAGAAAAAGTTTTCTCTGTTTTACGCTGATTAATTATGACACCAAGTTTGACCTCAACTTCCGCCGCTATCTGCCCAAATTTATTTTCTTGAGTGGTTCACTTGTGGTGAGAACGTGATCTGGCCTCAATACTAACCATCTATGAAATATACTTCTTTTTAACTGAGCTAAACTGCTGATAAGGTGCAGTTTAATCCGATATTTTTGCCAGATAATATATTGATACGAACAAACGCTGTCTCTGCTGCTCCATGCTGTTTACACCCTAAGAGCGAGGTATGTGCAGCGTTCACTGCTCACATCTGCGCTGCAAGTCCCATTGAAAACACTGTTTAAAAGCTCAGCAGCCTTTTTTTTAGCGTTCTGTATTAAAGCAGCTTCACACTGCACAGATATACAGATATACACACTGGAACACAGAATTTCCTCCTCACTATATTTACTTTCTTACTCCCGCACCAGACAGCTCTGACCAATAAGAGGAGACTCTGATGTGCTCGCGTGGTTTATCGGTGCGCATTTTGGTGCGTTTAGGTGTTTTTATACCTGTGTGAAACCAAACCAAACAGAGGGAGCAACTCTCCAAATAAACAAACTCATCAACTGATCCGGATCATAGAAACTTTCACAACTACAAGAGTGAAAACGTGAAAACACTCTTTAATACTCAGCTAATTAAGATCTAATTCAGAAATCCTTACAAACAAGCTGAGATGTTTATAATAAAATAAAAAAGGTTTCCTCTAATCAACTTATCATGCATTCTGTATTCCAGCGCCCCACGTTACGGCTTTATCCTCAAACATCGAAGTATATACTAGTATTTTAATTATAGACACCACTAATATAAATATAATCACATTTTACATTCCTTTCATTATTTTTTTTATTTACATTTAAATATCCACTATAAAAAACTTGCATCTTAAAAAGAACAAGTACGAATATTCGGCACAGTTAATCACAGAATATTGACGTGATTAATTTGATTTAATTTTTTAATTTGTTGACACCATTAAATATAATATAAAACATATATATATTTGCATTTCTACTGTAAAATAAGGTGAATAAGGGTAAGACCTGTTTGAGTCCAGCGAGGGACACCAGCACCTCGTCCTCCTTTTCCAGATTCTCCTGCAGAATCACGTCCTGAATTTTACCTGTCAGGTAAACAGAGATCACACTGTTCTCACTGAGCAGAATTTATGATATTAAATGTAATCAGATTTCCTGATGGTCAGTCTGACTCACCGATATGAACGTTCATCATCTTAGCGCAGTATTTACTCATCGCCTCCAGATCATTAATCTGCCCCTGCAGGAACGAAACCTGGGCCTCCAGCTCCTCCTGCATACAAACACAAAAACACAGATTTATTTATATATATATATATATATATATATATATATATATATATATATATATATATATATATATATATATATATATTGCGTAGAAAACAGTAAAAAGTAAAAAGTTTTAAAGTAATGTATGTATTACATAGCAAATTTATTTTCTTTATTACGCATTTTTTTAAACCTATTTTAAGGTCTTTCTTTATTATCTAACATTTCACCTGGTTCTTTAGTATCTTATTTTTTTTACTTTTTATTTATTTATTTTTATTATTTGTTTTGTTTTTGTTTGTTTATTATATTGTTTCTCTTTATCAAATCTCTCCTTTGTCTTGATTATTTTCTTTTTAAGGTTTTTAACATTCATTTAACTTTAACATTTAATTCATTTTAGTTTATTTTGCTAAAATACATATACAGCTATGAAAAAAATGAAGAGACCTACTTCACAGTTTCTGAATCATTTTCTCTGATTATGCTATTTATACCTATATGTTTGAGTAAAATGAATTGTTTTATTCAATAAACTGTTTTATTCTATAAACTACGGACAACATTTTTCTCAAATTACAAATAAAAATATTGTCATTTAGAGCATTTATTTGCAGAAAATGAGAAATGTTCAGAAATCAATATTTGGTGGAATAACCCTGATTTTTAATCACAGTTTTCATGTATCTTGGCATCATGTTCTCCTCCACCAGTCTTACACACTGCTTTTGGATAATTTTATGCTGCTTTACTCCTGGTGCAAAAATTCAAGCAGTTCAGTTTGGTGGTTTGATGGTTTGTGATCATCCATCTTCCTCTTTATTATATTCCAGAGGTTTTTAGTTTGGTAAAATCAAAGAAACTCAACACTCATCTGTTTAATGTAAATGCTTAGCTACACTAAAAATAGAGGCGGATTGATTGAATTATATCTCTGTTTAAGACTATGCTGTGACAACAGAGACACATCATTTATTGCTTTTTTTCTAATTGTAAATTACATACAGTGTTTATTGAAGAACTGCTCTGATTTGCTGTTATTGAAGAATTTCTTTAAAAATAAACTGAATTTTTACAGACAGATTAAAAACATGAGCTGCTCACCACATCCTTCTTGCCCATAGACTTGCTGTGAGAGCGCGAGCGACTGATGTTGAAGAACGAGTCTTTCTTAGTGGCGGAAAGGGGCGGAGACGATGTGTTGGAGTCCCGCCCCCTGGAGACAGGAAGAGGAGGAGAGGACATCGCATGGTCCCGCCCACCAGACAGACTCTCAGTGCTGGGGGAGGAGCTTACAGTCCTGGAGGAGGTCTGGCCTGAAAAAGAGGAAAAGTGTGACCATTTCTGAAAACTGTTTATCACTAAACAGACTGTACAAATAGAAAAGAGACAAGCGAGATTAAAGCCTGGTGCACAGTTTTACCTGATTTTAACCCAATTTGTGTTCATTATAACAAGTTTAAATAAAAGCAAATGTTTGTGTGGATAATTCTGAACTGCCAATGTTGTTCAAATTTAGAGAAATGTAGGATATGTGTCAATGTATAAAATAAACAGTATCAGTCAAAAGTTTGGACGCACCTTCTTATTTAATGTTTTTTTCTTACATTGTAAATGAATAGTGAAGTGATCCAGATTATAGCCCTATCAGGACTGGATTAATTTATCAGGGCGTTCTGGGGTAATTTTCTCTTCTATGGGCGTTTTTATCCTCTGTTATTTTATTCCCGTCCAGAACGATCATGTACGTGTTTTTTTTCTCAGAAGTCCTCTAAGAAAATTACAGGCTGAATTATCTACTGTTTTTCTCTGAACTCCGTGCTCCTCCTGTAATTTTAGTTCTGTCCGGATTCACATCTCTGAGTTTCGTCTCACGTTTAATAAAATAGCTATTTGTCCACTGCCGTGCACCGTAATTACACTTTGGGCACTCATTTCCACAGAGATCCACGTTAAAAACACAACAGTGAGTGGAAATGGAGAAGCTACTGAACACCGCGATGTCATGTGACCGAGAAAACCTCAAAAAAAAACTCGCTGATCCTCCTTTTTTAAAATTGCAGTCTGGATTTAGGAGTTTTATCACTGAGTAGAAGTGTGAAATATTTTACACAGACGTCCCCCTGAGAAACTAATCCCGTCCGGATAGGAATTATGAAGGAACACATAAGGAATCATGTAGTAACTTAAAAGTGTTAAACCAAAATACTCTGTGAAGAAGCTTTTAGATGCTCTTATCTGGGGAGCTGTTTGTTGCTTGTGGTTTCTGAGGCTGGAAACTCTGATGAACTTATCCTGTACAACAGAGGAAACTCTCGCTCTTCCTTTTTTTCTTGGGGTGGTCCTGGTCAGAGCCAGTTTCTTTACTTAGTTGAGTAAATCTTGCTTCTCATAATCTGGATTAGAACATTGCTCAAATATTCACTATTCACTGTATACCTGTAACTCTACCTCTACACTACTTTACTTAGATAGATCCTAAATTTCCTTCGGGATAAATAAAGTATCTATCTATCTATCTATCTATCTATCTATCTATCTATCTATCTATCTATCTATCTATCTATCTATCTATCTATCTATCTATCTATCTATCTATCTATCTATCTATCTATCTATCTATCTATCTATCTATCTATCTATCTATCTATCTATCTATTACGAGACAAGAAATTCAAGTAATTAACTCTTGATGAGTTCAGCACAGCTGTTAACTGAAAGCCTGAATTCCACGTGACTCTACCTCATAAAGCTGACTGAGAAAATCCAGCAGAGATGTTCAAAACTGATCATCTAAATAAGAGGAGGTACTTTTTGAAGAATCTAAAATATAAAACGTATTCTGGTCTGTTTAACACTTTATTGTTTATTTCAATGACAAAAAACACTGAATTTAAGATATGTCCAAACTTTTGACTGGTACTGTGCTTTGAACAAGTCAATATCTATTGATAATTTTATTTTTTTATTTTTTTAAAGAGGCACTAAACCATATTTTTTACATTAATAGCTAAAATGTGTTCCTTAAAAGTAATAAAACACCAGACCTGCTTATAAAATTTGTATAAATCTGTGTGAGGATGATGTGTTTAAGTACTTTGGTACGCAGACACAATCACAATATGCAAATCAGTCCATCATCAATATAACCGCCCTCCTGCTGACGTCCAATCATCTGTGTCTCACTGCTATCAGAGGCACACTGTTTTGCTGCTGCAGCTCAGCCAATCAGCTCTCCCTTCTGCCCCGCACCTAAACCCATACATCACCCACCCAGTGCCCCTCCCAAACTTCTCCTCTGAGGGTGAGGGTGGAGTCAGCTAAAATCAGGGAGTTTAGTGCCCCTTTAGTTTTTTACATTAATTTAATTAATGTAAAATTCAAGTTGAATGATTAAATCAGGAGATGGAGACAGTTCTTATTTCCCCAACACACAATAAATCACTCCATTAAACACAGACGAGCTACACACCGGTGATTTTGCACAGATTTACATGCAAACACGACACAGAGACGCATGCATTATTAACACACCACACTGAGAAACATGCAGCACAGACTGAAACACACTGGCACAGTAAACACAGGCACAGCTGCACCACTCCAGAGCGGGCACAGCTGTGGTGAACCTTTACCTTGCAGGTCAGACAGTATTTGGGTGGGCAGAGAGATCTGAGATACTCCAGCAGAACCTACATCTAACAGACAGGAGAGTGAGACCTCTACACACACCCACACCCACACAGTACTCCAACACACACTCACAGATCCTTGATTCACTAGTACTGAACACTGTGTTACACTGTGACCCAAAATCACTCCTGGCATTAACACATTTCCTGAGTGATCATATTCAAAGGTGAGTAAAGTATCTCCATTCATGACTCTGTAATTAGAAGTATAGATACTAGGGCTTAATAATTGTCCCATAATATATCAATGGAAAAAATATATTTAAGTCGTTTTTTAATTTATTGAAACAAACAAAAACATTAAAATCACCAGTGCAAATATCAAACAGTACATGTAAACCATGTGATCTACCAGATAATCAATAGCTGAAGCTACTTACTATTGCAAAATACATCACTAATTCAGTGGACCTACCAGTTTTTAACAATGTATACTTAAATGCAAATAAAAGAATCAGAATTATGTTACCATATTTTTCACACCGGATTATAAGGCACATTTTGTGACACTAGTAAGGAACAGGGGTGTTGCCATGTTTCCCTTCTAATTCAGAAGGTTCAGATCTCTCTGCTGGGGGGCGAGACCTGTACAGCTAAGCTAAGTTAAGAAAACAAAACTTAATAATTTTTTTGTTAATCCAAACAGATTTCTCTCCTGAAAACAGTTTATTTGGGTATGTAAGAAGCTTCCACTTATTTACAGTAAGCTTAGATTTCCAGATTTCCACTGAGGCTGGGTGCAGCAGCTTTAGTATTAGTAGCTAAATTAGTGGGTAAACGCTACCTGATAGTGCTGCACTGAAAACCTGAGTGAGTGCTTATTGAGTGTTCCGGAAAGCCAGGGTGATATTAGCATAGCTTATTTAACACTGAAAACGCGCAGGCTACAGTCCGATATACTCACCACTGAAGGGTGAAAGAGCTAGCACTTAGAGCGGTTAGCGGCTAATGCTAATACTGCTCCAGTCTCAGTGCTGGAGAACTAAACTGAAACTCCTGTATAATTCTGTACTTCAGCAGAATGGCTTTACTGCTCCTTAATACCTGACTGGTAGAATTCATACATAAGAAGCACCGGTCAATAAAATGCACTGACGATTTTTGGAGTGCACCATATATATATATATATAATAGTGGTGTAAATCACTTAAAAATGAATGTATTAAAATAATGATCATTTTTTTAAATGCTGGTATTTTCCTGTATGATTTGGAGGGAGACGGTAATAATATTGTAGTGTGGCAAAAGAAAAAATGAATAAAAAATAAAACAATTAAAAATTAGAAGATAAAAAGTGTCAGAAATTAAAATTTTAACTTTTTTAACTGTATTATAATATCTCCAGGTATACAGAAAGAGAAAAAATGAGAGTCTTCAGATTACACAGGATGTATTTATAATGCCAGGTCTGAATGGTTCTGCATGATCACCCAGGACCCATGTTTAATACCAGGTCTGAACGTGGCCTTGGTTGGTCTGAGCATGTGCAGTGGGCGGGGCTTCTTCTTACCTTTGCTCAGGTGTACAGGCATGCTCTCGGACTTCAGCAGGCGGTGCTGCGGCTGGATCTGTGAGGAGGCCGGGCCGGGCGGGTGCTCGGTCAGGGCCCGAGGCGGCTGAGACTGCGGGGGCGGAGCTGACAGAACCTCGCTGTTGATTGGCGAGATGCCGCTGGAGCCGCCTCCCATTGGAGCCATGAGCTTCCTGCCGAAGCTGAGCAGAGAGCTGGAGACTTTGTTGATGTTGAGTGGAGGAGCTTTAGTGCTGGCCCTGATTAAACAGAGAAAGAATTAAAATTGGATCACAGGTTAAAGAGGGGTGCCTTTGTGATTTGGGCTAAAACTAGATCAATAAAACCAAAACACACCGGGTCCTGTTGACCAGGTCGGCTCCACGGGTTTTATAGTAGTCAAGGTTCTGCTGGAACTGGTAGTTCACCGGTCTTGGGTTGTTCTGAAAGCGAGAAACAAGAACAATGAATCAACACACAAAACATGTCCAAACATTTGTGGACACCCATTGTAGAAAAGAAATATAGGTGCATTTAAAAAACAAAAAAGAATATCATTTAAGAAAAGTTACTTTATTTAAGTAATTCAGTTCAAAATGTGAATATTTATATTATATACAGCTCTGGAAAACATTAAGAGATCACTTAATTCACAGTTTCTGAATCAGTTTCTCTGATTTTGCTATTTATAGGTTTATGTTTGAGTAAAATGAACATTGTTGTTTTATTCTATAAACTACAGACAACATTTCTCCCAAATTCCAAATAAAAATATTCTCATTTAGAGCATTTATTTACAGAAAATGAGAAATAACTGAAATAAAAAGATGCAGAGCTTTCAGACCTCAAATAACGCAAAGAAAAAACAGAAATCAATATTTGGTGGAATAACCCTGGTGGTTTTTAATCACGGTTTTAATTTTATGCATCTTGGCATCATGTTCTCCTCCACCAGTCTTACACACTGCTTTTGGATAACTTTATGCTGCTTTACTCCTGGTGCAAAAATTCAAACAGTTCAGTTTGGTTTGATGGTTTGTGATCATCCATCTTCTCCTTGATTATATTCCAGTAAAATCAAAGAAACTCATAATTTTTCAGTGCCCTCTCTATTTTGTTTCTAGAGCTGTAGATGTATTAAACACACAGAGTGATCTATTTTAAGCGTTTATTTATTATACTGTTGATGATTATGAAGCTTACAGCCAATGAAAACCCAAAAATCTGTGTCTGAGAAAATTTGACCAATTGGTACTTTTGTCAGTGTGGGCAGTGTGCCAAGTCCTGCAGGAAAATGAAATCTGCATCTTGATTAAAGTTGTCAGCAGAGAGAAGCTTAGTTTTTAATCTAATTTTTAAATTATGAAACAACAGGATTGAGTGTGTGTGTGTGTGTGTGTGTGTACCTTTGGATCTCTGAGGAACAGAGCTTTGTGCAGAAGAGAGTGGATGTCTCCGACAGGTGGGTAGTGCATCAGGAGACCCAGACACGTCTGGAAGTTACTGGCAATAACTAAGATATAAATAAACAAAAAAACAACATTTGATCTCATGTAATCAGACAAAATAGTACAATTTATTATTGTTTATCTTACCTTTTTATGAATTAATTATGAGGAACAGAATCACAAGATAAGACTTAAAAATGCTGTTTAATCTAGAGCACACTTCTTATCTGCTTTTAATGTGTAAACTGGCCTTGACTGGATCAAAAAGTGGCCATGATATAAAGGAACGTGTCAAATTTGCTACTATAAAACAAACAGTAAATCCAAACAGCAGACAAACACTTTAATGATTGTTTCCTAAAAAACACTGTTCAAAGGTCTCCTTCCGCTAAAATCAACCTCTTTCTCTTTGTCTGCAGCAGCTAGTAAAAGAAAATATTCAGAAAAAACGAGTCGATCAGGAAAAGCACCGTATCTACATCAACCCGTGAATTAGTATTCATGGCCCCGCCCACCTCGGCTTGGGACCGCCCACAGACAGAGCTGATGCCGGGCAACGACTCAGTCTCGTCAGATAGGAGCTAACAGTGCTAGGAACAGCATGCAGTTCATTCCTGTGTTATTTGTGCAAATAACACATCAGTGTTTATATGCTTTACCCAGTAATTCAGAGCTAAGAAACAAATGGTTAGAATTAGTCTATGTAGGAAAAACACCAGCCAAGTACAATTGAGATAGGTGTAGGTAGGTGTATGTTTAGAACAGTTCTTTAGAACACAAGGTACTGAGCTACCTAACTATCTTGTGTAAGCAGAGGTGGGTACAGGGCTCTTGCACCATTTTAAAAGTCAAATTAAATGCTGTTTAAGACCTCAATAAATATAATGTAAGACCCAAAAAAGCAGTTATGTTTCGTTAGTTCTCTCCCCAGTAACGCTAGCTAACGTTAGTATGTTAACTAACTCGCCGCTAATGTTAGCTAGCTCTCTGCTAACCTTAGTTCTATCCTTGGTAATGTTAGCTAGCTCATTTAAGCTGGCTAAAGTTAGTATGTTAGCTAGTTTGCTGCTAAAATGAGTTAGTTTGCTGCTAATGTTAGTATGTTAGCTAACTCGCCGCTAATGTTAGCTAACTCGCCGCTAACCTTAGTTCTATCCCTGGTAATGTTAGCTAGCTCATTTAAGCTAGCTAAAGTTAATATGTTAGCTAACTCGCCGCTAATGTTAGCTAGCTTTTCGTTAACCTTAGTTGTATCCCTGGAAGCATTAGCTAGCTTATTTAGCTAGCTAAAGTTAGTATGTTATCTAACTCGCCGCTAATGTTAGCTAGCTTTTCAATAACCTTAGTTCTATCCCTGGTAATGTTGGCTAGCTTCTTTAGCTGGCTAAAGTTAGTATGTTAGCTAAAGTTTATGGTGGGCCACTGTGCTTTCCCACTGGAATTAAACCCACATCTGAAAATGTAATACCTACAGCAAATTTACAGTAAATTTAAGACAATTTAATTATCCAGATTTTAAGTTAAGACATTTTAAGACTTTTTAAAGACCTGCAGGAACCCTGGGATAATCCAGATCCAGAAAGTTAAAATCCACCTCTGCTTACACAAGATATCTAGCTAGCTCAGTAACCAGTGTAAACAGAACTGTTATAACTCTAATTGATTTCATTATTAAATAATAAACCGATGGAATAATGTGAATAAATGCCCATTATGTGAAATGCACCATATGAATAAAATACTTAGGTCACTCAGAAGTCAACTAAATAATTTACAGACAGACCATCAGACAGACAGACAGACAGACGGCTGAGTCAGCAGACAGACAGACAGACAGACAGACTCACGCGCATCTCTGATGTAGAGCAGCATGGCCACAAACACATAGTCCACCAGATCCAGAGTGATGCTGTCCGCAAACAGAGCATCCCAAACCACCAGCAGATCCTGCAGAGGAAACTCCCTACCGAACAGCAGCCGCACCCAACGACTGACACACACACACAAACACACACACACACACACACACACACACACACACACACACACACACACACACACACACACACACACACACACACACACACACACACACACACACACACACACACACACACAAACACACAAACACACACACACACACAAACACACACACACAGATTTAAAACAATTATCTACATTAGAGCTAGGAAATATACTGATTTTTGTTCATATTACAATAAATTATAGTATCAACAATACACTTTAATAATTCAAGGACATTATCAGTGCTTAACACCGACCCAACTGTACATTTTATTACATTTTATAAAAATGTAAAAAAAAAAAAAGTCAAACTGAATTATGTGCAGTAAGAATTAGGGGTGGGTATCATTCTAAATTTAAATTATGCCTTTTCAGTTCTTATCTGGAAATCACTTGAATATTTGGATTACTTTGGTGCAATTTGCAAAGGTAAGCCTTTATAAGTATGAACCACTAGCTAATATCACCCTGGCTTACCAGAACACTCAGGTTTCCTTAGTGTAGCACAGTCAGGCGGCATTAGTCGCTAACCGCTAGCAGTAGTCGTTAAGGCTAATGCTCCAGCCTTAGTGCTGGAGAAATCTGGAAATCTAAGCTTCCTGTACATGTACGGAAGCGCTTTTCTCACCCAAATAAACAGTTTTCAGGAAAGAAATCTGTGTAGATTAACATCTAACACTCACTTGACTTAAAAAGAAAGTCTCTTTTTATTACTTAGCTTAGCTTTACTTAACTTAATTAGCTACCCCACCACCACCAAACAGTGGCGAGACCTGCTGAATTAGAAGTTCCTTACAGTGTCTCTTAAAATGCGCCTTATAATCCGGTGTGCATTATAGTGCAAAAAAAAACAGTATTTGTGACTCTCTCCATCTCTTACATGCCGTAAATCTGGGGGGCGATCTCCAGGCGGTTGAGGTGCATGTGCAGCTCGATATCATGCTTCTTCACCAGCTGATCCTGGATACGGTTTACTTTGGTTACAATGGCAACAGAAGGGCCGGCGTCCTGCGGCCTGGCGAACGGTATACTGGTCATCATCTCCTCTTTACCCTGTAACAACAATACAGCCTTCAGACTCCATTTACACCACTACAGTAATACAGTACACACACTACAGTACTACAGTACACACACAAGTCCAGGATAAAGTCTTCTTTGACCTCACTAGGGGAACAAAATAAAGCTCAGTAAGCGTTATTATATTATTGATTAATAAAGGTCTATGAAAACTGAAACCAGGTGGAGGGAACTGAAGCTGCAGCACTTACTGCTCGACATTTGTATTTTATATCAATGAGTTTCCTAATCTTTAGAGTACAGGCACGAGGCTGGTGGAAACAAGGTTGATTAAACCTGGAGTTTCCCTTTAAGGAGAAGAAATTGAAGTGTGATATTTGTACGTACCTTCCGCACCTCCCTCTCAAAACTAGAGAACCAGGGTTCTGCTGTCTCCATGAGCTGGGAGAACATGGCACTGCAGAGAGAGATGCAGAGAAAGTGTGAGATCACATCTCAGTGTAGCATCAAAGAACAATAAAATACAATACAATATAATAACTGTGTAACTCACTAAGCATCGTGTTCATGGAAATTCGGATCCAGAAGGACCTTCATCTCCTCACTGTAACATAAACACACATTTCAACACAGAAAGCATTAAAATTAACATATTAGAAAAAAAAAAATCACTTTTTGCATGCGTTTGTGTCTTAATTGCCCCTATAAACACTGCAAGCTCAAAACAAATTATATAATGATTCTATGAGCCATTTGGATGATCCTCCCTTATTGTGACATCACAATAAGGGAACCTGCATAGAACCGCCCTGGTTCCATCCCTCACCCGTCAACCCCCACCAGAGCCCCGCCCACTAGATCGGTTGAAGAAACATTTCCATCTCAGTCTACTGGCTGTTAACCTCAGACAGTACACAGCAGGATTAGCCAGTAGACTTCGTCTGAGGGAGGGATCTGTACCTACTGTCTGTGGCAAGTCGGCAGATGAAGGAGATGTAAGGAGATGGAGTTTAGCATGATCTAGCTTGTCCATGTTTTGCCATTTGGTACAAGCTAATGCATTGGTAAAGCTATTTGCATAAAAGTGACAGAGCCCTTAAACAGCTCCTTCTGAAAGGGACTGAAACTGGTAAGAATAGAGCTGGTGAGATCTTTATCTTTATGTGAGAGTGATTTTGTGCAAAGGACTTTTTTGTATAGAACATACACCTATTCTAACCTAAAAGTAAAAGTAAAAAGAGCTATAATATTTCCCCTTTCATATTAAAACAAAAATATCAGAGAGGTTAATGCACTATATGTCCCTTCTAATAAATGCTCAAGGTACAGAAACTGGACTAAAAACAAAATAATTAACCTGGGATTGGCCGTCTCACTGGCATGCTGGAAGGCCTGATGATCACAGTGGAGAACAAACACTATCGGGGCCAACAGCTCATGCATTCCCTACAGAGAGAGAGAGAGAGAGTTATATACAGTACAGTATGATCAGTATGTGCAGTACGGTATATAAAAATAATACCTGTTTATAGAGCAGTCTCTCGTTTTCTCGAGCGTAACAGAACAGAATATCCGTCAGTTTCGTCCGAACATCCTCCTCCTGAAAATAACGCATCTCTGGAAACCTACCAGACACAAACAAACAAACACAAAAACATCTTAAACTACAGGAATTCTTAACATTATTTTTATTCATGTTTAATGGGAGCTTATTTTTATATACATTATTTGTCTATATTAAAGACACTCAGGAAAAGAACATATATAATAATTATATATTATATAATACGTTCAGTTCATAGATCATTATCTTGTACTACCAAGCCAGTGAGTCAGTAAACAAGCCAGTGAGTCAGTAAACAAGCCAGTGAGTCAGTAAATGAGCTAGTGGGTCAGTGAACGAGCCAGTGAGTCAGTGAACGAGCCAGTGAGTCAGTGAACGAGCCAGTGAGTCAGTGAACGAGCCAGTGAGTCAGTGAACAAGTCAGTGAGTCAGTGAACAAGTCAGTGAGTCAGTGAACGAGCCAGTGAGTCAGTGAACGAGCCAGTGAGTCAGTGAACAAGTCAGTGAGTCAGTGAACGAGCCAGTGAGTCAGTGAACGAGCCAGTGAGTCAGTGAACAAGTCAGTGAGTCAGTGAACGAGCCAGTGAGTCAGTGAACGAGCCAGTGAGTCAGTGAACAAGTCAGTGAGTCAGTGAACGAGCCAGTGAGTCAGTGAACAAGTCAGTGAGTCAGTGAACGAGCCAGTGAGTCAGTGAACAAGTCAGTGAGTCAGTGAACGAGCCAGTGATTCAGTGAACAAGCCAGTGATTCAGTGAACAAGCCAGTGAGTCAGTGAAGAGTGAGTGAGCAAATGAGCCGGTCTGTAAAGTGAATCAGTGAGTGAGTCAGTGAGTCAGTTTCTCAGTTAGTAAGTCAGGCAACGTTCACATTATAAGCCACGTTGCTCAAATCTGATTTTTTACTCAGATCAGATTTGTCTATCTTGATGGTTCACATTCAGTGTAAATGTAAGTGATCTGTATCTGTGTGTAATGTGAACAAATCTGTTCCTGAAACGCTGTCTCACATGCTGCACATTGATACCTGTATAAACGCCTCCTTCTTCACCACCAACAAAATACAACCCTCATATTAGAGAGACGAGAGACTCGTAGCTTTATAAAGGGAAATGGATGAGTTTGTTAGCAGCTCATATGTGGAGCATCTTTTGCTGGAGTGGAGAAACAGTAAACAGCTGCTCTGAAGTTCATGCTCAGCTCCAGGAGGTGAAACAAAAGGCCAGGTGGTTTGCTTTTGCTGTTTTTTTTTTTTGCAGCTATAGCTGCACAGCTGAACCAAGAGATGCAGTGTGGGTACAAGAGAGAAGCACGTAGCGCTAATGCTAATTCGTAAAAGCATAAAAACGCATTAATTCAGATTAGACCGTTCACATTCTTGTAGTATGTCCGTGGAACAGATGCGCGTCCGATTTAGAACCAAAAATGAAAGTGACTTAAATCTGATATGAGCCACATTGAGCACAAAATCAGATCTGAGTCACTTCAGTCTGGTAATATGAACATAGCCTAAATGTGAGGAAATGTTTTTGGTGAACTCACGTTCTCAGGACATCCTGCTTGATCATACCCCTCAGCTCTTTATCCTGGAAGAACTTGTTCCACAGACTCTGAATGGAGGAGATAAAGCAGGTTAATGGAGGAACTTTACTTCACTCCACTGTAAAAGTCTTAATCAGTGCCGTCACTCACCCCCTCATCCTGAGACAGGGGGTTATTCACCACGAGGTCCTGCTGACCGGCAGCTTTGCGTGGGTTTGTGATGTGCTGGAACAGAGTATACATACAGGTTTAGAAAAGGTATAAGGTATAAGATACATAAGATAGAACATTACCCCACGTCTTAAATAACAAAATGTCAAAAATCACATAATTCCAGTATTACGTTTACAGATATGTATTTTCTGAAAACACAGTATTTCAAAAAACATAAATTACCGGTTTTGCACAATCAAAAAAGGAACTGCTTGAACACTGAAAACAGAGTTCATTACCAAACTGCAGCTACCAAACCAGTTTTTGTACAATTTACACTTCCCCATACCTACAGTATCACCTAAATCCAGTCTGCTGTTCAGTAAAACCAGTTAGCTGACTCATAATCAAGAATCGTGTTTGATATCTGTGACACAATTAAGACAATTTTTTTTTGTACACTAAAACACTCTACATATATCAGAAAAGTGAGTACACCCTTCACATTTCTGTAAATATTTTGTTATATATATTTTTCATGGGACAACACTAAAGATATGACACTTTTGTTTAGATACAAAAATGGCTTTGTGTTGAGTTACTTTGAAGACACAAAACATTAAAACATTTATACACTGTACACTGACTACTTTACACTATATTAAAGTGTTATATCTTCAGTACTCATGAAAATATGTAAAATATTTACAATAATCGGAGGTGTGTGCTCACCTTTGTGAGATAAATACATCCACACACTTAAAAACAAAGGCACACACACACACACACACACACACACACACACACACACACACACACAAACACACACACACACTTACCGTCTCTTTAATCTGCTCATACTGAGCTCGGAACTCTCTGGTCTTATTGATCCATTGGCTTTTATCCTCAGGAAGAATATCTAAATAGAGCTGAAATCAGACAGATATTGATACGTTCAATATACAGGATTCACATTCACACAAACACACATACACAGCTCTGAAAATATACGTTATGAATATGAACTTGTTTTCTTTGCATTATTTGAGGTCTGAAAGCTCTGCATCTTTTTTTTATTTCAGCCATTTCTCATTTTCTGTAAATAAATGCTCTGAATGAGAATATTTTTATTTGGAATTTAAGAGAAATGTTGTTTGTAGTTTATAGAATAAAACCACAATGTTCATTTTACTCAAACATAAACCTATAAATAGCAACATCAGAGAAACTGATTCAAAAACTGTTTTTCCAGAGCTGTAAATATAATTATTTGGTATCTGGTTCGGTATTTGGTTCTTTTGAAAGCTTGTTGGTAACATGAGATGGTGAACTGGATATTTGACAACTGTAATGATTTGGCTGAAAATTGCAGTGCTTTTTTGTATAGAACAGGGGTATTTAATTAGAATTCAGTTTGGTCCAGAAAATTTCATCAGGCTAAGGTCCGGACTGATTTTTAACTTATAATTATAATTCAGTGTTTTATTCTGTTTACTGAAGAAGCCTATAGTAGTTCTGTCAGTGTTTTATCAACAACTGAAAGACAAAACAAAATAAAATTAATGAAAACACCCTGAATAATTTAACTTATCGAGTTTATTAATGAGAATCTGTATGTTCACTTTGTTTCAAAATGTTATATTTATTCTATTTGATTTTATTTATATTAGATTTAGGCCTGCCTGTCATGATAATAATTACATGAATGATAAATCGTACAATATATGGAGAAATGTTTGCTGAACTTGGCCAAAATATCAGCTTTTTTAAAAAAAAACAGTAGTTTTATTTTATTTAATATTATTAATGTTTCAGACTTTATTATGTTGTGGGTAAAACTGATGGGGGAAGTTGCCAATGCTTTTTGTCCTCTGGGGGCTTGCCGTGGTTTTGAGGTAGGGTTGTTTTGGGAGTAGAGAGAGAGTGTTTTTTCTTGTTGAGGAGTTTCTGATCAGGTGGAGTAAAGTGGAATATTTTGCACTCTTGCCTCGGTTGTTTCTCTTTAATTCCTCCAAGTAACTCCGCTTGGTTACATTACTGTTAGTATGTTTTATAAAGGTAGTATTTTAATGCTTTTTTCTGGTGCACACCATCTGTATTAGCTTTTCTCGCTTTATTCTCCCACTTCTCACCGCTTGCTTCGCCTATGTGGCTCCGCCCTCTCGTATCTGCACAGATCTGATTGGCTGAGGAGTGCGTTTAGTGATCTTAAAGCACGTGTGATTGGTCTGTAAGTTTACTGCGCTGTAAAGCACGTAAACCATAAAGACATTAAAAGTTCCGCCGCTTTAAATAAACACGGTCAGAATTAAATCCTTCTCAGTAGTTTATCGGTTTGGGTCCGGATTGGACTACGTCTGGGTCCAGACCCGGACCGCGGTCCGCCTATTAGTGACCCCTGGTATAAAAGAATTAAACAGAATCACTGATAAACCTGCTGCATACCTTCCAGCAGACACTGCGGAATCGGCTGCTCCGTAATCGGCCGTTAATGCCTGCCTGCCTGATCCGCACCAGGTAGTTACTGTTCTGGAACAAGTCATCCCATTCTTTACTGCAGAAAGAGAGAGAGAGAGAGAGAACGTATATCTCAGACATGAAGCTTATATAAACATTTTATTATATATTATTATATAAATATAGTAAGTAAGACTCCAGCTTAAGATCAAATCTTTAGTATTTACAGACCTGTAGGACTGGAAAGTAGATTCAACAGAGCTGTCTGAAAGTCCTCCTGTAAAACAAACATAAAGAGCAGAGATTAGAGCTGAGAGATGGAGGATTACACCCAAACCATGTGCTGAACTTCATCTGCTTTAAAATATCTCTTCACCCTCATATTCTTACTAACAAGACTGTATTTTAGATCCAAGAGACAGAGAAAGAGAGAGAAAGAGACAGAGAAAGAGAGAGAAAGAGAGAGAGAGAAAGAGACAGAGAGAAAGAGACAAAGAAAGAGAAAGAGAGAGAAAGAGAGAGAGAAAGAGACAGAGAGAAAGAGACAGAGAAAGAGAGACAGATAGAGACAGATAAATAGACAGAGAAAGACACAGAGAAAGAGAGAGAAAGAGACAAAGAAAGAGAAAGAGAGAAAGAGACAGAGAAAGAGACAGAGAGAAAGAGACAGAGAGAAAGAGACATAGACAGAGAGACAGAGAAAAAGAGACAAAGAAAGAGAAAGAGAGAGAAAGAGAGAGAGAAAGAGAGAGAGAGAAAGAGACAGAGAGAAAGAGACAGAGACAGAAAGAGACAGAGAAAGAGAGACAGATAGAAAGAGACAGATAAATACAGATAAATAGACAGAGAAAGACACAGAGAAAGAGAGAGAGACAGAGAGAAAGAGACAGAGAGAAAGAGACAGATAAATAGACAGAGAGAAAGAGACAGATAAATAGACAGAGAGACAGAGACAGAGAGAAAGAGAGAAAGAGAGAAAGAGACAGAGAGAAAGAGACAGAGAGAAAGAGACAGAGAAAGAGACAGAGAGAAAGAGACAGAGAGAAAGAGACATAGACAGAGAGACAGAGAAAAAGAGACAAAGAAAGAGAAAGAGAGAGAAAGAGAGACAAAGAGACAGAGAGAAAGAGACAGAGAGAAAGAGACAGAGAGAAAGAGACAGAGAAAGAGACAGAGAGAAAGAGAGACAAAGAGACAGAGAGAAAGAGACAGAGAGAAAGAGACAGAGAGAAAGTCTCTTTTTTTGTAGATTTTTTATTGAATTGAACCGTTTGTCTTTGTCCTAGGATTACTCCCAAACGAGTTTTTAAGCAAATAAATTTTGTATCCGATTAGAATTATGGTTTTGGTAGCAAAAAAAAAAAAGATTACTGTATGCTGGTATGCCCCCCGCTGTAAATCAATGGAAATAGAGATTGGGAAAGGTTTATATTATGGAGAAAATAACAGATAAGCTAAACCTAACCACTGATTTATTTAAGAAAAGGTGGAAACCACTGGAACTGACACTATAGCCTGTTAAATTGTGTATTTAGTTTATATATACATGTGTATATATCCTTCTTTTGAGCCCCTAAAACAAGGAGGCTCTGTATAAAACTGATTGCAATAACTAAATACCTCTTAGGATATTTTTGTTTAATCACTTAAATTAAACCAGAAATTCTACACTTTAACTGCATCTATTTTTTTTTATTTGAAATCCAGTGTAGATGCATGCAGAAGCTAAATTATGAAGATAATTATTACGTGGTTTGTTTCGGTTGTAGTTGTGCAGAGGGTCGTAACCCGTCTCCTGCTCCTCAGCCTGCAGCGGATGCCTCGTCTCAAAATTTGGGTGCTGCATGACCTGCCAAAACAATAGAACCACAAATACAACACAACAACAATGAAGAAGCAGAAAAGACATCACTCCGAAAGACAGACAGCAGACAACAGAAAGAGCATTTTATTATTATTATTAATATTATTATAGTAATACTCACTATTAGTATACAGTGGATGTCCTCATAGATCTGAGCACAGTGGAGATCACAGTCCTGTGACCATTAATCTAAAGACAAACAACAAGAAAAAACAACAAATAACTAACTTTTTATTTAGTGTCACATATTTACTCAAAAATATATATTTCCTAAAGGAAACGTTGAATAGTTGTGTTTCTAAACTGGGTTCTGGTTAAACTGGGTTGTTGTGTGGTTCAAGGTTTCAGGCATCGTGATGTTGCTAACTTGTTGCTATGGTATCCAAAGATGGTTGCTATGGTGCTGCTAGGTGATTACAATGTGGTAACAAATGTGTTGCTAATAAACTGCTAGGTGGTTGCTGTGATAAGTTGATGTTAAGTGGCTGCTATAGTATCACAGGTGGTTGCTATGGTGCCACTAAGTAGTTGATATGGTGTCTCAGATAGTTGCCTATTGCCCACTACTGTGCCAGTTTTTATGTTACACCAGGTGGTTGCTAACCTGAGAGAGAGAGAGAGAGAGAGAGAGAGAGAGAGAGAGAGGAATTTCCTTTGAAAAAAGGGAAGAAAAAAAGAAGAAATTGCATACAAGTATCCTAGAATCTCCTGAAAATAACATCCAGTCTGTGTGAATCTTTCCTAAAATTCCTATAATATACTTTGTAATTTTTAGTTTTAGTATGTTAAACAATCTAAATCAAAATTGGTCTAGGAGCCTTAATATTTAGCTGTCCTCACCATTAGGAGGAACAAATGGAAGACATGACAAACAAATAATCATTAATAATGGACTTGGGCTGCAACTAATGATTATTTTGGTAGTCGACTAATCTGATGATTATCCTTTAAAATCCTTTCATTTTCCCAAATTAAACCAAGTGTCAGTCAGCTATTATGGAGCAGTAAAGCCAATCCACTGAAACACAGCGTTTTAAGGGTGCGTTTTCAGTAAAGTTGAAGCAGTATTAGCATTAGCCGCTAATTACAGCAATAGCTTTTTCTCCATTCAGAGGTAAATATAACAGACTGTAGTCTGGGTGTTTTCTGTGTTAAAACAAGCTATGTTGGACAAACTGCTAGCTAATATCACCCTGCCTTACCGAAACACTCAGGGTTCCTCAGTGTAGCGCTGTCGGGCGGCATTTACTAGCGCTAAGCACTGCTGATAATCACGGCTAGCGCTGCTGCTAAAATATTGGAAATCTAAGCTTACTGTAAATAAACGGAAGAGCTTTACTCCCCCAAATAAACAGTTTTCAGGAGAGAAATCTGTGTAGATTAACATCCAGCACTTGTTTAACTTTAAATGTAAAGGTTTTTTTTAAGAATTATAGTTTTGTTTACTTAGGTACTTTTGCCAGCTTCCCCATATGAAGGGCAACACCCCTGTTCCTTACTAGTGTTGCTTAAAATGTGCCTTATAATCTGGTGCGTCTTAAAGTCAGAAAAATACGGTATACTGATAGTTAAATGTGTGTACTAAATTTGTCACAACTTTCATTATTTTTGATATTGCTAATTGTAAATGCAGCAGTTTTAATATGATCGAAGTTGCCATTCACTTTTTTTTAAGTCCATTTACTTCTTTAAAAAAAATCTGTTAAAAACCTACAAGTCTGAAATGTGATGAAAAAAAATATATAAAAAACAAATGGGACCCTAGTTGTGCTTTGTTGACTACTTAGATAATAAAATGTTCAGTGATTAATAAATATTTTAATTATTTTTTTTTCTTCTTTATCACAACAAAAAAAAACATAAAATGCTGTAAAATGCATTTTAAACAGAGCAGACAGACAGACACTTTATTGATACCGATAAAAAAAAAAAAAAAAAAAAAAAAAAAAAAAAACTAGATGTAGCAAATTTAATAAAAAACAGCAAATATGTGTGTTTGGTATTTGTCCTTTGGTTTCAGGTAAAAAAAAAAATAAATATATTTTAGTACATCCCTGATTACATTTAGTGTTTTTTGGATGCACAATTATTCAACATCACTTTCTCAGATAATGAACCTAATGATCATAATAAAAACTCCAGCATGTTTGTGAGCTCAGCTCACCAGAGAACTCCAGTTAACCCAGGCCTCTGTCAGCTGGAATTACATCCAGCCCATAATTAGGTTAGTAACTGTGGTGCAGATGATGAAACTCCCTAAAGCTTTTACATACCAGCAAACCATCAGCTCATCTTTACCTTCAGGAGGAGAATTCCAGAACATGCTCTAACCTGGGAACCTGCAGAACAGCAGACTCGAGAGAACTCTGGGACTAGAGCTGCATATAATTATTATTTTTAATAATTAATTGACTATAAAACACTAATTTATTGAGAAATATTATAGCTCAAACTCAAAATTACAAATTAATATCTGTAGTATTTACCTAAATACTAGACTCAAGTCTAAAACTGGTAATGATTATGAATATGAGTATAAATCTTTGAATCATTGGAATAATGTGTGAGTTAAAAAAAAATTGGTGCCTGTTTTCAACACGCATACTCTCTCTCGCTAACTCACACTGTTTTTCTTTCACTCGTGCGGCCTCTCGCTTATTTGTGCTGTCTTTCTTTTACTTGCCCCGTCTTTCACGCTAACTCGTTGTCTTTCTTTCACTCGCATTGTCTTTCTTTCACTCTCGTCGTTTTTTTTCACTCGCGTCGTCTTTCTTTCACTCGCGTCGTCTTTCTTTCACTCGCGTCGTCTTTCTTTCACTCTCGATGTCTCTTTCACTTGTGTTGTCTTTCTTTCATTCGCATTGTCTTTCTCTTTCACTTGTGTTGTCTTTCTTTCATTCGTATTGTCTTTCTTTAACTCTCAATGTCTCTTTCACTTGTGTTATCTTTTTTCATTCACACTGTTTTTCTTTCACTTGTGCTGTCTTTCACTCGCGTTGTCTTTCTTTCACTCGCGCCGTCTTTCTTTTGCTCACGTTGTCTTCTTTTTGCTCGCGTTGTCTCTCGCAATCTCACGCTGTCTTTCTTTCACTTGCGCTGTCTTTCACTCGTGTTGTTTCGCAATCTCTTGCTGTCTTTCACTTGCGTTGTCTTTCTTTCACTCGCAATGTCTTTCTTTCACTCGCATTGTCTTTCACTCGCATTGTCTTGCAATCTCACGCTGTCATCTTTCACTCGCGTTGTCTTTCTTTCACTCTCGTTGTCTTCCTTTCACTCGCATTGTCTTCCTTTCACTCGCATTGTCTTCCTTTCACTCGCATTGTCTTCCTTTCACTCGCATTGTCTTCCTTTCACTCGCGTTGTCTTCCTTTCACTCGCGTTGTCTTCCTTTCACTCGCGTTGTCTTCCTTTCACTCGCGTTGTCTTCCTTTCACTCGCGTTGTCTTCCTTTCACTCGCGTTGTCTTCCTTTCACTCGCGTTGTCTTCCTTTTACATGCTTTGTTTTTTTCCAACCCACCAGTTGAGAATCGCTGGTATATAATATTATGAGGCTTTAATATAATAACATTTTACTACACAACTTTTCCTTATACAAATCCTCTTATTCTCCTGACATTTTTATCTTTCTGCCAACTTTAATCTACAACTCAATTCAGATTTACTTTCTGAGGAGCCTGAGGAGAATCAACTTACCCTCTTGATACTGATTCTATAAAACCATGAAGAACAGAATAATCTAGTCTACATTATAATCTTTATTCAGTAATGTATTCAGAAGCAGTGCAACATCACTGTCTCAGACCGCAAGACTCGTTCCCTCCACACTGAACAAGTAAATCAAACCATGCCTGAGGAAAGCTGGGAGCACCATCACAGAGCCAGCATGTCCTGCAGGAACTCTGCAGGAACTGGACCACCCTCAAGAGAATAATGTGGGCAGAAGATTCACCAGATACTGAGGGAAACGTCTACACTAAGACGTCAATCAAACTTCTCATAGTGAGCCAGTGAATAAAAGTAAAGGGGGTTAAATGTTAAGGTGCGCAAGATCAAAGTTAAGGCTGGTTTAGACAGGACCAGTCAAGTTTTGGAAACACCTTTTCACTTCTTTATTTAATATATTTTCAATGCATATGCAATAATATCCCCCATGTTTTTAAATATCATCACTAGAAACAGATTATATCTGTCCTGAAAATATGGAGTTCTTTATTAGTAACATGACTTCCGTTACGATTTGGGGAAAATATCAATTAGGGGTGTGCCGTATCATATTGTATACAATAATATTGTAAAATAAAATTACATTTAAGTTGTTGCAGTAGTGTATTCTTGAAAAAAAAATCTCTATTGCAAAAATATTGTAATATTATTTCAGGGCCATATCGCCCACTTATAATTTTAACCAGTCTCGAATTAAGTGTTGGTATTTTTAGCTTTGGCAGGTTTCACTACAGTACTCACACTCTGATGGGGACCAAAACAAATGCATATAGACCTGTGAGAGGAGGTGGTCTCCAAAACAACTACGAAGTGGTTTTATTTGTGGTGAAAATGTTGTTATCAGGCTTCAGTCTGTTCTGACTCTTAAATATACTCCTCATGTTTAAGCTAAACGGCTGTTCAGGTGCAGTTAAACCTGATTTACTACCCAGATAATTACTATGGTCATGAACTAATGCTAATCTCAGCTGTTGATCTGTACTAAACAGAAGACAGAACCTACTTCTTCCTGTATTTACTTTATTAATCCTGGCCTAGGGGTGCTGAAAAAATACGATTACTTAAAGAATCGTGATTCTTAGTCCTGGTGATTCTAAATTTATTGAAAATGCTCCGAAATCGATTTGAAATGTGTTTAGGTTTACTTTTTGCCGCTCCTACTCCCGACAGTACTGCATATCGCATTACGCATCCACTTGGCCACTGTCAAAGAAAACTGTCTAGGCCACTGTACAGCAAGCTAGTTAGTTAGCCAGCTCCATTTATCTGAATGGAGTCCGCTAGCATGGCGCAAGAGAAGAGCGTGATTCAACCCGACCTGACGTCGCTAAATGCCAGAGTTTGGGTACAATTCTGATTTTACAATGTCCCAGGGGAATAGAGAGCTTGACATGAGGACAACTGTTTACGAGCAGTGTACAATGAAACTGAGGTACTTCAGAAACACGACAATCTCTCTGAGCTAAAAGAAGCTAAAATGCAGCCAAAAGCAGCAGCAGACCAGCGAACCCACTGTGAAGATTTCCCACATCATCGCTGCTACATCGCAAATGATTTACCACCATAAAGTTTATGGTTAATACGCTGCTGGACCCAAGGTATGTTTTACCTTCACGTAGCTTTTTTAGCGATAAAGCAGAGCCACAACTCTACAGAGAAACAAAGAATAATGTGGGAGAAGCTCTGATTAATGCAGATAAAATCGAACTTACACGTAACTCTGTAGTCTGTAAGGTTCTGTATGTTTAATATTTAAGGTTAAGTTTTGAAAATTTAGCCACGATGCAGTATAGTTAAATAAACTGATGTCTGTGTTTTTTTTTTTTAAGGTTATGTTTTAAAGATGTCGCAAAAAGATTTTTTTAGAAAAGCATTGTTTTAAATACATGTTCTATTTGTTTAAATTTTTGTTTGTCATTTCATCTCCTCACTCACATAATTTAAACAAAATCTATATAGACCATTTAAATCGAAAAATTGTTACCGAGTTGAAAATCATTTCTAAATCGAATTGTGAGCACAAAAATCAGAATCGAATCGAATCGCCAGACCATGAGAGATTCGCACCCTTACCCCGCCCCATTCAGATCTGACTAATAAGCAGACAACATTAAAGAAACCAAAAATTTGGGAATTTAATACAATTCTATTATTTTAAACAGTGTTCTCTGGAATTTTAAAGTGGTGTGGGTCTCTTTTCAGCATGTTCTCCATTCGTCGCCACAATCTCAGTTCCTCTTTATGTACAGAACCGGAAATACACTCTCCCGCGGGGGGCTAATGTGGAAAGAGCCTGATTAGAGAACTAAAGAGAACTGAAACACGTCCTACAGCATCCTGTTAGTGTTTATAAAGTTCAGCTGTGTGTCAGACAACAAAAGATGCTCAGAGAGAAGTTAAATATACATACCCTTTTACCACAAACCTCATAAACGTAGAACACAGTAAGATAAAGAACTGGGTGTATAGTAAAAAATATATAGATTTTTTATTTGTATTCTTTTTCACTCTAAGCTCTGTTTGTATGGAGAGAAACTAGTGCCAAATTGAAAAGCAAACAATACCGTGGAAAAATGTAAATGCAAATGTGGTTGGGGTGGTGCAGTGGATAACACCACCACCTGCTAATGAGCTTCCACATCATGTGGGAGACTGATGTTTAATTCCAGGTATGGAGTCCTTGGGCACGACTCCCAACACAACATTTGCTCACTTCTGTATCAGGAATAACCTTGTATGTCCCTCTGAATAAGAGCGACAGCTAAATGCAGTAAATGTAAATATAAATGTAAATGCACTCCACAAACTGCATTGCTTTTTCCTCACTAAACGCACAAAATACGAATATATATAAGAGGAAATAAACACTATAATGCTATAAATAAAGGCTGGCACTAAGTATGGACGGTATAACGGTTCATCCAGTATTTCATCCAGGTCTTTTTTGCACACTTTTTGCACACTGCATAATTTGCACACTGTCTTGTTATTTATTATTCTTTGTCTGTATTGTGTTGTATTGTCTGTCTGCACTTTTGTACTGTTGCACTATTGTTCTGTCTACACTGTGTTTATGTGCACCATGGTCCCTGGAGGAACGTTGTTTCGTTTCACTGTGTACTCTGTATATAGCTGAAATGACAATAAAAAACACTTTGACTTTGACTTTGACTTCAGAGGGGAAATTAAAACCAGTGGCTCACTAACAAAGTTAAGTAAAGCTAAGGTAAGTAAACAAAACTGTAATAAAAAGGACTAAAGTCTAAACGAGTGCTGGACGTTAATCTACACAGATTTCTTTCATAAAAACGGTTTATTTGGGTGAGTAAAGCTCTTCTGTTTATTTACAGTAAGCTTAGATTAGATTTAGATTTTGTTTCCTTATTTTATTTTCATTTTATTTATTTTTTTATTATTATTACTCTCATAGTTATTATATTATTATTTTTATTATTTTAATAGTTTTGTATTTTTGCTTTTTATCTTATTTTGATTTTCTTTTATTGTTATTACTATTTTTATTATTATTGCTTTTAGTTAGTTTTAGCTAATTTTAACCCATTTTTGTTGTATTAGTCTTCCTTTCTTTTGATTTAAATTTTTTATCAATTAAACCATACTTAATTATAATCATTAATTTTATTTTTTATTTTTATTTTTATTATTATTATTGTTTTTTTTTCATCTATTTTTATATTTTATTTACTGATATTTAACTATAATTAAATTTACCTTTTATTTTCTCTGTTATGTCAATCCCTGTTTCTGTAAATGCTCGGCTACATTGAAAATAAGGGGCTGCCCTCAATGTACATCCGAGTTAAAATAAAGATTGATTGATTGATTGATTGATTGATTGATTGATCAGATTAACACATTTTCCAGCACTAAAGCTGGAGCATTAGCATTAGCATCTAACTGCTGCAGCAGTGCTATCCGGGGTTAGCAGCAGGCTACAATCCAATAATACTCACCACCTCTAAACAGGGAAATAGCGGTTAGCAGCTAATGCTAATGCTACTTCAACCCCAGTGCTGGAGAACTAAACTGAAACTCCTAAATAACACTGTAATTTGGTGGAGAGGGCTTACTGCTCTTAAAACCTGATTGGTTAAAATTCATACTTAAGACGCACTGGATAAAAAGGCGCACCGACGATTTTTAAGAAAATAAAGGACTTTTAGTGCAAAAAAACAGTTCTACAAAAATACAGTACTACATAATTTGAATTTATAAACTGTCTCTAAAACTATGTCAAAATTTCTTGATGAAAAGAGCACCAAAAATACTTCAAAATGACCAGAAATAAATTTTTTACTTTTTTTTTTTTTTAATTAATTAATTAATTAACTTTTTACATTGACTTCTATTAAGAAGTTTAGAAGATTTTTTTTTCTCTCTCCTATGAAGTTGCTGTTTTGGAGATACTTATTTTTCATTGGACAGCAACGATATTTTTTTGACCCATTGTTTTTTGTTAATATAAGGATTTTCTTCACAGCATTCTCTGGAGTTTTAAGTGTGATTTAAAGAGAACAGGAGCACAGCCCCTCAGAGTTCACAGCACCAACACTCCGCACCAAAGTGAGAGGAGCTCCGGCCTAAATCTTCTTAAATAAACTCACATGCCTTCACTTCGCCGGCCAATTGGGCTCCTGCGCCAATCATATGACCCTGAGGAATTCTACAGAGCGGTAGCAGCTCTCTGAGAGCCAGCGTTATACAGTCATCCCTCACAGCCTGCAGAACCCACTGCCAGATCATTAACACTTCACTGGAACGCATTAAGAGACGCCACCATGCTTCTGCTGCTTCAGACATTCTTACACTGTGGTCTCTGGATCTGATAATAAAATAAAAAAACACTGTCTATATATAAAAATCATTTATCAGACACACCATTTGTCTGTACACGCCATCCAGCACACCAGGTACTGTCTGAAACCTCACTCAGAGGAACGGTTTCTGCCAAACTCCACCACTTCCGTCCAAATCTGCAGGAGACCTGGCAACCGAGAAGGTTTAGAGAAGCTCTGTAGCAGAGGGGTGCCATATCCTATCACACATTATTACTGTGACACAGTAATTTCATGATTTTTTTAAATCTATCATACATAGTGATAAAAGCAGTTTTCTCTCTTGAATTGTATATGCATGTTATGCATGCAACACATATTCTGCATTTTAAGATATTTCCATTTTGTATTTTTGTATGTTTTTCTGCAATTACACTATATTATTTTTATGCTACATTATTCAGAAAAATGAGTCATGGTAAGTTACTTTTGTTAACAAAAAAATAGACAAAACTTCACCTGCATTTTTGTTTGTATTTAATATTTAAAACTACACTGCCTGGCCAAAAAAAAAAAGTCACACACTCTAATATTTGGTTGAACCACCTTTAGCTTTGACTGCAGTATGCATTCACTGTGTACTGTGTACAATCCAGTGCTGCATTAGTTAATTTTTCACCAAGATCTTGCAGCAGCATTGATGATGGTAGAGTCTGACCACTGCACAAAGCAGCTCTTCTCCATCCAGCACATCCCAAAGATCTGGACTCTGTGGTGAACTCTCTCTCAATCCATGTGTGAAAATGATGATCTCATGCTCCCTGAACCTTCTGAACTCTTTCACAATTCCAGCACCATCAATCCTGACATTGTCATCTTGAAATATGAAGAAAAAATAATCCATAGATGGAATAACCTGGTCTATATTCAGTATATTCAGGTATTGAGGTCAGCTGACCTCATTCTTTCAGCACATACTGTTGCTGAACCTAAACCTGCAGAGACCAACTGAAGCATCAACCAACCCCACATCATTTACGTACTTAAATCCAGGTGGAGACTCTTTTTAACTATAGGAAAGTTGACATTTATTAGGTTGCAGTAGTGTATTTCTAAAATTAATAAAATATATTTCAGCGTTTTTTTTATCATATCTTCAAGAATAATCAACTCAATAGTTCTACCACTGAACTATGAAGTGCTGTGAAGTGTTGACTATACGAGAATCTGAAAAGCAATAAGCTTAAAAAAACTCCAAATACCACCATCTGCCAGGAAACTAAATTAAAGGTGCTTATATTAATGCACTTAAACAAAACTCACATGGTAGGTGTTGTGAAAGATCAACACCAGCAGATGACATGTCTCTCCAAACCATCACTGATCATCAGTACATTTTACATTTCATTTAAAGTAAATGAAGGGAGCAGAGTCTGGAGGAAGAGTGGAGAGACACACAGTCCAAACTGCTCGAGGTCTAGTGTGAAGTTTCCACCAATCAGTGATGGTTTGGAGAGTCATGTCATCTGCTGGTGTTGATCTACAGTGTTTTATTATCAAGTCCAGTAAAAGTCAGTGCAGTGTTTTCCCACAAAATCTTTTATTAAACAGTGATAATGGAACTGTGGTACAATCGGTCTACGACCGCAGTACAGAAGTGCCAATATTGCACGTTACAGCACTCCCTCTCATATATTATTGCTTATTATACCACAGTTAGTTCCGAGCCCGCAATGTGATTGGCTGAGATGCGTTCTATGAGTGCTGTTATCAGCCGGTAATGCACTGTAACCGAAGCTCTCCATATATATCACTTCACCACATACAGGTAACCTAGCAACGATTCAGCACTTACAAACCAAATACACACTAGGGCTGGGGCGACGCGTCGACATAATCGACGTCATCGATTACAAAAATACATCGATTTGCATAACGTGCGTCGGCGCGTCGTAAACATGGCGGCGCCTGTGGAGAGCATTAGAGGTTAGATCGGGCCCAAAAATTCCAACTGGCTGTTTTCGGGCTGTTTTAATGAGCGAAATATGATCAGAATTATGTTAATTAACACGGTAACATAGAAGCATAGAACTATTATTTAATTAAAATGATTTTTAAGAACAGCTAAACACAGTTCTGCAGGTCAAACGCGGAGGAGTTCACGTGCGAGAGACAGAGAGAGAGAGAGAGAGAGAGAGAGAGAGAGAGAGAGACACAGAGAGAGAGAGAGAGAGAGAGAGAGAGAGAGAGAGAGAGAGATTTGCGTGTTCTGCTGAGAACTACTCACAGGTGAAGGTTCTCTTTGATCTCCTCGTGCTCCGATTCTAGTCCCATTCATAATTCTGCAGCTCCCTCAGTGTTTTCTGCCGTATTTTGCGGCTAGCGCGAGCGCTTACAACACATAACACCGCGGACCGCGAGGTGCCGCCGCGTTTGTGCCGAATCCGACTCTCTGCTGAATCTGACTCCCGCTTCGCGGACAGAATCGGCACAACACCCCCGCTGTAGAACTGCGGTAGTGAAAACAGCGCTTATAAATAAATTAGTTTAGTTTCACTTTCAGTTTTCGTTATTTTTTTTTTAAATAAAAATATAATTAAAAAACAGACGCCTACATCTCGGACTATTTTCTGGAGCCCGGGTCGGATTTACGGGCGGGCCTCGGGTCATGTCGGGTTCGGGCAGAGAATCTAAGCTCTAGAGAGCTTGGACTCCGGAGAGCAATCTCCAGCTACAAAAAAACGCCAGCGGGCATCTAAAGTTTGGGAGCATTTCACACAAAAGGGCAACAATGTGGTCCTCTGCCATATGTGCAAAAGGAGCACTTGAAGCGCAAAAATCCAGGAGCACTATGTCAACAGGGTCACACAGTAAGTTACCGTTTACATCAGGGTCTCCGCGGGTGTCCTTAAAAAGACTTAAGGCTGTCTACCAAAGATTTTAAACCTGCCACAGGCAGAAATTATACATTTGTGGTTTATATTTATATATATAGTTTCCAGAAACAGTAGCATTATTCATAAGTTCAGGTGTTTAGCTAAGCTAGCTGCCTTAAGTTATTTTAGCTAGCGCCGTCGGCGCTGCGGTGTCACACCGTTTTCTGTCACCGTCGGAATTTTGTGACCAGTGCTCACGGTTATGAGCGTTCATTGGCAAAACGGAAGCTTTCTATACCTACACCTTACCCTCAGCCCTAAACTGAACCGTTTTGGCCAGTCGGGGTAAACATTAGAAACGAACACGTTTCGAATCGGCCAGTGCACCGGTCTGCTGAGAACTACTTGCCAGTGGTCACAAAATCTAGCGGTCACAGAAAACAGTGCAACACAAGGTTGTGGTGTATGGGAGCTTATCCATTTTTAGCGTAATAGATCTAAACAACGTGCTGTACATGTAAGTGATTATAAGTGTGGGGTTTGGTTTAGTAGGCTTGTGTTGTTGTTGTTGTTGTTATTATATATAAATATAGTAATTTATCGTTTGCTTTAAAACGTAAAATAATAATTATTTAAATATGTTTCTCAATGAATAGATTAGTCGACTAATCGAAAAAAATAATCGTTAGAATAATCGTTTAAAAAATAATCGTTAGGGACAGCCCTAATACACACTGAATGCGGTATTATTAAATAGCACTGAGAGACGCAGGATCCCATTGCAGAGGCAAACTGCAGACATGCTAAGCCATGTCTCCAAAAGGCGGCGCAGACAAAGACGTCAAATGAACAAAAATAAATAAGCCCAGTGATTCAAAAATGCTGTGCATTATTACACACATTATCAGCCACCAATATCAGTTTAAGGTTTGTAATTATTAAAAATAAAAGCTTAAGTGTATATTTTTCTAGTTAATATAGGGCATTTTAAGCTGGGGGGGGGGGGATTTTTTTTTCTTTCTAAGCCAATTGAGCACTGGACTTTAATCTACACCGATTTCTTTCCTAAAAACAGTTTCTTTGAAAATAAAGAAGAAAATAGAGGCAACCACGCTAAACTAGCAACGCTGCAGCGCTTACAATCCAAACAGCGCAGCTACAAACCTAGAAGTAATGGAACTATTTTAACTGGCGGAGTTTTTATAACCAAACAGATCCTATTTTCTCCTCCTCTTTAACTCAAAATCTTTTAATAAACAGCGATAATAGAACTGTGGTATAATCAGCCTGCAGCCTCGTGCCTATGACCGCAGCACAGCAGTGCCAATATTACACATTATATCACGAACCTCAAGTGTATTATTGCTTAATTAACAGATTAGCTGCTGCGCCAGAAGTTCTAACACATAATAAAATAAAGTAAATAGTGATTAGATAAATAAGAACTCAGAACCGCCAAAGAAAGTAACAACAGAGACAAGAATCAAGATATCTTGTGTTTAAATAGCACCAGAAATAAACCACACAATAATCCAACTGCTAGTTTCACAATTAGTGCAATAGAAAAGAGAAACCATTAATTTCAATCCCTTTAGACAGTGTGTGTGTGTGTGTCCTGCAGGCTTGTCTTGTGACGTTAAACCTAAAAAGCTAGTGTTGTTCGTCTGTTCTAACTCAGAACCCTGAGGTCAAATATAAAAACACACCAATCTCACTCCACCATCAGAGCAGCTCCTCCTGCAGCTCTACAGAAACACACAGTGAACTACAGCTGCTCTAGCACAGCGTCTCGCTACAATACACAACCCTGCAGATTATTTTCATGTTTATATTGCCAGAAACAATGCAAAAATGACATTAATTTAAAGAAATATATCAAATAATGACATTTATATTGATGTGTTTCCTCTAATGTTTGGGCTTTTTCAGCTGCAGAACGCTGCTGTGTACAGAGCAGGCAGGGAGTGAGGGAGAGAGCCGGCAGAAATATCTGACAAATGGATCATTATAATCCTGTAGAAGTTTGTACTGTACAAAAAAAACACCTTTAGACTATAAAATGTATTCACTGTTAAAAAAAAAATGTCTAACGCAAGCCAGTTAGCATAACAAGCTAACACATTACAGTAATTCTAGCTCAGCTCTGTGGAGTCGACCGCTTGTCTCGCTCTGTCCTTAATGACGAAAAATGAGAACAGCACTTTATCTAAGGAGCTTCTTTTGCTGTTCCTCACTGTATGAGTGTTTTTTATCAGAGTAAAAAAGAAAAACAACAGCAAACATCAATTATTCACTCACAAAAGAGACAAATGGAACTGCGCAATCAATCCACAGCTCAAATTCTGTACAACTTCCTTGGTACAGAATAATTTATTCAGCACAAGAGATGAAACTCCCTAAAACTCTGGATTCAAGGTGAAAGTAAACTTCAAGAGCAAAAACCATAGCCCTGTTTAAATATATTAATATTGTAGCATGAAATACAATTAATTTAATTTAACTGTTAACTGGAGAAAGAGGGGAATTGTGGCTGATTTTAATACTATAATGTCTCTAATGGCTTCAATAATAACATACTGTAAACTGATATTAAACTTGTCTTACTTCTGAAATAGAGCTTTTAAGAAACATCTCTTTGAATACTTAAAATGCATTGAGTATTTTAAGTCTGTTTATATTGTTTATTAAACACATTTAGTTTTGAAAAGAAAGCAGTGATAAAATTGTTTTTCTCTTTTTAAGGTCTATTGTTTATATTCCTCTGCTATTTTTCTGATAATAAAGTCTGATTTCTTCATATATTGTGTATATATTTTGTGGAACAAAAAAAAACCCAATAGTAATCAAATGTAAAGCCTTAATGTTTTACATTATATGTACTCCTAACAGTAAGTCTCAAATCTATATAAAAGCCCAGTTATAAAATATATATATATATATATCAATAATAATACAAATACTGTGATATACTGTAAAACTGTCAGAATCTTAAAAATATCATGGTATATATTTTTAAAATAGGGGAAGGGGTTAGTCAGGCTAACAGGCGAGTCTATAAGAACTAGCAATAAAAGCGCTAATAATCACACAAGGATCTTATTCCCAGCATAAGTTGGTGGACCTACCTCATTCAAATGACTGCAGAATCCAGTCTGACCTCCTTCATAAACAGATCAGGACCCACAGCAGATTATAGACCGTCTCAACACTCCTGTCTGAAATAAAGAGACGCATTAGGATTAGTCAGCATTTCCAGAAGTCCTCGCTGATAAACTAACACAGATTCATGAATATGATACAATATACAACTGCATATTATGCTTTCATGTTAATACACCGCCTAGCCAAAAAAAAAAATAAAAGTCTCCACCTGGATTTAAGTGAGTAAATGATGTGGGGTTGGTTGGTTGATGCTGCAGTTGGTCTGCAGGTTCAGGTTCAGCAACAGTATGTGCTGAAAGAATGAGGTCAGCGACTACCTGAATATACTGAATATAGACCAGGTTATTCCACCAATGGATTATTTTTTCTTCATATTCCAAGATGACAATGTCAGGATTCTTGATGCTGGAATTGTGAAAGAGTTCAGGTTTCAGGGAGCATGAGATCACCATCATTTTCACACATGGATTGAGAGAGAGTTCACCACAGAGTCCAGATCTTAACCTCATTGAGAATCTTTGGGATGTGCTGGATGGAGAAGAGCTGCTTTGTGCAGTGGTCAGACTCTACCATCATCAATGCTGCTGCAAGATCTTGGTGAAAAATTAATTAATGCAACACTGGATTAAAATAAATCTTGAGACATTGCAGAAGCAATCAAAGATAAAGGAGGTCCAACCAAATATAAGCATGTTTGACCTTTTTTGTGTCAGTGATATGTTTTCTTAAGTATAACAAAATCATTTATCACAGTTATTTCTGGGACAATAGTTCGCCCAAAAAATATCACTGCTTGTAGAAACTTCACACTAGACCTCGAGCAGTTTGGACTGTGTGTCTCTCCACTCTTCCTCCAGACTCTGCTCCCTTGATTTACTTTAAATGAAATGTAAAATTTACTGATGATCAGTGATGGTTTGGAGAGACATGTCATCTGCTGGTGTTGATCCACTGTGTTTTATTATCAAGTCTAAAGTCAGTGCAGTTTTGTTTTCCCAGAAAATCTTACAGCACTTTATATTTCCTCCTGCTGATAACTGCTGAATTTTCCAGCAGGATTTGGCACACTGCCCTCACTGCCCAAAGTCTTATATAATATTTTCATTTTCTTAGACACTGATTTTTGGGTTTTCATTGGCTGTAAGCTTCATAATCATCAACAATAAAAGTGTTTGGTGTTTAATACCAGCCTGCATTTCAATAACAGCTGATTTAATAAGAATATATGAGATGAAGATCAGCTTCAGTGGATTAATAATCAATAGATTTGATCAGATTATAGTATATTTACGGTATATAACATGTTGTTTATGTGGTATAGGGAAGTAAACAGAGAAGGAGGCTGTATCCAGTGTGAATTGGGATCAGTCTGTACTCACGAGCCCTGCAGTCAGAACCCGAACCTGAGGAAGGGAGGGAGGTGTGCTGACCCGGTTGGGCCGGGGGTTCGGGAGTTCGTCGCTGCTGGCTGGGCTCGGCGGTTCTGAGGGGAGGAGCGGCCGGGCGGACAGGCTGCCTCTGCGGCTACACTGCAGGCCCGGCCCGGCCGCCGTCCGCCCGAGCACCGCAGCTCCTCACCCGGCCTCAGAGCCCCGAGCCCCCGCCACCCCGCGCCGCATACCCGCAGACCCGAGCCCGGGACCCGCCCGCGCGGTATTTACCTGTAAACATGCCTCACGCGCTGCTGTCCATCATATCCCGCACCTGCAGGTAAACACTCGCGCGACACCAGGCGGAAGCGCGAGCGGCAGCTGCTCCTCACGTGACAGAGCGAGACAGCGGCGAGGAAGGAGACAAAATAAAAGTCCCCCTGCCTGTTCATAATAATAATAATAATAATAATAATACTTATATTAATATTGATAATACTAAAACTACTACTAATAATAATAATAATAACAATAACATCCTTATTTTAATTAATTACTACAGAACTTAAAATTATGTATCATGTAACGTTAGCTAATAGTTATAATTTAGCAGACAACTATACTATTAGACGTAGTTTTCTATTTACTACTATATTTTGCTATTTGCATAATAAAGCTATATATATATATATATATTTTTTGTCCTTGTATTGCTGTATATTTCCCTACACTTTTGTCCAAATTTGTCTTAAACACAGTTAGTGTGCTTTTTTCTCTCAATATTATTTTCTCTATATTGCAATACACCAGATTACTCACTATATTGCAGGCCTGTTCGAGGATGCCCCACAGATGATCAATAGGCTTCAGGTCTAGATATAACCTTGGCCAGTCCATCACTTTTATCCTCAGATTCCTCAGCACAGCATTGGTCATTTTGGAGGTGTGTTTGTGGTCATTATCATGTTGGAAAACTGCAGTGTGGCCCAGTTTCTGAAGGGAGGAGATCATGAAGTTTGTACACGTTGTATCTAAGCTGAAAGATGTTTGATTTAAGGTAGATATGTTTAGTATTTAGGTTTTTGGCTACTCTTCCACTGATCATCTGTGATGCCCTGCCAGAATATTTATACAGAAATCTGTGCAGATTAAAGACCACCTCACTCCAGAGTCCACCTAAATCAGGTCTTCTGAAAGAGGACACTGAGGACTCGTGGGTGGAAAGAGACAGAAAAAGAGAGAAAGAAAGAGAGTGATAGAGATAGAAAAGGAGATAGATAGTGATAGAGAGAGAGAGATAAAGAGAGAGATAAAGAGAGAGTGAGGAAGAGAAAGAAAGGGAGAGAGATACCTATTCTAATATATATATATATATATATATATATATATATATATATATATATATATATATATATATATATATATATATATATATTACACACTGTCTAACTTGCTCTTCTTTGCACACTTTTAGTACTTTTCTTCTTATTTATTTTTTATAACTTTTTATTTTTGTAGTTTTCTATTAACATTGTTTTGTATTATGTCTTAAATGTATTTCTTATATTTAAATTTTAGATTTAGATAGTCCAGTAGAGGACCACTCTTAATAATACTAATATTATTTTAGTAATATTGATTCTGTTTTATATGTCATATTTTGAAAATATTGCTTGCAATACTTTTTATTTTTTATTATTTATTTTATAAACTTCTGTAAAGTTTTAAATCTGTGGTGTCACAGTGAAACAGCAGAGGGCAGTACACAACTATGCAATATAATAAAAGCTGTCGGTGGCTGGCCACTAAAAAGACCAATTAAGGAGGTTGGGGACACTGAGAACAGTGAACACAACAGTACTACTGTACTATGCAGGATTACAGTGTAATGCTGTTACTGTAATATTACTGTTACTTATACCTATAACACTATGGGTGTACACTAAAAACAAAGGTGTAACAGTATACCTACTTATTAATTTCATTTTTCTTCTGAAATCAAGGGTATTAAAAATAGTTTATCCTGCTTTTGTTGGAGTAACTATCTCTACAGTCCAGATTTTGAAACATTGCTGTGAGGATTTGATTACATTAAGTGACAAGATATAAAATACTAAGGACAGAATGTTAGATGAGATGATCCACAAATAATTTTATACCCCTCTATATGCCCATACCTGGCATTTGGCATGGTGCCAACCCTATGTAGGACGCTTCGTGATGCTCATTGCTATCTTACACACTGCCAACAGTCTATTTTCCCTCCTGCATCATTTAAATAGCAATTCAAGAAACCAAGAAGCACTTCATATTAAACCCTCTTTTAAGACATGTTCATGAAGTTATTTGGACAAAGTCACTCTCACATTAAGATAAAGAGATCTCACCAGCTCTATTCTTACCAGTTTCAGAATGGGCTCGGTCACTTTTATGCAAATAAGCTGTTGCTGGCCACGCCCCATGTTAATTCTGAGTGTTTACTACACAGTAGTGTTATAGCTTGTGCTAAATGTCAAAACACAAACAAGCTAGCTTGTGCTTAAGTGTTCTGACTTGCCACAGACAGTAGGTATAGATCCCTCCCTCAGACGAAGTCTGCTGGCTAATCCTTGTATTACTAAACCAAAATGACTGAAATGCTGGGGGATTTATACTCTCTCAATGCACACGTCTGGCATTAGGCATGGTGCCAACAGATTTATGGATATCTTTGCAATGCGCTTTGTGATGCTCATTACTATCTCACACCCAGCCAACAGTCTATTTTCACGCCTTAATCCTGCGTTGTTTAAATGGCAACGGTGCTTCTGAATATATCTATGTTGATGGGCGTGGTGGTCTTAAAATGGGGTGTGTTCAGGTCAGAGGTGACCTGATTATAGAAAGTTCCGGCTTCTCATTGTTTAATAAAACCCCTTTCCAGATAAATCTCTCCATCCAGATAGAAAAAAAACTCCAGCAAGAACATAGCAGACATATGTAGCCTAGTATGAAGACGATCTCAAGAGAACTCCAGACAAACTCCAGTTCAACTAAGCTTCTTTAATATATTTACATTCTACTGAAATACATTCATTCAAAAATCGGCATATATGCAGCTGAAACACTGGGGAACAGTCTAGAGCAAAATCCCAAATTATATTATCAACATTTATTACATTTTCATATTTTAACATTATAGTCATTATGGCTTTTAGTAAAATGTGTTGGGGGAGGGGGTGTAGTGCACTATAGGACTCTGTGGGTGTGGCCTAAGCTTTTGTTCTTATTGGCTTTATTTTTTCTCCTTACATTACTTTTTTACTATAAGTAGTTTTGAAAACAGTACTTTTACTCTTTTACTTAAAGAGTAAAAAGCTTGAGTTGATACACTTTAACTTCAGTTGCTGGAAATCACAGGTAAGCCACTAACTAAATACAGTCTAAACAGATTGTATTGTCAACAGTTATACATTCATTGCTATCTTTGTACAGGCCCAGTGGACATACACATACACCCCCCACTTGTTATGCTCACATGAACAATGCTATGCAACATTTACATCAACAATAAACAGGATGAACAAGCATCAAACAAGAAAATCAGTTTCCTCTGCTGAGAAGCGTTTGTTGGACACGTCCAGGTAGCTGCACTGGTAAAATAGCAATCCCCCAAAGTCTTAAAGGAAATGATAAGCAAGAGACATGCTGATTGGTTTATTTAATGTTACACGTTACACCCAAAACAAAATACTTTCAAGATTAATTAAGAGAATAAGTACATGCTATTTGCATGTTTAGAGCCGAGCAAGGTGTACTTTTCCTGTAGTTATGATAGCAAAGACACACTGACACTCCCTAAATCAAGCTGCACGGTGCACACGGTTGACGACTCGCCTATAGATCATTAAAATAGGGCACAATATATATAAAGTAATTAGAAATAATTCTGCCTTCATTAGAAAGGGGTGTTCACACACACACACACACACATATATATATATATATATATATATATATACAGTATTTGGATATGTTTTTATTTGCAGTGTATTCTTCAGCAGTCAGCGTCCCGCAGGCCTTTATCTGAATCCTCATCACGAGCCCGAGTCCTGGCAGAAATTGTCCGTAACCAGGCAGAAGGTGGCTGGTGTGGAGATGAGCGCGCTCTCTCCCGGGGGCGGGGGGGCGGGGGCACTTCACCAGCCTTATGGATGTGCCCCCCTGCGGGGAGGAGCACCGCACCAAATGGCCGTCACATGTGGAGGTCTGCTCGCATAACAGCCAACAGAGAACATAATTCAGTTCCTGATTACTGCAGTTCCACTGCTGCATGTGGGCCAGATCTGTGATCAACCCCCACAAACCCGGACACATATATATATATATATATATATATATTGAAAAAACACTATCGGGTTTCCCTTTATTTTTGCCATTTAACCCTTGTGTGGTGTTCATATTTTTGTTACTCGTTTACTTTGTTACTTGTATTTAATTCAGCAAAATTAAGCAATTCTACATTAAAATGCTTTACACATGCTTGCTTCACCTAAATTGCAAGTAATATAAACAGCTTACATGGTTAATATTTGCCCTTTACCTTTCTTATGTTACATTTCTTTTAAAAAGTGCTACTCTTTTTTATATTAGTTTTTAATAAAATGTAAAAGAAAATGAATTAAACTCAAGATATGAGTAGAAAATTTGTTTAGTTTCAAATTTATAAATGAAGCAATGTTTATCAGCCCTTGGCCAAACATACTGTATGTAATATAAATGTGTGTGTGTGTGGGGGGGGGGGGAGTTGTGTACAGTGTGTGTTTATCGAAAATGTGTTTTGATATATGTTTTTCACAAAAAATGAGCCAATGCCAATGAGTTTGAGTTTATGAATTTGAGTGATATTTTTTTACTATCATTTGATGAAAAATGAAAACGGGTCCCACAGACCCGAACACCACACAAGGGTTAAAGGTCTTTTAAATTCATTTTAAAATATCTATGTCACACTATATCCTGTGTCTGTCTTGTGTTTTTTCCTCTTTTGGTTCTATGTGCTTCGGCCCTCTGTTTTCCTGTCTTGTGTTCCCAGCCATGTGTTTTTTTTTTCTAAGCACATGGACTTGTTTTGTTTTTGTCCTGTCTCCACCCTAGCCCCACCCTAGCCATTAGTTTTGTCAACTTGTGTCTTGTTTGTAACCCCGCCCCCTCGTTTCCTGGACCAGGTGTTCCTCACCCTCCTTGTGTATTTAAGCCCCTCTGTTTCAGTGCTCAGTGTGGAGTTTTTTGTGTGCTACTTTGCTGTGTATGCATGAGGTTTGCTTTTTGTTTTAGTAATATTGTTTTCTTAATTTTGATTGGGTTTTTTGTTCTAGTCTTAGTTATTTGGTTTCCTGGTTTAGTTTTTTTAAGTATTTTGCATTTCCAGTGTTTGTTTTCTGTTTTGCTTTTGTTTATCTTGTTTCTTTATAATAAATTTAATAACTGCAATTACATCCTGTGTGATAGTTTAGTTGTGTCTCTAGTATGAATGAATGCCACGCGAGCCGTGTTTTGTGAAACAAAAAGTGCTCAGGTGTTTCTATTTAGCCCTGCTTTATTTCACTGAATTAGTGGTCTCTGCAGAAAGACAGGATTTTGGCTTGTGCTCATGAATATTCATACATGCAAATATATCACCTCTGATTGGCTAACAGCGCTGCAGCAGAGAATGCCGACCTGCCTTCAGCCCACAGTTAATTTTATAGCTCTAAAACCCAAAGGACAAAATGTTTTCAGAGATACAGCCTTAGTTATAAAGATACAGCACTGAGTGCTAGATAAAGTTAACCATTCAACTACACTTAACTTCAGACTCTTAGTGAGGCGAGCAACTTAAGGCACTTGGAGATTCAGTGCTTGGCGCAGTTTTACCACGTCGAATTTGCTCTCTATCATTAAATGCAAACAACGCCTGCTTTGACCGGTGTTCTGTCAAGTTGTGCTATCGTGTCAACTGCTATCGGTAAAATGCAGAATCAACCGGAGATCCAATTTAAATCTACAGTTACTTACACAAGATAGCTAATGCTAACCCCTAACTTAGCTATAGCTCCTTATGCTGTAGCCTGGGTTTAGCTCCACCTGTGGGCATTCCTGAGCCGAGGTGGGCGAGGCCATGAAGTCACTGCTTGACGTAGACACCCTAACGTCTAAAGTAATCTTAGTATTGTAAAATATATTAGTATATTGTAAAAAAAAACAAAAAAAACTTGAGGTTTGGAAATGGGTTTTAAAATAATGTCAATTTCCAATTTTCAAGTCTTAGTCAGATGGAGTCTTATGGAGTTACTGCTGTTACTCTCTACTGCAGCAGCATTTACACACTTACACACTTACAGCACATTCACACTTTCATCATCATAATAACTAGAAAAAGACACAGATAAAACACAGAGAACTCTGTAACTATTAAAAGTAGAAGTTCTTTTCTTTAGATTAGAAATTACAGATAAAGCCAGAGAGCGGTGAGTACTGTTTCCTACACCTTCAAATAAAGACTCTTAGAAACTGGAGAAAAAAAACTGCTACAGGAAGACGTCTGGCTGACCCACATGGAAACAGCAGCTTTAGCCTTTAGCTCAGATTAACATGATTAAGAACTGAGACTCAGTTTCAGCAGAGAAGAGAAGAATTAGAATTAGAGTTAATCTGACAGGAGGAGATGTGAGGTAATGTGAGGGGTGTTATTTTTATTTTTAGATGATTAATTCCACATATTCTGATTAATGTTGTATATTTTACTTGATGTATTATAATGTATATCAGATTTCCGTATGGGCAGCTCAGTCTGCAGTAATCACAGGCAGGGTGGTGATGATTAGAAGTGGGCGGAGACTCTCTCAGTGCTGCTGAATGAAGCTTTAGAGTGATTGATTACTGATCTGAGATGAAGTGACAGGTTAGAGGAAGGTAATCAGAGTGTGTATTAATTAATCGGCTGCTGCATATGGAGTCTGTGGAGTGTGGATTCAGCCCCATACTGCAGACGTCCTGATGAAGGTGCAACCAGCATCAAACTTGAGGCAGACACACGCAGATACTTATCATAAAGTTTATTAAACAAGTGGTTAAACTTACAGTCGCAAGAAAAAGGATGTGAATCCTTTGGGATTATACTTGGATTTCTGGATGAATTGGTCATTAAATGTGTTCTGATCTTCATCTACGACACAACAATAGACAAACACAGTCTGCTTAAACTAAAACCACACAAAACATTATATGTTTGCATGATTTTATTGAACACAACATATTAATATTCACAGTGAGGGTGGAAAAAGTATGTGAATCTTTGGATTTAATAACTGGTTGATCCTCTTTTGGCAGCAAAAACCTCAACCAATCGTTTCCTGTAGCTGCAGATCAGACCTGCAGAACGGTCAGGAGGAATTCTGGATCATTCCTCTTCACTAAACTGTTTCAGTTCAGCTATAATATTCTTAAGATATATGGTGTGAATTGATCATTCTCTTGAGGTCATGATGCCACAGCATCTCAACTGAGTTTGAGGTCAGGACTCTCCAGAAAGCGCTGTGTTTATTTTCTTCTGTTGAAGTCGTTTGGTTGTTGATTTACTTCTATTTTATGGGTCGTTGTTCTGTTGCATCATCCATCCTCTGTTGAGCTTCAGTTGGTGGACAGATGGGGTTAAGTACAGAAATTTCTGTAAGGCTTCAGCTGATAGGATTCTTCCTCACCTCATTGATCATTCTGTGCTGAGCTCTTGCAGTCATCTTTACAGGACTTTACCACGCCTTGGGAGAGTAGCAGCAGTGTTGAACTTTCTTCATTTGTAGAGCGTCTGTCTTACTGTGGACACATGAACATCAAGGCTTTTAGAGATACAGAGCAAGATCTTACCAACTCTGCCACATCTGTTCAATCCCATAGCAACATCTTAGCAGCCACCTAGAAACACCTCACTATCCATCTAGCAACACCTTTGCAACTAACAACTTTACCATAGCAACATCTAAGCAACCACCTAGCAACACCTAAAGAACTGCCAAGCAACACTCTAGCAACAAGCTATAGTAAATATACTAAATATACTTTAGCAAGTTTGTGTACAAAACTCTATTAGCCAAATATACAAAATTGTTAACATTAAACCAAAGCAACATCCTATCAGAACAACATAGAACCCTACAGCTAAAGTGTTTTACACCATAGCATCCACCCAGTGATACCTGAGAAAGCAACCCATTACTACAGTGACTGCCTAGTAACACCTTATCGACCACCAAACAACAAACTCCTATACTATAACACCTTAGCACACTACTTGCCACACCTGTGCAATCATCTAGCAACATCTTAGCAACCACCTAGCAACACCTTAGGATCCAAATAGCAACACCTTTGCAACTAATGACTTTACCACAGCAACATCTTAGCAACCATCTAGCAACACCTTAGCAACAAGATATACTAGATATACTAAACTGCTGTTTATTATTAGCCAAACATACAAAATTTGTAGTCCAATTGTTAATGGGCTCCAATATTTAAACAGAAAACATATTAGCAAAAAACAAAGCAACATCTTATCAAGACAACATAGAACCCAACAGCTAAAGTATATTACACCATAACAACCACCTAGTAATACCTGAGAAACCAACCCATTACCATAGCAACATTTTAGCAACCACCAGGCAATACTCTAAAACTGCCCAGCAACAACTTAGAAATACCATAGCAACTACCTAGCAACACTGTAGAAACAAATTCCATTGCAATACCTTAGCACCCACATAGTAATACCCAAGAAACCAACCCATTAGCACAGTGACTGCCTAGCAACAACTTAGCTGTCACCAAGCAAGAAACACCAATACTGCACCTGTGCAATCACCTTGCAACACCTTAGCAACTAACAACTTTACCATAGCAACATCTTAGCAACCACCTGGCAACACCTAGCAATAAGATATAATAAATATACTAAAGCAAAGATCTGAATTATAATGAACAGACACGTTTCTGCATTCTGAGCTGTTTTTCTCTCAGAGTTGTTATGTAAAGGGTTAATCTGAGGGGTTATCCTCTCTGCAGGGTGTCAGGGTGCTCCTCAGTCTGTCAGTTCTGTAGATTCTCTTTCTCAAGCCAAACCCTGAAGAGGTTTTCAGACAGCAGGACCAGTCAGAGCTCCTTTACAGGATCTGAATACCCTTTAACATACCTGCAGAGATACCTGAGAGTACCTAACTTTTGTAGAATCACGAGAACCCCACCAGAGTAGAGCTGCTACTTCTCTAGTTTGTATCTGGTTTCTCTGGTCCAAGGAAAACTACAAGTACAACACAATGCATCACAACAAACCATGGCTGCATATAGAAACCCTAAAAGTACCTTATTTTTACCTACACATCATCCTACTATCCTCCGTGACCCGAAAAAATGATTTTGTGGTGCCATCTTCCCACCTGTCCGAATACCGGAGGAAAGAAGGAAGCCTGTGCTTAAAATCCTCACTGACACTCCTTCCAGTGGAGGATACGGCACAGTATCCTAATCAGGAAATGTTTTTAAAGATTTTGGAGTGACATATTTGTGGCCACGCCCACAAAGCACCTGAGCACGTTTTTTAATTCAGTGAATTTTTCATTAATGAATTTATTTTTTGAATTAAGTGTGTGTAGAAATAATACAACTTTATTAAAAACACTTACATGACTGTAGAATAGTGAGCTTATTATGAACAAATAAAAAATAGATAAATAAAACAAAATACAATACATAACACAAGGCTTCCACTTTTATTTGATGGGAAAATATTTCATAAAAGGTTGGAAATGTTTTATCTTCTCTGCAATGAATAGAATTCACAATTAACACAATTAAAATGATAGCTGTATATGTGGTGACTGCAGCAGCCGTGATTGGCTGGGTAATTCATTTACTGTGTAGGAAAAAAAAGAAAATACACTGAATGAGAATGTGTGTCCAAACTTTTGACTGGGACTGTATCTTTACTGTATTGTGTAGATAGAGCTACAGTAATGTACTGTATACAGTAAGGAGTACAGTGTGTGTATGTGTGTGTGTGTGTGTGAGGAAGGTGCTGAGTGAGAGCTCGCGCTCGGTCACAGAGCCGCTCACCTGATGTGCACCCGCAGGCGCGCGCGCGCCTCTCATTCAGTTGCTGCTCGCGCGCGCGAGAGACGGACACAGCCCTGCCGGCGGCGCGCGCCTCTCCTCCGGACTACCTGCAGCCCGAACCCCGCCGCGCGCTCCCGGTACTTTGATGGGGACTTGGATTACCGCGCGCGACCATGCCGGTGATGAAAGGACTGCTCGCGCCTCAGAACACCTTTCTGGACACCATAGCCACGCGCTTTGACGGCACACGTGAGTCACTACGGGCGCTTGCGTTAATTATCTAATCAATCAATTAGTTAATTAATTAACTAATCAGTCAATCAGTCAGTGTTTGTGTGGAGACTAAACTTTATGCATGTTGTTGGAGGGTTCTATGCTGGATTGGAAATGCTGGGTTGTTTGGTGGAACCCTTTTTGGTACTTTGCAGAACCAATTTGAATAGTCTAGGTTCTAGATCCAATTGGAAAAAAGAATCACCAAGTAAAACACCGGTAAAGTATCTCATTTTTTTTTTTTTAGTCTTTACAGTGGGTTGAAGCATTTTTCGGTACTAAACAGAACCATTTTAATGATTCTATGTTGTGGTGGAACCCTTTTGATGCTGCAGTATGTAGAACCATGCATCTTAAACAGGATCTAGGTTCTAGATCCACCTGTAAAAAAAAGATCACCAAGCAAAACACCAGAAAAGCATCCAAAGGGTTCTTTGAGCCTTTACAGTGGTGGAACCCTTTTTCAGTACTAAACAGAACCATTTAAATGGTTCTATGTTGTGGTGGAACCTTTTTGATGCTAAAGTAAGTAGAACCATTGTAAACTAGATCTAGGTTCTAGATCCACTTGGATAAAAATAATTACCAAGCAAAACACCAGTAAAGCACCAAATTATGTTTTTTTTTTTATTACTTTTGCAGTGGTGGAACCTGTTTAGGTACCAAATAGAACCATTTAATAGGTTCTATTTTGTGGTGGAACCTTTGTAATGCTACAGTAAGTATAACCATTTTAAACAGGTACTAGGTTTAAGTCTTTGCAAAAAAGAAAATACACAATAACACCTTAACAGTCTTATTAATGGTTGTGCTTACCGTGGTGGAACCATTATTGTGGTGCCATGCAGAACCATTTTAACAGGTTCTAAGTTATAGTAGAACCTTTTTCAGGAATATTTAGAAGCATTTAAAGAGGCTGTATGTTACAGGACCACCTGAAAAGCCACTTAAGGCAAAACACCACTAAAGCATCCAAAGGGTTCTATGCTGGACTGAAAATGCTGGGTTCTTTGGTGGAACCTTTTTGGTACTTTGCAGAACCATTTTAATGGAGTCTAGGTTCTAGATCCACTTGGAAAAAAAGAATTACTAAGTAAAAAAAATATATGTATATATTTTTATAGCCTTAACAGTGGTGGAATACTTTTTCGGTACTAAACCGAACCCTTGTTACAGGTTCTATGTTATGGTAACACCCTTGAACCTTTAATTCAATGTAAAGCCAAATAAAAAAACCCTATAAAGCCAATTTACCAGAAAACATTTAAGCATCCATATTATTCTTTGGGTCTTAACAACAATGGAAGCATTTCTCGTACTAATCAGGTTTTAGGTTCTGTTAGGACTCTTTTTGGTACAATGTAGAACAATTTTGACAGGTTCTTGATTATAGAACCACTTTGAAAGCCGTTTACCCAGAACAAACACTTTGAATGGTTATTTAATTTATAACAATGTTGGAACTATGGCTGGTGGTATTTAGAAACCTTTGCAAAGCCATTTAACCAGCCAAACACTGTATAAGCATTCAAATAGTTCTTGAGTCTTAAAAATGGTGGAACCCTTTTTTGGTACTTATGTAGAACCACCTAATTATGTTGTAGGTTATAGAACCTGTAGGAAAGCAATGTGACCAGGCAACCAGGTAGTTCTATGAGTCTTTCCAATGTTGGGACATTTTGTGGCACTATGTAGAACAATATTAGACAAATTCTAGATTATAAAACCAACTATAAAAACATTTGACCATGTAAAACATCAGTTGAGCACCTAGAGTCTTCTATTGGGTGCTATGTAGAACCATTTAAAATGATTCTACGTATTAGAACCATCTGGAAAGCTGTTTTACTTAGTAATAATAGTTAGAGATTGAACATAATGATTTTTTTCTGTCACATTTCTCACCACTAAATCAATTAAATTCCCTAAATGTACTTGGTCTTCATTTTTTAAGGAAAAACAAGAGGAGTGTGAGCCCACTGTGGCTCTTAAAAAGCTTAACTTTTCAGCAATAATTAAATAATTGAATAAACTACAGCCAGAGGTTGCACAACAATCTGTCCCATTCCCCCAGAGCAAGTGTCTCAGTCTGCCTTCATTGAGTTTACAGCACAGTCTTAAAGACCAGAAGCAGAGCAGATTTTCCCCAGTAAACCCAGGTTGTCCAGTAAGTGTGATTAATATCCCAACAGTAAAAAAGCAATTCACGTATTTAATTACCAAACTATTTACTTTTCTATCAAATCACATCAGATTACAATATCAGTGCTTAGTACTGTTTATTCCCTCTTTTTGATACAACTCTTTTTGGTACTATGTGGAACAATTTAGATTATTAAACCACATTGAAGGCCATGTATCCAAGAAAAACACTGTATATGTTTCTTTGCTGGTGCTATTTAGAATAATTTAAAGGGGTTTTAGATTACAGAAACATTTTCAAAGCCATTTAACCAGCCAAAACACTGTATAAGCATTCAAAAAGTTCTTGAGTCTTAAAAATGGTGGAACCCTTTTTTTTGGTACTTATGTAGAACCATTTTAGGTTTGAAAACCAGTTAAACAGCATTTTGACCAAGTAAACCATCAGTTGAGCATTAAGAGTCTTCTTTTGGGTGATATGTAAAACCAGTTAAGATGGTTCTAGACATAAGAGCCATGTTTCTCACCACAATTAAACAATTAAATGGCTTAAATATGTTTTGTCTTCCTTTTTAATTGAAAAAAGAGGAGTGTGACTCTGCCGCTGCTCTTAAAAAGCTTAACTTTTCATTAGTTAAAGTAAACACTGCAATAACTTAATAACTTAATAAATTATAATAAATAAAATAATTGTTTGTGGTAAATTATTTGATCTTTCGATGCTAAAAGAACTGGATTTTTGGTAGCAGTTTCTGCTCAAGCTTCCACAGAAGATCTAAAAGATTTTAAAGATCTCCAGCTTGGTCCTGTAGAACAGAGGGCTGGAAGTTTGCTGGGTCAGCACCAAGGACAGCACCCAAGAGGAAACCCCTTCATGTTCTGTTCTGGAAAGTTCAAGGCTGTCTAAGTCCGGTCCTGAAGGAGCAGAACCCTGCAGAGATGAGTAAATTCAGTTCAGAGATCATCGAGCTGGAGATCTGAATCAGGGCTGGTGAATAATCTAGACATCATGGCTTTATTCCACTCAGTTCTATAGAAATGACGCCAAGAAATTAAGCCAAATTGCATCCAAAGCCAATGTGCAACCTGTCCAATTCCCTCAGAGCAAGTGTCTCAGTCTGCCTTCATTGAGTTTACAGTGGTGAAACAGGATCTACAGTACTGTGCAAATGTGTTTTAGGCACCTGTGGGAATTTCAGTAAAGAAAAAGCTTCTTATCTGTGCAGTAAGTGTTTATTAGCTCAGTAAAACACTAAGTTTACAATAAATACAAACAGCAATTTTACAAAAAAGCAGAAAAAGCTTTTACAGCCCTGTTTTCCTTAAAACATCTCCTAATCTCTTCTCCTCATCTGAGTTCAATAGAGTTATTTATTTCTAGTTCTCATCATATAAATCAACACCTGGTTTGGTAAATTACCGGTAAATGTGGTAAATCAGGTGAGCTGCTGATGGAACTGAACATAATAATATACACATGCTGGCTGAGGAGCATCCAGGAGAAATCTGGAGTCTCTACACTTTGTTCTTCAGCTCGGCTCACAGTATATAACATACTTATAGTTAAAAATGAGAATTCTTGTTACATTTTACTGTATGTATGTTTATTTGCATCTGTTTAAATCATATCGTCGCTGTCCAATGAAAAACACTTATCTTCATTTTTGTCGATTTTTAGTTTATTACATAATTTGAACAGATAAACTGTCCCTTACACTGTGCTAAAATTTCTTGATAAACGGACCAATAGAAACTCTTCAAAATCACCTTAAATAAACTCTTTTTACATCGACTTTCATTGAAAGTTTACAAGGTTTTTTCTCTCTCCTGTAAAGTTGCTGTTTGGGAGATAAATGTTTTCCATTGGACAGCGACAAAATGTGGTGCTTTTTCCAGGTAAAAATACTCATATTGCTGAGATAAATGGATTGTAATTTGAAATGTAATTTACTTTGGTGCCTAAAACTTTTGCACAGTAGTGTATATTATGGTGGAACCCTTTTGATGCTCCAGTAAGTAAAACCATTTAAACAGGTGCTAGTTTTTAGTCTTTAGCAAAAAAAAAACACCTTAATAGTCTTATTAATGGTTGTGCTTACCATGGTGGATTCCTTATTGTGGTGCTATGCAGAATCATTTTAACAGGTCGTAAGTTATAGGAGAACCTTTTTCACGACAATTTAGAAGCATTTAAAAGGCCTGTATGTTAGAGAACCACCTAAAAAGCCCAAACACCACTAAAGCTTCCAAATGGTTCTTTGAGTCTTTACCTTTTTTGCTACTAAACAGAACCATTTTACCAGGTTCTGTCTTGTAGTAAAACCTTTTTTGGTGCTATGTAGAATCATTTAAATCACATGAAAAGCCACTTTACAACAGTGCTTCTGAATATATCTACACCAGTGGTTGTGGTGGTTTGGAAATGAGGTGTGTTCAGGTAAACACAGGCACGCCACTGACTGAATACAACCTAGACAAATGTCAACACTCAGACGTTCATTGCTATCTTGGTAGGAAATTGTCAACACAGGCAGTGCACAAACCCATAGCATGTGTCTGTGTCTGATATGCAAACTTTTACATCATCAATAAATGAAAAAATTGAAAGAGCATGAATGAGCAGGTCAGTTTCCTCTGCTGAAAAGCGTTTGTTGGACACGTCCAGGTAGCTGCACCGTTAAAATAGCAATATGCCAAAGTCAGAGCTCACCTGGCTCTTAAAGAGAATGATGAGGAAGAGACACTCTGATTGGTTTATTTCATGTTATGCCCAAAATTAAACACACTCATGATTGATTAAGAGAGTAAGTACATGACTTTTTCTCGGTTCAAACTGTGCAAAGTATACTTTTCCTGTCGTTATAATAGCAAAGACACACTGACACGGCCTAAATCAAGCTGCACGATGCACACAGTTTAATACTTGCCTAAAAATCACAAAAATAGGGCCCATCGTCAGAGTGAGGAGTATCGTCAGAGTGAGGTCAGGATTGGTCAGTCAGCACCATTGACAGCGCATGAGGGAGTTCCCTACATGTTCTGTTCCAAAAAGTTCAAGGCTGTAAAAGTCAGATCCAGAGTCCTACAGTCCTCCAGCACAATGAGCTCATGAGCTGGTGATTAAATTGCTGTACCAGGCTCTTTTTCAGTGTTTTGGGTTTTGGGTCTGACAATTTTTGCTCCAAACTGGTTGAGTTGTTCTGTGATTGGAGTTGTAGATAGTTTAGTTGCATAGTTTGAGGAAGAACCTCTAAATACAGTACCAATCAAAAGTTTGGACAATGGTTGGATCTAAAATTCAGTGTTTTTTTTTTCATTCTGCATTGCAGGGGTTGGACAATGTAACTGAAACACCTGTCGTCATTTTAGTGTGGGATTTTAGATTTCATGGCTAAACTGGAGCAGCCTGGTGGTCAATCTTCATTAATTGCACATTATTGCACCAGTAAGAGCAGTAAGAGTGTGAAGGTTCAATTAGCAGGGTAAGAGCACAGTTCTGCTCTAAATATTGCAATGCACACTATAACATTATGGGTGACATACCAGAGTTCAAAAGAGGACAAAGTGTTGGTGCACGTCTTGCTGGAGCATCTGTGACCAAGACAGCAAGTCTTTGTGATGTTTCAAGTGAATATTTGAGTAATGTTCTTATCCAGATTATGAGAAACAACAACTACTCAACTACGCACTCATTCACTTTACCAGCCTTAAGCTATATACCATATACCATATTTGCACTACTGTTATATACTATTTATACTGTCATTCCATCTCAATCACCATCAATATTGCACTATTGTCTTACGTATTTTTATTGTTACTTGTTGTATTGTACATATAGTGTCTCCCACTCTTTTATATTATATATCTATTTCTTTTTTTTTTTACTTATATTTATATATCTATTTCTCCCCACACTACTGCACCTTGTTTTTGTCTCATGTATGTCTATTTGTGTCCCTGCTGTATTGTACACATAGTGTCTCCCATTCTCCTTTATTATATCTATTATCTGTACCTGCTGTAAAATTGGGAAGGAGAGTAACGTAATTTCAATTCTCTGTATGTCCTGTTCATATGCAGTATTCACAATAAAACTACTTGACTGACTTGACTAAAGACCAACAAATGTGTTATGATGATGGAACTGGCACTCATCAGGACTGGCCCAGGAAAGGAAGAGTGACAGTTCCTTCTGTTGTACAGGATAAGTTCATCAGAGTTTCCAGCCTCAGAAACCACAAGTTAACAAACAGCTCCCCAGATAAGAGCATCTAAATACTTCTCCACAGAGTATTTTGTATTTTGGTTTGTTTAACACTGTTTTTAAGTTACTACATGATTCCTTATGAGTTCCTTCATAGTCTGATGGATCACTTTACTATTCATTTAGATAACAATTATAATAATGATTCATCTCAGAATCAGAGGTGACTCTCATGAATCATGAACAGTAATGAGAACAGAATTTGTTGGTCCTGTAGTAGAGCTGGTGGATAAATTGCAGGACCAGGCTCTTCAGCTCTCTGGGTTGGTTTGGGTCTGGCAGTGCTGGTGTGAGATGGTTATAAACCGGTTCTGTTATTTTATAGATGGAGGAGATGTTGAGGAGGAACTCTGTAAGGACCTAATTAACCCTACAGCAGGGTGTATATTGGGACACAGCCTTCCAGCGCTTTAACAAACAGCAGTCCCTGAATAGTTTCTGGTTTGGATGCACAGAACAAGTGAGAGTGAGATATTCTCCTGATCTGGTAGTAGAAGGTAGTTAGTTAGAGGTGTTAGGAGAGTAAGTGCTCTTTGAAGAGCTCTGTCTTCAGGAGTTTATTAAAGATAGTGAGAGATTCTCCTGATCTGGTAGTAGAAGGTAGTTAGTTAGAGGTGTTAGGAGAGTAGGAGCTCTTTGAAGAGCTCTGTCTTCAGGAGTTTATTAAAGATAGTGAGAGATTCTCCTGATCTGGCAGTGGAAGGTAGTTGTTCCACCATTGGGGAACTCTGTATGAGAACATCTTAAAGCGCAAAGTGCGTCATGATGCTCTTCGCTACCTTACACCCCGTAAGCAGTCTATTTACACGCTTTGTGCCCACGCCATTAAAATACTTTTTTTTTTTCTAATCTAAACTTCACTTCTTTTTAAGTGTAAAATGGCCAGTGTGATCTGTCGTTATTAGTGGTTATCCAGGCAGCTAACAATAGTGTAGATACAGCGGTGCTTGAACATTTGGGAACCCTTTAAAATTTTTGGTACCACTTTAAAATAAGACTACCTTTATAAAGGGTTTATAAATGGTTTACAATTAGTTTATTAATGGTGACTAATGAGGTTGTAAATGCGTTAAAAATCATTAATAATCAGTTATAACACATATGTAGAAAGGGAAACAATGACCTGTTGTTTGCCAAATAGTGAACCCACTGCCATCTTTATTGTTGACCTTTCTACATATGTGTTACCATTTATAAACCATTTATAAACCCTTATTTTAAACTCTTATTTTAAAGTGGTACCAAATTTTCTATATTTCTGCATAAATATGATCTTAAGAAAAGTAGATAAAGAGAATCCAGTTAAACAAATGAGACAAAATTATTATATTATATTATACTTGCTCATTTATTTATTGAGGAAAATTATCCAAAATTACATAATTTTAAGGGGAAACATATGTGAACCTTTGCTTCCAGTATATGGTGTCATTCCCCCCACTTTGCAGCAATAACTGCTATAACTAAACATTTCCAGTAAATGTAGATTAGTCCTAAACTCTGGTTTAATGGAATTTTAGCCTATTCCTCCGTACAAACCAGTTTCAACTCTGGGATCTTGGTGGGTTTTCTCACATTAACTGCTCTCTTTAGGTCCTTCCACAACATTTCCATTGGATTAAGGTCAGAACGACTTGTGCGCTTAGGGTCATTGTCCTGCTGCGTGACCCACCTTCTCTTAAGATTCAGTTCATGAACAGATCTACTGATATTTTCCTTTAGAAATCTCTGATTAGGTTAGAATTCATTGTTTCATCAATGAAAGAAAGATGTTCTGGCCCAGATGCAGCAAAACAGGCGTAAACCATGACACTACCACCACCATGTTTCACAGATGGGATTTGTAAGTGGTTGTAGGTTCTTATGCTGAAATGTATTGTTTGTTTTGTTTCCCTTTCTCCAAACAAAATGCTTTTCAGAGGGCAGTAGCTTTTTCCTCGCAACCCTGCCATGCACACCACTCTGTTGTTCAGTGTTCTGCTGATGGTGGACTCGTGAAAATTGACATTAGCCAATGTAAGAGAGGCCTTCAGTTGCTTAGAAGTTACCATAGTGTTCTTTGAGACCTTGCCGACTACTACATGCCTTGCTCTTGGAGTTATTTTTGTTGGTTGACCACTCCTGGGGTCTTGAATTTCCTCCATTTGTACACTGTAATCTGTCTGACAGTGGATTGGTGAAGTCCAAACTTTTTAGAGATGGTTTTCTAACCTTTTCCTTTTTAAGTTTCCTTTGTCTGTTTCAAGACACACTTCCAACAACATGTGTTGTGTAGAGCAGATTTTGACACATTACTGAAAAATGGTTTCATTCAATATTGTATAGAAAATAATTCTTTGCAATACCCTAAAACAGGCGTATTTAATTAGAATTCAGTTAAATTGTGTGGTGATTCAGTGCTTTATATCCTGATACTGAAGAAACCGATAGTAGTTCTATCAGTGTTTTATGTCATCAACAACTGAAAGACTGAAAAACAAATTACAAATACTATTCAGTATATTTTAACAATATTTATTGTTTTAAATATCATACAATCATACAATAAATGGAAACTTATAACATAACTTATCAAGTCTATTAATGTGAATCAATATTCTATATTTATTCTATTTGAATTTATTTATATTAGATTTAGGCCTGCCTGTCATGATAATTACATAATTGACAAATCGTACAATATATGAAAAAATGCTGAATGATGAATATTTGCTGAACTTGGCCAGAATATCAGCTTTGTTTAAAAACAGCAGTTTTATTTTATGTAATATTATTACTGTTAGTATGTTTTATAAACGTAGTATTTAAATTTCTTTTTCTGGTGCGCACCATCTGAATTAGCCTTTCTCGCTTTATTCTCCAACAGCAACTACTGTGTGCTCCGATCTGATTGGCTGAGGAGAGCGTTTGGTGATCTTACAGCACATGTGATTGGTCTGTGAGTTTACTGCTCCACAAAGCACGTAAAGTCATACCGTAAAGACATGAAAAGTTCAGTCACTTTAAATAAACGCTTTTAGAATTAAATCCTTCTCAGTAGTTTATCGGTTTGGGTCCACATTGGACACTGTCTGGGTCCGGACCTGGACCACGCTCCACCTATGAGTGAACTCTGCCCTAGAAGTTTCTATAATTTCTAAAAATTGGTTCTATACCGTAATGAAAAAAGGGTTTGTTGGATCAGTATTAAACTTTTAAACCCTGTAGTCCTCCAACACGCTGAGCCGATGAGCTGAATCAGGTCTCTACAGCGCTGTGGATTTGGGTCTGGCAGCTCTAATATAGTTAGAAATGGGTTCCGTTATCCTGAGCTCTGAGCAGATGCTGAGGAGCTACTCAGTGAAGACCTAAATAAGAGCGTAATCGAGGATATCACGTGTAAACTTCTTCTCCTTTAGAGTGGAGACCAACATCAATCACATTTAATTGGTGGCTCAGAGTCAGGTGGGATTTCATCTCCGAGTGCATCTTCGGTCGCTTGTCAAACGAGCCCGCCTCGCTCAGCGGCCCCCCGAGTGAAGAAGCTTAACTAATTACAGACATGAAGCTGGAGGTCCTACTTTCAGCTGAGGTGGAGAGAGAGGAGGATCAGTACTGAGGACTGTAGGGGGAGATAACGGATTTCAAATATTGATAGTGATTCTACAATACAAAACCTTATCATCAACCGTTTTTTTGTGCTAGACTCCTCCCACTTTTCGTTAGCATCACCTAAATCACCTAAAGCAACAAGGGCCAGATATTTGTCGACAGGAAAGTTCTGCTGTTAGATCCCAGCTAGAGTAGAGCTTCTGATTCTGATTGGCTCTGCTATGGATTATGACTCTAAAATAGAGATTCTGATTGGTTCTACTACTGAGTTTGAGTCTCTGTAGTCCCACCCCCAGTTTAAAAAGAGCTTCTGATTGGTTCTGCTGTAGAGTTGGTTGTCTGTGGTCCCACCTTTAGCTTAAAAAGAGCTTCTGATTGGTCCTACAATAGAGTTTTTGTGTGTTGTCCCTCCCTTCAGCTGAAATACAACTTCTCATTGGTTCTGCTGCAGAGTTGATTGTCTGTGGTCCCACATTCAGCAGAAATAGAGGTTCTAATTGGTTCTGCTATGGAATTGGACTGTCTGTTGCCACACCTCCTCTGCTGAGGTTCTGATTAGTTTTACTGTAGAGGTTAGCTGTCTGTTATTCCACCCCTACCTTAAAAAGGGCTTCTGATTGGTTCAGTTGTAGAGTATGATTGATTTCCTCTTGTCCCGTTCCCAGCTGAAATATAGTTTCTGATTGGTTCTGCTATGGAGTTTGACTGACTGTTGTCCCACCCCAGCTTAAAAAGAGCTTCTGATTGGTTCTGCTATGGAGTTTTATTGCGCGTTGTCCCACCCCCCAGCTTAAATTGAGCTTCTGATTGGTTCTGCTATGGAGTTTTATTGCGCGTTGTCCCACCCCCCCCCCCCAGCTTAAATTGAGCTTCTGACTGGTTCTGCTGTGGAGTTTGATTTTCTCTTGTCCCACCCCCCAGTTAAAATATAGTTTCTGGTTGGTTCTGCTATGGAGTTTGGCTCTCTATTGTCCAACCCCTAGCTTAAAAAGAGCTTCTGATTGGTTCTGCAGTGGAGTTTGATTGTCTTTAGTCCCGCCCTCAAGCTGAAACCAACATTCTGGTTGGTTGTGCTGCTGATTTTTGTATTTCTGACTGGTTCTACCATGAACTTTGTTCTTGTGTTGTCCCGTCCTTGGCTGAAGTAGAGCTCCTGATTGGTTCTGCTATAGAGTTTTTGTGTACTGCCCCCCCCCCTCCCCCATCTTAAATAGAGCATCTGATTGGTTCGGCTATGGAGTTTTTGTTTGTTGTCTTACCTCAGCTTAAAAAGAGCATCTGATTGGTTCTGCTGTCGAATTTAACTATGTTGTCCCACTCCCAAGCTAAAACCAACATTCCAATTGGTTGTGCTGCTGAGTTTGACTCTCTGTTGTCCCACCATCAGCGAAAATAGAGCTTCTGATTGGTTTTGCTGAGAAGTTTGATTGCATATTGTCATATCCCTAACTGTAATAAAGCTTCCGATTGTTTCGCTCTTGAGTTTGATTATGTCTTGTCCCACTTTCAGCTAAAATAGAGCTTCTGATTGGTTCTGCTGTGGAATTTGATTGTGAGTTGTGCTACCCTTTCCTGCTCATTGGTTCTTAACTCTCTCAAGTATTATTTAACATTTAGCAGAATGGTTGAGCTGGAATACATCTTTTGATTGGTTCTGGTCTAGTTCTGAGTTCTGATTGGTTTGACTGGTGGAGTTTGACTCTCTGTTGCCCCACCTCCTGCAGAAATAGAGATTCTAATTGGTTCTCCTTAATTGAGAGTATTCTTTGAGTTTGTATGGTTTGATATAAACCTTTACTTTATAGAAGAAAAGTCTTTGCTAAAGATACTTTGAAGCACAAAATAATCTATTTCAAAAACCTTCACTAATTTGAATGGAATCAATGTAAAAAGGCACAAAATGAAGAAAAACTGGCAGATTCCAGCTAGAGAGGTTCTTTGTGGCTTTGTGCAGAGAGTCCTTTTAAAGAGCTTCATTTTTTGCTAATTGGTTGATGTTCTATTTGGACACTCTCTCTGTCTGCAGCCTCTTCTATTGAATTCATTTATGAACTGAAGGACTGCACAAGATAATGCTTACATAAGCCGTAGAAATCAATAAAAAACAAATCTACCATCTGAAAGAGAAGAAAACAGTTGTCGTTTGCATAGAGCTGTATTTGTACTTATCGTTATATTTGATGACATCAATTAAATCAGCAGAACGTCTTCAGATTGGGTCAGAAATGGCTGTACAATGGGACATAGTTACACTCTGAAAACATCTGTACAAAGTACAAAAATCTCTCTCCTTTCGGTGAGTCCTGTGCTCTCATTGGCTGTCAGGTACAGTGGCTTGCAAAAGTATTCATTCCCCTTGAACTTTTTCATAACTTCATTTTGTCACCTTAGAACCACAAACTTTGGATTGTATAGAGATTTTAGGTGATAAACCAACACAAAGTAGCACATCGTTGTGAAGTGAAATTAAAATGATACATTAAAAAAAAAACTTTATAAAATAAAAATCTAAAAAGTATTCAACCCCCTTTACTCGGAACTCCCTAAATAAATTCCAGTGCAGTCAACTGCCTTCAGAAGTCACTGAATACGTTTATAGAGCCTAGCTGTGTTTGATTTAGTCTCAGTTTAAATATAAAAAGCTGTTATGTGAAGAAAGCCTCAGTGGTTTGTTAGAGAACACTACTAGTGAACAAACAGCATCAGGAAGAGACCAAGCAACTCACCAGACAGTTCAGAGATAAAGTTGTGGGGAAGAAGTTTAAAGCATGGTTAGGTTATAAAAAAAAAATCCCAAGCTTTAAAAATCCCAAGGAGCACTGTTCCCCAATCCGTCATCCAAAAATATAAAATATATTCTATAATGGTTTCCACAAACCTACCAAGACATGGCCGTGATCCACCCAAACTGACAGATCCAGCAAGGAGAGCACTGGTCAGAGAAGCAGCCAAGAGGCCCATGGTCACTCTGGAGGAGCTGCAGAGATCCACAGCTCAGGTGGGTCAGGAAAATCTGTCCACAGAACAACTATAAGTCGTGCACTCCACAAATCTGGCCTTAATGGAAGAGAGGCAAAAAGAAAGCCACTGTTGAAAGAAAGATGTAATAAGTGCTGTTTGTACAGCGAACATATGGTAGGAGGTTCTGTGATCAGATAAAGCCAAAGTTGAACTTTTTGGCCTAAACAAAAAGTGCTTTGTGTGGCAGAAATGTACCACTGCTCATCATCCCCACTGTAAAACATGGTGGTGGCAGCATCATGCTGTAGAGATGCTTTTCTTCAGCAGGGACAGATTTGGGAAGTTGGTCAGAGATGATGGATGAAAAGATGGATGGAGATAAAAACAGGACAATCCTGGAAAAAGAAAACCTGTTGAACGCTGCAAAAGGCTTGAGACTGAGAAGGAGATTCACCTTCCAGCAAGACGATGACCCTAAACATACAGCCAGAGCTACAGTGGAGCTATAATGGTTTAGATTAGAGAATATTCATGTGTTAGAATGATCCAGTCAAAGTCCTAAAGACCTAAATACCACTGAGCTTCTGTGGAGCAACATGAAATCTGCTGTTCACAGACTCTATCCATCCAACCTGGCTGATCTTCAGCTGTTTGACGAATGAGCTAAAATCTCAAAAAAAAATTCTCTAGATGATCAAAGCTGGTAGAGATATACCACAAAAAATTGAAGTCGTAATTGCAGTAATATTTTTTTAAATCTATGTATCGTTATTGTTTCACTTCACAATTATGTGCTTTTTTGTGTTGGTCGATTGCTTAAAATCCTAAAAAAATACATTTAAGTTTGTGTTTGTAAGGTGACAAAATGTGAAAAAGTTCAAGTAGTATTAATACTTCTTCAAGCCACTGTATTTGTCGGGGTTTGTAAGGCTTTAGAGATCAATCAGTGAGATTTTATCACATTTTTCAGTCTTAATTTACTAAATCAGGCTTTCTGAAGGAGTGGGCAGTTTTGTAACGTCTAGTGGTCCACAGAACCTCCTCAGGTACCTGCACTCACCGCTCATGTCTGTACAAGCTGCTGTTAACACCACTCGCAGGTACTCACAGAAGTGGATGATTGGTAGACAGCAGTTTAGCTGCTCTGTGATTGGCCGAACAAGTCTTGACTGAAGTGCAGCAAGCAGAAGTTGAAATCGCTATGACCCTGCACGTCCACCACGCTGAAATCCATTTAGTTTAGTGCAGAGAAAGTTCACACGGCCAATCCCATTAAAAACAACTTGTATTAAAGCACAGCAGCAATTCACATCCCCCTCATCTGCTGCATTGATACAGACATTAGGTATAGATCCCACCATCAGACGAAGTCTGCTGGCTATGCTGCTGTGTACTGTCAGAGGTTCTCAACAAAAATGATTAAACTGGCTTTTTTTCTGGTCTATTAGGTGGGACTATGGTAAAAGCAGCTAAAGTCATACATGTACATATGTGAAAAACAAAAATAAAAATAAATTTATGGCAGAAGTAACTCATAGAAAGGCAATGGCACTTGGCAAAATAAACACCTTTAGACTGAGAAACTTCACCTGCAGAATCATCTGGAAGTACAAACCCGACCTCTTATACTAAAAACAGTTTAAAAGATATGTAGATAACGTCATGTATATGCTGAGTGTTTACCACATGTTAGTGTTAACTTCTGATAGTTTATCCTTACCTGAGATAAAAGCACAAAACTCAGCTGGCTTGCCACAGAGAGTAGTTACAGATCCCTCTCTCAGACAAAGTCTGCTGGCTAGTGTTGCTGTGTACTGTCTGAGGTTCTCGACTAAAATGAATGAACTGGCTTTTTTTATGGTGTAGTGGGTGGGGCTCTGGTAGGGTTGTTGGGTAAAGGGGTGGAGCATGTGGAGTTCTATGCAGGTTTCATTATTGTGACATCACAATAAGAAAACCTCTGACAGTTTACAGCAGGATTAGCTAGCAGACTTTGTTTTAGGGAGGGATCTCTGACGTCACAATAAGGGAGCATCCAACTGGCTCATAGAAGCAAATGATTTATAGGGGCAGAGAGACCCAAGTAAAAATACAAAAGAACGAAAAATCTTTAATCCTTCACTTGAAGTTCTTAATTTTGATTTAATTTCATTCAAAGAAGTCCCTGTAAACCTGCATTAGACATAACCTTTAAAATGTTTTTTATTTATTCCAATAGGTCAATTTCAATCGAAGAACACTAAACCAATAAAAAATTCAAATGAATGACTTTTGAACATTTTGCACACATTTTACATGACTGGTGTGGTAAGCTGTTCTGTCTACATATTCAGTAATAAATATTTTGTCCATTTTGGTATCAGTTTCTCTGATTTTGCTATTTATAGGTTTATGTTTGAGCAAAATGAACATTGTTGTTTTATTCTACAAACTACAGACAACATTTCTCCCAAATTCCAAATAAAAATATTATTTAAGAGCTTTCAGACCTTAAATAATGCAAAGAAAACAAGTTCTTTTTCATAAAGTTTTAAGAGTTCAGAAATCAATATTTGGTGGAATAACCCTTTTTTTTTATCACAGTTTTCATGCATCTTCATGCACCAGTCTTACACACTGCTTTTGGATAACTTTATGCTGCTTTACTCCTGGTGCAAAAAATCAAGCAGTTCAGTTTGGTGGTTTGATGGCTTGTGATCATCCATCTTCCTCTTGATTATATTCCAGAGGATTTCAATTTGGTGAAATCAAAGAAATATCATTTTTAGGTGTTCTCTTATTTTCTTCCAGATCGGAATCAGGCATGTACATACCAGGATGAGTTGAAGTACCCAATTTACTACCTGATCTACATGTTTTTGGACTGTAGGAGGAAACCCATGCAGGCACCCACCCAAGACCCCACTGTTCCACCCTTGGTCCTTTTTGGAACAGGACTTTTGAATCTCAGTCAAAAAACACAGTCAAATATTGACTTTTTCATACCTTTTTCACCTTTTTTCACCGTTTTTTCATAGGCTACATGGTTGGTGTGGCACTTTGTCCTTTCTACAACCTTGGTTGAGTGTAAAACATGCTGTTTTGAGCCAAAGAGCTTCGTGAATCTAAATATAACACTAATGGAACACTCTCGCCACATGAATTCTCCTGTAGGGCTGCAGCGTCCTGAGGGCTGTGAAGTTTGCGAAGCGCCCAGCTGTGGCAGCGTTCCTGCGGGAACACATTTGTCCTTGAGGTTCTGCGGGTAAAATGACAGAGAACGGTACCAGATTGTATCCATCACATAGCGGAAAATGCCAGCGGCTCTAGATATCAACCTCGCTGCTCTCAGGGAAGAGATGCTATATGTGGTACTGGTCCAGAGAGGTACAGTTCTGTACCATTGGGAACTGACCCATATATATAAAACTCAGAGAACGCCGTTCCCACAGCGGTTACGAGGCATTACTACCATTTCCTGCTACATCCAGTCACGACGCAGGAGCTGTGATGCTGCAGGTAGCTGTCAGTGGTGGCATATGGTGGTAATTACAGTAAAGCAGTAGCAGCAGCAGCAGCGTGAGAGTGTTTGTCTGGAACAGGTAGAGAAAGAGAGAGAGAGAGAGAGCGCGAGAGAAAGAGAGAGAGAGGGAAATTAAGCAGCGTTTTAGGTGAGCGGAGCTTAACAGGAAGATTTTCCGGTAATGGTTCATTTAGTGCAATTATAAGCAGACGGATGACACCTCGGTCAGGAAACGCTTCCATTTCAAACAGCTCGCTCACGCTATCACAAAAACCCAAACCCATACTGCTGCTTCAGATCCATAAATATATACTGTATAACCAAACGTACCGAGATACTTCCTCATTCATTGTTTATTGTAAAATCAAGTTTTACCAAATTGAAAACCTCTGGAATATAATCAAGAGGAAGATGGATGATCACAAACCATCAAACCAAACTGAAGTGCTTGAGTAAAGCAGCATAAAGTTATCCAAAAGCAGTGTGTAAGACTGGTGGAGGAGAACATGATGCCAAGATGCATGAAAATAACTTTGATTAAAAACCACTAGGGTTATTCCACCAAATATTGATTTCTGAACTCTTAAAACTGGGGAAACCATTTTTCAGCCGTTCTTGACAAATGAACATGACAGGATGGTTAAAAAGGCCTGCAACCAGTAGCTTAATTTAGGGCATGTCAGTGTGTCTTTGCTATCATAACGATGGGAAAAGTACCTTGTGTGACTCGAAACACGCAAAAGGCATGTACTAATTCTCTTAATTATTGGGCGTAACATGAAATAAACAAATTCTTGCAGTTCTCTTTAAAAGCCAGGTAAGCTCTGACTTTGTCGTATTGCTATTTTATCGGTGCAGCTACCCGAACGTGCCCAACTAAATAATTCATTTTAAATCAAGGATAGGTCTGGAGATACAGATTGCCAGGTCTTCAAGGCAAGCTCTTGAGACGGCAGCAGTATGTGGGTGAACACTGTCTTTTTGGAATAGAGCCCTGAAGTGTGCATTTAGAAAAGGTAGGACACCTGGCTGCAAGACCTTATTAACGCAACACTTGGGTCCACAACATGACATCAGACCTATATCAGGCCTTCTGAACGTATAACGCATTACAGCAAACCGTTGATCTTCAACACACAGATTCTTTTGTCGTAGAAAAAACGAGACTCATTGCTGAAGAAGACCCCCTGACATTCAGTCTGGTACAACACTGGTACTTCGTCTTTGGCGAAGTTGCCATGGTGATAAGAACAGTCATGTAATCATACTGAATGTCATGCAGCCATCTGCCAAGGGTGCTGGCACTAACCGTGTGACTCATGGAGGGCATCACTGCTTGTTGAATGTCTGCAATTGTGACTGTTGAGTTACTCAATGTGTGTCAGACAATCAATCGGTTTTCTCTTTTTGTGATTGGTGGAGTTCTCATAGATGCTTTAGGCTCTATTGTACACCCTGTGCCAGGTGTGTCGTGATGCTCTTTGCTATCTTACACTCCTTCAACAGTCCATTTTCACTCCTTGCACCTGCCCTGTTAAAATAGCATCAAAGTTTAGGAGTAAGTCTACATTGATGGGTGTGGTGGTGGTCTGGAAGTGAGGTGTGTGTAGGTAAATTTCTGGTGTGTTTCTATATATTTTGGTAATGGAAAAAACAGGAGCTCCACTGACTGGTTAAAACCCTGACAACAGCGAACAGTTAGCCATCAGAGTCCATTCTATAGGTGCTCCCAGAGCCCCAAAAAACGACTTTTACATCAACAATTAAAATAACATACTGTTCCCTTAAATGAGCTGCTGGTGTATCTTCACAGTGCGAACGAGCAGCTCAGTATCTGTCTCTGCTGAGACGTGCTGCAAAAGTGCTGCGCTGTTAAGATACGAACGCGCCAAAGTCAGAGCTCACCCGGCTCTTAAAGGGAATGATGACTGCAACACTGATTGGTTTATTTCACACATTTGATTAATTAGGAGAACTAGTACTTTTATGGTCTTTTGCGTGTTTCGAGCCGTGCAAGGTATATTTTTTGAGCCCTCATGATACCAAAGACACACCGGCATGCCCTTAATCCAGCTGCTCGATGCACAGTTAATCGGTGTGCTATTATAGATCACTAAAATGTAGATGCCCCAATACTTTAGTCAAAGAAGACTTTAGTCAATTTCAGACAGCTCGCTCACGCTAACACAAAAACCCAAACCCATACTGCTGCTTCAGATCCATAAATATATACTGTATAACCAAACGTACCGAGATACTTCCTCATTCATTGTTTATTGTGAAACCAAGTTTTACCAAATTAAAAACCTCTGTTATATAATCAAGAGGAAGATGGATGATCACAAACCATCAAACCAAACTGAAGTGCTTGAATTTTTGCACCAGGAGTGATTAGCATAAAGTTATCCAAAAGCAGTGTGTAAGACTGGTGGAGGAGAACATGATGCCAAGATGCATGAAAAAAAAAATGTGATTAAAAACCACCAGGGTTATTCCACCAAATATTGATTTCTGAACTCTTAAAACTGTTGACAAAACTTCTTGACAAATGAACATGACAGGATGGTTAAAAAGGCCTGCAACCAGTAGCTTGATTTAGGGCATGTCAGTGTGTCTTTGCTATCGTAATGATGGGAAAAGTACCTTGTGTGACTCGAAACACGCAAAAGGCATGTACTAATTCTCTTAATTATTGGGCGTAACATGAAATAAACAAATTCTTGCAGTTCTCTTTAAAAGCCAGATGAGCTCTGACTTTGTCGTATTGCTATTTTATCGGTGCAGCTACCCGAACGTGCACAATTAATCGGTGTGCTATTATAGATCACTAAAATGCAGATGCCCCAATACTTTAGTCAAAGAAGACTTACAGACTTTCAAACTAAAAGCTTTGAAATTCATCCTATAAACCTGCTCTAGATCCATTTTAATGTGATGACTGATACAGACAGTCTGCTCCAGATGTAGATGTTCTGGCTGGTCTACCTGTCGGCCACCTTGTCGTAGAGTTAGGAGGTAAAGGTGAGGATAAACAGGAGATCTGTGTCTGTAGGAACATCTGCTGTGTCTTCCTCTTCTGAAACTACTGCGCCGAGACTTCAGGGTGCTGCTATACCTGAGGAGACCAACACCGTGAACTTCCCACAACTACCAGACAGCTCATCAGTCACCATTAGAGAGAGAGAGAGAGAGAGAGAGAGAGGGAAAGGCTGTTTAACGGGGGTAAAATAAGTAGGGTGATGTAGAGACACAGAGAGAGAAAGAGAGAGGAAGATGGGGGAGGAGGAGAGCATGTGGAGAATGAAGGAGGGATGAAATGAGAGAACGAGTGGGGAATTGATGAGCTCTTCAGCTTCCTCACCTCCGTCCATTCAGAGCTGAAAATGCTTTAAATTGCTCTTCTTCGATTCTTCTCAGCCAAAGAGGAACTACAGCACACCAGACTGGGTTGTGCAAAACAGTGTTTTGACAGGTGTTACATCTAACCAACCATGAAAATCAGATTTTTGACAATAATTCAGATTAATTCCTTAATTTATTCAGATTCGTTTAAATGTAAAAAGCAAATTAAAAGTAAATATTCACTTTTACAACCCTGTTACACAACACTAATCATTTAGTTATAATGTGGGTTTGAAATGATTCCTAACATTTTTAGAATTGTAACAAATAACGATGCAGGACATAAAAAAATGTGTCAGAGTAAAAGTATTGAACTTATATAAAAAATATTTTAGGAATTAGGAATAAGCTGGATTTAGGGCGTGTTGGTGTGATTCAAAAAAAATATATATTGCGAAGCTTAAAATGCGCAAAAGGCATGTTTTCTCGCTTTTCTCGCTTCTCTGCCCTAGCCCTGTGTTCCCTTTGTGACTATCTATAGCTCCGCCCCCTCATTACTTGTCCCCAGGTGTTTCCTGTTTACTGTCTACTTCCTGTATATAGCCTCTTTGTTTTTGTGTTCCCATGTTGGTTTTTGTACTTTTTCTCGTCAGTCATTTTACGTATGTTTCTTTGTTTTCTTTTCATGCATACTTCATATTTATGTGTCCTTAAGTTTTTGATTTATTGTTTGTTTCAAGATGTAAAAATAGGCTGTTGATGGGGTGTATGATAGGAATGTAGTTCCCGATGCACCCTATTTTTAGTTTATTCCACTTTATATACACTCTGGGCAAAAATAAATAAGAGACCACTCCAGTTTCTGAATCAGTTTCTCTGATTTTGCTATTTATAGGTTTATGTTTGAGTACAATGAACATTGTTGTTTTATTCTATAAATTAAAGACAACAATTCTCCCAAGTTTCAAATAAAAATATTCTCTTTTAGAACATTTATTTACAGAAAATGAGAAATGGCTGAAATAACAAAAAAGATGCAGAGCTTTCAGACCTCAAATAATGCAAAGAAAACAAGTTCATATTTTTAAGTTTTAAGAGTTCAGAAATCAATATTTGGTGGAATAACCCTGGTTGGTTTTTAATCAGTTTTTTTTTATGCATCTTGGCATCATGTCCTCCTCCACCAGTCTTACACACTGCTTTTGGATAACTTTATGCTGCTTTACACCTGGTGCAAAAATTCAAGCAGTTCAGTTTGGTGGTTTGATGGTTTGTGATCATCCATCTTCCTCTTGATTATATTCCAGAGGTTTTCAATTTGGTAAAATCAAAGAAATTCATTTAATTTTTTTCCAGAGCTGTATATAACTATTGAGTGTTTTCTTCAGTAATGCACTTCTCTTGTTGTAGATGTAAACACATTTATTTACGTACATTAGTAGATGAAATTGTGCACTAGTGAACCCAGTCTGTTCTTCTCCTGTTCTTTTAGAGTCAGTGTAGGGATGGGATTAAAACAGCACCAAGCTCATGGAACCACTCCCAATAGCCACTGGGTCTTTTTTCATTTTTTCAGTCCCATGAGGATTCCTCCTCACCTCCCCACGAGACACAGCTGAATACAGATAGTTCTCTCTATCTCTCTCTCTGTCTCTCTTTCTGACAGGGATACAGAGAAAAGAAAGACATTTCAGAATTTGAGTCCACTAAGTAAAGTCTATACTGATTAACCCTATAGTGCACAGATTCACCTGTGAAGTTTTGGCATTAGAATACATGTTGTTAACAATGTAAAAAATACATTTTCTCAAAGGCAGTTTTCACACTAAGGTTTATGTGTTTGTTACATTGTATTTTCTACAGCTGATCCCTTTAGTTTCAGTTTCACACTGCAGTTTAGTTTGCGTTCTAAAGGAGGAGGAAAGCGCAGTGACTCGGTTCTGATACATCAGCTCACAGACGCAGCCTTGTGCTGATCGATCCACATCACCCTAGGAGTGATGAGGGGAAAGAGCGCCATCTACTGTACTCACCCAGAGAGAGAGCAAGACCAACTGTGCTCTCTCAGGGCTCCGGCAGCTGATGGCAAGCTACATGAACTGGATATGAATAAGCACTCAGCGCTTATGTCTGCTGGGCCACTAAGAGATTTTCAAAATATTTAAACATTTAACACCTTGCCAGATTTCCTTTTTAACTCACATTTTTATTTTTTTTAACTCTCTAAATTGTTACACCAACACTGAAAAGAGATACAAAAATAAATCATAAAAAGATTACTCAATTGATATGACTATTTATTATTGAATAATTATTTTTCAGGAGTGGTTAGCTTGTGTTTTTGGTTCCTAATTAAGGATAAAACATTTTTCAGTGAATTATAGTGAAGTAACACTTTGTCACAATGTACAGCACAGAAGATGGTAACTTGCTCTTATAGCCTACAATACACATGCTGGGCAAACAACTATTATATAAAATAAATGTAATACCCAATGGGAGATGAAGACACGCCCATTATGCAAATAATGAGTTTAATTGGGCGGAGTTTAAATACATCTCTGTGGAGTTGGGTAGTATTTATTATTTTTTTTGGGGTGGTTAACACTGAAATATTCAACTTGGTCAAATAACTCCAAAACTGAACACAAATTACACTTTGAGAGTGAAACTCTACTCTCAACGTTTTTTTAGGCATCAGAGCAAATTACAGTGATCCATTTATCTCAGCAATATGAGTGTTTTTACCTGAAAAAGCACCACAGATGCTTTAAACAGATGCAAATAAACACAAATACAGTAAAACATAACAAGGAATTCTCATTTTAACTATAAGTATGTTATATTATCCTGTGAGCCGAGTGTAGAGATTCCAGATTTGGATCACAGATCTGGATGCTCCTCCCCTCAGCCAGCATGTGTTTATTATTATGTTCAGTTCCGTCAGCAGCTCACCTGATTTACCACATTTACCAGTAATTTACCAAACCAGCTGTTGATTAATATGATGAGAACTACAAATAAAACTCTATTAAACTCAGATGAGGAGGAGAGATTAGGAGATGTTGTTTTAAGGAAAACTGGGCTTTAAAAGCTTTTTCTGCTTTTTGTAAAATTGCTGTTTGTATTTATTGTAAACTTAGTGTTTACTGAGCTAATAAACACTTACTGCCCAGATAAGAAGCTTTTCTTTACTATATATATATATATATAGGTATTTATGTAAAATGTGATTTAAAATGTATTTAGGCTGAGCTCGTTGATTGGTTTTCCAAAGCTAGCTGGCGTTTTAGCAAGCTATGTGAAATGTCTTCAGTCTTGTTGCATATGTTTTATAGATCTTAGATAACATAAATGAAAGATGTGAAACATTTCTGAGTACATGCTCTTCTTGTGTAACATTGTTGTGCTATAATTGATTATGTTTAGATTTTAAATTGTTGATAAAATGTTTGAGTGTGTTCTAGAAAGTTCTATACAGGGTTAAGTGGGCAGCAAGTTGTTAAAGATTGGGAATTCCTAGATTACCATCTGCAGGGTGAAACTATTTTACAGTGGAGCATAAAAACATAACATAATCTGTGGTTCTACAGAATTCACAGTATTTGAGCTGCTTTTCCTTGTTTTCTGTTTGTTATGGGAGATTATAGAATAATCTTTAGATAGGCCAACCCACTCTCGACTTTTAAAAGGTGCTTTATGTCGGGTGAAGTTTGTTGTAAAGTGGTTGAATTAATTATCCCAAATCTCTCTCAGAAAAACATCCACTCCAGGCTGTGAGAAGCGCCCGAGGACTCTCCTAATGGCCCTATTTTAGACGCCGCTAGTAAAAGCTGAATTCTAAACCGGCTGCTGATTGATGGCATCTGTATTGTAGAGGTCAACCGGCTGTCTGAGCGCCGAGCACTCTCCGCTCAGAGGAGTCAACAACACCGCCAATGATTATGCAGCAGAGCGGCCATTTCAATAATTCATCCTAATAAAATTCAGGTGTAGAGAAGGACTGAAACAGCATGCTGCACACTGTAACCTACATACACTGTTAAACTACCTGTGTGATCATCTCCACCATATCTCCAACACTGTACGGAAAAACACGCAAAAGTATCGAGGCGTTAGTTTATGCATTGCTTCTTTTGAAACCAAGTGAGCTAAAAGTGGGCTAAAATCCACTTTTTCTTGTTTTTTTGTGTGAAATAAAATAGTCTCTAAGGTCTCTTCATCTCTAAGCTGAGTCTTTGGCACTGGCCAAACAGGATTCGGCTGAGTGTAGTTTATACTTGACAACCAGAGAGTTGCCAAAAGCAGCTCAGGTTGATTCCTATATTATACTCAGAAACTGGGTTGTTGAGAAACAGTTTGCTTGAGTCAATTGCTGTATTATACTCAGCAACTGGGGTTTTGACACATTTAGCTTGGGTCGTTTTCTACATTATACTTGGCAACCAGGGTTTTGATACTTTTGACTTGACTCAATTGCTGCATTATACTCTGCAACTGGTGTATTGGCACAAGCGTCTCGTTCCAAATACCATATTATACTCTGCAACCAGGGTGTTGTCACATGCATCTCCGTCCAAATACCACATTATACTTGGCAACCGGGGTGTTGGCAAAAGTTTCTTGCTCCAATTCCCATATTATACAATAGGTCTCTTGGTGTCTAAGCTGAGACTTTGTCATCGGCCAATTCGAATTCAGCTGAGTGTAGTTATTGCTTGGCAACCAGAGAGTTGACACAAGCATCAAAGGCCAATTCCTATATCATACTCAGAAACCAGGTTGTTGAGAAACATTTGGCTTGGCTCAATTTCTCCATTATACTCTGCAACCAGGGTGTTGGCACAAGCGTCTTGGTCCAAGTACCATATTATATTCAGAAACCGGGTTATTGAGAAACAGTTAGCTTGAGTCAATTGCTTTATTATACTTGGCAACTGGGGTTTTTACACATTTGGCCTGGGTCATTTGCTGCATTATACTTGGCAACCAGGGTTTTAATACTTTTGGATTGGCTCGATTGCTGCATTGTTCTCTGCAACTGCAGTGTTGGCACAAGCGTCTTGAGGCCAATTACCATATTATACATTGCAATTGGGGTGTTGGCAAAAGTGTATCGTTCCAATTACCATATTATACTCTGCAACCAGGGTCTTGAGAAACAGTTAGCTTGAGTCAATTGCTGTATTATATCTGGCAACTGGGGTTTTGACACATTTAGCTTGGGTCGTTTGCTGCATTATACTTGGCAACCAGGGTTTAATACTTTTGGATTGGCTCGATTGCTGCATTGTTCTCTGCAAACAGGGTATTGACACAAGTGTCTTGATTGAATTACTATATTATACTCTGCAACTGGGGTGCTGGCACAAGTGTCTCAGTCCAATTACCATTTTATACTCAGAAACCGGGTTATTGAGAAACATTTGGCTTGAGTCAATCGCTGCATAATACTTGGCAACCAGGGTTTTGATACTTTTGGATTGGCTCGATTGCTGCATTATACTCTGCAACCAGGGTGTTGGCGCAAGTGTTACGTTCCAATTTCTTGGTGCAATAAACCAATCAGAAAGTCACTTTCTCATCATTCCCTTTAAGGGTCAGGTGAGCTCTGACTTTGGCGGATTGCTATTTTAATGGCGCAGCTACCTGGACGTGACCATCGCTTCTCAGCTGTCTAGGTTGTATTCAGTCAGTGGAGCACCTGTGTTTACTGTTGCAAAGATAGCAATAAACCAGAAATGTACCTGAACACACCTCAGTGTAGATATATTCAGAAGCACTGTTGCTATTTAAACGATGCAGGTGGAAGGTGTGAAAATAGGCTGTTGGCGGGGTGTAAGATAGCAATAAACATCACAATGCACCTTTCACAGAGTGTAAGATACTGTAGGACCCACATGTGTAGTGTAGAAAACAATGGGAACACCTCAACCAGGCAATCCCATTTGAGTAGAAAGCTCCAGAGTCTTGAATGCCCCGCCCCCCAATCTGACACTCGTTTTTCCTGCAGCCAGTCATTCCCTCCTTTTCTACCCCACCCCCCCACCACCCACTCCATCACCCCATCCCTCCCCCCACAACCGCTCCATCCCCACTCTCCTTGTGCTCCTGCTCCCCTCACTAATAATTCAGGCTCTTTAAATAGCTCTCAGGTGTTACAGTTTGGGACATGAGCAGTGTGTGTGTGTGTTGGTGTGTGTGTGTGTGTAGGGACATGAAAACAATCTGGGACAGCATTGTTCCCGCCTCCCTTTATCCACCCTCTCCTCCCCATCAGCTTCTCCTTCACTGCCTTTGTTTTACACACTCTTTTATTTCAGTATTTTACACTTTAAACAGTCAATTCAGGTAAGAAAGAATATTTAATAAATAAATAACAAATAAACAAAGAAACAAGGAACAAGTAAACACGTAAACATAAAACAGGGAGATATATACAAAGGAACTAGGGAATAAACTAAATAACTGTAACTAGATGAACAAATAACCAATAACCAAAACAAACCAGTGAAACAAGAGAACATAAACTAAACAAACAACAGATAATAATAAATAAACAGGGAATATATACAAGGGAATAAACGGGGAACTAGAAAATAACAAGAAAACAACAAGAAGATAAGTAAACAACTAAGGACTAACAAGAGATAAACACAGAAACAAAGGCGCGATGAACAGAGGCTATGAAACTATGAGGCTATGAAACTATGAGACTATGAGACAAAACAACAGAGGAAGGTGCAAAGACCGACGAAGACAAAGTGCCATGGGAAGACTATTTATAGGAACAGGAAACAATGAACACCTGGGGAAGGGCGGAGCTACAAATGAGACATGTGGTGGAAAACTACTGAGACAAGAGACACAGAGGAGCACAGGTCACGTGGGGATAACACACAGAGACATGAGACAAGACCAGGACGTGACAAACGCAACATAAATACTACATAAATCACTTATCATCACTGATTAAGTAAAAAAATACACTATTCATTCATTATTCATTGCTTCTTCTAAAAAACAAGGATTTTAAAAAGAGGTAATTCCCAGATAGCATGAAAAACTTCCTTAAGCTCAAATGATGTACAGCAGCATCAGCTGAGACTCAGCATCGACCAAGGGGGATTCTAGTGTATAGAGAGCAGTTTATACTTGGCAACCAAAGAGCTGCCAGAGACAAAAGCAGCTCAGACCGATTCCTATATTATACTGAGAAAACTGGTTGTTGAGAAACATTTGGCTGGAGTCAGTTGCTGTATTATACTCAGCAACTGGGGTTTTGACACATTTGGACACACCCAGTATGCAAACCCACTGTAAACCCATTCATTGTTTGAACTCAAATGATTTAAGTCTGTTTTACATAAAATTGGATATTTCTAAACAATACTCAACTATTTTGAGTTAGTTGAACATTTGTGGGCTCATATACTGTACTATTCAAACTGAGATCTTTGAGTTGAACAAACTTATTATAATAAGTTTAGTCTGTTTTGTCATTAACAGCTTCTTTTCTATTGGCTTCTGTCACAATCTATTTGCATACTGGGTGTGTCCAACAGTTTCTGACTAACACTCACCATCAGTGTGTAGTGATTACCCCTCTGGGCTACCTTACAAATAAATCAACTTCCCCTTTAGTTGTAATAACTTGATGTTTTAATTTATGCTAACTCAAGTTTTTATTCCCCATTACTTAACTTTTTAAGGCAACCAGTTTCCTCAATTTTTTTTACGTAAACTCAACGTATCTGTTCTTACAGTATAACAAAAATAAAAAAGTTAAATCAACTTCCCCTTTAGTTGTAATAACTTAATGTTCTAAGTTATGATAACTTTTTTTAAAGTAAATTCAATTACCCAGGCTTACAGTGTTGACTCGATTGCTCAATTACTACAGCAATGTGAGATCCCTTAAGTTGATTAAGTCAAACAAACTCAAAAAAAAAAAAAAAAAGTAAAAAATCACAACGTGAACAAGCAGGTCGATTCCTCTGCTGAGAAGTGTTTGTTGGACACGTCCAGGAAGCTGCACCGTTAAAATAGCAATCCGCCAAAGTCAGAGCTCACCTGACTCTTAAAGAGAATGACACGTGCTGAGCTCATTGGTTTATTTCACCACAGAGGTTCCAAAAGGTTTTATCTGGTCTTTATAGACCTAAAGCAAGTTGGAGCATGCCCAGTGTAGGCCAAGTGGCTTGGCCTATCTTGATGTCGCAGTGCTGTTAGTCAATCATAGGCGATATGTTTGTATGAATTAATATTCATGAGCAGGAGCTGCAATCTTTTCTCACACCCTCCACTCCTCCACCAGACTAAAGCAGTGTTACACTGGATCACCGGAGCACATTCACATTTTTTTTTCACAAAAAGCAGCTCACTTGGCATTCATTCCTACTAGATACACAAAAAAAACGAGGGAATGACAAGCTGATTTATTTCTGTTTATTTCACGTTACGCCCAAAATTAACCACACCCATGATTAATTAAGAGTATTAGAAAGAGAAAGAGAGTGTGTGATCTTTAATGTGTTTGTATGTGTAAATACATTTTCAGGACTAACATCTAAAAGTCAATTTTAATCCACCAAAGTCAGAGCTCACCTGGATCTTAAAGAGAGTGATGAGCCAGTGACACTCTGATTGGTTTATTTCACATTATGACCAAACCACACCCATGGTTAACTATTAGAATTAGTACATGCCTTTTGCTCATTTTGAGTAGCGCCAGGTGTACTTTTCCCGTCGTTACGATAGCAAAGACACACCGACATGCCCTAAATCAAGCTGCATGGTGCACTTTTATACAGTGTGACAGAATGGGTCTGCCAGGCTAACATTGATTAGCTTTCCTGCGTTCTAATTTCCCAAACATACAACGCCATTCTGGCCCTGTTTAGTACAACGTTTCAGGTAATTCTTACTTTGCATGGTTTGCTAAGCGGAAACATAATTTTTGGGCATAATCTAATCCAGGGGAGTCCAAACTTTTTTTGTTGGGGGCCAGAAGGAGAAAAATATTTGAAGTCACGGGCCACAGACTCTGTAATAAAACAAATAATGAAATATACCACTTTAAATAATACATTTTCCTGATTTACTTTTTTTAATTTACACACCATTTTACTTGACTTACTATCTTTGTCTATCTTTGACAGTGTTGTGTAAACTAAGATTTTTCAAAGGGATGTTTTTATTTCATGATGTCTCTTAATCTTAATATTATTATGTTGTATTGTCTGTCTGCACTTTTGTACTGTTGCACTATTGTTCTGTCTACACTGTGTTTATGTGCACCATGGTCCCTGGAGGAACGTTGTTTCGTTTCACTGTGTACTCTGTATATAGCTGAAATGACAATAAAAACCACTTTGACTTTGACTTTGAATATTAAACTCCTTAATTACGGCAACTTTTAGACTCATTTGCCTGCGCTAAAACTGAGCACTCTCTCCGCTTTTAGACTCTTTTGCCCGTTTTTCTGTGCTAGAAATGCACACTCTCTCCGCTTTTAGACTCTTTTGCCTGTTTTTTCTGTGCTAGAAATGCGCACTCTCTCCGCTTTTAGACTCTTTGGCCCGTTTTTCTGCGCTAGAAATGCGCACTCTCTCCGCTTTTAGACTCTTTGGCCCGTTTTTCTACGCTAGAAATGCACACTCTCTCCGCTTTTAGACTCTTTTGCCCCATTTTTCTGCGCTAGAAATGCGCACTCTCTCTGCTTTCAGACTCTTTGGCCCATTTTTCTGCGCTAGAAATGCGCACTCTCTCCGCTTTTAGACTCTTTTGCCCGTTTTTCTGCGCTAGAAATGCGCACCCTCTCTGCTTTTAGACTCTTTGGCCCGTTTTTCTGAGCTAGAAATGCGCACCCTCTCCGCTTTTAGACTCTTTTACCTGTTTTTATGCTCTAGAAATGCGCACTCTCTCCGCTTTTAGACTCTTTGGCCCGTTTTTCTGCGCTAGAAATGAGCATTCTCTCCACTTTTAGAGTCTTTTGCCCGTTTTTTTTGCACTAGAAATGTGCACTCTCTCCACTTTTAGACTCTTTGGCCTGTTTTTATGCTCTAGAAATGCGCACTCTCTCCACTTTTAGAGTCTTTTGCCCGTTTTTTTTGCACTAGAAATGTGCACTCTCTCCACTTTTAGACTCTTTGGCCCGTTTTTTTGCGCTAAAAATGCGCACTCTCTCTGCTTTTAGACTCTTTTGCCCGTTTTTCTGCGCTAGAAATGCGCACCCTCTCTGCTTTTAGACTCTTTGGCCCGTTTTTCTGAGCTAGAAATGCGCACTCTCTCCGCTTTTAGACTCTTTGGTCCGTTTCTGACACCTAGCTTTCAAACTTTGAATCTCACATTATAAAAACCTGCTTAACAGCGGGTCAACTTTCATTCTATTTCTGAAATACCTCGCGGGCCGCTCCAAAAAAGGAAACGGGCCGCAAATGGCCCGCGGGCCGTAGTTTGGACATCCCTGCTCTAATCTAATACACACTTACATGGGGTAGCAGTTGTGGTTTCTGGCAGAGAAAGAGGTTCAAATGATTTTAGCTAGTCTTTTATTAGCCCAGTGTGGGGTAAGTGATTTCCATCTTGAGGGAGGAAGAGTTTTTACATATTTTCTTTTTTTCTACATTTTGTTGGGTGTGGTTGGGTTTCTTAGCTCTACGTTTATCAGGATTTATTTATATATTAATCAGGATCACAGAGATGTACGAAGGTATGAAGGAGTAGAGTGTAGCAGAAACTGGGAATTCATCAGTATTCAGTCGTCTATCTCCCACTGTCCCACTCCACCCTGTTACTGAGAACACTCCCGAGACGCCTGCCGTGTTCAGCTTGATATGATTAAGCTACATAAACAGTTTTCTGCTGCTGATTCCTGGCGTTGTGTAGAGTTGTGTAGAGTTGTGTAGAGTGGAGGTGTCAGACAGTAGATTAATAACCTGTACGCTGTAATTGAGTACAGTAGCGCGGCCGTGTCCAACGTCATGCTCGTCTCTCTGAGGACCGAAGCTCCTCACAGATGGAGGAAACATGCTGAACCTCTGCAGCCTCATTTATAAAACCCCTCAGACCGAGAGGAGAATACGCTTCACAGCTGAACTACTTTCACCAGCCCGGTTCTGCCCGGTTCTGCCCCGTCAGCAGAAGCACAACTTCACAGTCTTTATATGAGAGGAAAGAAAGAGCGAGTAAAAGAACAGAATACTGAGAGAGAGAGAGAGAGAGAGAGAGAGAGAGAGAGAGAGAGGGAACGAGGCCATGAGCGAGGAGAGAAAGAGAGAGAGTGTGTCCTTTTATGTGATTTAAACACATTTTCAGCACCAAAATAAAAAAAAATGTGTCAAAATCTGAGAAAAAAGGGCTGAAAATTATCACAAAAGTTCTTGAATTTGTGAATTAGCTTTGACTAAAGCAACATGTTTTATTTCAATGAAATCAATTCATTTTAATTCAACTGTATTATAATAATAAATTTAGTATATTGTATAGCACAGTGACATTAACAATTCAGCATTTTTTATGTAGTGAGAAAGAATTGCAAAATTCACAAAATGGTAAATGATTTACCATCATAATCTGTTTTGGAATGTATATCGAGTCCGAAATAAAGGAATGGATGCAAACCGAGCACTGTGCAGCTTGATTTAGGGTGTGTCAGTGTGTCTTTGCTATCGTAACAACAGGAAAAGTACACCTTGTGTGACTCAAAACACGTAAAAGACACATACTAATTCTCTGAGTTAATCGTGGGTGTGGTTAATTTTGGGTGTAACGTGAAATAAACCAATCAGTGCATCACTTGGTCATCATTCCCTTTAAGAGTCAGGTGAGCTCTGACTTTGGTGGATTGCTATTTTAACGGTGCAGCTACCTGGACGAGTCCAACAAACGCTTCTCAGCAGAGGAAACTGAGCTGCTGGTTGGCGCTGTGAAGACGCTCCAGCAGCTCATTTATAGGAACAATTTAGTTAGTTCTTTACTTGCAATATTATTTTATTTATTTAATAGGTTTATTGGCACCTGTGCTGCCAAGATAGCGATGAATGTCTTACTGTTGGCGTCTGTCTAGGTTGTATTCAGTCAGTGGAGCTCCTGTGTTTTCTGTTGACAAGATAAAGAAGCAAAACTCCAGAAATGTACCTGAACACACCTCATTTCCAGAACACCACGCCCATCAGTGTAGATATATTCAGAAGCTCTGCTGCTGTTTAAACCAGACAGGAGGAAGGAGTGAAAATTGACTGTAATAAATTATAAATAGGGCACAATAGACAACAAGTTACAGTGTTTTCTTTAGAAAGTGACAGTACACACCTTAATATTCTCATAAACTATAATCATTGAAGATGCTCCTAAAGGTGATATGGTGATTGTTTTGATGGCATGGTGACAAGATAATACAGCTCTGGAAAAAAATAAGAGAACAATTAAAATATGATTCAATTTTATCAAATTGAAAACCTTTAGAATATAATCAAAAGGAAGATGGATGATCACAAACCATCAAACCACCAAACTGAACTGCTTGAATTTTTGCACCAGGAGTAAAGCAGCATAAAGTTATCCAAAAGCAGTGTGTAAGACTAGTGGAGAAAGAGGACATGATGCAAAGATGCATAAAAAACTGTGATTAAAAACCACCAGGATTATTCCATGTCCATATGAATATGAACTGTTTATATTTTTTTGTTATTTCAGTCATTTCTCTTTTTCTGTAAATAAATGCTCTAAATGAGAATATTTTTATTTGGAATTTGGGAGAAATGTTGTCTGTAGTTTATAGAATAAAACAACAATGTTCATTGTACTCAAACATAAACCAATAAATAGTAAAATCAGAGAAACTGATTCAGAAACTGAAGTGCTCTCTGTAAAGGATGTGTGAGGGTGGAGGTGGGGTCAGGTGTAGATACAGCAGCATCAGGCATCTACAGGATTACAGTACAGTAATACAGGACACGAATAGACAGGACAGGAAAATAAATCTGTATATATATGAGTGTGTGTGTGTGTGTGTGTGTGTATAGGGGTGGGTGTGTATCGGGGAAAGCTATTCCCTGAGGGTGGGATGCTGTCTGGCGATGGATGTTAGAGGCGGGAGTTAGACAGGCGTTCCCAGAGGAGAACTGCATCTCTTCATCTCTCTCTCTCTCTTTATCCCTCCATCTATCCAGCCCGGGTCATAACCTCCTGTCCTCCAGCCCTACAGCAGCCCTCTACCAGCACTGCACTGTGTGTGTGTGTGTGTGTGTGTGCCCTTGCTAACAGTTTTTGTTAGTAGTATTTTTTTTACATCACAGTTAGCGTTTTTTTTTTTTAATGTTTCCGTCCAAAATCTCACATTGTGTTCTCATCTTAATTACTCAGGAATCCCTTCACACATCAACATAATCCATATATGGTTAGAAGGGCGGAGCTTACTCTTTCTAAAAATAGTGATCACATCCCAGTGCTGTAAAGCTAAATCTACAAGAAACCCATTGAGAGAAAAACATCTCCTTCCCCAACCAATATTATTTACCTTTAGTGCTTCAAACACATTTATATGATGTTTCAAACCAAATAATATCAGTAAATAAAGACTCAAAAGTGTCCACAGAAAAAAAGTGTGAAACTACCTGCTTTACTCAAACTAAAGCTAGGTATGGTGTGCGCACTACTTTATATAGTTTTTATTTTACTTGCACATTTTTACTAAGTAGTTATTTTGCACTAAACTAAATTTTTATTTATTTAGAATAAAAAGTTTAATTTTTTGTATATATTGTAGTTTTCTTTGTGTTTCCTGATTAAAATACTGAAAGGTATAGGCTGCTCTGAGTGTCAGGTTTTTAGTATCTACATGTATCCTAGAGGTGTGATTATTGATTATCAAGAGAAATAACTCCACCTGATGCTGTTTCTACATGTATTTTATCAAAGTAATAATAAATAAGCCATGTATTGAATTATTATCATCAATATTCTTATGCTTTCATCAATTCATAAACACTCTAGTCTAAACATTTTTGAAAATATATCATAGGTGTGAATATATTTAAAGTCTATACATTCGAAAATAAGTAAAAAAAACAAAAAAACAGGCGCTTGGTTAAATTTTGAGCAAAACATGATCAGTTCCAGGAAAATATAACAATTCTGCTTCCTTTTACATTTTAATTGATTATATTTTTGAGCAGCTGTATGTCTTCTGGAGTAAAAGAGATCAGAGCATGTGTCTGTCTGATATAATTACTGTGTTATAAGACCTGAAAGAGGAACTGAAAACAAAAACGGAGAAAAAACACCAAAACAGCCTAGAGTTCAGAGGGTTAAAGGGAGTTTTTTCTTGCCAATGTTTTCATCACAATAATTGGCATCTCTGTGGTGCCGCTCATAAGAGGCGTGGACCTGTTTTTCTCTGTAAAGCTGCTTCTGTTGTAATTCTATTGTATTTCTGCTTCTATAGAAATACAATAGAATTGAATTGAATTCAAGTTTTCTGAATGTTTCTAGAATGTTTTTATTTAACCCTTTCAGATCATGCGTCCATTACAGTGGACATCGTGTATTTTCATTATTTTTATATGTTTTGTTATATAAAACACTATTTGAGAGCTGTTCTCCATCAGAATAGACCCTGAACCAGCCAGTAAACAAGTTTATAAATCAATGAAACAACAGAGCTTGGCCCGCCCACTTCAAAAACACAGGAAATACAGTACTAGTACTAGAGCCATTTAGGCAATGTAACAGCTTTTTTTTTTTTTTTACTAATTTAATGTGATTTAGAACACTTTTTAATCAGAATTTAAGAAATGGGTTATGAAATAAAAAGGTCAATATGAAATATTATATATTTTATGTACAAACAGGCTTTTAATGCAATGGAAATAAAAAAAAGCTAATAAGTATTTTAGGTAATTAGATATATTGGCTGTGTAACTAGATTTTATAGTAGAATATTAGAGTCTTCTTTTCTGTGCAATACAGACAAAAAAACAGCATTCTTAATTTTTTCCATTTTCCATCACTGGAGATAATTCAGGTCCGAAAGGGTTAACATTTTAAATGTTCTGTTAGTATTGCTGCAACCTTACTCATGTCAGTGTTTAAATTCTTAGTTTTAGGAATATTACTTTTAACATTTCCAAAATGTTAATGTTAGTAATCGTCTAGCTAGAAACATTATCTGAAAAATGTTCTAGTAAAGGTGTGAAGAAAACCGTCATGAGGTGGTGAGGTGCAGGGAAGACGTAGAGGCGGACATAAACGCGGGTAAGAAATAAATATTTAATAAATAAATAACAAAGAAACAAGGAACAAGTAAACACGTAACAAAGATAAACCAAAAACCAATAACCAAAATAAACAGTGAAACAAAATGACATAAACCTAAACAAACAGGAGATACTAGAAATAAACTAACAGGGCTAGGGAAATATATACAAGGGAATAAACTAATAAATAAACAAGGAAACAGACTATAAACGAGAGAACAAGCAAAAAACGAGAAACAAGGGACTAAGGCTATGAGAGACAAGAAAACACTGAGATAAGCTTTGAATAACAGAGAGAGATGAACGACAGGTGAAGGTGCAAAGACTGACGAAGACAAAGTGGCACAGGGGATCTATTTTTATGAACAGGAAACACACTAGAAGTGGAAACACCTGCGGAAAGGGGTGGAGCTACAAATGAGACACGTGGTGGAAAACTACTAAGACAGGAGACACAGAGGAGCACAGGTCACGTGAGGAAAACACACAGAGATAAGGCCAGGACGTGACACGAACCATTATTATGGGCCCTATCATACACCCTGCACAAGGTGCATCGCGCATCGAGCTGTTAAAATAGAGTCAGAGTTTAGGAATATATCTGCAGTGATGGGTGTGGTGGTGAGGTGGAAGTGAGGTGGAAGTGAGGTGTGATCAGGTACATTTCTGGTGTTTCTATATATTTTGGTGGTGGAAAATACAGGAGCTCCACTGACTGATAAAACCCTGACAACAGCCAATCATTAGAGTCCATTCCTATAAGAGCTCCCAGTGCGTTGTGTACACACACAAACACACACACACACACACACACACACACACACACACACACACACACACACTGCAGAGCACAAACTCGACTTTTAACTCAACAATAAACAGAATAAAGAATAAAATAACATTACTGTTCCCTTAAATGAGCTGCTGGTGTATCTTCACAGTGTGAACGAGCAGCTCAGTATCTGTCTCTGCTGAGACACGCAAAAGCAAAGCGCCACGCTGTTAAGATACGAACGCGCCAAAGTCAGAGCTCACCTGCCTCTTAAAGGGAATGACAACTGACACACTGATTGTTTTTTTTTTCACATTACGCCCAAAATTGTCCACACCCATGATTAATTAAGAGACTTAGTTCATGCCTTTTGTGTGTTTTAAATCGCTAAGACACACCGAAACGCCCCAAATCCAGCTGCTTGAATACTCAATTCACTGGTGCATTATAGATAATGAAATAGGGCCCTAGGTCACACATTTTCAAGTTTTTTGTAATGATTAGAAATCCTGGCCAAACCTCTAAACCTAGCTGTACCATATCTATAGCAGTATTAGAACACAATGTTCCAAATGATGTTTTTTTTTTTTTGTTGTATCAATTGATAATTGATTTGCACAATAACTCTACTCTAGATTTTAGCGTTATTTTTATTTAGTTTTCTTTTTAATTTGAGTGAACTTAAATACAGATTTAAAATACTCATAGATAAAAAATTAGACGAAGGAAGAAAATGTAAGAGAGTGATCAGTGTAGAGCCCACAGCCTACAGAGTTACTGTAGCAGCTCAGAATATGGTGCTTGCTTTTACAGCCATGAAATCTAGGCCAGGCAGTTAATCATAATATATGATCTACAGGTTTATCTGCTAGCCTGGGGGAATGACTACACACTGATGGTCAGTGTCAGAAACTGGCTGGATACACCCAGTATGCAAATAGAATGTACCAGAAGCCAACAGAAAAGAAGCTGTTAATGGCAACAGACTAAACTCATTAGATTCCAAGTTATTTGACATGAAGAGAGCACTTCAGTTTCTGAATCAGTTTCTCTGATTTTGCTATTTATAGGTTTATATTTGAGTAAAATGAACATTATTGTTTTATTCTATAAACTACAGACAGCATTTCTCCCAAATTCAACGTAAAAATATTCTCATTTAGAGCATTTATTTACAGAAAATGAGAAATGACTGAAATAACAAAAAAAAGATGCAGAGCTTTCAGACCTCAAATAATGCAAAGAAAACAAGTTCATATTCATAAAGTTTTAAGAGTTCAGAAATAATCAATATTTGGTGGAATAACCCTGATGGTTTTTAATCACAGTTTTTTTCATGCATCTTGGCATCATGTTCTCCTCCACCAGTCTTACACACTGCTTTTGGATAACTTTATGCTGCTTTACTCCTGGTGCAAAAATTCAAGCAGTTCAGTTTGGTGGTTTGATGGTTTGTGATCATCCATCTTCCTCTTGATTATATTCCAGAGGTTTTCAATTTATTAAAATCAATGAAACTCATAATTTTTAAGTGTTCTCATTTTTTCCAATTCAATTTTTAATGTTATTTATATAGCGCTTTTTACAACAAAGGTTGTCACAAAGCCGCTTTACAGGAAAAAACAGGTCCACGCCTCTTATGAGCAGCACCACAGAGATGCCAATTTTATGGTGACACAGTGGCAAGGAAAAACTCCCTTTAAGAGGAAGAAACCTTGGAAGGAACCAAGACTCAGTCCGAGGAACCCATCCTACTCGGGTTGACCCGCTCAGTACAAACAAACAACAAACAACAAACAAATAACAGAACAAAACAGTACAGAGAATTAATGTGAACTATGGGTAATATAACAGGTACTAATTTATGAATATAAGAATGTGATGGGCACAAACTATAGAGCTATGGCTAATACAGAAACAGATACTGAGTGTGTTAATGGTAATCAGTGCAGGGTTGCAGAGCCGGAGAACAACACAGCGGGCAGTGGAGAGCCAGGCTGGGAACATCAGGAACAGGGCATCTCCATACATGTAAAAGAGATAGATAGAGACAACAGAAAGGAAAGAGAGAGAAACAAAAAGCAGAAGTTAGAAAGGTTGTGAAATAATTCTGATGAGTAGAAGGACAGGGCTGATTCCTGAAAGCTGGAACCACAGACGGACACATCCAGGAAGACCGGCCGGCCAGGCGTCTCAGCACATGTGAGAAAGATAGAGAGAGAGAACAGAGAGGGGAGGGAAGAAAAAGGGGTTAGAATGGTTTTATAAAACTCTGCTGGAGTGGGATGGGCACTGGTAGCAGCAGCTCAGGACATGGGGAGAGAAAGAGGAAGCAGATGATTAGGACAGGGTTTATATTTGCTGGATAAGCTGTAAGAGGAAGAAAATTGTAATGAGACATTACTCAAAAGCTTGAGCAAATAGAAATGTTTTGAGTCTAGTCTTAAAGATTGAGAGTGTGTCTGAGTCCCGTATATTAATAGGGAGGCTATTCCAAAGTTGGGGAGCTTTATAAAAGAACGCTCTTCCTCCTGCATAGTTTTTTCTAATACGCGGGACTAATAACAGGCCAGCGTCTTGGGAGCGGAGTGAACGCGGCGGATTGTAAGGAGTAAGGAGTTTCTGTAGATAATGCGGGGCCAGACCATTGAGGGATTTATACGTCAGGAGAAGTATTTTATAATGTATACGAAATCTAACAGGTAGCCAATGTAGGGATGAAAGAATAGGTGTAATGTGATCGAACTTTCTAGCTCTGGTAAGCACTCTTGCGGAGGCATTCTGAACTAGCTGGAGTTTATGGAGTAATTTATGTGGACTTCCAGCCAACAACGCGTTGCAGTAGTCCAGCCTGGAGGTTATGAATACATGTACCAGCTTCTCAGCATCTTCCAGAGAGAGTATACTGTGGATTTTAGCTATATTTCTTAAGTGGAAGAATGCAATTTTGACTATGCTACATATGTGAGCATCAAACGAAAGAATTGGGTCAAAGATGACCCCAAGGTTTCTCACAGTTTTACCAGGTATAATTAAGTGACCGTCTATGTCTACAGTATTAACATTTATGTTTTTATCAATATTAGGACCTAATAGAAGGACCTCAGTTTTATCAGCATTAAGTAAGAGAAAGTTGTGTGTCATCCAATTTTTAATGTCTTTAATACAGTCTGTTATTTGATTTATACAGAGCTCCTCGTTGGGTTTGGCAGATATGTAAAGTTGCGTGTCATCAGCATAGCAGTGAAAGTTAATACCATGCCTACGGATAATTTTACCCAGTGGTAGCATATAAAGAGTAAAGAGTAATGGACCCAGTATTGATCCTTGAGGGACACCATATTTTACTCTAGACTGATAAGAGCATTCGTTATTTAAGTAAACACACTGGAATCGATCTCTCAGATAAGATCTGAACCAGGTGAGGGCTGATCCTTTAATCCCTATAAGATTTTCTAACCTATCAAGTAGAATAGCATGATCTATGGTGTCAAAGGCAGCACTTAGATCTAGCAGTACAAGGATGGCATTACTGCCCCTATCAAGAGCTGAAAGTAAATCATTAGTTACTCTAAGTAGAGCTGTTTCAGTACTATGGTTTTGTCTAAATCCAGATTGAAAAACCTCATGCATACTATTACTTTGTAGATACAAGCGCAGCTGGTTAAACACAATTTTTTCTAGGATTTTGGCTATAAAGGAAAGATTAGAAATTGGTCTATAATTAGCAAGCTCACGGGGGTCAGATTTGGCTTTTTGATAATGGGCTTAATGACCGCCAATTTAAGAGAATTGGGTACGTAGCCCATGCTAAGGGATGAATTTACTATTTCTAGTAATGATTTTCCCACCTTTGGCAGTGCCTGTTTCAATAATTGTGTGGGTACTGGATCTAATATACATGATGTTGATTTTGATGAGTTAATTACACTAAGTAAATCTTTTTCTGTAACCGGGCTGAAACACTCTAGGTGTGTCTCAGAGCTGGAGCAGCATTCATTGATATCTATAAGTAAATTTTGGGGGTGATACTGAATTTTTTGTCTAATGCTATTAATTTTATCATCAAAGAACTTCATGAAATCATTACTATTAATGTCGACAGGGATAACGGATAACTAGTTTGTTTTTGACTGCCGGTGAGTTTAGCCACAGTAGTGAAAAGGAATCTAGGGTTGTCTTTATTTTTCTCAATAAGCGATGAAATATACTGGGATTTTGTTTTAATTAGGGCTTTTTTTGTAGTCTGTGAGACTATGCTGCCATGCTAGCCGGAAACATTCTAGTTTTGTGTGTCGCCATTTACGTTCAAAGTTACGAGCGGTTTGTTTTAATGTACGTGTGTGGTCATTATACCACGGTGCTAGCTTTTTATCCCTGATTTGTTTTATTTTTGTTGGCGCTACGCGGTCAAGGTTAGAGCGGAGCACAGTTTGTAGATTTTCTGTTTTGTGCTCGAGATCATGCTCATAGGACGGAAGGGAGATGGTTAAGTCGGGGAGTTTATTTACAAATTCATTAGCAATTGCGCTTGTTATTTTACGCTTGCTGATATAGCGGGGCGGGAGGAGGATATTTTGATTAAAAACTATTTCAAACATAATTAGATAATGATCGGACATTGAGTCATGTTGAGAAAGAGTAACTATATTCTCAGCCTCAATACCCAGTGTCAAAACTAAGTCTAATGTATGACTACATCGGTGAGTGGGGCCAATTACATTTTGTTTAAAGCCTAGAGCATCTAAAACTGATTTAAATGCAATTTTTAGTGGATCCTGGTCCTTATCAAAGTGGATATTAAAGTCTCCAACAATTATGATCTTATCTGAAAGAAGAGTTACTGCTGCTAGAAAGTCAGCAAATTCACTAATAAAATTTGAGTATGGTCCAGAGCTGTATAGTCTTAACTGGTGTATTCTGGTATGTCTCAGTGCGTGTATACTTTTGAGCATATATTATTGTATGCTAATATATTGTACAAGCATAAAAGAAACTAAAGTTTAATGTAGAACAGCCAAACGTTTTTCCAATTTATTGCTGTTAGCTTAGTCCTTACTGACTGCTGAATCCCAGTTATTATTGTAGAGGTACATTTATTGCTAATGACATTTATGACCCAGACTCTCTGCAGAAATGAAAGTGTACGCAATTATCCACTGAGCACAGACAGATTCTTTAAATACCTTTTTCTTATCATTCATTAAAAAAAAATACAATTTAAGTCTATTTTGTGTTGCAGCATAAATGGATACTATTTTTAAGTCATGATTGCATTTACTGATAAATACCTTTTCAAGATTTTCCTTTAGCAAATCAAATGAAGATTAAACCAGTGTTGAACAAAATACCCTCAAATGTCAGATTCCACTGGTTGTTCATCCACATTTGCCTGCTTTGGACTCTGAACTACTCAAAGACTCTAATTCCCAGCATGCACTCACACCAGACTTCCCTGACTCTGCTGATCACGTGATGCTACAGCGTTCTCACTCCCCCAGTTACTGATTGTTTTCGCCTGGCTTATCCAGTATATGTACTCCTCTGTTTGCTTTGTTCTCTGCCGAGTATTGAATCTAGTTATCCAGCTCTACGCGTTTCCTTTGTTTATTGCCTTTGCTACCATCTTGTACTGATTTTTGCTATGCCCACTTTATTGTTTGTTTCCATTGCCAAACAATCTTTTGTATTTTTTTATTTCTCTGTTGTGTCTTTTTGTGCACGATGTGGAAGGTAGCTAGTTAATCGCCTTTGTTTGCTGTATTGAAAACTCACGTGTTAGCTTAGCTTGCTAGCTAGTTACTTACTAACTAACTAACTAACTAAGTGACTGTATAAACATATCCTGTAGTTTGTCAAACTACAATCCTCCATACAGGCTTTACGGAACATGAATCTGTCCAAGAAAATAACATGAGCACATCATCCTTCTCCAGCTTTTACTTTCCATCCAGTGTCTTAAAGAAACACTAATGAAGTGTTCTGAACTTACTGTTGTGTTTATCTAGCTTGCTGTCTTCTCTGCTATTGTTCATCTGGTTAGATTAGCTGGCTGAGTAATATTAATAGGGCTAGCCTTAGCTAGCTAGCTAGCTATCACAGTAACATACATCTTAAATTAAAATGGTGATCTCTACTGATTTAACAAATCCATTCACGGTGAAGTACAGGATCTTTGGGGACCCTATTTAAGGTTTGACCTCTATATAAGATTTCTTTTTTTTTTGAAGAAGTGTATTTGGGAATGCAGCAGTAAGGCAGCATTGCCAGAACCCAGCACTCCAATGCTACTCGCTTCCTCCACAGCCTCGTTTTGGTAGACGAGAGAGCATGGCCAATTGTGCTCTCTCAGACTCCGGCTGCTGATGGCAAACAGCATGACCCAGGATCCGAACTGGTGACCCTCAGAAAAACGTATGATTCGAGCCCTGTTTTCTTGTATTTGATATTAATCTACAACGTAAAAAACAAATTAAATAAAGAAATACAAATAAATAATGAGGTGTCCAAATTTTTGACTGGTAGTGTACATTAAATTTCCATATGGGAAGCAACACTAATCAGACAGAATCAGTGAGAAACTTCAGATACAGGCAGTGCTGATGCTCCGGTCTCTCCTCAGCAGTTGTAATAGTTGTAATAGGCTGCAGTTCAGTGAGGCAGGGGGGGATGATTTAGCTCACGACTGTATTAGTGATCTTTAGATCTGAGTAAAGCTGTAAGATCGTGTTCAGAACACTACGATCTCTCAGCACTGTAACACCACTGACAAGATAATTATCTGAGCCTACAGATCCCAGCCAGAGACTGAGGAGCATCTTCAGTAGGCAGATAGATAACTTATCCATCCGCCCCGGAGCTGATGCTCTTTTTTACAAGCTCTTTTAGAGGAGTTTTAATTGGTAAAGTGATTTGCCGCACTGTGTAGTGCACATCAGGCCTGGGAGACGGGGTGATGTAACGGGATGTCAGTGATGAAAGACAAGGAATCTAATGATGAGGACGAAACTGTCTGATAGAAAAATACAGCACTGAAGATGAAGATTCACCCAGGAGGGAGTGTGGGATTGCAGTTCTGTTCAGAAGGGAGATTAAGGATACCTAATACCTAAAACATTCTAGATACAGTACCAGTAAAAAAAAAGAATGGACACACCCTAGTGAAGTGATCTATCAGACTATGAAGGAACACATTAGGAATCATGTAGTAACTTAAAAACAGTGTTAAACAAACCTAAATACAAAATACTCTGTGAAGAAGCTTTTAGATGCTCTTATCTGGGGAGCTGTTTGTTAACTTGTGGTTTCTGAGGCTGGAAACTCTGATGAATTTATCCTTTACAACAGAGGAAACTCTCGCTCTTCCTTTCCTGGGTCAATCCTGATGAGTGCCAGTTCCATCATAACGTTTCTGTTGGTCTTTCCGACTTTGTGACTGCACTTGAGGAAACTTTCAAAGTTCTTGAAATGTTTAGGACTGACTGACCTGATCAGTTACAATGGACATCATGTAGTTTCTTTTTTATGTTTTGTTGCACAGAACACTACTTAAGACCTATTGTCCATCAGAAAAGATCATAAACCAGCCAATGAAACAGTAGCTTAGCTCCGCCCACTGCACTAGGAAATAAAATCTGCAAATCAGGCACTAGGGCATATTAGCACTATAGAACAAATGAGGCAAAGTAATACAAGCTCATTTTTACTCATTATTTGTGATTTAAAACACTTTTTATCATGTTTAGGATAAAAAATACATTTAATTTTATATCGTCTCTTATTGTGTCTTATTTTGTGTGCATTACAAAAGAAAAAAAAAACAGGGTTCTTAAATTTTTCCATCACTGGAACATAATTCAAGTCTGAAAGTGTAAAAGTATTTTTTGGACTTCTTTAGAATTAAGCTCCTTTATAACGGGTTTATAAACAGTCTATAAATGTGCCTATAAATGATTAATAATTATGCTGTTGGTACTTTAAAAGCACTAATAAGCGGTTACAACAGATAAGTAGAAGGGGAAACAGTGGCCTGTCTTTTGAGGAATATTGATTCCACATTAATTTATACTGTTAATCTTTGTCTTTTCCATCAGCCAACATTAACATATATGTTAACAACTTCCCCAGATTTTCAGATTTATCACGCTTTTCAGATTTTTATTTAAAATGTTTAAAATGTTAAAAATCATGTATCATTTTCAATCCACTTCACACTTATGCAATACTTTGCATTTGTCTATCACTTAAAATCTCAATAAAATACATTTTTGTTTGTGATTGTAAGGTGACATAATGTTGAAAAGTTCAAGGGGTATGAATACTTTTGCAAGACACTGTACAGTCATTGATCAATTCTAGTTTAGATATTTTTTGAAGGATAAACAGACCCTGGTGAAAAAATATATACTTTACTGTACTTAAAACACATTGAGAAATGTCTAAATATGCTGTAAATATATATAAATAAAAGTATGTACTTACTTACAGTATATTAAAAGGACATTAATATTAAGCTTTCATCAAATGTTTGAAAGTAAACTTTGATCATACTTTTTAAAAAGTACAATATAGTGTATTTTAAATAAATAGACTACTGTGAAGTACACTTTCAGTTTACTATAATTCAATATACTTCTAAAATACTTTTCTATATTTCCAAATATACTTTTTTTTTACATTTTTAGCAAAGTGTGTTAAAAACAGCTGTTACAGTAGTTCACTTGAATTATTATATAACTTTTTAGAAAATAAATTAAATGATTATATTGACTTTAAAAATTTAAAGTAAATTTGTAGCAAGCTAAAAATTGTAGTACAGTATGTTAAAATATATTTTTATACCCAACAAAGTACATTAGAAGTGTGCTACTTACAAAAGACAGGAACAAGAAGCATATTTGTACTCTAATATAAATATATTTAACATTAATTAATAGTACATTTCTTATATTCTCTGTGTATAATAGTGACACGAGATGTAATATTCATTAAATATATTATAATTTTACTTTAAACATATTTAAAATATGGGGTTACATTACATTACATTACATTACATTACATTACATTACATTATATTACATTTGGCAGACGCTTTTGTCCAAAGCGACTTACAATAGTCAAGTACAATGTAAAATAAGTTTAAAGGAAAAACATCTTTGGATAGGGATAAAAGGAGGTCAAAGGGGAATAATAGGATAGAGGAGTGAAGGAGAGGAAGAAGGAAATGAGGTTAGAAGTAGTTAGTGTGTTAGAGGTGTTAGGAGAGTAAGTGCTCTTTGAAGAGCTCTGTCTTCAGGAGTTTATTAAAGATAGTGAGAGATTCTCCTGATCTGGTAGTAGAAGGTAGTTAGTTAGAGGTGTTAGGAGAGTAAGAGCTCTTTGAAGAGCTCTGTCTTCAGGAGTTTATTAAAGATAGCGAGAGATTCTCCTGATCTGGTAGTAGAAGGTAGTTAGTTAGAGGTGTTAGGAGAGTAAGTGCTCTTTGAAGAGCTCTGTCTTCAGGAGTTTATTAAAGATAGTGAGAGATTCTCCTGATCTGGTAGTAGAAGGTAGTTAGTTAGAGGTGTTAGGAGAGTAAGTGCTCTTTGAAGAGCTCTGTCTTCAGGAGTTTATTAAAGATAGTGAGAGATTCTCCTGATCTGGTAGTAGAAGGTAGTTAGTTAGAGGTGTTAGGAGAGTAAGTACTCTTTGAAGAGCTCTGTCTTCAGGAGTTTATTAAAGATAGTGAGAGATTCTCCTGATCTGGTAGTGGAAGGTAGTTTGTTCCATCATTGGGGAACTCTGTATGAGAACAGTCTGGATTGCTTTGTGTGAATGTTTGTTTGGCAAAGCGAGGCGACGTTCATTGGAGGAGCGCAGCGGCCGGGAGGTAGCGTAAGCCTTCAGGAGCGAGTGCAGGTAGGAAGGAGCTGTTCTGTCATCACCTTGTAGGCGATTGTAAGAGCTTTGAATTTGATGTGAGCATCAACTGGTAGCCAATGGAGCTCAATGAGCAGCGGGGTGACATGTGCCCGTTTTGGCTGGTTGAAGACCAGACATGCTGCTGCGTTCTGGATCATCTGGAGTGGTTACATACATGAAGTAGTTAAATGTTTAAATGTTACTTTAACTTGTAACTTTTACTTGTATTTAAAATAGTTCCGTTTTAGTACAGTTAAGAACACTTAGCACAATTTCAGTAAGACTTTTGTACTATTTTTATACAATTAAAATTGTTCTATTTTATCTCTCTTTAAATATACTGATTAATAATAAAGTGGCTACAAGAACACTTTAGTGCACTATAGCATAATAATGCTTAGTACACTTTAATCTACTTTTTTTCACTAGGAGATGAACGTCTGCAGGATGTGAGGTTGTTATCAGTAGATAAGCAGTGTATAATAGCAGGAGTGATATGTTTGAGTTACAGTAGTGGGGAGGAGATACTGTCTCTCTGGTTTATGAAATGGAAAACTCTCACTCCTGCTGTCAAAATCATAGGAAATCTCATTTCTGATTCACACAACAGGAAATCGTCCAACTGTGAAAGCTCATCAAAAATCCCAGAAAACTACAAAACAGATGCTGCTTTCAGATGTTGGTCGTGTGAAACAAGCCTGTAGCAAAATTCTACTCTATTCAGCTCTCTCCATTTACTACATACTAGTGCATCTCAAAAGAATTTGCATGTCATTAAAACATTACTAAATTTTAACAATTCAGTTTAAAATGTGAAACTCTCTATGTAAAATATCATACAGATGTATTAAACACACAGTGATCTATTTTAAGTGTTTAAATCTTTTATTATTGATGATTTTGGCTTACAGCCAATGAAAACCCAAAAATCTGTGTCTCAGAAAATTAGAATATTTTATAAGACCAGTTGGTACTTTTGGCAGTGTGGGCAGTGTGCCAATTCCTGCTGGAAAATGAAATCTGCATCTCCATAAAAGCATGACTTGCTGTAAGTTTTTTGGGGGAATTTCTTAAATCTATCTAATTGTTTTGTTGGGTTTATTGACTAAGTAAATTTTACCTATAAGCTATTTGAATAAAGCAGAAACTCATTGTTGGCATTGTTGACAAAGCTGCTAAAATGGTTCCTGATGGACCCATTATGGATCCTGATGACCTGCTTAAAACATCAGGTTAGCTAACTAAGCTAACAGCTAATGAAGCTAATAGCTAACAGAGTATATCATCCCTGTCCAATGAGTATCCCAATTTTGTTGATTTTTAGTCTAGTACATTATTTGAATACACTAAATGTTCATTACACGTTGTAAAATTTTCCAAAAATGACATAAAAATAAACTTTTTTTTTCACATTGACTTCCATTGAATTTTAAGAATGCTTTATTTCTCCCTTTCAAAGTTGCTGATTTGGAGATGCATTTTTTTTATTGTACAGTGACAATATATTAGTTATCTTATATATGATCTGGGTTTTAGGAGTGAACTAAACTGTGGAATATTAGCCCAAATATAGATGCCTTTTTTATTCTGTATATTTTGAAAGTCTTGGCAGCAGAAAATCAAAGGAAATCTGATTTCTGCAGATCGGATACGGATTAAACAGATTAATCTCAGTTTGGATGCTCTAGATGCTCAAATGGTTGCACAATATTGTTGTATTTCAGGTGGTTTCTATGGTATAGCTAGTTGGTTAACATGTTGTTAAGTGGTTATTAGATGGTTGCCATGGTGTTCTAAGAGAACATAACACAATTTAATAAAAGTGTCTTTCTTTGTTTCTTCCCACAGACAGCAACTTCATCCTGGCCAATGCTCAGGTGTCGAAGGGCTTTCCGATCGTGTACTGCTCTGATGGATTCTGCGAGCTCTCAGGTTTTGCTCGTACTGAGGTCATGCAGCAGAGCTGCGCCTGTAAGTTCCTGTACGGTCCTGAGACCAGCGAGCAGGTCATCCTGCAGGTGGACACGGCTCTGGAGCAGCGCAGCGAGCTCAAAGAGGAGATCATGTTCTACAAGAAGACCGGTGAGAGGAAAAAAAAACACAATATAAACACATAGAAACCACATTTACCATCCTATAGTGTACTGTAACTTTCTATAATCCTATATCGAATACCTATAGCTTCATATATGGTATACTCCCATAGTCCTCTAATACTGTACCAGTAGTCTACAGTAGTTTCCCACAATCTGCTGTAGACTGCAGTCTACTACACTGTCCTACAGTCTACTGTACCTTCCTGTAGTCTATTGCACTTTCCTACAGTCTACTGTACCATTCTGTAGTCAACTGTACCTTTCTGTAGCCTACTGCACTGTTCTACAGCCTGTACCTTCCTTTAATCTACTGCATGGTCCTTTAGTGTACTCTATCATTCTATAATCTACTGCACCATTTTAATGGTCTACTGTACCTTCCTGTAGTCTATTGTACCACCCTGTAATCTACAGTACTGTCATACAGTCAATTGTACCATTCTATAGTCAACCGTACGAATCTGCATTCTTGTAGTCTACTGCAGTATTCTACAGTCTCCTATACCCTTTTATAGTCTACTGTACCTTCCTGTAGTCTACTGCACTGTCCTACAGTCCACTGTACCATCATATAGTCTACTCTAACTTCCTGTAGTATACCATGCTTTACTGTAGTCTACTACACTGTCCTACAGTCTCCTATTCCCTTCTATAGTCTGCTGTACCTTCCTACAGCCTACTGTACCTTCTTGTAGTCTAATGCAGTGTCCTACAGTCTACTGTACCTACCTGTAGTCTACTGAACTGTTCAACAGTCTACTGTACCATTCTTTAGTCTACTGTACCTTCCTGTAGTCTACTGCATGGTCCTTTAGTCTACTGTACCATTCTAGTCTACTGTATCTTCCTGTAGTCTACTGCAGTGTCCTACAGTCTACTGTACCTTCCTGTATTCTACTGAACTCTTTAACAGTCTATTGTACCATTATTTAGTCTACTGTACCTTCCTCTAGTCTGCTGCATGGTCCTTTAGTCTACTGTACCTTCCTGTAGTCTACTGCACTGTCCTACAGTCTAATGTACCTTCCTGTAGTCTACTGCACTGTCCTACAGTCTAATGTACCTTCCTGCAGTCGACTGTACCTTTCTGTAGTCTACTGAACTGTCCTACAATCTACTGTACCTTCCTGTAGTCTACTGCATTATCCTACAGTATACTGTACCTACCTGTAGTCTACTGAACTGTTCAACAGTCTACTGTACCATTCTTTAGTCTACTGTACCTTCCTGTAGTCTGATGCTTGGTCCTGTAGTCTACTGTACCATTCTATAGTCTACTGTACCTACCTGTAGTCTACTGCATGGTCCTTTAGTCTACTGTACCATTCTAGTCCACTGTACCTTCCTGTAGTCTACTGTACCATCATATAGTCTACTGTATCTTCCTGTAGTCTACTGCATGGTCCTTTAGTCTACTGTACCATTCTAGTCCACTGTACCTTCCTGTAGTCTACTGTACCATCATATAGTCTACTGTATCTTCCTGTAGTCTACTGCAGTGTCCTACAGTCTACTGTACCTACCTGTAGTCTGCTGCGTGGTCCTTTAGTCTACTGTACCTTCCTCTAGTCTGCTGCTTGGTCCTGTAGTCCAGTGTTTCTCAACCTTTTTTATATCACGACACCCTTTAAATATATGCGAGATATCAAGGCACCCCAGTTTAAGGGGGGGGGGGGTGTGCTGGCGCAGTACTTCAGGTGAGAACGGGGGGGGGGGGTGTTGGGGGGGGGTTCTGGCGCAGTACTTCAGGTGAGAGAACGAGGGGTGTTGCTGGCGGAATTTGACATAAAATAGCGCGTGCATCGCGTGGGGGACAAAAACTTTACAGTGTTTCCCAATTTAGGGGCTGCATCCTTCAGAGGCTGTATTCGAAGACAGATTGCGTCACAGCTGCGCAGTAATACACCGCCTCTGTGGGTCGCATCCTTCATAGTATGCTGCCTGTGAATTGGGACACACCCCGACACGAGCTGACTCTGGAAAGGAAATATGCACGTGAGGCGCAATATTTTGACGGCACCCCCGATGAAGCCAGACGGCACCCCAGGGTGCCGCGGCACCCTGGTTGAGAAACACTGCTGTAGTCTACTGTACCAATCTATAGTCTACTGTACCTACCTGTAGTCTACTGCATGGTCCTTTAGTCTACTGTACCATTCTAGTCCACTGTACCTTCCTGTAGTCTACTGTACCATCATATAGTCTACTGTATCTTCCTGTAGTCTACTGCAGTGTCCTACAGTCTACTGTACCTACCTGTAGTCTGCTGCATGGTCCTTTAGTCTACTGTACCTTCCTCTAGTCTGCTGCATGGTCCTTTAGTCTACTGTACCTTCCTGTATTCGACTGCACTGTCCTACAGTCTAATGTACCTTCCTGTAGTCTACTGAACTGTTCATCAGTCTACTGTACCTTCCTGTAGTCTGCTGCTTGGTCCTGTAGTCTACTGTAACAATCTATAGTCTACTGTACCTACCTGTAGTCTACTGCACTGTCCTAGTCTACAGTACCTTCTCGTAGTCCACTGTACCATCCTGTAGTCTATTGTAGCATACTGTTAAGTACTGTACCCTCATATAGTTTACTGCACTTTTCTGTATTCTACTATACCATCCTTTAGTCTACTGTACCTTCCTACATTCTACTGTATCTTCCTGTAGTCTACTGTAGCTTCCTATATTATACTACAATATACAGTGTGTTCTGGTAGCCCTATATTGTACTCCTGCAGTCTTCTGTATCTGCTTACACACTACTGTGCTGTTCTGTCTACTGAACTATCCTATATTTAAAATGATAAGTTCCTATAGTCTACTGCAACATACTGTAGTAACATACTAGCCTGTAGGCCACAGTACTTTCCTTTAATATTCTGTACCTTCCTGTAGTCTACTGCACCTGTCTACTAAGTACAAACTCATCATGTAGTTTGTTCTCATTCAGCTTTGTACATTTTCAAAGTTTTACTAATGACAGCCTTTTCAAACGAGGGCAATCAGACGAGAAAAACACAATCCTGCCGTCTACAGTATGTTCCTAAAGGAGGAGTGTTCTAGTGCTAGTAAATAGTCTGTACAATGTAACCTCACCCAATCAAGCGTTTTCTACATACAGAGGAAGTAGATTTTCCTCCGATCTTTCATCATTCCTGCACTCGTTTAACAGCGGCTTGTTTTTCCTTCAGCGTTTTTGTGTTCCTCGTAATGGTGAGGCTTTCCTTCAGCACCAAACAAGAGATCTGACACAGACCTCGCCAGCTGTGTGCAATCAGACGGAGTTCCCCTCCAGGCTCCCAGTAACAGGCTATCACTGCACACACACACACACACACACACACGCTGTAATGGTCCTATTGTTCTCCGAGGCTCCACAGTGATGGATCCTCCCGATCTGTGTTTTCTGTGCTTGCAGACTCTGGAGATATCTTGCACCCTGATTTATAACTTCGTCATCATCATCATCATCATCATATAGTGTGTGTGTGTATTTGTGTGTGTGTGTGTGTTGTCTTACTCTTTTTCTGTCTCTTTCTCTTTTCTCTAACACAGGTAGTGTATTCTGGTGTCTGCTGGACATCGTGCCCATTAAGAATGAGAAAGGAGACGTCGTGCTCTTCCTCGCTTCCTTCAAAGACATCACTGACACCAAGGCCAAGGCCTTCATCGAGGAGAAGAAGGAAGGTGTGTGTGTGTGTGTGTGTGTGTGTGTGCAATGCAAAGAATCCATTAACAAAAACGAAACATTTTTTTTTAATCCACAGAAGGAAGCATAATTATTTTAAGGCTCTTTATTTGGGCTTATTGTAACTAATTGCACATAAAAGCACATCCACAAAAATGATGAAGACAACTACACCTAAATCCACTCATTTGTGTCATAGTGAAGAAAATCTAGACCAAGACTGAAAGTATCTTCTCTATGTATCAAACTGATGCTTAATCTGTGTCTCTTCTAAAACTTAATCAGAAGTAAGCATCACAAAATATGTAAAAACAATCAAAATTTGCCATCAAATAAAAACTTTAAAAAAATTGAAAGAATGAAATATTTTGATTCACAACCAGCAGCAAGCAAACTTCTGAGCTTGTTGCTAAGCTAAGCTAGCTCATTGCTAATTGTAGTTCTCCCCTCAGTAAAGTAAGTATGTTAGCTAGCTTGTCGCTAAGGTTAGCGAGCCCATTGCTAATTGTAGTTCTCTCCCCAGTAAAATTAGTATGTTAGCTAGCTTGTCGCTAAGGTTAGCTATATAACAATAGTTAGCTCCCCGGTAACATTGGTGTATTAGCTATCTCATTGCTAATGGTAGTTCTCTCCGGTAAAATTAGTATGTTAGCTAGCTTTTCACTAAGGTTAGCTAGCTCATCGCTAATTGCAGTTCTCTCCCCAGTAAAATAAGTATGTTAGCAAGCTGGTCGCTAAGGTTAGCTAGCCCATCGCTAATTGTAGTTCTCTCCCCAGTAAAATTAGTATGTTAGCTAGCTTGTCGCTAAGGTTAGCTATATAACAATAGTTAGCTCCCCGGTAACATTGGTGTATTAGCTATCTCATTGCTAATGGTAGTTCTCTCCCCGTTAAAATTAGTATGTTAGCTAGCTTGTCACTAAGGTTAGCTAGCTCATCGCTAATTGTAGTTCTCTCCCCAGTAAAGTAAGTATGTTAGCTAGCTTGTCGCTAAGGTTAGCAAGCCCATCGCTAATGGTAGTTCTCTCCCCAGTAAAATAAGTATGTTAGCTAGCTTGTCGCTAAGGTTAGCTAGCTCATCGCTAATGGTAGTTCTCTCCCCAGTAAAATTAGTATGTTAGCTAGCTTTTCACTAAGGTTAGCTAGCTCATCGCTAATTGTAGTTCTCTCCCCAGTAAAATTAGTATGTTAGGTAGCTTGTCACTAAGGTTAGCTATCTCATTGCTAATTGTAGTTCTCTCCCCAGTAAAATAAGTATATTAGCTAGCTTGTCACTAAGGTTAGCTATCTCATTGCTAATTGTAGTTCTCTCCCCAGTAAAATAAGTATGTTAGCTAGCTTGTCACTAAGGTAAGCTAGCTCATTGCTAATGGTAGTTCTCCCCTCAGTAAAATAAGTATGTTAGCTAGCTTGTCGCTAAGGTTAGCTAGCTCATTGCTAATGGTAGTTCTCTCCCCAGTAAAATTAGTATGTTAGCTAGCTTGTCACTAAGGTTAGCTAGCCCATCGCTAATTGTAGTTCTCTCCCCAGTAAAATAAGTATGTTAGCTAGTTTGTCGCTAAGGTTAGCTATCTCATTGCTAACAATAGTTAGCTCCTCTGTAACATTAGTGTATTAGCTATCTCATTGCTAATGGTAGTTCTCTCCCTGGTAACATTAGTATTACATTACATTACATTACATTACATTACATTTGGCAGACGCTTTTGTCCAAAGCGACTTACAATAGTCAAGTACAATGTAAAATAAGTTTAAAGGTAAAACATCTTTGGATAGGGATAAGAGGAGGACAAAGGGGAATAATAGGATAGAGGAGTGAAGGAGAGGAAGAAGGAAATGAGGTTAGAAGTAGTTAGTGTGTTAGAGGTGTTAGGAGAGTAAGTGCTCTTTGAAGAGCTCTGTCTTCAGGAGTTTCTTAAAGATAGCGAGAGATTCTCCTGATCTGGTAGTGGAAGGTAGTTTGTTCCACCATTGGGGAACTCTGTATGAGAACAGTCTGGATTGCTTTGTGTGAATGTTTGGCAAAGCGAGGCGACGTTCATTGGAGGAGCGCAGCGGCCGGGAGGTAGCGTAAGCCTTCAGGAGCGAGTGCAGGTAGGAAGGAGCCTGTTCTGTCATCACCTTGTAGGCGATTGTAAGAGCTTTGAATTTGATGCGAGCATCAACTGGTAGCCAATGGAGCTCAATGAGCAGCGGGGTGACATGTGCCCGTTTTGGCTGGTTGAAGACCAGACGTGCTGCTGCATTCTGGATCATCTGGAGTGGTTTTACTACACAGGCCGGGAGGCCAGTTAGCAGGGCATTGCAGTAGTCGAGGCGTGAGATGACGACCGCTTGCACCAGGAGTTGGGTGGCCTGTTGCGTCAAGAACGGTCTAATTTTTCGGATGTTATAGAGCGCAACGCGGCAGGACCGAGCAACTGAGGCCACATGGTGCGTGAAGGAGAGTTGGTCATCAACCTGAACACCCAGGTTCCTAGCAACCTTTGTCGGTGAGAGAGAGAGAGAGTCGATACTTATAGAGAAGTTGTGTTGAAAAGATGGTTTTGCTGGTATAACCAGAAGTCTTTGAGAGATTTAATTGAAGGTGATGCTCCTTCATCCATGAGGATATGTCAGAGAGACACTGCGATATCCGTGCAGAGATTGAGTGATCTTCAGGTGAGAACGACAGGTATAGCTGGGTGTCATCAGCAAAGCAATGGTAGGAAAATCCGTGTGAGCGAACAACCTGATCAAGAGAGGTGGTGTATATGGAGAAGAGAAGGGGTCCCAGTACCGAACCTTGGGGAACCCCAGTGGATAAGGAGCGGGCTGAGGACAGCTGTCCTTGCCACGACACCTTGAACGAGTGCCCAGTGAGGTATGATCTGAACCATGACAGCACATTGTCTGCGATCCCCATGTTTGAGAGTATAGTTAGGAGGAAGTCATGGTTGACTGTGTCAAATGCGGCCGAGAGGTCCAGCAGAATGAGCACTGAGGACTGACCTGCAGCTCTGGCAGTTTTCAACGCTTCAGTCACAGACAACAGAGCCGTCTCGGTAGAGTTTCCTTTTTTGAACCCAGATTGGTTCTGGTCCAGAAGGTCATTCTGGGAGAGGAAGCCAGAGACCTGATTTAGAACTGCTCTTTCTAGTGTTTTAGAGAGAAAGGGTAGCAGTGAGACCGGTCTGTAGTTGTCAACCTGGGCGGGGTTGAGAGAAGGCTTTTTAAGCAGTGGTGTCACATGTGCTTGTTTGAAAGCAGTCGGCAATACACCAGAAGTTAAAGAGGCATTGATCGTGTGAGTGATAGCCGGAATGATTGCAGGTGCGATAGTTTGCAGTAGGTTTGAAGGAATTGGGTCAAGCGGACACGTAGTAGGACGGCTACGTGTTAGGAGAGCCAGTCTCTCGTTCTCAGTGAGAGAAGTGAACGAGGAGAAAGCAACGCCTTCGGTGGAGGGACACTGGGCAGTAGAGAATGTAGTAGGACTGCTACATTGTGCATCAGTAAACTGGTTGCTGATGGCCGCCACTTTGCCAGTAAAGAATGAGGCAAGTGTTTCAGCCGTAAGGCATGTAGCAAATAGTTTCCGGGAGTCTGTGAGAGAGCAGAATTTATTGTGATAAAATTCAGCTTTAGCAGTAGTGAGGTTGGCTGAAAAAGAAGCCAGGAGCAGTTGGTAATTTTTTAGGTCTGCTTGTTTTTTGTTTTTTTGCCATTTTCTTTCGGCAGCTCGGAGTTTGGAGCGTAGTTCCCTGAGTGTGTCATTTTTAAGCCATGGCTGCGGTTTGTTTGAGCTAATGGCTCGAGATGTAAGAGGACAGAGGTTGTCCAAACAGGAGCTTAGTGTGGAGCAGAGAGTGTCAGTGGCATCATTTACATTGAGTGATGAAAATGAGCCTGGTGGAGGCATATTGTCAGTCACCAGCGAGGAGTACTGGTCTGCTGGGAGATCTCGAAGATTTCGGCGGAACGAGACCATAGTAGGAGTAGCTGTGGGTTTATTTGAAATATGAACATTGAGTTTCATAAAGTAGTGATCTGAGACGTGCAAAGGAGTGACAGTTAGAGAGTCGGTGTCACAGTTACGAGTGAAGATCAGGTCTAGATGTTTGCCAGCTTTATGTGTTGGAGGGCTGGGGACCTGCTCCAGTTCGAAAGACTGCATGAGGGATAGGAAGTCTGTGAAGCTGGTACTGTCATGGTGGATGTTCATATCCCCTAGAATGAGCATGGGACAATCTTGCTCAGGGATAGAAGACAGTAGCATGTCAAGTTCGTGTGTGAATTCGCCCATTTGTCCAGGAGGACGGTAGAGAACAATAATGGCAAGTTTTGCTGGAGTATTAACCAGTGTGGCATGATACTCAAATGTATTGAATGTGTTTGCCGGTAATAGTGGAGTATGTTTTAAGCCATTAGTGATTAATAGGCCCGTTCCACCTCCTCGTCCAGAGAGACAAGAAGTGTGGGAGAAGGAATAATAATTGGAAAGAGCAGCCGGAGTAGCAGTATTTTCAGGTTTGATCCAAGTTTCAGTCAGGGCCAGCAGTTGTAATGACTGATGATTCGCATTAGAGGCGATAAAGTCTGCTTTATTAACAGCCGACTGGCAGTTCCATAGCCCAACAGAGAATGAGGTAGTAGTGGGCGTGGTTTGTTTTAGTGGACGCAGGTTAGTATGATCCTGGCGCCTGTTTGTGTTTTAACGCCTTCTGTGCGTGCCGGAAATAACTGAGATGTGTTGGGAGCACATTTTAGGAGGCAGTAGGACGGGCTGCCTTGTCAGTGTCCTTGCTCGGTGGACTCGCGCAGGTAGACTCGCAGGTCTTTACCCGCGTTGGTCTTCACACGAGAGGGTCTTCACACAACAGCTGACGCCTTCGGCTGACGCCTCGGCGAGTGTGAGTGACGAAATAGGATTCTAGATTGCGCACAGCTGTCTTTTAAAGCCGTGAGTAACGCCCCCGAGGTCCGCAAACAGAGAAAGTGTGAAAGAGGGGGTTTGCCACGCCCCGCTCAAGTGAGAGTCGCCCAACCTTGTCCGAAAAAGCGCGCTGAAAAGCACGTTTGCTGTTGCTGCTACAGCGTATCTGAAGTGAAAGTAAAGTAAAAAAAGTAAAAGAGCAGTCTGGTGTAGCTTGAAGTTAGCTCGCTCATGCTAGCTTTTGTTCTCTCCCTGGTAAAATTAGTTTTTTAGCAGAAGTAAGCATTGCAAAATATGTAAAAACAATCAAAATTTGCCATCAAATAAAAACTATAAAAATAAATTATGGAAAGGAACATTTGGATTCACAACCAGCAGCAAGCAAACTTCTGAGCTTGTTGCTAAGCTAAGCTAATTGCTAATGGTAGTTCTCTCCCCACTAAAATTAGTATGTTAGCTAGCTTTTCACTAAGGTTAGCTAGATCATCGCTAATTGTAGTTCTCTCCCCAGTAAAATAAGTATGTTAGCTAGCTTGTCGCTAAGGTTAGCTATCTCATTGCTAACAATAGTTAGCTCCCTGGTAACATTAGTGTATTAGCTATCTCATTGCTAATGGTAGTTCTCTCCCTGGTAACATTAATAATAATAATAATAATACATTTTATTTAAAGGCGCCTTTCAGGACTCTCAAGGTCACCGTACATAATACAATGAAAACAAAGCAGAAAACATATACAAACATCATTAAAACAACAGTAAAATAGGGAAGCAATTTAAAAATATCATAAAATGAGGGAGCAGACTAAAGATTGTATGCTATCCTAAACAGGTGCGTTTTGAGGCGTGATTTGAAAATGTGGAGAGAGTCAATATTACGGATGTCTGATGGGAGAGAGTTCCAAAGACGGGGGGCAGACCGGCTGAAAGCTCTTAACCCCATGGTGGTCAATCGGGCTGGGAAAACAGTGAGACTAACAGATGAGGAAGATCTGAGAGTGCGACTAGGTCTGTTTATGTGAAGGAGGTCGGTGAGATATGGAGGGGCGAGATGATGGATAGCCTTAAATGTGAGAAGTATAAGTTTATAGTCAATACGGGATTTAACTGGGAGCCAGTGGAGCTGCTGTAAAACGGGACTGATGTGGTGAAAGGATGGGGTTCTAGAGATGACACGGGCAGCAGCATTCTGCACCAGTTGTAGCTTATGAAGGGACTTGAGGGGGAGACCAAACAGAAGAGAATTACAATAGTCCAGGCGGGAAGTGACCAGAGAGTGAACCAAAATGGAAGTATTGTCCGAAGTGAGAGAGGAACGGAGGCGGTTTATATGACGAAGATAAAAGTATGCCGACCGAGTGATGTTATTTATATGGGTTTGAAAAGACAAAGTACTATCAAGGACGACACCAAGACTTTTTACCTGGGGGGAGGGAGAAACCAAAACATTATCAATGGGGATGGAAAAACTATTTGCTTTTGCAAGAACAGATTTAGAACCAATGAGGAGAACCTCTGATTTATCACTGTTCAGTTTGAGAAAATTAGAGGAGAACCAAGACTTGACTTCCTGTAGGCAATCACAAAGGGAAGGGGGAGGAAAGTTGGAAGTGGGTTTGCTAGAAATGTACAGCTGGGTGTCGTCCGCATAACAGTGAAACTGAATATTATATTTGTGAAAGATGTGACCCAAAGGAAGAAGGTAAATGATGAAAAGAATAGGACCCAGGACGGAACCTTGGGGAACACCAGAAGTGAGGGGCGATGGCTTAGACGTGAAAGTTTTTAGTTGGATAAACTGAGTGCGTTCAGAGAGATATGAGCTAAACCAGGCCATAGGTGTACAGGAAAAACCAATGGCTGATAGTCTTTGAAGGAGGACAGAATGAGAAATGGTGTCGAATGCTGCACTTAGATCAAGGAGGATGAGTATGGATAAGAGACCTGAGTCAGCTGCAGTCAAAAGGTCGTTAATTATTTTGAGGAGAGCCGTTTCTGTACTATGATGGGGACGGAAACCAGATTGAAACTGCTCATAGAGGTAGTTATTTGAGAGGTGGGAGTGAACCTGGGTAGCAACTGTCTTCTCTAGGATTTTGGAAAGAAAAGGCAGATTAGAGATGGGACGAAGGTTGTTAAAATTGTTAGGATCAAGACCAGGTTTCTTTAAGATAGGGGTTACTGCAGCAGACTTTAATGACAAAGGGACAGATCCAGAGGTGAGGGAAGAGTGAATAATGGCAGTTATCATAGGCAAAATAGAAGAAAGACAAGCTTTAACCAGAGTTGTTGGGAGAGGGTCAAGTTGAGAAGTGGAAGGTTTAGATTTATGAATAAATTTTGATATATCGGAGGCAGTGGGAAGGAGAAAAGTAGTAAGCTAACGAGCGAGCTAACATTAGTATGTTAGCTCGCTCATGCTAGCTTTTGTTCTCTCCCTGGTAAAAATAGTTTGTTAGCTAGCTCGTTGCTTATGGTAATTCTCTCCCAGCACTACAGCTTTACTACAGACAAAGAGTTAGAAATTGACATTTTATAAAATCCATTTCTAAAGATTTCTAAAGTTTATTTCCATTAATACCAGCTGTAAGCTTTTAACCAATGAATTATTACAAATCACCCCTCTTTTTTAAAACAATAAATGATTTTTTTATAATATACTTTTAAAATATACTTGATTCATTGTTTTCAGTTTGATTTAATTAGGTTTGTACAAGAATTGCACAATTAGACCAAACAATCAGGAGTTGAAATAATGTCATATAATATAATAATAAGAAAAATCTGATAACAAAACCAGAAATGTAACACATCAGAACTAATACAACATTTTATAATTGCTGTACATAAAAGTTAATTCCAGCAATTAATTCAAAATTTCTCCATAATTTAATGTTTAAGATAAAAGCATGGATGGAAATGTTGAAATCAGATTATAGTGAGGGGATCTCGGTCCTGCTGTAACCCTGAATATGTGCTGATATTCCAAAAACACGCTAAAAAAGACCAGAATAGAAAAGACAGATGGATGAATGAATAGATAAAAGAATGGATGGATAGACGGAGAGATGAGATACTGTATATAGAAGATGGGATGGCTAATGGTAAGGGGTGGAGATCATACCCCACCCCAGGCTTCCAGCGCTGAGATACATCTATAAAAGAGAAGAGTGCAGTCAGCAGGGAGTCCAGCAGCTCTGTGCTTATAATAGACCCTAATGAATCCAACCCCAATCTACTACCCCTCTCACAGAGAGAGAGAGAGAGAGAGAATAATCAGCCAATGACAAAGTGAGGGAGGAAGGGCAGAGGGAATAATGAGAGATAAATGACCGTAGTGGACGGAACAGAGAGATAGAGGTGATGAAAGACTGGGATTCCCTGTCCGCCGTCCTCTGTGAACCTGCTGGAGGCTTTCTGTGATCTAGGTTAGGAGTCTGATGGGAATCAGGTGTTTTCCCTCCTCTAACAGCTTCTTTAGCCCCGCCCCCTCACCTACAAATGACTTAAACAGCCTAAATCAGTACAAACATGAATTTTCATCACTTATGAACTAGTCCTCCCAGTCTGTTCACTACATATACTATATTGGTCAGTAAAACAGCAACTATGGACAATAATATCCGAGCTACGCTGGGCGAGCTGCAGCTCCTCCGCGCTCCGGCGTCTACATAAACAAAGGTTGGTGCACAAACTGCGTGTTGGTAAACAGCCACTGCTCCGAGGCGACAGAACAGCTGACTGTGAAGTGTCGTCCCCACTATCTGCCTCGTGAGTTTTCGGCGGTGTTCGTGATTGCTGTTTACATAGCACCGGATGCTAATGCTAACAACGCGCTGAAGGAGCTTTATGACAACATCAGCTCGCTTCAGAACAAGCATCCGGACGCGTTCTACGTGGTAGCGGGGGATTTTAACCACGTAGAACTGAAGAACACGCTGCCGAGGTTTTACCAACACGTGAACATTCCAACGCGAGGTAATAACACGCTGGACCGTGTTTACTCCTCTGTGAAAGACGCTTACAAAGCCTTCCCCCGCCCCCACCTCGGGCTATCGGACCTCCATCATGCTGGTCCCCGCATACCACCCCCCACTGCGACGCTCAAAACCCACACAGAAAACCATCACGGTGTGGCCCAGTGACGGCGCCGCTGTGCTGCAGGACTGCTTCGGCTGCACAGACTGGCAGGTCTTCAGGGAGGCTGCTGAGTGTGAGGGGGAGCTGGATCTGGAGGAATACACATCTGCTGTTCTCGGGTACATCAGCAAGTGCGTGGAGGATGTCACTACTACCAAGACTGTGACTTGCTACCCGAACCAGAAGCCCTGGCTGAACGCAGAGGTGCGTTCCCTGCCGAAAGCCAGGGATGCTGCCTTCAGATCTGGAGACTTGGATGAACTCAGGAGGGCTAGAAGAGAGCTGACTGCTGAAGTTAAGAGGGCAAAAGCTGCATATGCTCAGAAAATCCAGGGACACTTTTCCTCCCAGGAAACAACACGTTCTACGCCCGCTTTGAGAACCCTGACACACCCCCCAGCACCAGACTCCCACACTCACCAGGAGAGGAGCCCCTCAGCGTGACACCAGCAGAAGTAAGGAGGACGCTGAGGAGGATTAACCCCCGGAAAGCTGCCGGCCCAGACAACATCCCCGGACAGGTGCTAAAAGACCAGCTCTCGGACGTCCTGGCCGACATTTTCAACGCGTCCCTCATCCAGGCAGCTGTCCCCACTTGCCTGAAGACCGCCACCATCATCCCGGTCCCCAAGAGCTCCACAGTGACAGGTCTGAATGACTACCGGCCAGTAGCCCTCACTCCGATAGTCACAAAGTGCTTTGAAAGACTGGTTCAGACCCACATCAAAGCCACCATCAACATCACTGTGGATCCACACCAGTACGCATAACGGAAGAACCGATCCACAGAGGATGCCATTTCCTCCGTGGTCCACACTGCCCTCACCCACCTGGAGCAGAAGGATTCCTACGTTCGGATGCTCTTTGTGGACTTCACATCTGCTTTCAACACCATGATTCCTCAGACACTGATAACCAAACTCTCCTCACTTGGACTGAGCTCTTCCCTGTGCAACTGGGTCCTAGACTTCCTGACCAACAGGCCGCAGTCTGTGAGGATTCACAACATCTCCTCCCCCTCCATAATCCTCAGCACTGGCTCCCCTCAGGGCTGTGTGCTGAGCCCCCTCCTGTTCACACTGCTCACCTCTCCATCCAGGCTGTCATATTGTGAAGTTTGCGGACGACACGGCAGTGGTTGGATGCATCACGAACAGAGATGAGTCCAGCTACAGGCAGGAGGTGGAACACCTGGAGGATTGGTGCAGAGAAAACAACCTCTGCATCAATGTAAAAAAGACAAAGGAGATGATTGTGGACTTCAGAAGGGGCAAGCATGCCCACCTCCCCCTGCACATTGGAGGATCTGCGGTGGAAGTGGTTGACAGCTACAGGTACTTGGGTGTGCACCTGACCAGCAACCTCACCTGGAGCAACAACACTTCCACTCTGGTCAGGAAGGCACATCAGCGGCTCTACTTCCTCAGGAGGCTGAGACGAGCTGGACTCGGGAGAGCAGTCCTCACCTCCTTCTACAGATGTGTGGTGGAGAGCGTCGTGTGCTCCAGCATCAATGTGTGGCATGGAAGCTGCTCTGCTGCAGACAGGAAAGCACTGCAGAGGGTGGTGAAGGCTGCACAGAGGATTGTTGGAGCTTCCCCAGCACCACAGACATTTACACCTCCAGGTGCAGGAAAAGGGCCACCTGCATCAGGAAGGATCCCACCCACCCAGCACACGCACTTTTTGTCCCACTCCCCTCAGGCCGGAGGCTGCGGAGCATTAAGTGCAAAACAACAAGACTCAGAAACAGCTTAATTCCGGAAGCTGTAAGACTCTTAAACTCCACTTAACAAACACACTGCACTGACACCAAGGACAAATTACTGTTTACTGTTTACCAACATGGACACTTTATCTCCACTGCTCTAATTCACATTATCATGCTGCTATAGCACACTTGCATTCTGGACTTCATGTTGCTGAACCTTTCTACTCTCTATTTATTTTTGTTTATTCTTTGGGATATTTATCTATCTATTTTGTATATTCTATTTCTTTTATTGTATTCTTTTTTTATCTATATATCTATTAATAACAGCTCTTGGGTGTAAAACTGGATCGTGAGATCACAATTTCGTTCCACCTCATGTACCACATGTGATGCGAATGACAATAAAATCTCCTTGAATCCTTGAATATACAGAAACTGAGCTGCAAAAACTTTACAAATTGACTATATATTTCTCTTATTCAGACTCAGACAACAGTATAGTACAGATAAAAAGAGGCTGAGATATGGTTGTGTAAGAAATACTATTATTATTATGACTATTATTTTGGAAAAAGGAAAACTAATTGCAATTTTTCAGAATGAGCCATTTAAGGGCTCTGTCACTTTTATGCAAATAAGCTGTTGCTGGTCATGCCATGTTTTTATTTGAAAGTTCTTACACCTCCCTCATCTGCTGACTTGGCAAGGACAAGTAGGTACAGATCCCTCTCTCAGACGAAGTCTGTTGGCTAATCCTGCTGTGTACTGTCTGAGGTTCTCAACCAATGTGTGTGTGTGAGAGTTCGGAAATTGACAGTTTCCCAAAAGTTTCTTAGCATTAAGAACATTTTAATATGGAGAGAGAAAGAGTGCTCAGTGTAAAGCTCGCTCGACCAAGTAAGAATGATCCTAGTGCGAAGAACCTTTTGGGAAACCCAGACGGATAAATTGAGAGAGGATTCCAAAGGAAAAATAAAGAAATTAGACTAAAACTAAATCATTTTTTTGTAAATTGTGAACTAGCATTAGTAAATAATAAGATATACATATTGGTACAACATTTTGAATACACTAGAAATATTCATATTCATCATTTTATGTCGTATTAGATGATTTAAAGGTAATGTTTATGGAAAAAATATAATTTTAACTACTTTTCAAAGTCTAAACATGATTAAAATGGTGAAATATGACTTTCCAAACATTAAACGCTGTTCCTTACAGCTGAATAGAACAGCAGGGTTAAGCAGGTCAGCTGTAGAAAGACGTGTTCCACATGCTGCACCTGCTTTTGTGTAACAACAATATGGTGGTGCTGTATAGGGGGGCAAACAGGTGAAACAGGCCATGGTGAAAAAAGCCCTGGATGCCAAATTACTCTTATTTGCTTTTTCTATGAAAATAACAGTAAAGATATTTTTTTTTCTTTTGCATCAAAATGACCTTCAGAAAAATGACCCTCAGAATTACCAGTGGAGCATTATTCCTCAGTGTGTTAGAGCACTGGTGCCAGTACAGAAAAGGGGAATGGTGGTGATAATGGGGGACTTTTATTGTGAATAACTTACGTAAATGCTCCTTTTAAATAAAATATCCAATCTGCTTCATAAATACACAAACACAGCTTCACCTTTACATCAGTCTTCTGTCAGGATAAACATAATATTGATAAAACTGATGAGATTTAAAAGGAGAACTTTAGATTTGCTACCTTTGAACATGTCGTATTGTGAGGTAAAAAAAAAAAAAAAAAAAAATATATATATATATATATATATATTTGTGTGTGTTCATGTAAATTTCTGGCGTATTGATATCTCAGCAACAGAAAACACGCCAAGAATTTCCCCCCGGGGATCAATAAAGTATCTATCTATCTATCTATCTATCTATCTATCTAACACAGGAGCTCCACTGACCGAATACAACCCAGACAGACGTCAACAGTCAGACGTTCATTGCTATTTTGGCAATTCAGGTGCTTAAACTCACAGCAGTGCACAAACCCAACATCTTTACATCTACAATAAACAGAATAAAGAATAAAATATAATTCCTCCACAGCGTAAACCAGCAGCTCAGTTTCCTCTGTTGAGAAGGTCCAGGTAGCTGCACCGTTAAAATAGCAATCCACCAAAGTCAGAGCTCACCTGAATCTTAAAGGAAATGATGAGCAAGAGACACTCTGATTGGTTTATTTCACGTTATGCCCAAAATGAACCACACCCATGATTAATTAAGATTATTAGTACATGCCTTTTGTGCATTTCAAAACACCCAAGGTCTACTTTTCCTATCATAAAATCACTAAAATAGGGCCCTAAAATATTAAGCTTTTTTATTCAAGCTAGTTAACCAAATAGTTAATTTGAGTTTGATAGACTAGCTTGATCACCAGCATGACAAAACTGACCAAGCTGGTCATCAAGCTTGTCAATTATCTTGGCTAGTTTGGTAAAGATGGCGTTTACACACTGATAAACTGGGTAATAATCCATCATAATTTCTTTTGCTGGTTTCCAGGGCGTCGGCGTGGGCAGGTTAAGGGTGGGTCTCCGTTCAGCTCGGCTCGTCTGCGCTCCAGTACCGTCCTCTACCACATCTCTGGACATCTTCACAACCGGCAGAAACAGAGCAAAATCAAACTCAACAAGGTGAGAAAAGATATGTTTTATAGATTTCACTCACTTACGGTCTACAGCAGGGGAGTCCAAACTTTTTTTGTTGGGGGCCAGAAGGAGAAATATATTTAAAGTCACGGGCCACAGACTCTGTAATAAATCAAGCACTCTCTCCGCTTTTAGACTCTTTGGCTCTTTTTCTGCGCTAGAACTGTGCACCCTCTCCGGTTTTAGACTCTTTGGCCCGTTTTTTGCGCTAGAAATGCTCACTCTCTCCTCTTTTACACTCTTTGCCCCGTTTTTTTGTGCTAGAAATGCGCACCCTCTCCGCTTTTAGACTCTTTGGCCCGTTTTTTGGCGCTAGAAATGCGCACCCTCTCCGCTTTTAGACTCTTTGGCCCGTTTTTTTGCGCTAGAAATGCGCACCCTCTCTGCTTTTAGACTCTTTGGCCCATTTTTCTGCGCTAGAAATGCGCACTCTCTCCGCTTTTAGACTCTTTGGCACGTTTTTCTGCACTAGAACTGCGCACCCTCTCCGCTTTAAGACTCTTTGGCACGTTTTTTTGCGCTAAATATGTGCACCCTCTCCGCTATTAGACTCTTTGGCCTGTTTTTCTGCGCTAGAACTGCGCACTTTCTCTGCTTTTAGACTATTTGGCCTGTTTTTCTGCGCTAGAACTGCGCACTCTCTCCGCTTTTGGACTCTTTAGCCCATTTTTTTGCACTAGAAATGCGCACCCTCTCCACTTTTAGACTCTTTGGCCCGTTTCTGACACCTAGCTTTCAAACTTTGAATCTCACATTATAAAATCCTGCTTAACAGCGGGCCAACTTTCATTCTATTTCTAAAATACCTCGCGGGACGCTCCAAAAAAGGAAACGGGCCGCAAATGGCCCGCGGGCCGTAGTTTGGACACCCCTGGTTTAGAGTGTAGATACTAGTTAATCTGACTGAAAGAAATGATCACTTTTTACAGGGTAAACATGTATCTGGCCTACAGTATCTGGATTTTCCTGAGAAGCCCCGATTCTGTGTTCCTCTAACTGTATTAGGGATTAAACATCAGGCAGTACACTAATAAGCCCATTATCCCGCAGCTTCTCCATCTGTAACCCCGCCCCCTCCCTCTCTCTCTGCCAACAGAACGTGTTCGGCGACACGCCGGCGCTGCCCGAGTATAAGGTGGCAGACGCCAAGAAGTCAAAGTTCATCCTCCTCCACTTCAGCACGTTCAAGGCCGGCTGGGATTGGTTAATTCTGCTGGCTACCTTCTATGTAGCCGTGACTGTTCCCTACAACGTGTGTTTTATTGGTGATGAGGAAGATATGCGCAGCACCACGGTCAGCGACATCGCCGTGGAGATTCTCTTCATCTTCGGTGAGGAAGCTACGTCTACTGTCTGGCCAAAAGTATTAGAACACCTGCCCATTCAGTGTTTAATCTGAAATCAAGTGTATTAAAAATAGGGTACCACTTTAAAATAAGACTACCTTTATAAAGGGTTTATAAATTGTTTACAATTAGTTTATTAATGGTTACTAATTAGGTTGTAAATGCAGGGCAACAGTATAGATGGCTGTGGGTTCACTATTTGACAAACAACAGGTCATTGTTGCCCTTTCTACGTATGTGTTATAACTGATTATTAATAATTTCTAAAGCATTTACAACCTAATTAGTAACAATTAATAAACTAATAATAAACAATTTATAAACTCTTCATAAAGGTAGTCTTATTTTAAAGTGGTACCAAAAATAGTTATCCTGCTTTTATTGGAGTAACTGTCTTTTCCATGTCTGTTTGGCAAGTTGGTCCAGCTGGTGAGGTTGGTTGGCCAGATTAGCGCTTAACCAGCATAGGGTATGTTGGCACGGTGGCTTAGTGGTTAGCATGTTCACCTCCCAGCACTGGGGTCTTGGGTTCATGTCCCTATCTGGGTGAAGTTTTTATGTTCTCTCTGTATCTGTGTGGGTTTCCTCTCACAGTCCAAAAACATGGAGATCAGGTAAATTGGATAGACTGAAAAAAATGTAAGTAAATTAAATTTCAGATCAATTTAAGTAACTTCAACTCGGTTTCAAGACTTAAATGTTACACAGAGTAAATAAGTGAACTGAACTTCAGTCAAGCCTTTCTTTTAGTAAACTTTACTTCATTTATTTTTACTGAATCAATCCTTTCTTTTAGTAAACTTTACTTCATTTATTTTTACTGAATCAATCCTTTCTTTTAGTAAACTTTACTTTATTTATTTTTACTGAATCAATCCTTTCTTTTAGTAAACTTTACTTCATTTATTTTTATTGAATCAATCCTTTCTTTTAGTAAACTTTACTTCATTTCTGCATACAATATTATCTAATTACAATTACTTAATTTATACAATATTACTGAAATTTAAATAATTGTAGTTTAAACACGCATTCAAATATTAACAAAATCTCAAAGATTTATTTTGTAAGCAGACCAAGTCTCACTGTCTCAACACATGGACGGCATGTAATACATTATTTTTAGTAAACTAGTATAAAGAATGTATTACATGCCCTCCATGTGTTGAGACAGTGTAATATGTGTGTTTTAACTTAAATTATATAAATTTCAGGAATTATAAAAATATTATGTATCAATTTATTTTTTGTGTAATATTGTATAAATCGTATTATTATTTTATAAAACATACTAACAGTAATAATATTAAATAAAATAAAACTGCTGTTTTTTAAACAAAGCTGATATTCTGGCCAAATTCAGATTTTGTTCAGATTCTGACCTAAATCGATATAAACAAAATAAAATAGAATAAATATAGCATTTTGATTCACATTAATAGACTCGATAAGTTACATTTTTGAGGTTGTTTCCATTTACTGTATGATAAATCAATAATGTAATTATTGTGACAGGCTTATTTAAAACTGAATCACTGAATCACAACACCAGTTAAAAATGTCAATGGTCCGGACCTTGGCCTTACGAAACTTTCTCTAACTGGACCGAACTGAATTGTATTTAAATACCCCTGATGTAGAAAATACATTAAATAAACACTAAATGAGAAGGCGTGTCCAAATTTTTAAATGTTCATGTATGATAAACTGTAAGTGTTTGGATGTTCTCTGTATCTGAATATATAAATATATAATATATAAATCTGAACCTGCTGTTTCTGGCTCATCACAGACATCGTGCTCAGCTTCAGAACCACGTACGTCAGCAAGTCGGGCCAGGTGATCTTTGATGCTCGGCAGATCTGCATCCATTACCTCACCACATGGTTCATCATAGACCTGGTGGCTGCGCTGCCCTTCGACCTCCTCTACACCTTCAAAGTCAGCGTGGTGAGTTTCTGCCATCAATCATTAATCATTTATAGACAAAGTTCATAGAAAATTTCAGGCTTTTTGGAAGTTTGTAGACTGTTGCTAAGTGGTCGCTAGGGTAAATTGCATTTGTTTTGAGGTTGCTACAGCATTTTAAGTGGTTGCAATGGTGTTCCCTAGTGGCTGTTAATGGCAATGACATCCTAGATGCTTTTTAGATGGTTGCTATGGTCTTTCAAAGGGTTGCTACACTGTAAAGACTCCCTTAGAAGCCTTTTATTGACATACATGGACCAGTCACCTGTACAGGTGTGGGTGAATGGTGGGTAAATAAGGACTGGGAAGGATACATCAGCTGCGTCCTGGAAATTGTTCTGAACGTGGCCTGCCCACTTCAATGTGTGTTCTATGGTTTAAGTTAGTGGTTGTAGTGGTGTTTCTAACAGGTTGCTATGGAATTTCAGTTTTTCCATACAATATGATGTCTTTTGCCAAAGGATATGTTATAATAAATGTATATTTTGTTGAGGGAAAATGCTTGTGATAAAGGCTTGTGATATCTGCAGAAAACTACACACAGTGAACCATCAGTCTCTGTGTGCTACTGTAGATGAGTTACAGAGAAATATTAATTACTGTAGGTACTATTTACTTGCAATGTGTTTTTTTTATAGAAATTTTAAAATTGTCTTAGATTTATTTTATTTATACATACTTATATTTAGCTTTTTGCCTATTTGACCTACATACCTGTTTATAATATAGTTAAATATAGTATACAATATTATTTTTGCTACTTTAATTATTATGATTTTCCTGTTTTAATTTTGATTTCTAATACATACAGTTTTTTCTCTTGCTGTTGATTCTTTTTGTTGGCTAAAGTTATGATGTTCTTTGAGCTGCATTTTATGAATGGAAAGACTTATATAATAAATTAAGTTATTATTAGACCTGTCACAATAATTACAATATCAAATTATCGTATGATAAATGTACACAACATCAATAAATTGAGCTAAAATAAAAATGTTATATTATGTTTTTTTAGCATTTAATATTTATTTCCATTTTTTTCCCATTTTTTTCCAATGTTGGAACTTTCTTAATAATTAATAGTCTATTGCTTTTTTTAAAGAATGTATTTGCATTTTTATGCGATTATTGTATTAATATGTGAATTACATAAAATTATCTGAAGAAAAAAGAAAATATAATTTTGGGGGACAGAATCATCCAAACTAATAGAATTATTATAACAGGCCTAGTTATTATTATTGTATTATTAACGTAATTATTAGGATTTTAAGAGTGTAAACCGGATTCTGTACTACCTGCTCTACAGTTTCTAGCTTTGTTGTGTAATTAAATCTGCTGCTATTATACTATTGTTGAAAATCAGCGCAGTGCTGTAATAGAGATCCACTCTGCTGCCCTGTTTATCTTTCAGTTCTGTATCATCCACAGTTCTATAATTATTCAGGTTATTGTATTTGTAGTGGTGTTATCAGGTGTTATCATGTGCTTCAGTACTGCTGCTTCCGTCATTTCATTTCCCTTCATCTAAAGCTGGAGTGTTAAACTCAGTTACACAAGAGACCCTATTAAAAAAATCTTAACAAAGCCGGGAGCCGGTGAACGGGTGATTTTATTTCATTTTTAAATAATATTTCACTTTTTAAAACCAAACTATTCAGTGTTTATTTAAAATATTCTAATAACTGCAAAATATATCTGATACAGACCTCCAACAAGTTACTGAGAGAGAGAGAGAGATCTAGAGAAAGATAGAGACAGGAAGTTAGAGAGGTAGAGAAAGAAAGAAACATTTATAGGAAGAGGTAGAGAGAGAGAGGTGCAGAGAGAGATAGAGAGGTAAAGTGAGAGAGACATAATAAGAAAAAGAGGTACAGACAACAAGAGAGAGAAACATAATGAGAGAGAGCTAGAGAGAGAGAGAGACATAGTGAGAGATAGAGAGGTAGAGAGGGAGATTAGCCAATAGCTGTTCTTAAAAAAAAAAAAAAAACATTTTTATTAAATAATGGGTCTATGCTTCTTCAGTGTTGCAATGTTAATTACAATTATTCTGAATAGATTTCACTCATTTAAACAGCCCAAAAATGATCTAAAACGTTAATTTTTTAATAATTTTATTTCTATTTTTTCCCATTTTCTCAACAATTTCTAAGGCCAATTGCCCAACCCAGTCATTAGGACTCCCCCTATCACTAGTGATGCCACAACACCAGGAGGGTGAAGACTAGCACACGCCTCCTCCAATACATATAAAGTCAGACTCCGCCCCTTTTTGAACTGCTGCTGATGCATCACAGCGCTAACGCTCGGAGGAAAGCGCAGCGACTCGGTTCTGATATATCAGCTCACAGACGCAGCCTTGTGCTGATCCACATCACCCTAGGAGTGATGAGGGGAAAGAAGAGTGCCATCTACTTGTAAGCCCCCCAAACCACTAGGCCCAAATAATAACACCCTCTAATAATTCCCAAAGCAATTAAACAAACAACACTACTGCCTAGGGGTAGTAGATAGTACCAACTGACTCGGTCCCCACTCAGGTTTGGATAAATAGTGGTGGATTACCCAAGGTGAAATAAGAGAGAGATGATGACGTTTCACAATGTGTCTTTATTAGAAAATCTAAAATAAAAATAAAAAAAAACAACAACTCGTTTGCTCACAAGAATTGACCCAAAATCCACAATTGGCAGTGTTAATAAAGGAATTAATTGCCTGGTAGCATGAACGTGGGAAAACTGGTAGTATAATACCCCAAAAGAAAATAAACGAGAGTTTACAAGAGTTTAAGGGCTCAATTATAACCAAATACTTCAAAAAAATTATATAAATAAAATAGATAACACAACAAACTCAATCAAACAAATTCAAAATTAACTTAAAGAAAACACACTCCACCCCAAAAGAGAACCCTCACGACTTGTACCTCAGCTTAGTTAACACGAGATTATAATAATACCTCCTCCCACCAGGCCCCACACTGTCCAACTGGTTCAATTGAATGTGATGCAATTTTAATGTAAAACAGAATTGGCACTCAAGTCAATTAACGTTTACTACCTTTAAAACCCAATCTTTAATATATTTTACTATTAAAAGTTTCAAGGGGAAGGAAAGAACAATAATTAATTTTCACTGGCCAGGGATACTCCTATATTCTAAACATTCTATATATCTGCCTTGGAAGGGCTCCACTTCCCTTGTTACTGCTGTCCACTACTGGATGTTACTGCTGTATCTGGACTTCCACAATGCACACTGGCTCACCGGCATACACAGGGCTGCAGTTCACTACAAAATAGGCTCTTATTCCACACTGTATCTGGACTCCCACAATGTGTACCGGATTCACTGGTGCACAACGGCTGACTTCTCCAGCCCTACCACACTCCAAACCAACCGAATGAAGTACCAAAAACGCTGCTCTGAAGTTTCAGCCCTCCGTGCTACCTGCACATATCCCTGGCAGTGAGCCAAAAAGATCGCTGGGCAAGATCCCACGAGCCTTTTAAAAATGGCGGCTGCACGCTTCTAACCAAACGAGAGTTAAACAAAGTCTCACGAGACTTAAACCAAAGCCTGCAAGCCTTAAGACATTTGTAGTGCACTACCTCCCTCTACTGGAGAGCCTCAAGAGTACACTGCCAGCTTCACTCACCATAACCCCATTACAGGTTACATCCACCCCCCCTTTAAATGGAACACCGTCCCGGTGTTAACCTATTCTTGCCATGGCCTAAAGTAAGCACCAACTGACAATGAAACTGCTGGGCGAGCTACAGTCCCACTCATTCCACTGTGTAGTCTCCCCACTGATCGAGGAACATTATAAGGATTGGAATGTAGGCCAGCTGTCTTTCTAGTGGTCCGTCTCACCTGAGGGGCTGGTGCATGGCCACCCGATATGCTTGATCTAAGGGGTACTGGCAACTCAGACTCTTCTCTGGATCTCAACCATTGTCCAGCAAGGGGATGCTCCTCCTCACTGCTAGTGCTATCACTCATTGGGGGATTCAAGTGAAGTTGACCTTCCTCCTCACCACTAATAGGGCTACTGCTCCTCAAAGGAAATATTTGACTCTGGCCTTCGTCCTCTTGTTCTGTCGGACAAATGACCAAAGGATGCCCAGGTACCACCTTCAGTTCAGAGCGGTGCAAGTTTTTCTCTGGGCCAGGACTCTCTACAGGGCGGATGGAATACACCCTCCCTTCTCCATCAAGGCTTCGAGTGACACAGTACTTTGTACTGGCCCATACATCTTGAATCTTATTACGACCTAGAAGATGATTCTTTCTGTAGACAACTGTTCCAATTGGAAGAATGTCACTTACTCCAACTTCGTTCTGACGTTTACGTTGAGCCACAGCATTCTCCAGTTGTTTCTTGGCATGAACATAGACAGTGCGAAGGCGTTCTTGGTGATTTTCAATCCACTCTTCTACAGTGCCTTCAGCAAGGTCTTCACCTACTCCTAAAAGGGAGTCTACAGGTAGTCGTGGCTGCCGGCCAAACATAAGCTCATAAGGGGAGTGAGCAGTTGTCTGGTGTACAGTGGTGTTGTATGCAAAAAGGAGTTGGGGTAGGTACTTAGGCCATCTTCTCTTTTGCTCAGATGGAAGGGTACGCAATAAATCATGCATGGTGCGATTAAAACGCTCGCACTGTCCATTTCCTTGCGGGTGATAAGGTGTAGTGCGGCTCTTCTTCACATCGTAGATCTTGCACAAACTCTTCAGAAGGTCGCTTTCGAAGTTTCGGCCCTGGTCAGAATGTATACGCTGGGGAACACCATACACATAAAACCATTTCTCCACTAAAATGTGGGCAACGGTGCTAGCTCGTTGGTCCTGTGTAGGAAAAGCCTGTGTAAACTTGGAAAAGACATCTGTGATCACAAGCACGTTTTCCCTCCCATCACTGGCCCGGTCCATCAAAGTAAAATCAATGGCTATAATCTCCAGCGGCTTGGAAGCTGATAAGTTGCCCATAAATGTTCGTATTTTGGGTTGCCCCATTTTTGCCACCACACAGCGGGAACACTCTTTGCACCAACGTTCAATCTTCTTCCACATATGCGGCCAGAAACACCTCTGTCTTACCAGACTTGCTGTTCTCTCGGCTCCTTGATGGCCATGGTTATCATGGAGGGCAGTCAGAACTTCCTTCTGCAGGCACTCTGGTAACACCAACTGCAAAAATTCTTCCACTCCATCAGGTGTTCTTGTTAGACGGTACAACACACCATCACACTCCCTGAGCTTATTCCATTGACGCACAAGTTCTAGGACTTCTTTTGATTCTTGTGCCCGCTCCCCAGCGGTTGGAAATTTCTGCCTATGCCAATACTGCAGGAATGGCCCAATCACAGGGTCTGCTGATTGTAACCTTTGCAGGTCTGCCTTGGGACGGAGAGGGACAGCATCTATAGTGGATATAGTAGCTTTGGTAGCACCCACCTGCAATGGAATAGAAATCCCAGAGACAGTTTCTTGAAAGGACTGTGGTGTGGGACAAGCTGGTAGTCGAGACAAAGCATCTGCATTGCGATTAGACAAGCCAGGTCGATACTTGATATTGAAATTAAACAAAGCCAATTGTGACACCCACCGTTGTTCCACAGCCCCAAGTTTGGCTGTCTGTAGGTAACTCAGGGGGTTGTTATCTGTGTACACTGTGAACTGTGCACCCAATAAGTACTCTCGGAACTTTTCAGTGACAGCCCACTTCAGGCCAAGCAATTCTAGTTTCATTGAGCTGTAGTTAGACATATTTCTCTCACTGTCCCGCAACCCCCGACTGGCATAAGCTATAGGTCTGCGACCACCCTCTTGATCTTGAGATAACACAGCCCCAAGTCCTCCATGGCTAGCATCAATCTCCAATATAAAGGGTTTTGAAAAGTCAGCATAACCCAGGACAGGTGCACTCACCAGCTTTAGTTTCAGTGTTTCGAAAGCTTCTTCACAAGCATCACTCCAATGCCCCTCCACAGGCTTTGTCTTGACCCTTCTTTTCCCCCCTTGCAGCACTGCCACAAGTCGATGAAGTGGACTGGCATGTTTGGCAAAACCTTCCACAAACCTACGATAGTAGGAGGCAAAACCAAGAAAAGATCTGAGTTGTGTTACTGTCTGGGGACGCTCCCACTCAGACACAGCCTTAATTTTCTCAGGATCAGTTGCCACACCAGCTGACGATATCACATGCCCCAGATATTTGACCTGAGATTGGAAAAAATGGCACTTAGACAATTTCAGCTTCAGATTATTTTGCTGCAACCGCTTGAGCACAACTTCAAGGCGCTGCAAATGCAAATCAAAAGTGGAGGAGAAAATGACAATGTCATCAAGATACAAAAGTAAGGATTGAAAGCGTTCGTCACCAAATATACGCTCCATCAATCGCTGAAACGTACTTGGAGCATTGCATAATCCAAACGGCATTCGATTAAATTCAAAAAGTCCAAAGGGTGTGCAGAAAGCAGTCTTAGATTTGTCATGTTCAGCCATAGGGACTTGATTATAGCCACTGGCTAAATCCAAAGTTGAAAAGAACCGGGCACCACCTAATGCATCCAATGATTCTTCAATACGGGGAAGGGGATAAGCATCCTTCCGTGTCTTTGAGTTGAGTTGTCTATAATCCACACACAGCCTGATTGTACCATCCCGCTTTTGTACTACCACCACAGGTGAAGAGTAGGGACTGCAACTCGCCCGAATTACCTTACGGTCTAAAAGCTCTTGAATATGACCCTTAACCAAATCATACTGGGAAGGGGGAAGGCGTCTGTATCGTTGTTTAACTGGGGTGTCGTCGATAAGAGGAATCTCATGTTCAATAAGATGGGTACAACCCAACTCTCCCTCATCCTGGCTAAACACAGAGCTATAACGCTGTAAGAGGTCTTTCCCCAGCTGTGACTGTTCAGGAGTAAGAGTAGGCCAAGAACCAACAGTCAAATCAGAAAAATCTTCAGCTACAGCCAAAGACTGCACTGCCACCACCTGTTCAGAACAATGAAAAAGTTCCTCTACCTTGCCAGTTGAAAAGGTAGGCTGCATCTCTACAGCAAACAGCTGACCCAAAGTAACCCTAGGGGGAAGCCAAATATCTCTATGTTCTACATTGACTACTGGGACTGCCACCGAACCTGAGTCAATGGAAAGAAGAGCACGAGACATAAGCAAACCATCTGGCAATGTATGAGCATGTGGCTCGAAAAATGCAGATGACAAAACTGCTCCAAAGTTGTTGTTACACGTTGCTACTACCAACTTAACTGAACCAGCTGGAACCCGCACCGCTGCTCGACCACGAACTGTCACCTGACCCAAACAGCCTGTAGGAGGTAAACACTCCAGGCGATGACACTCAGCCAGTGCTTGTTTCCAAGGCCCACCCACAGACTGGAGCGCAGAGCTCTGAAAGAAGGCAGACCCATGCTCAGAAAACAGTTCAGAATAACAATTATGAATGACATTCATACCCAACAACCCAGGTACCTTGGCTTTCTGCTGTTGGAATGGCAAATCTGTAGAATCCCTTACCACCAACACTCCCATACGTGGTAGCACTTTACCTAAAACTTCAATGTCCAATTCTAAATAGCCAAGATAAGGAATATCTAACCCATTTGCAGCCTTAAGCTGCAACCAATGACAAGCTTTTAATGCCCCACCACCCCTATCCTGGAAGTGTTCACGAAAGGCCTCCTCTGTTATGGTAGTGACCATCGACCCAGTATCTAATAGGCAAGACATAACTACCCCACCCATACTAACCTCAACTACTGGACAGGTGCCAACAAACTTACTAAAACAAGCTGAATTATTTCTAGAGCCCTGAACATTCCCGTCCGATGCCTGGCTCAGGACATCAGCGGGAATTAGTTTTCCGGAAAAGAAGCATCTCTAACTGTAGCCCTAGTCTGTCTGTCTGGTGTACCATTTACAGATGTAGTATATCCCCTATTGGATGCTGAACGTCTTAATCTTGTAGGGCAAGACCTTACCATATGACCAGGCTGTTTACAGTTCAAGCAAATAGGCCGACCATCAGGATGGAAAGGATATGGACGTGTATTTGAGGTCTGCTCCCTACCCACAAAAGCATTAGGCATACTGGAGGAATCTAAACGTTTTAAAATAGCATCAAGCTGAGCTTGCTGATTCTTAAGACACTCCTTTAACTCTAGCAATTCATTACTTTGATGTACTGGGGCACCGTTATCCACTCTAGGACTATCCATGAACCTCACCTGAGAATCACAAGAATAGACCCTACTCCTTGGAACTACCAGTCGTTCCCCATCTTCCACCCAACGAATAGCCTCCCCCCGAATGTCTAAAAGTGAAGCTTCAGGGTTAAGACGCACAAAACGCTTTAATTCTCTTCGAAGTAAACCATCGCGAACATGTTCTACAAATTGATCCCGAACTAATGAATCAGAGTTTGGGAAACTTTCCGGGCTACTTCGCTTTACGGCCTCCATTAGTGACAGCAAACTATGAGAAAATTCACGAAGAGATTCCCCCTCCAATTGTTTACGCTGAAAGAATTGTTTTTGTAACCCGACGTAAGACTGTGAACACCCAAATATCTCTAACAGAATGGTGAGAATTTTCTCAGGATCGTTCCTGTCACTAACTGGGCGAAACTTAACCTCATTCTTTGCTTCCCCATCCAAATGGTCAAGTAGAAATAAGGCCTGTTCTGGGCGAGACATATAGCGTGTTTCCAAAGACCTACGGGCTTCCTCTACCCATTCCTCCACTGGTAGAGAATCTCTGCTATTACCAGAGAATCGGGGACATTTTCTCTCTCTGGGTACATACACATAACGCTCTGGGCCTACTTCACGAATAGGAGGAACACTGCTAGTACTGGGTCCCCCAGGATTTTTAAGCTGATCATTTTCAGTCTGTAACTGTTGGATTTTCTCAGTTAACTGTCTTAACTGCTCTGCCATGTTACCTTCTGTGGTAGACATATGTATACAAAATGAACAAATAAAATAATTAAACAAACAAAACAAACAAAAAAAATATATGTGGAAAGGAAATAAGAGAAGAAAGAAAAAAAAAAAAAGGTCTTCTTGATGGTCCAACGCCGGACTGCCAACCTTCCCAAAATCAACTACTGTTCCTTCCTTCCCCAAAGGAGTGCCAACTCAAAATATTTAGACCACAAAACTAAAAAAAACAGTCATCAAATCTCAAATTCACCTTTAGAGACCCTGCCGACTACGCCAAAAATGTAAGCCCCCCAAACCACTAGGCCCAAATAATAACACCCTCTAATAATTCCCAAAGCAATTAAACAAACAACACTACTGCCTAGGGGTAGTAGATAGTACCAACTGACTCGGTCCCCACTCAGGTTTGGATAAATAGTGGTGGATTACCCAAGGTGAAATAAGAGAGAGATGATGACGTTTCACAATGTGTCTTTATTAGAAAATCTAAAATAAAAATAAAAAAAAACAACAACTCGTTTGCTCACAAGAATTGACCCAAAATCCACAATTGGCAGTGTTAATAAAGGAATTAATTGCCTGGTAGCATGAACGTGGGAAAACTGGTAGTATAATACCCCAAAAGAAAATAAACGAGAGTTTACAAGAGTTTAAGGGCTCAATTATAACCAAATACTTCAAAAAAATAATATAAATAAAATAGATAACACAACAAACTCAATCAAACAAATTCAAAATTAACTTAAAGAAAACACACTCCACCCCAAAAGAGAACCCTCACGACTTGTACCTCAGCTTAGTTAACACGAGATTATAATAATACCACCTCCCACCAGGCCCCACACTGTCCAACTGGTTCAATTGAATGTGATGCAATTTTAATGTAAAACAGAATTGGCACTCAAGTCAATTAACGTTTACTACCTTTAAAACCCAATCTTTAATATATTTTACTATTAAAAGTTTCAAGGGGAAGGAAAGAACAATAATTAATTTTCACTGGCCAGGGATACTCCTATATTCTAAACATTCTATATATCTGCCTTGGAAGGGCTCCACTTCCCTTGTTACTGCTGTCCACTACTGGATGTTACTGCTGTATCTGGACTTCCACAATGCACACTGGCTCACCGGCATACACAGGGCTGCAGTTCACTACAAAATAGGCTCTTATTCCACACTGTATCTGGACTCCCACAATGTGTACCGGATTCACTGGTGCACAACGGCTGACTTCTCCAGCCCTACCACACTCCAAACCAACCGAATGAAGTACCAAAAACGCTGCTCTGAAGTTTCAGCCCTCCGTGCTACCTGCACATATCCCTGGCAGTGAGCCAAAAAGATCGCTGGGCAAGATCCCACGAGCCTTTTAAAAATGGCGGCTGCACGCTTCTAACCAAACGAGAGTTAAACAAAGTCTCACGAGACTTAAACCAAAGCCTGCAAGCCTTAAGACATTTGTAGTGCACTACCTCCCTCTACTGGAGAGCCTCAAGAGTACACTGCCAGCTTCACTCACCATAACCCCATTACAGGTTACATACTGTACCCACCCAGAGAGTGCAAGGACAACTGTGCTCTCTCAGGAGTCCTGTAGCTGATGGCAAGCTGCATGAACAGGATTCGAATCACAGTGGCAGCGCTTAGCTTGCTGGAACACTCAGAGCCCCCAAAAAAGCTCAGTTTTAACACTCTGCATACTAAAAATGCAGGGTTTACATCGGTCTCTGGCTCATGTTGGGTCGGGACGAGCTTGGGCCGGGTCAGGCTGGACTTATTGGGCCCGATCTAAGCTCTAATACAGAAAGGCTTCTACTATGAATATACTGGTCCATACATAACTACATGCCCAGTTCTCTCTCTCTCTCTCTCTCTCTCTCTCTCTCTCTCTCTTTCCTCTACCTCTCCAAATAAATTCAATTTCTGATCATTTTTCAATCTTCAAAGGATTTAATCTCTCAGAATCTCCTGGAAGTATCTGATTGGAGAGGAGTCACTGTATCTGAGCTGACCCTTTACTCCTCTCTCCTCACGCCGTGTCTGCGGGGAGGTGTGTGTGTGTGTGTGTGTGTGTGTGTGTGTGTGGTGTGTTTATGGTGGATCAGGAGGAGATGGAGTTGGTATGTGGAGAAGATACTGGCTGACAGGAACGCTGCTGCTGCGGATCACAGAGCTTCAGTTTCTAATTGAGAGGAAAGCCAGACAGGATTTCAGTTCACGATCGATCAGCACTGCTGGGTGCACACACACACACACACACACACACACACACACACACACACACACACACATATATACTCTATATAGTATTATACATCTCTGTATAAAAATAAGAGAGCACTTAAAAATAATGAGTTTCTTTGATTTTACCAAATTGAAAACCTCTGGAATATAATCAAGAGGAAGATGGATGATCACAAACCATCAAACCACCAAACTGAACTGCTTGAATTTTTGCACCAGGAGTAAAGCAGCATAAAGTTATCCAAAAGCAGTGTGTAAGACTGGTGGAGGAGAACATGATGCCAAGATGCATGAAAAACTGTGATTAAAAACCAGGGTTATTCCACCAAATATTGATTTCTGAACTCTTAAAACTTTGTGAATATGAACTTTTTTTTTTGCATTATTTGAGCTCTGACAGTGTATATATACACAAATGTCCAAAAATAATGAGCCCTCAGTGAGTTTAAAGGAAATCAGACAGGACTTCAGGACTTCCACTGTGGCTGAAATAGAGAGAGAGAAAGAGAGAGAGAGAGAGAGAGAGAGAGAGAGAGAGAAAGAGAGAGAGAGTAAAAGGCCTTGTGATCCCAGTGCTTGTAAAATGAACCTCAGCAATCTCTGGGCTGTTCCTTCAAATCTGAACCAATTACGGAGTTCACCTCCCTCCCCCGATAACCCTCAGAGCCTGCTCTTCAACAGTACTACACACACACACACACACACACACACTTCAAGAGACTGTCTAAATGTCTGCACTAAAACCTTTTCTCTTTCTCTTCCCTAATTCTCCTGATATTTATTCCCCTTTTCTTCTGTCTACTTCTTCTACACTGACAAATTAAATATAGTATATATATTATATATATAAATAACTCCTATATAGATGTATTACACCCAGCGTGATCTATTCTAATCGTTTATTTCTTTTACTGTTGAGGATTATGGCTTACAGCCAATAAAAACCCAATCATTTGGTATTTTTGGCAGCGTGCCAAGTCCTGCTGGAAAATGAAATCTGCATCTCCATAAAAGCTGTCAGCAGAGGGAATCATGAAGGTTGGTCCACTGTGTTATGTCAAGTCCAAAGTAGACAGAGACAGAGACCTAGAGAGGCGCTAACAGTCAGATGTTCATTGCTATCTTGGCAGTGAATTATCAAAACAGTCACGTCCCCTGGATACACAGCAGTGCACAAACCTAACTTTTACATCACAAATAAACACAATGAATGAGTGTGAACCAGCAGGCCAGTTTCCTCTCATGAGAAGCGTTGGAACACATCAGGGTAGCTGCGAAGTTAAAATAGCAATCCGCCAGAGTCAGAGCTCACCTGACTCTTCAAGAGATTGATGAGCAAGTGACACTCTGATTGGTTTCATTTAGAGCGTTTTAAGTTAACAGAGGTGTAGGTGTGGGTTTGACATTGGGGAAAACACAACCAAAAGTGACTTTACATCCTAAACATTACATTTACTGCTGTTAGAAAAACATACAACAAAAACGGATCAGTTATCACCTAATATTTAAAATAATATAAAAGATTTAGTTATTATTATTATTATTATTATTATTGTTATTATTATTGTTATTATTATGTATTCGCATGTCTATTCTGTTATATACTTACATTTACTCCACTCTTTTTAAAAAATCTCAATTGCTTTGTTTCCAGTGTTTTTTTATTTAATTTTTCATTGATGGCATACGTCACGCCCTTGCTCTGTTGCTCTGTGTTTCTCCGTTTCCCAGTAATTTTCCAGTCACGTGCGTAATTTGTAGCTCCGCCTCTTCGTTACCTGTTTCCCCAGGTGTTTGCTTCCTATGTGTGTACATATAGTCCTCCTGTGTCAGTGTTTCCTCGTCGGTCTTTTCACCTTCCTCTGTTGTTTGTCTCTCCGTGTTCACTAGTTTATTGCACTCTCCCATAGTCCTTGTTTATTTATTATTTATATTTTTCCCTGCCCTGTTTAGTTCTGTTTCTTTGTTTCTTCTATTTAATAAATATATTCCTGCTTCTGGCAGTATAATGCTACTATAATAAAAATGATAGTATAATAAAATGATAAAATGAAATGAAATGTTACACAGTAAGGCTGTGTCCCAAACAGCACACTCTGGAACATTACACATTACACTCCCTAATGCCCAATGAGGCGAAAGCTTGGGTCAGTGAATCTGAATGGATCTGAATGCAAGCCACAATGGCTGCCAAATACGCTTTCAAAATAAAAGCTTATTTTAAATCAATTTCTGCTTTTTCTGCAGTATCAATCCCCCTATTTCTGATATCTCCTCCGGTTCTTGCGCCAATGAGAGTTACGGTAGCTTTTCCAGTCATTACGATAGCAAAGACACACTGACACGCCCTAAATCAAGCTGAAATTCTGAAAGCCTCTCCTTCTAATCTAACATCCTGTAAATATGATCTCCATCTTGCTTATATGAATATGACTAGTATTTATAGAAGGTTTGAACACAACATTTTCCCATTACCTGAATAACTAAGCTAACTAAACTTCTGTAGCAAACATGCCAACTGATTAATGACTGGTCCTCATAAATAAGGTTTACAAGCTTAAAGTACTTCTACAATCCAGTACCAATAGGGAGGATGGAGGATGGGTTCCCCTACTGAGCCTTGGTTCCTCTCAGGGTTTTTTTTTCTGAGTCTGAGGGAAGTTTTCTTGCTTCTATTTGCTCACTTGAGACGAAGCCCAGATCCAAATTATTCATTCACCACATGGTGCAATAACAACCCAACCACCAACTTACCCATCGATTTCCTATACCTCAACTGCAACCTTCTGAGTCATGGTTGAGCTATCAATCTCACTGCTTTAAAACTACCATCTAGCACTGGCTTCCTACTGCACGTAGAAGCTGCCTGAACTGCCAGAAGCTGATGGAATTCCAAACTAGCAAAAAGAATGGTAAAGATAGAGAACGCTTATTTTTATTGTGAACAGATTCCATTAACCATTAACCCTTTGAACTCTAGGCTGTTTTGTTGTGTTTTTTCTTTGTTTCTGTTTTCAGTTCCTCTTTCAGGTCTTATAACACAGTAATTATATCAGACAGACACATGCCCTGATCTCTTTCACTCCAGAAGACATACGGCTGCTCAAAAATGTCATTTAAAATGTAAAAGGAAGCAGAATTGTTATATTTTCCTGGATCTGATCATGTTTTACTTAAAATTTTACCAAACGCCTGTTTTTTGTTTTTTATTTTACATATTTTTGAATGTATAGACTTGAAATATATTCACACCTAAGATATCTTTTCACAAATGGTTACGACAAACGACAAAGCCTCAAAATAAGTGAAGTAAGACTCAAATCAAGCAAAAATATTTTATTTTCTCACTTAAATTTCTACACTTGTATCAGAATAACTTGACTGGTGACTTTTTGTGTTTATTTCGAGTTCAAATTACTTAAAATAAGGTGAACATTCTAAGTAAGTGTCACGAATGACCCAGGCAGGGAGACGAGGAGACGGACGCAAGTGCAGGTAGGGTGAAATAAATAATTTAATAAATAAATAACAAATAAACAAAGAAACAAGGAACAAGTAAACACTTAACAAAGATAAACGAATAACCAAAAACCAAAACAAACCAGTGAAACTAGAGAACATAAACTAAACAAAACAAGAGATAATAAATAACAAAATAAACTGGGAGTAAATAAACAAAGAAACAAACGAGGGACTGAATAAATACAAAACTAAACAAGGCAGGGATATATACAAGGAAAACTAACAAGAGGCTAAACTAGACAGGGAAAAACTAAACTAGACAAGAACTAAACTAAGAAAGAAATAAACTAAGCAGGGAACTAAAGCGAACAAGAAACAAGAAGATGTAAACAAGGAACTAGGGCTAGGGCTAAGGCTGAAATCACAAAGAGACACGGAAAGACAAACAACAGGGGTTAGTGCAAAGACCGACGGAGACAAAGTGGCAGAGGAGGGCTAATATACTAACATAAAACACACTAGAATTGGAAACACCTGGGGAAGGGGCGGAGCTACAAATGAGAAACACGTGGTGGAAATCTAGTGACAAGAGACACAGAGGAGCACAGGTCACGTGGGAATAACACAGAGACATGAGACAAGACCAGGACGTGACAGTAAGACTAAAATAAGTAAAACATTCTTACATTTACAGTGATTACATTATCACAGCAAGAAATAAGATGTATTGCTTTGTAACTAGATTATTTCACTTCCTAAGATTTCATCTGTTCAGATTATATGTGGTGCTTTTTTCATATTGCTGAGATAAATGGATCAGTGTAATTTGCTTTGGTGCCTAAAACTTTTGCACAGTACTGTAAATGCGTTTCACATTTTGATCTGAATTACTGAAATAAAGAGATGCACCGGTATAAGGTTCACTTGCAGGGATATAAATGAAATACCATGGTCTGCTTAGTCTACAGATGTCTACAGTCCAGTTGAACATCTATAAAATATCTGGAATCAATGAAAAAACTCCTTACTAGAACGAATGGTGTTCCATCTCTCCAGTACAGTTCCCAACATGTGGCAGAGTGAATCTGATGGCTCACGGAGACCCAACACCCAACATAGCGACACTTTCTGATGAGTAATGTCGTGGTGTGAATATATCACTGAACCAGTCGGCCATGTCCGTCCATATTTCTCTCTTAATAACAGTAATGTTCTCAAAGCGAAACCCCAGAGACCCATCTCCTCCTCCCTGGTTCTTATTAATATTTGATTATTAGATGAAGGATGTGGTCTGTTATGGTGTGGATGATTATTTAATGCTGCAGGGTTAGGGAAACGCCGGCTCTCTGTGGAAGTGCACGGCTGATTATAATAATGGAGAGTATAATGGGTATTATTTACAGACTGAGCCCGAGGCTGGGCTGTAACGAGCTGACGGACAGCGTGTTTGTATGCGAGTGTGTTTAGTGTGAGTGGTGTAAGGTGGTGTAGGCGATGTGTGACAGTGTGTAGTGGATACTGTGCTGGGGTTCTGATTTCAGATATAATTGGGTGTGCAGCGCTACGCTACACACAGCTAATGCCGGCTCACTTCCTGAACACACTGGAATGGAAATTCCCCAGTTGCTTGAAGGGTTTGAGTGACAGGACTGTTCTTATCCACTTTTAATCACATTTATGATTAGAAGAAAATGACAAGTCCAGAGCAGAGTTTGAACCAGGGTTCATGTTCATGTGTGTGTGTGTGTTACATTCTGGTTCTGTTCTGTCTCTTTTCTAGCCTTTCTTTGTTATTTTACGTGTTCTGTGTTTTTCCTGTGTCTCTGTCTGTGTGTTCTCACCTGTTTTCCCCCTCATGACTCTAATCTGTAGCTCCGCCCCTGTCATTACCTGTTTTCCCAGGTGTCTCCCATTTCCTGTTTCCCTCCTTGTGTATTTATACCCCAGTGTTTCCGCGTTTCCTTGGTCTGTCTTTGTTGATTTTATGTTCTATCACGTCTCGTTTATTTCTTGTGCTTCTTCCCTGGTTATTTCCCTAGTTTATTTATTGTTTGTTTCCTGCTTTGTGTTTAGTTTAGTTTAGTTTTAGTTTCATTGTTTGGGTTTATTTGTTTGTTTCTTTGTTTAATAAATATTACTCCTTACTATTTATTTTTTTACTTTATGAATCCTAGAGGGAAAACCATGTATTGCAGCAACCAAACCACTGGAACATTTTCAGGGGTTGTGCCAAAATGTCATTCACATCACATTTGGTACATTTGGAACGAAATTGTGATCTCAAGATCAAACTCTTTTGGCCAGACCAAATTTTGGTTCTGTGGTCGGGACTTTGTGGCACCTTTTTTGGTTCAGATCAAACTAAGTAGGTGTGAAAGCACCCTTAGGCTTTCACAAATACACCAGCCAGCCGAAACACTGAAACCAACTGCCTAATATTGCAAATATTGCTTAATACCACCAAAGCAGCTCTAAATCATCAAGACACAACCTCTAAAAGAGCTCTAAAGGTATTCTCTGTGGTATCTGTACCAAGGTGGGTGGAGCCTACATGAGCATAAGTGAGTCTTGGGTACCCATACACAACCCTGTCTCTGATTTACCAGCTGTTCTTTCTCTTTTGACACTTTTGGTAGATACACCTGCCGATCCAGTGGTCTGACGCTAGGTTATGGTTAATATATTGGGAATCAGTATTGAGGCCAACGGCTCAGGAGCCTGAGTGACAAGACTCTCAGCAGCAGACGGGTCTACAGTGGCACATTGGGGCTCAGCTCGCAAATCTTTTTATACCGAGGCTGCTGTTTGACACCCCCTCCCTAAAATGTTCCTCCTGTGCTTTATGTGCCCTTCTGTCTAGAAATAAATCTGCCCACTGTAACAATTTACCCTTTAGGAAGGTCCATCTAAAATAACCTTCACAAAGTCCAGAGTGGCAAATTAAGTGCTGGAGGTACAAAATACTGTATTTCTCCCACTGCATTAAAAAAAAACATTACTAGTTGAACCCATAAACATATATACATAGACACCACATGCCACAGGAGTCAACCATGCACCCCCAGTGCATTTATTAGTACTGAGGAAGGTGTATAATAGAGCGCAGTAGAGACCAGAGGAGGGAGAAAGACTGTGGAGAGACCGCCTACTCATTTGAATAACCCCGCCCCTGAGGGCTGCCTCCACAGAGCTCTACACAGTCTATGGTCCCGCCCATACAGTCATTGGTCCCACCCGGCTAGGTGTAACCCAGCCCTTTTACAATAACCACACCTTTATGAATAGAGCTGAATAACGTTTTAAAAAATGAATTCTGTGGGGATATGAAATTGTACAATATAAGCAGAGGTTACACTAGCTGCTGCATTTAAATAATGGAGGTAGAATTACAGTATATTAGAAAAAAAACATGATTGAATAATTGTTCTGTTTTGCCATTGAAACCTATGGGGATGGATGGAGTTACGCAGCTTTCTGCAACCGAACAGCAGGGGGCGCCCGACCTGTGGTGGCTTCTCTTTTGAGAGATGATGCTCTGTCCAGCTATACACAGTCTATGTTACTACATCTTTGCCATTTGTAACAAACCAAACAGTGTGAAAATTGCGTAAAATTGGTAAAGTTGGGCACTGGGGGCGCACGGTTGACTTCTCCAATATGGAGCCACGCCGACATGCCAGCTCCAATAGATGGCGTCAGTCGATGCGGCGTCTATGTATATATGTCTATGGTTAAACCTTCCCTGTAATACTCATCTAGAATAGGCAAGGCTAGACCTGAACTAGCCTCAGACTTTCACCATTCCAGACTTGTTCCATACCCTTGCACAACACTTGATAAAAGAAGACACCAATGAGGAAGTGTTTCAGGTGTTATTTTAACCCATTAACAGCTAGCAGCTATCATCACCAGCTAGCAGTTATCCATTATGGCTAATCTGGCATTTTGAGCTTCAAAATAAAAGTCCCGGGACAAATCATACTAAAAAGATAAAGCACATCAGTATTTTATTTTTATTTGGACCATACTGAGTGAATTCTGTACAGTTTGAAGTGCTTTCATGATGAATGCGATTACATGTGATTAATTATGTTTAATTGTGATTATTTATTAATCGTAAAGCGTGTTATTAATAAATTTGATTTTATAATCTCCTGACTGCATTAATAGTAACCACTGAAATGAATATGCTCAAATATGAGCATGGCACATTCAAGTAAATTTAAGAAACATTTAGATTGGTTGTTTTGTGTTTTTCTGTTTTCTTAACTGTAATTGAAATTACATTATTGTTGTCTTACGTTTTAGATGTAGGAGTTGGTCAAACCAATAGAACAGTGATGTTTTTCTCTCTTTTTCTTCAGCACACACACACACACACACACACACACACACACACACACACACACACACACACACACACACACACACACACACACACACTTTTTTACCTGGAATCCTAATGTGATGCTGAGACATAACACATTAAACACGACTGTCTGTCCTGCTGTCAATCCTGTACAGACCAACAGCTGCAGCCAAAAGAATGAAAATGTGATTTTCCTTTCATGCTGTCACTCTCTCTCTCTCTTTCTCTCTCTCACACACACACACACACACACACACTACTGAAGGCTGCAGATCAGGATTATAACAGCTGTGTTTTAACACTTTTATAGAGGTGTACACACACACACACACTGTACACTGTGGAGAGGCTCTATTGTTCTGAAGGCTCTTTGTATAACTCTCTTTGAGGTCAAACCTCTTTCACTCAAGCTGTTCTACAGTGTGTGTGTGTGCTGGTGTGTGTGTGTGTGTGTGTGTGTGTGAGGTTTCATGGACCATGTCCTTCAGCTCCAGTTCATTTCTTAAGGAAATTTGGTCCCACTTCACCAATTTTGTGTGTGTGTTCCATTTTACTGTATATTGCCCCGTCCCCTGAGAAAACCTTCACTGGTTTTATGGTTTTAAAGAGTATTTTAAAGAGTTTATCCTGCTTTTATTGGAGTAACTGTCTCTATTGTAGAAGACTTTGTATTAGATTCTGTAGTGGAGATATTGTCCAACACCCAGGGATACCTGGGATACCGTTCCAACTGATTATTTTTTTTAACACCATAACAACTATTTGGGTGACCACAGTAACCATTCGGCAACACCTTAGCAACCACCTAGCTACACTGTAGTGACCACCTGGTATACCACAGAAACCACCTTTCAAAAGAACATTTACCCTAGTGGCCAAATAGAAATCGGCATAGCAACCGTTTGGAAGTTGAAACGGCATAGGTTCAATAATTTTCATGTTTTATTATACTTGTTATGTAAAAGTTACTTTATTTCAGTAATTCAGTTGAAAATGTGAAACTCATATATTATATAGATGTATTAAAACACAGAGTGATCTATTTTTAGCGTTTATTTATTTTATTGTTGATGATTTTTAGCTTAAAGACAATGAAAACCAAAAAATCAGCATCTCAGAAAATTAGAATATTACATAAGACCAATTGGTACTTTTGGCAGTGTGGGCAGTGTGCCAAGTCCTGCTGGAAAATGAAATCCACATGATATAACACAGTGAAAACGTGAAAAAAAAGCAATTCATGCTTCCCTCTGCTGATGACTTTCAAGCAGATGCGGATTTTATTTTCCAGCAAGACTTGGCACACTGCCCACACTGCCAAAAGTACCAATTGGTCTTTTTATTGGCTGTAAGCCATAATCATTATAAAAGAAATAAAGGCTTAAAATAGATCACTCTGTGTGTTTAATACATTTATATAATATATGAGATGCACATTTTCAACTGAATTACTGAAATAAAGTCACTTTTCAATTATATTCGAACTATTTTGAGATTCACAAGTATTATGCAATGCGTATGTATGATATTAATTTCCATATGCTATATGAGTATAATTATTTAGTGGATTAAATATATAAATATATATAATAGTGAAATGTTTGTGATTTTTTTTTCTCAGGTGTCTCATCGTCAGGTGTCGGTAGTTCACCTGCTGAAGACGATCCGGCTGCTGCGGCTGCTGCGGCTGCTGCAGAAGATGGACCGGTTCTCTCAGCACAGCACCGTGGTTCTGACCCTGCTCATGTCCATGTTCGCCCTGCTGGCCCACTGGATGGCCTGCGTCTGGTACATGATCGGCAAGAAGGAGATGGACAGCAACGCCCACAAGAACAACTGGGATATAGGTGAGATCACTGCACAGTACTGAAAGACTTTAAAGCCACAGTCTGTGAGTTTTTAGTGAGAATGTGTAATTGCATTAAGCATGCTGAAAAAAGTCCTGACCTCAACACAAAAGAGCACCTTTGGGATGAGTTACAGCGGAGACTCCCATAAACACACTCCTAAACCTTGTGGAAAGCCTTCTTAGTAAAAGAGAAGCTTAAAACATCAATTTAAAAGTTGAAACTTTTTATTAAACTCTATGGATTAAGAAAATGGGATGTTTGAGTGGAGTGTAGTCCAGCAGTCGTAAGCACTGCCACTATCTATGGTTTGAATCCCAGTCATGCAGCTTGTCATCAGCTGCCGGAGCCCTAAAAGAGAGCACAATTGGTCGTGCTCTCTCTGGGTGGGTACAGTAGATGGCGCTCTTTCCCCCTCATCACTCCTAGGGTGATGTGGATCAGCACAAGGCTGCGTCTGTGAGCTGATGTATCAGAACCGAGTCGCTGCGCTTTCCTCCGAGCGACTTTAGTTTCTGCCTGTTCTCGTTTTTTCTCTTCTTATATCTCCTTATAAGGGTGTTTTTTTTTCGACTGTGTCCTAATTCACAAGCCGGGGCAGCGGTAGTGTATTGGACTGATCGGATTCGATCCCTTCATGAGGAGCGGTGTGTTTATTTATTTATTTATTTATTTATTCCTTTCTTCTTGGCTTTACCTGCTTTAAGATCAACTTTTCTGCAATTGGGTTCAACAACCCTCTGGGCTGGAGAGCTACTAGTATGTAGCACCACATCCCATTGCACTTCATTACACTTTATTTTCCAAAACAGTTTTTTTTTTTTCTGGCCGCCACGTAATGGCTTGGAAAATATCTGGCTTGCAGTCAAACTTAACTTCCGGCCCCTGATATAAAAAAATGGGAGACACTATATGTACAATACAACAAGGACACAATTAGACATACGTGAGACAGAAGACAATAGTTCAATAGTGATGAGGGGGGGGGGTTAAGATGGAATGACAGTACAAGTATAAGCAGAACTCGTATAAACAGTAGTATAATAGTAAATATGGCATGTAGCTTATACAGCTAAAGCTTGGTAAAGTGAGTTCATTGAGAAGCTCTGTAGAAGCTCCTGTAGAGTCGAGTCAGTTCAGTGATTTATAGAGAAAGAACAGAAAGAATGAAATAAAAGATGAGGAATGAAGTGAAGAAAGAACCTGACGTAAAGAGAAAGAGGGAGAAAGAGAGAGAGAGCGAGTGATGAAGAGTTCAGGGGATGATAAAAGAGCGCTCAGGTGCAGCTCAGGAGTCGGAGGGTGAGGGATGGTGGGTGATGTGGAGAGACGAGGAGAGGGAAAAATGAAAATGACACAGAGGAAAGTGAGGAAAGTGAGGAAACTGAGCGAGTGCATCCAGCCAGGAGCCCCTTACAGCCCCTTACAGCATCCGGCGCCGGCCCCCCTCGACCCCCCTCAACCCCCCGCCCTCCTCCAGCAGCCGTAATTAGGCCCAGCGAGCAGTGCTGCGGTCAGCATCGACGGGCCACTGCTGGGATGTGGCCCCGGTGCTCCCGGATACTCCCTCCATCCTCCAGCCCTCGCCCCTCGCCCTTGACGCGCTGACCCCAGGGCGGTTACTATAGCAACCGCGGCGTGGGGATTCATGTGAACGTAAGGGCGGGCAATGCCGAGACGTTCTGCTCGATGACGGAGCTGACAATTAAGCAGAAGCTGTGTTCAGACCTACAGTATCTGCAGTGAAGCGACGGGAATCAGCACCAGGGAGCAGCGAGGAGCGTAATATATCAATATTACACATTTATATATCAAAATTACACTGTTTCCACTGTTCAGACGCTTCATTTTGTCCTTATTTGACTTTTCGCTATCAGCCACTGCTTCACAGCGCTGGCTCTGGAGTTGATCTGCCTTGTGAACAACCTGGTGTTCAATTAATTGCAGACATTATGAACCCAATACTGTTTCTACAGCTCTGGAAAAAAAATTATTTGATACATGGAGACAGCTTGGTGCCCAAAAGGACTACAAGACGGATGCTGAGCTGCTAATTTTCCTCTGAACAGGTTGTTAGTAAGCTAATGTTAGTTAACTAATGTCTTAATTGATAATTACAACACTCTCAATCATTAAAATCTATTAATGTTTAACAGTGTCTTAACTAGTGTCAATTAATAATCAGTTGAGGCATTTTACTGTTTTCTGCTTAATATTTTAATGACTAAATTGTAAGTTTCACTCGGTCCTTTTCTGCCATAAACTTTCATCTAACTCAAAATAACTTATATAATAATAATTTGAGTAAAATGGACATTGTTGTTTTATTCTATAAACTACAGACAACATTTCTCCCAAATTCCAAATAAAAATATTGTCATTTAGAGCATTTATTTACAGAAAATGAGAAATAATAACAAAAAAGATGCAGAGCTTTCAGAGCTCAAATAATGCAAAGAAAACAAGTTCATATTCATAAAGTTTTAATAGTTCAGAAATCAATATTTAGTGGAATAATCCTGGTTGGTTTTTGGCATCATGTTCTCTCCTCCACCAGTCTTACACACTGCTTTTGGATAACTTTATGCTGCTTTACTCCTGGTTTAAAAAGTCAAGCAGTTCAGTTTGGTGGTTTGATGGTTTGTGATCATCCATCTTCCTCTTGATTATATTCCAGAGGTTTTCAATTTGGTAAAATCAAAGAAACTTGTCTTTTTTGAGCACTCTCTTATTTTTTTCAGAGTTCTATTACATGTTTTGTGTGTTAAACTTCCTCATATTTATTAGATTTACCATTTAGTTGCAGAAACCAGCAGTTTCTGAAGCTGGTAACTTTAGTAAAACTCTTGCTCTTCCTTTCCTGGGGTGGTCCTGATGAGAGAGAGTTTCATCATTATAACGTATTTGATGATCTTTGTGCACTTGCACTTAAAGACAATTTTAAAGTTCTTATCATATCATATATTCTTATTTTCATTTTCTATTTTTTCCATTTTCTCCCAATTTAGCTCGGCCAACTGTTCCACCCAATCAGCTGCTACTCAGCTGTATATCCTCCATCACTTGTGATTCCACAACACAAGGAGGGTGAAGACTAGCACACGCCTCCTTCGACACATGTGAAGTCAGACTCCGCCTCTTTTTGAACTCTTTTTGCCGAGTAGCATCACAGCGCTAACGCTCAGAGGAAAGCCCAGCGACTCTGCAGGTTCTGATACATCAGCTCACAGACGCAGCCTTGTGCTGATCCACATCACCCTAGGAGTGATGAGGGGAAAGAGCGCCATCTACTGTACCCACACAGAGAGAGAGCAAGTACAACTGTGCTCTCTCGGGGCTCTGGCAGCTGATGGCGAACTGCATGACCAGGATTCAAACCAGCAATCTCTAGATCATAGTGGCAGCACTTTAGACTGCTGGACCACTCAGAGCATTGACTTTCATTTCTTGATGTCTTTTTTTTCTTTACTTAGTTACTTAGAGTACTTCTTGCTTCTTATAATATTTTTACAGTATTATGAATTATGATAAAATCTTTAATTAGGGACATTTCAGTCCAGTTTTTTGCCCTCTGATCCAATCAGAGTACTTGACCCTTAGTGAGTTTAGGCTCATATTATAAATTTCTGGATTGTAGAGAAAGTTATTCACACAAAAGAAGAGTAAACGTCTTTTATTACCCTTATTTTTAGGAAAGAAATAGAATAAATGGGCAGGTTTCCCATAATTAGTCTGTGTAGTGTATCTGGAACTATGGAAAACTGCTAGTTATGTCAGGTAGGAAGCTCCTGTAATGACTAGCTTCTCACTGATTAGACAGGTGTAGAATAACTACCAGAGAGACCGAGGCCAATTATTCTCTCCTGGACTCTCGGCCACTGATGGCTGTGGCATCACCCGGATCGAATTCACAATCTCTCAACAATAAGGCTCCTCTATTTTTATATCAAGGGTCATTCAGTCATTAGTCATAAGGTCATTAGTGTGGGTGGAGATCAGATCTGAGATCAGAAGGCTCACCTTGAAGCTTTTGACACAACAGTGCACCATTTTGTCTGTCACTAGCGGTATATTAAATATATATTTATCTATATAACTCTAGCAGCACTGCTAGATCTGATCCACTCATCTGATGCTCTGTATTTCCTGTACATATGCAGTAATGTCAATAAAACTACTATAGGAAATAGGAAATAGGAAATGATGTCACAAAAATACATTTTTTTTTCAAACCTATCTGGCCTACCTAATATTTAAATGGTAATATTTATTAATATAAATGTATAATAATTTAGGCCTGCATTTTCCCCTTTTATAGTAACAAAAATAAATAAACAAATAAATAACTAAATAGTAAAAAAATGATAAAATAAATACATAAATACATAAATAAATAAATAAAACATAAATAAATAAATAATAATAATAATAATAATAATAATAATAATAATAATAATAATAATAATAATAATAATAAATATAGCCGCAAGCGGCAATCAACGGGTTCAAGCAACAACTGGCACAATGGTGTCTACTAGAGCACAGGATGGTGATGTGTAAGAAGGTCTAATATAATTGGAGACACTTTTCAAAAGTGTATCAAAGATTATCAAAAGTCTTTGACCTGTTATTAATGTTGAGCAGAGTCCTTTCAACACGATCAGTGCTTAAATTCACATGCAAATCTATTAAAGTTTTTAGGATATTCATTACGTGTGTTACAATTAGTCAAAAAGCGTCTATATGTTGTGGTTTTTGATGAGGAGACTTCAACCATAATAACAATAACAGTAATAGTGTTTTAAATAAGCTTTCTTGTTTGCATTTTTTTTAAACAAAAAATAAACTGGTTGTGCACTGTTCTTTAGAACCTAAGGTCTACAAGAGGTGCAGTACCCACAAAAACGCTAGGGGGCAGTGCTGCATTCAGCACAGCTGGCTGGAGATCAGCCTAGTTTTAAAATTCAATGTGGAAACGTGTAAATCGAAATAGAAAAAAATTCAAGACACTATGGGCCCTGAGTTTTGCTTGTTAATCCTTTTTAACAGAAAAAAACACAGGAACTCCACTGACTGAATACAACCTAGACAGACGCCAACAGTCAGACGTTCATCGCAACATGCGATGTACATGCAACAGTGCACAAACCCAACTTTTACATCAACAATAAACCTATAAAAAAAATTGTTATAAGCAATATTCTAATATAATAATATTCTACATCAACACAAAATATAGGTCATTGTTGTATTACTTACTATTTGAGTAAAATGAGCTGCTGGTGCTCCTTCACATCGTGAAGCGTTGGACACGTCCAGGTAGCTGCACCGTTAAAATAGCAATCCACCAAAGTCAGAGCTCACCTGACTCTTAAAGAGAATGATGAGTAAGAGACACTCTGATTGGTTTATTTCAGGTTATTCCCAAAATTACCCACCCTCATGATTAATTAAGAGAATAAGTACATGCGTTTTGCACATTTTGAGGTACACAAGGTGTACTTTTCCAGTTGTTACGATAGCAAAGACACACTGACACCCTAAATCAAGATCCTATAGATTGCTAAAAAGGGCTCCTATGCTAAAAAATGCCCTTTAAAGATAGTTGAACTTTACGCCAGTAACAGTCATCTTTCTCGTTTAGGACTCTGATCTCTCTCTCGTTGTTTCCTCTCTCAGGTTGGCTACATGAACTGGGAAAACGTCTGGAGTCTCCCTACAACGTGACGAGTAATGTTACCGTCAGCGGTCCGTCGCTGCGCAGCGTCTACATCGCCTCGCTCTACTTCACCCTCAGCAGCCTGACCAGCGTCGGCTTCGGCAACGTCTCCGCCAACACCGACGCCGAGAAGATCTTCTCCATCTGCACCATGCTGATCGGAGGTGGGGAAGAGTGTGTGGGCTCGTGTTGTAGCTTTTTTTGTGTTTTAACAAGATCTGCAGAGCATGTGGGGCCAGGTTTTATGCGCGGATCAGAATACACAACTTTAGCCCCCCTAGACAGATTGCCTGCGTCAGATCAGAGCCGACCCTCCCCGATAGCAGGTGGCTAATGCTAGCGGCAGAGCGAGTGCGATAACAAGAGAAAAACACGACAATATGATCAGAAATTAGTAAAAAGTGATCAAACCTCTTTTCCTGATTCTTTTGATAAGGATTTAAGAGGGAAGTTTTTTTCCTCTGATTCAAAACACTTGCCAGATGTGAATCACTATCTTGTTGAAACTGAGGCAGTGAAAGCGCACCGCAGTTTGGACGCATATAATTACTTTCTCAGTGGAAAAGTTGTGAATACTTGCTCCTGTAGTAGAGAAGCATCACTATAGTGTATTTTGAGGTTGGAGCAAATCAAACTCTATCCAGCACGCACTCTGCATGATTTATAGATAAGAAGGAGGGAGGAGTTGTGAGGGACACTGTAACTGCAGGCAGGTCAGCAGTGTGAAAAACGAAAGCAGGCGTGTTTACTATGGAGGACCAAAAATGACATAAGTATAAATAAATAAATGTTGAAATAAATAAATTAATAAATAAATAAATAAATGTTAAATAAATATATAAATAAGAAATGTATTTATTTATTTATTTATTTATTTATTTATTCATTTATATGTGCATTTATTTATAAATTTATTAATTTCAACATTTATTTATTTATATATTTATACATTTATATGTGTATTTATTTATACTTATGTAATTTTTGGTCCTCCATAGTTTACTTGTTTAAAGAACATTTTGACCTGATTTTCAGTGTTTGTGACTCTCAGATTAGGTGAAGTTTGCATTCATGTTAAATTAAAAAGTGACGTCCACTGTTTTGAACACTGGTTACCGCTAAACGGAAGTGTCCTAGGAACAGCTTCGTCACTTCCTACGCTCATGAATATTCCTCTGAAACAGTCTATATAATCCATGAGATATTCTGTTTACAGGCACTGAAACCTTGCTAAAGTAGCTACGTCTTTACTATACCCCAGGTTCTGTCTGGAGTAAAGTTATACAAAGCCCGTGATGTTCTCTTCGGTTCACGCAGGAACCCAAGAGCTCACAGTCGCTTCCTCCTCTTCCTTTTGCGTTTTTCTGAGCACAAAAGCGCTTCCATCACTCAAAGGGCTTCTGTAGCCATGACTGTCAGATTCTATTCTCCTCCCCCCCGATGACCTACGAACTCACGCAAGGACGTGAACGATGATTGGTCGGTGACTAACGTGTAGTTCGTGTTGCCAGTCCCCCGAGTACAACACCAAATGAAGATAACTGCTTAATCTGACATAGTGAACATCGTGAGGGACGAAAATGGTGCGTAGCCTAAGCTTGGCTGAGGCTCCTTGACAAATATGGCATCCAATAAAATGCTAATGCTAACCAGTGACAGTTTTGAAACTGTTTTTTCCAACTTTGCTATTGATGTAACTGTATAGACTATGGTCACCATGTTTTAACAGACATGTTTTACAGTTTTAACATACCCATGTGTGGGTGTATGGGTAGACTTACTGGAAATCATTTTTTTTTATGGGTTTCATGATTTTTGCTACCTGCTGCTGAATTACCTGCTGTATTATTGCTGAACTCAGAACTCTTCTGATCATTTTAGTTGCATCTGGATGCACATTTGGGGCCCTATCTTATATGTTACTATGCTCATCGCTATCTTACACCCCACCAAAAACAGTCTATTTTCACACCTTACACCTGTGTTGTTTAAATAGAAATAGTGCGTGTGAATATATCTAGGCCTATGGGTGTGATGTTTTGGAACTGAGTATTCTGTGTGTTCAAGTGTTCAGGAGTTTTGCTTGTTTATCTTGGCAACAGAAAACACAGGAGCTCCACTGACTGAATACAACCAAGACAGACGCCAACAGTCAGATGTTCATTGCTATCTTGGCAGCACATGAACACACAGCAGTGCATAAACCCAACTTTTACATCAAGAATAAACAGAATAGTAAATAAAATAACATTGCTGTTCCCGTAAATGAGCTGCTGGAGCTCCTTCACAGCGTCAACCAGCAGCTCAGTTTCCTCTGCTGAGAAGAGTTTGTTGGACACGTCCAGGTAGCTGCACCGTTAAAATAGCAATCCACCAAAGTCAGAGCTCACCTGACTCTTAAAGTGAATGATGAGCAAGAGACACTCTGATTTGTTTAATTCACGTAACACCTAAAATTGACCATACCTGTGTGTTTTGAGCCAGGCAAGGTGTACTTTTCTCAACGTTACGATAGCAAAGACACACTGACACACCCTAGATCAAGCTGCACATTGCATGCTGAAATAGGACCCTTAGTTAAACTTAAAATCTGCTTTATCCAGTTGCAAGGTGAATATAATATTCTGAGATTTTCAGTGTGTTATCAGACTTGTTGGAGCTACTGAATGTGAGTAATGGTTAAATAAGGAATTTATAGAGCAGTAGAGCAGTGAAAGTTCTTGGGTTAAATTGTTTGTAATAGAAATCATTGGAAGTGGTTGCTGTGGCTGTGGGCATGCAGTGTGTGTGTGTGTGTGTGTGTGTTTGTTTTTATTGTGGTAAATGGGTTGAACTGAGGTCCCACCAGCTGTTGGTTCCCATTAATAATTCATGGTCTTTATTTTGTGAAATGTCACCCCCAGCCTGAGGGTGATCACGTCCTTCTTCCTGTCCAACAGTAATACATACATACACACAATCCAGACACACACTCACACACACACACACACACACACACCTCTCTAACCACAGCGTGTACACATGCAATCAGACCCCACCAGTAGAGCAGACTGGCCTTCAAATTTGGAGCTCCAGAGATCTGCAGAGTTCAGTCTGGTGTTCAGACAGATGATGATTTACTCTACAATTAACAAGTCTGAAATCACATCATGTTCAGCACCAAAATCTAGTGGCGTACGATAGGAAAGATCCACGTAGGACAGCATGCTTCTTTTAAGGAACCCTTTATTAACCCTTAGAACCCTACACACTAAGAAAAGTGAGTACAGATTTGTACTTAAAAGAGTACAAAGCTTGTCACTGGGGCTGTACCTTATAATGAGGTTCAAAAAAGTACCTTTCAGTGAAAGTCCTTTTTTGTACCCATGTTTTTATGCCAGTAAAGATTATAAAGATTATAAACATTATCATCAACTAAATATGTGTCAAGAAGTCAAGTCAAGTCAAGTCAAGTCAATTGTCAATGCTGCATATGTACAGGACATACAGAGAATTGAAATTACGTTACTCTCCTTCCCAATTTTACAGCAAGTACAGATAATGGATAATAAAGAAAAAGGGGAGACACTATGTGTACAATACAGCAGCAGGGACACAGACATACATGAGACAGAACAAGGTGCAGTAGTGGTGGGGGTGAAATAGATATATAAATAGAAATAAAAAGAAATAAAAATATAATCTAAATGAGTGGGAGACACTATATGTACAATACAACAAAAACACAATAGACATTTGTGAGACAGATAAGATAATACAGAAGATAATAGTGCAATATTAATGGTGATTAAGATCAAGTGACAATATAAATAGAACCCGTATAACAGTAGTGCAAATGTTGTATCTAGCTTAAGGCTGGTAAAGTTCTTAAAGTTCCCAGTTCTTGGGGAATTAAAGTGTGTATGACAGTGCAGCGTAACAGTAGTGCAGGTATTGGGTGTGTAGTGCAGGTCCTTTTACAAAAGTTACAGTACTGTGTGTGTTCTAGTGCAGAGTTTCAGTACTGTGTTGGTGGGAGGGTGTGGGGTCAGGATGATGAGAGTGTGTGTGCTGTGGGCAGGATTGGGATGGGGGGTAGTGCGGGAAGAGAGTTCAGCATCCTCACAGCCTGATGGATGGGGCTGTCTCGCAGTCTGCTGGTCCTAGACCCGAGACTCCGCAGTCTTCTCCCTGATGGCAGCAGGCTGAAGAAGCTGTGTAGTGGGTGGGAGGGATCTCCTGCCAGACGGATGGCTTTCCGTGTGAGGCGGGAGCTGTACAAGTCCTGAAGGGAGGGGAGAGAGGTGCCAACGATACACACAATACACACAAGAACTTCATGATGCAAAATTGTCTGGCTTTCAAATAAAAAAATGTGCAATTAAAATATATATTATTTATTAGTACAGTGATACAGAATACTGAATGTACCTTTTGGCTGGTTAAATGGTACAAATTTGTACTTCAGAGGGAACAAATCTGACCCTGTAAATACCAATATTATACCTTTGAGGGTACAATTATGAACAGTGTACCTTTGAGTACAAAAAAAGTACTCCTTTCCTACCTCTGTTTTTAGAGTGTATGGACGTCTAAAATCACACCTTGTGTTCTCAGTTTAATTACTCAGGAATCCCTTCACACATCAACATAATCCATATATGGTTAAAAAGGGCAGAGCTTATTTTAGTGATCTATAGCACACCTGTCAATTGCGCACAAATATCGCACAGTTGGTTTTAGGGTGCATCTGTGTGTGGGGTATCTTGAGGGTGCAAAAAATACTCCTTCCATGACTCAATACACACAAAAGGCATGAAATAATCCTCTTAATTAATCATGGGTGTGGTTAATCTTGGGCGTAACGTGAATTAAACCAATCAGTGTGTCAGTTGTCATTCCCTTTAAGAGGCAGGTGAGCTCTGACTTTGGCGTGTTCGTATCTTAACAGTGTGGTGCCTTTGCGCGTCTCAGCAGAGACAGATACTGACCTGTGTCCTCCAGCACTCCTGTTTAGTGTTTTATCTTCACTCTGAACTCCAGCTCGTCCTTGTCAATTATGTCAGCTGTTTGTGAAGGACAAACACTTTTTGTCTACTAACTAATTGTAAATGAATATGGGTTTCTTGGTAGTTGTAATAGTCTTTAATAGTAATCTAGAATGTAGTAAATAGTACAAATAAAGCACAAATAGTAATAGTTATGTGCGGCCAGACTTCTGACTGTAATTTCTTAGGTGTTTTAGGTAAATCTAACTGTGTTTCTCTGTTTTCTTTGTGTTTTCTCTGTATTTCCTTTTGTTTTCTCTTTGCCTTCACTGTGTCTCTCTGTCTTTTTCTATTTTCTTTGTATTTCCTTTGTGTTTTTCTGTGTCTCTCTGTTTTTCTCTGTGTTGTCACTGTCTCTCTTTGTTTCTTTTTGTTTTCTGTTTCGCTGTTTTTTCTGTTTTCTCATATGTTCTCTGCATTTTTCTCTGTTTTTTTGTTTCTATGTGTTTTCTCTGTTTTCTGTTTCTCTTCTGTTTCTGTTTGTCTCTGTCTGTTCTCTCTGTCTCTCTTTGTTTCTTTGTGTTTTCTCTGTGTTTTCTGTTTCTTTGTATGTTCTATGCTTTTTTCGCTGATTATCTGTGTTTCTCTGTGTTTTCTCTGTGTTTTCTGTGTTTGTGTTTTCTGTGTATGCCTCTGTTTCTTTGGGTTTCTTTGCATTTTCACTGTGATTTCTCTGTTCTCTCTGTGTATTCTCTATGTTTTTCTGTTTCTCTGTGTTTTCTCTGTATTTTCTTTGTGTTTTCTCTGTATTTTCTTTGTGTTTTCTCTGTGTTTTCTTTGTGTTTTCTCTGTGTTTTCTTTGTGTTTTCTCTATGTTTCTCTGTTTCTCTATGATTTCTCTATGTTTCGCTGTTTCTCTGTGTTCTCTCTGTTTCTCTGGGTTTTCTCTGGGTTTTCTCTGTGTTTCCCTCTGTTACTCTGTGTTGTCTCTGTGTTTTCTCAGCGCTCATGCACGCGCTGGTGTTCGGTAACGTGACGGCCATCATTCAGCGCATGTACTCACGCTGGTCCTCGTATCACACGCGCACTAAAGACCTGAAGGACTTCATACGAGTGCACCACCTGCCCCAGACCCTGAAGCAGCGCATGCTGGAGTACTTCCAGACCACCTGGTCCGTCAACAACGGCATCGACTCCAACGAGGTAAAAAACACCCCCCTCCACCTCCACCGGCTCGACACCGCCGACCCGGAAATTAACCCTTACAGATCACCAGGACTAGACTAGTGGGTGGAACTGAGATTAGAGATTAACAGACTTTGGAAAAATATTTCAACAACTAACTTTATAAGGCTTAATTAATGACCTGTAACATCTGCTTATAACTATTAATACAGACAACAGAATCAGAGAGAGAGAGAGAGAGAGAGGGAGAGAGAGAGAGAGAGAGAGAGAGAGAGAAAAAGAGATAGAGAGAGACAGAGTAATAAAGAGAGGCAGAGTAATAGACAGAGAAAGAGTAAAAGAGAAAGAGAGAGGGAGAGAGAGTAATAGAGAGAGTGAGTAAAAGAGAAAGAAATAGAGTAATAAAGAGAGAGAAAGAGACAGAGAGAGAGTAGTAGAGAGAGTAATAAAGAAAGGGGGGTAATAAGAGAGAGAGAGGAAGGGAGAGAGAGTAATAGAGAGAGTGAGTAAAAGAGAAAGAAATAGAGTGCAAGAGTAATAAAGAGAGAGAAAGAGACACAGAGAGACAGAGAGAGAGAGAGTAGTAAAGAGAGAGAGAGTGAGAGTAATAAAGAGAGACAGTAATCAAGAGAGAGAGAGAAATATACAGAGAGAGTAAGAAAGAGAGAGAGAGACACAAAAAGAGAGAGTAATAATCAGAGTGAGAGAAATAGAGAGAGAGAGCAAGAGTAATAAAGAGAAATAGAGAGTAATACAGAGAGATAGTGAAAGAGTAATCAATAGAGAGAGAGAGAGAGAGAAAAAAGAAAGAAAATAAGAGAAAAGGCAAAGAGAGAGAAATAGAGTAATAAAGGGAGAGTGATATGTACCATTAAAAGTTTGGACACAGCTTCTTATTCAGTGTTTTAATGCTTTATTTCTTCATTTAATATATTTTCTCCACTATAGATTAATATTAAATACATGAAAACTATTAAGGGACACTTTAATATGTAATTATGTAGTAAACAAAAAAAAGTGTTATTCCTCCTCATTAATCCCCTGATCTAAACCTGATGAACTGAGATGCTGATTTGAGGTGATTTAATTGGGATGAGCTGGAGCTTCACAGCATGAAGGAAAAGCAGCAGCTATTGTTCAGCACCTCCAGGAACTCCTTCCTTCAAGACGCTGAGAAAACTATTCCAGGTGATTCTCCCTCATGAAGACACTGAGATTAAAATCTCACCAAGAGTCTTCAGATCTGAACTCAAAGAGAAATGTGATAGTTTGTGTTCCTGTAGAGCTTTAATATAGTCTTTAATATTAAATTTACAATGTAAATGCTTAATGCTGAATTAGAGGAGGTGTGTCCAAATGTGACTATTACTGTATATATATATATAGAGAGAGAAAGAGAGAGGGGGATAGATAGATAGAGAGGGAGAGGTAGAGAGACTGTGCAGTCTGTCCTTGAGCCGGGACTCTTCTCCAGTAGTGAGAGGACGGGAGGACAGTAGAAATGGAGAGGGAATATAAACAGCAGCTAAATCACAGAGTTATGAATAATAGATGGTGGAGCTGATAGAGGGAAGAGAGAAGGAGGGAGGGAGGGAGGGATGCTGCGAGAGGACGAGACGAGGCAGTGACAGATGTCACTCACTCAATCTGAGTGAGGGATGGAGGGATGAGTGTAAGGATGTAGGGGGTGGATGAAGGATGAGGCAGTGCTGGTGTCTTTGGATGCTCCTGCTGTTTGATCTCTGGTGTAAAAGTGAACTCCCAGCTCTATGACGTAAAACATACATTAAAGAAACACTTTGGCGAAAAGGTGAAAAGGTAACTGTAACTGACTCCAGTGTAAAATATGTGAGAAATGACTGGGAAATATTAAAAAAATGTATTAGGAGAAATCACTAAGGTTGTTGCACACCATGGGCCCTATCTTAGATGTGTTTATTGCTATCTTACACCCAGTCTATTTTCACGCCTTTCACCTGCGTCGTTAAAATAGCAACAGTGCTTCTTAACCCTTGTGTGGTTTTCATTTTTCATCAAATGATACTATAAAAATATTTTTTCTAACTCAAACTCATTGGCATTGGCTCATTTTTTGTGAAAAACATATATCAAAACACATTTTCGATAAACACACACTGTACCCCCCCCCCCCCCCTACACATTTATATTACATACAGTATGTTTGGCCAAGGGCTAATAAACATTGCTTCATTTGTAAATTTGAAACTAAACAAATTTTCTACTCATATCTTGAGTTTAATTCATTTTCTTTTACATTTTATTAAAAAACTAATAAAAAAAGAGTAGCACTTTTTGAAAGAAATGTAACATAAGAAAGGTAAAGGGCAAATATTAACCATGTAAGCTGTTTATATTGCTTGCAATTTAGGTGAAGCAAGCATGTGTAAAGCATTTTAATGTAGAATTGCTTAATTTTGCTGAATTAAATACAAGTAACAAAGTAAACGAGTAACAAAAATATGAACACCACACAAGGGTTAATATATCTATGCAGATGGGCGTGGTGGTCTGAAAATGAGGTGTGTTCAGATACATTTCTAGAGTATTGCTATCTTGGCAACTGAAAGCAAAGGTGCAAAATTAATTGGAATTAACCTAGACAGATGTCTAAAGTCAGATGTTCATGTGCAATTTACGTTACGCAAGAGAATTACTTTTCCCGTCGTTACGATAGCAAAGACACACTGATACGCCCTAAATCAAGCTTGCCTACAGATCACTTAAATAGGGCACCATAATCACGACACCACACCGTCCACACCATCGTTAATGCACCATTTATTTTTCTAATATTGTATCAGACAAGAGTAGCTCCTCCCTTTGCATTTTGCATTGCATTGTGGGATAATAGTGTCTATCTGTCAGTCCTGACGCTGTCAGTCTGCATGCTCTAGATTCTGAACTACTCAAAGACTCCAATTCCCAGCATGCACTCACACCAGACCTGCTGATCACTTGACACTCTGGTGTTCCTGCTTCGCCAGTTACTGGTTGCTTCCACCTGTCCTGTCTTGTATAAATACCCCTCAGTTCATTCTGTTCCCTGCTGAGTTTTGAATCTAGTTTTCTAGCTCTTCTACAGCACATTTCCTTTGTTTTTTCTTTTTGTTAACGACTCGTTTTTCGTTTTTTGCCTTGCCCTCTCTATTATTTATTTCCGTTGCCGACCATTTTTGTATTTTTGTCTACTCTTTTGCCTTAGCTCTCTCTTTGATGGATTTATTGTGTTTGATCCTGTTTTTGCCTGACTATGCTCTGGTATGTTGTTTGCCATATATATTTGCTGCCATTATGTAACTGACCTTGCCTGTCCCCAACTACTCTTGTAAGTGTAGCCCATTTGTTAATAAATGTGTGTCTGACCAGCTTGACACTATCAAAACCACACTTTAAAATCGTCTGGTTCTGAGTATGTATAGTGAATTTAGGAGCAAACACTAGTTAGTATTAACAATTATTACAAAGATGTTAGGAATGAGGAGATCAGCCACTGGTTGAAGTATCAATGGAATCCCTTATAAATCTCAACATGACATGTGTTTACAGTTAAAGTCCCACCCTTCAACACAAACCAATCAGCCAATCAGCTTTCTGTTTGTGCTGAGAGCAGGGTAGGGTCAGGGGAAAGCATTACTGAGACAAAATCTTTATCAGTTTTTTTAAATTTGTGTATGAAAGAATAATTTGACTTTCAGTTTCCAGCATTTTGGTCTCTCCCTGTTCATAGAGATAGGAGGCTGGTGTGGTATGACTGGAGATACCTGACCGTTGGCCCTCTAAATCTAAAGATCAGTCGACAAAGTGACCGGCCTATAGGGATTAATTTGTAATTAGTACACACACTGTGAGCCCGGATAAGTTGAAATTAATTCAGTTTACCTAAAAACTTTGAGGAAATCGGTTGCCTTAAAAAAAGTTAAGTAATGGGTAATGAAAACTTAAGTTTGTGTAACTTAAAACATCAAGTTATTACAACTAAAGTAGAAGTTGATTTAACTTTTTATTTATTTTTGTTTTACTTTAAGACCAGATAAGTTGAATTTACATAACTTTTTTAAGGAGCAGGTTTGCTCAATTTTTTAAGTAACGGGGAATAAAAACTTGAGTTAGCATAAATTAAAACATCAAATTATTACAACTAAAGGGGGAGTTGATTTATTTGTAAGGTAGCCCAGGGGGGGAATCACTACACACTGATGGTGAGTGTCTGTCAGAAACTGTTGGACATGCCCAGTATGCAAATCGAGTGTGACAGAAGCCAATGGAAAAGAAGCTGTTAATGACAAAACAGACTAAACTCAAAGATCTCAGATTGAATAGTACAGTATATGTGCCCACAAATGTTAAACTCAAAATAGTTGAGTGATGTTTAGAAATATCCAATTTTATGTAAAACAAACTTAAATAATTTGAGTTCAAACACTGTATGGGGTTACAGTGCAGTTGGGACACAGTCTAAGAATAAGGTCTTCAATAAGGGTTGAAGTTAGGGTTTATGCTGGTGGTTCTAGACTCTAATTCTCCATCTCTTCCTGGTTCTTCTGCTTCAGCTCCTGAAGGACTTCCCGGATGAGCTGCGCTCAGACATCGCCACCTACCTGAATAAGGAGATCCTGGAGCTGGCGGTGTTCTCGTCTCTGAGCCGGGGCTGTCTGCGCTCGCTCTCGCTGCACATTAAGACCTCGTTCTGCGCTCCGGGAGAGTACCTCATGCGGCAGGGCGACGCTCTGCAGGCGCTCTTCTTCGTCTGCTCCGGCTCCATGGAGGTGCTGAAGGATGGCATGGTGCTCGCTATTCTCGGTTAGTGAAAAGCTTATTAAACTCTACCAGAACTTTCTTCACTTATGATGTAGTTTTGTAGTAGAAAAATGGTCCCAGGTGGTGCAACAGTCTAAGTGTTGGCCTTTATAGCACCGTCACTGTGAGGTCAGTCTTATTTCAGATCGTATTCTTAGTTAAGAAGACACCAAACCAGCATTTTCTAGTGATTATAATTGGATATGTCCAATACATGCGAAAGGCAGCACAAAAAGACAGGTATATATACAAGGGAAAACAGTTGAAAGCAATCAAAACACAGGTGAGGCTGATCTACCAATCTGGTGCTGATTGTCTGGATAAGATACACATGATTGAGAAGTGCATTCTGGGAATTGGAGTTTGTAAATGTGGAAAAGTCTGTAGAGAAATGGGAAGACGTGACTAAATGACTAAATTCTTGTCGTCCTCTAGACCTATCGTGATAATTACATTCTCTACTTATACTTAGGTAGGTAAGTAGGTAGATAGGGTGGCGCAACTGTCTAAGTGTTGGTCTTTATAGCACAGTCACTGTGAGGTCTGTCTTATTTCGGATCATATTCTTAGTTAAGAAGACACTAAACCAGCATTTTCTAGTGATTATCACCACACAGGTTGAGGTTGCAGTTTAGTCTGTTGCCAATGGCAACTTCTTTTCCATTGGCTTCTGGCAAAATCTATTTGTATATGGTTATATCCCCGTTTTTTGACACTCATCATCAGTGTGTAGCGATTTAAATGCAATACTTCGCAAAAGGCACCACAAATTGATATGGTATATACACAAGGGAAAACAGCTGAAAGCAATCAAAAACAGGTGAGGCTGATCTACCAATCTGGTGCTGATTGTCTGGCTAAGATTGGCTAAGAAATGACTGAGAAGTGCATTCTGGGATTGGAGTTTGTAAAGGTGGAAAAGTCTGTAGAGGAATTGGAAAACACTTAATGACTATAATCTATAAAAATATATATAATATTAAAAGCCCATATACAGTATATTATAATATTCAATATATGCATTATTCACAAGTGGTTAAAAGTATTTTTTAGCATGCTTTACTGCTCCATGGAGGTGCTGAAGGATGCCATGGTGCTGGCTATTCTCGGTTAGTGAGACGCCTGTTAAACAGCACTTTTTCTGCTGTTTTTATCTGATGATTTTTAATATAGTAAGCTAATGCTGCAGGCTGATAATCAGTCAGTGTATAAACTGTTTAAACTGAAGTGTGAGAAGCTAGGCAGGGTGCTATTAGTCAGATTGTGTGTTTTTATTAAAGGTGAGGTGCTAAACTAGTACTGTCTGTACTGGGTTTTTTTTCTATAGTAAAGAGCAGTTTCATGTGAGAGAATAAAGTTAAATAAGTAAATGATGGAACATTGATGGAACACTTCATTGCCCAGTCTGAGCAGATGCTCTAAATAATCTATCATTTTCCTGAGCTTTGATAAGCTACACTGTAAAACGTAACTAAAAATATTAAAATTTCAGGAATTATAATATATTATGTATCACAGATTATTTGAGTAATATTGTATAAATTAAGTAATTGTAATTAGGTAACATTGAATGCAGAAATGAAGTAAAGTTTACTAAAAGAAAGGATTGATTCAGTAAAAATAAATGAAGTAAAGTTTACTAAAAGAAAGGATTGATTCAGTAAAATAAATGAAGTAAAGTTTACTAAAAGAAAGGATTGATTCAGTAAAAATAAATGAAGTAAAGTTTACTAAAAGAAAGGATTGATTCAGTAAAAATAAATGAAGTAAAGTTACTAAAAGAAAGGATTGATTCAGTAAAAATAAATGAAGTAAAGTTTACTAAAAGAAAGGATTGATTCAGTAAAAATAAATGAAGTAAAGTTTACTAAAAGAAAGGATTGATTCAGTAAAATAAATGAAGTAAAGTTTACTAAAAGAAAGGATTGATTCAGTAAAAATAAATGAAGTAAAGTTTACTAAAAGAAAGGATTGATTCAGTAAAAATAAATAAAGTAAAGTTTACTAAAAGAAAGGATTGATTCAGTAAAAATAAATGAAGTAAAGTTTACTAAAAGAAAGGATTGATTCAGTGAAAATAAATAAAGTAAAGTTTACTTAAAGAAAGGATTGATTCAGTAAAAATAAATGAAGTAAAGTTTACTAAAAGAAAGGATTGATTCAGTAAAAATAAATTAAGCAAAGTTTACTAAAAGAAAGGATTGATTCAGTAAAAATAAATGAAGTAAAGTTTACTAAAAGAAAGGATTGATTCAGTAAAAATAAATGAAGTAAAGTTTACTAAAAGAAAGGATTGATTCAGTAAAAATAAATGAAGTAAAGTTTAATAAAAGAAAGGATTGATTCAGCAAAAATAAATGCAGTAAAGTTTACTAAAAGAAAGGATTGACTGAAGTTCAGTTCACTTATTTACTCTGTGTAACATTTAAATCTTGAAACCGAGTTGAAGTTACTTAAATTTATCTGAAATTAAATTTACTTAAAAAAAGCAAATGTAGAAAGTTGTGAAACTTTTTAATGTAAATTTTACTCATCATTTTTTTTCAGTGTACTACATGCCTTTTGTGTGTTTTGAGCCACCCAGGACATACTTTTCCTGTGGTTATGATAGCAAACACACAGTTGTAACACATCTGTGTGACACCTGAGCAGCTGAGGGATCCAGTGTGATTATTAATCTGAGGTAAATCAGACGGGTCAGACGCGCTGCTTTATCAGATCCGACCATGCGTTTAACTGAACACAGAACCCAGCAGCTGATCCGTCCGCTCTGATTGGTCACTCTCTCTGTGAGGCTTCACACATTCCACAGGAATCGGGACAGAACCCGGGATGTGTGAAAAATCTAATCCTCATCCTCCTGTCCGAACCGTGTGTGTGTGTGTGTGTGTGTGTGTGTGTGTGTGTTGTGTGTTTTTGAAATACTATGTTGTTTGACAGGAGAAACACACACCTCGCTACCCCCCCTCCATCCTGCTGACACAGGAAGGTCTCTCTGACATTGAGATAGCATTAAACTTTACTCACACACACACACACACACACAGAGTGATTTTTTCACTGCCTGTGATCACAACATAAAGATAAATGTCATAAAGCACACGCACACACACACACACACTCCACATGCGCAGCAGCATCCTGTCTCAGTTCACTGTGTGATGGATTAATATTGTACTGCTATAGATGTGTTTCTACACTAAATGAAATAAATAGAAGAACGCTTAAAAATAATGAGTTTCTTTGATTTTACTAAATAGAAAACCTCTGGAATATAATCAAGAGGAAGATGGATGATCACAAACCATCAAACCACCAAACTGAACTGCTTGAATTTTTGCACCAGGAGTAAAGCAGCATAAAGTTATCCAAAAGCAGTGTGTAAGACTGGTGGAGGAGAACATGATGCCAAGATGCATGAAAAAAACTGTGATTAAAACCAGGGTTATTCCACCAAATATTGATTTCTGAACTCTGAAAACTTTATGAATATGAACTTGTTTTCTTTGCAGTATTTGAGGTCTGAAAGCTCTGCATCTGGTTTTTTTTTTTTGTTATTTCAGACATTTCTCATTTCCTGCAAACAAACACTCTAAATGACAATATTTATATTTGGAATTTGGGAGAAATGTTGTCTGTAGTTTATAGAATAAAACAACAATGTTCATTTTACTCAAACATAAACCTATAAATAGCAAAATCAGAGAAACTGATTCAGAAACTGAAGTGCTCTGGTAATTTTATCCAGAGCTGTATATACGTACTGTACACACACTGACATGCAAAAAGTCTGCAAAAAGTTATATTTAATTAAAAATATAATAAAATTAAACAAAATAATTAAAAATATTAAGCGTAACACACACTAACAAACATTGTTAATTGACACTAGTTACGACATTGTTAAACATTAATTTACTTTAATGCTTAAGAGTTTTGTAATAATCAATTAAGACATTAGTTAACTAACATTAGCTTATTAACAACCTGTTTAGCAGAAAATCAGCAGCTTAGCATCCGTCTTGTAGTCCTTCTGGGCACCAAGCTGTTTCAATCTATCAAATGCATTGCCATTTTTACTGGGGTTTTACTACATCTCTGCTTATTGAGCTTTTCAGAAAGGCTGCAGCACATTGTGTTTACCAGCTGTTTTGTTCTATACCTGGAAACCCAGGGTGTGGAAATGGGACTGGGGGATGGACAGTGGCTCTGCTGTCAAGAGATGCCAGAGTTTAATATCATTTAATATCATATGTTTAATTAACACTTGTTAACTTGGTGTGTGTGTGTGTGTGTTTACCTGCATTTACAGGTAAAGGAGATCTGATTGGGGCTAACCTGTCTGTGGAAAATCGTGTGATAAAGACGAATTCTGATGTGAAGGCCCTGACATACTGCGATCTGCAGTGCATTAATCTGAGGGGACTCTATGAGGTGCTGGACCTTTACCCCGAGTACTCCCACCGCTTCGTCCAGGACATCACCCACGACCTCACCTACAACCTGAGAGAGGGTCAGGAGCGTCACGTAAGTCCCAAATATAACCTACATTAGTTTACTAGAACTTTCTTCACTTATGATGTAGTTTTTTCTTCTACAGGAGTAGAAAAATAGTCCCAGGTGGTGCAACAGTCTAAGTGCTGGCCTTTATAGCACAGTCACTGTGAGGTCGGTCTTATTTCAGATCGTATTCTTAGTTAAGAAGACATTCAACCAGCATTTTCTAGTGGTTGAAATAGTTTTGTCCCAATACTTTGCAAAAGGCAGCACAAAGAGGCTGGTATATATACAAGGGAAAACAGCTGAAAGCAATCAAAACACAGGTGAGGCTGATCTACTAATCTGGTACTGATTGTCTGGCTAAGATACACATGATTGAGAAGTGCATTCTGGGAATTGGAGTTTGTAAAGGTGGAAAAGTCTGGAATGGGAAGCTGTGACTAAATGACTAAATTCTTGCCGTCCTCTACACTCTAAGAAATATAAGTACAGATTTGTACTTAAAAGAGTACAAAGCTTGTCGCTGGGGCTGTACCTTATATTAAGGTTCAAAAAAGTACCTTTCAGTGAAAGTACTTTTTTGTACCCATGGTTTTTGTGCCAGTATAGATTATAAAGATTATAAACATTGTCATCAACTAAAAATGGCTCAAAAACTTGATGATACAAAATTGTCTGGCTTTCAAATAAAAAATGTGCAATTTAAATATATACTGTTCATTAGTACAGTGATGCAGAATACTGAATGTACCTTTTGGCTGGTTAAATGGTACAAATCTGTACTTATTGCTGTTAGAAATGACTTTGTACTTCAAAGGGAACAAATCTGACCCTGTAAAGACCAATATTGTACCTTTGAGGGTACAATTATAAAGAATGTACCTTCGAGTACAAAAAAGTACTCATATCGTACCTCTGTTTTTTAGAGTGTAGACATATCATGATAATTAAATTATTGACGTATACTTAGGTAGGTATGTAGGTAGATAGGGTGGCGCAACTGTCTAAGTGTTGGTCTTTATAGCACCGTCATTGTGAGGTCATTCTTATTTCAGATTATATTCAGATTCAGCATTTTCTAGTGATTATCACCACACAGGTTGGTGTTGGAGTTTATTCTGTTACCACTGTCAGCTTCTTTTCTATTGGCTCCTGGCATAATCTATTTGCATAATGTTTTTCCCTTATTTTCTGACACTTATTATAAGTGTATAGTGATTTAGGAACAATACTTTGCAAAGGCAGCGCAAAAAGATGTGGTATATATACAATGGAAAACAGCTGAAAGCAGTCAAAACACAGGTGAGGCTGATCTGAGCAGTGCATTCTGGGAATTGGAGTCTGTAATGGTGGAAAAGTCTATAGAGGAATTGGAAGGCGTGACTAAATGACTATAATCTATAAAAAAGTTATAATATTTAAAAGACCATATACTATAATATCCAATATATTCATTATCTGTAGGTGGTTAAAAGTATTTTAGCATGCTTCACTGTGTGTATTAATATACAAGTATTTATACCTCTAGAACTTTTTCACATTTTTTTCATACCTGACAATCACAAACTAAATGTATTTTAGTGGTTTTCAAAATTTGAATAAAATAAAAATCTGAAAAGTGTGATGTGCAAAAGCATGTGCATGTCTTTTGTGCGTTTTGAGCTGTGCAAGGTGTACTTTTCCTGTTGTTACGACAGCAAAGACACTGACACTAAAATAGGTCCCAACGTCTTGTAGTTTAGTAAAATCAAAGCAAATTTCAGTAAAGATTGTTTAGGGTTGAGGTGTTAGTTTGTAGTTTTTTATGAAGAGAAAAAGCAGATATTTTGAATCCGAAAAAAAGTTTAAGTCTCTGTTATAATGCATTCTGAATGCATTATTATGTGTTCATAGAGTCTTAAAAATCGGACATTCATAGAAAGTGTTTCTATGTTTCCTTTGACGTCACAAAAAATGGTAGAGTAATGAACAGATCAAACATGAATAAATGCAGAAAGGTGATAATTGAAGGTATTTTCTAAACAAAATTAGTCTCCAGTCCTCCAGAGTCTCTAGAGTTTAAGTTCCTTCAACCTCTGAAAGGAACGGATACAAAGAAAACAACTGTCAGGGCCAGACAGGAAGGAGACTGGTGCAGATACAATAAAATAACTTTTATTAAAGTTATAGAGTAAACAGGGGTAGTCAACAGAAACAGGGTCAATACCAAAAATGCACAGTGTAGAGAAACCATACCATAAACGGAGGACAGTCCAGAGTTCATACACGGAAAGGCAGTATCACAGGTTAGGCAAAAATCCAAAGTACAATAAACAGTCCAGGTCATACACGGTAATCCAACACAAGGGAGCAGGCAAAAATCAAAGTCGGAAGAAAACAAAAACAGGATCATACACGGAAAATAGCAAGGGCAAGAGAAACGCTTTGTATTGTAGGATTTACCAAACAGATACTCGGCGAGGTGTGAGTGTGAGCATGGTCCTTAAATACACTGAGTAATCAGTACTCGGGACTTCCTGGTGGCGTCATGTGACGTGTCATGTGATCGGGAGTGTGTGTTGTGTCATGGAGTGGTGCGTTCTGGGTATTGTAGTTGTTACTGTGAGAATCGCAGATAGAGCTGGATGTGGGAGACACAGACGTGCTTTCAGCACCAGACATGACAGTACCCTCCCCCTGAGGGCCCGGAGCGGAGGCAGAACGGGGCCGACCCCGGCGACGACCACCCGGCGGACAGGGAGTACCGGCGGGAGGTGCAGGTGTCGGAGCGGAGGTGCCAGACAGACGGGGCTCACCAGAGCGAGAAACCCGACGAGTTGGAGCAGAGGAGGTCGGAGGACGCTTGGGACGTCCACGGGGCCTAGGAGCAGGCTTACCAGGAAAACGAGCATGAAACTCCACGAGCAAGGCAGGGTCCAGCACGTCTTTGGCAGCCACCCAACAACGCTCCTCCGGACCATACCCCTCCCAATCGATAAGGTATTGGAGCACACCCCCACGTCTGCGTGAATCCAGCACCTCCCGGACAGCATACGTGGACGACCCCTCCCCCTCCACAGCCGCGGGTGGAACATCAGCCGGTGCAGCGTCAGCGAGCGGACCCGGGACCATAGGCTTGAGGAGAGATACATGAAAAGAATTATTAATACGATACTGAGGGGGTAACTCCACCTTGTAAGTAACTTCATTAATACGTGACAAAATCTTAAGAGGACCAATAAACTTAGGCAGGAGTTTTCTACAACTACCCTCAAACCTAAAGTCCCGGGTAGAAAGCCACACCCGATCTCCTGGTTGGTAGTCTGGGCTGTCACCACGGTGCTTGTCAGCACGCTCCTTGTACACACGCAGTACCTCAGAGACTTTACGATGCGTGTCTTCCCACACCTGCTCACTGCGCTTCATCCATTCATCCACAGCCGGCACATCAGTGGACACCGCTGTCCAGGGAGCTAGAGGAGGCTGAAAACCCAGAACACACTGAAAGGGGGTGAGGCCAGAGGTAGTATTAACTAGGGAGTTTTGTGCAATTTCAGCCCAAACGAGGTATTGTGACCAATCGGTGGGATGTTTGAAGCAGTATGTGCGGAGGAATTTCCCGAGTTCCTGATTAACCCTCTCACATTGACCATTACATGTAGGGTGGAAACCAGAAGTGAGACTGACATGTACACCGAGATGTTCAAAAAATGCCTTCCACACACGAGAGGTAAATTGAGGACCACGGTCAGACAAAATATCTTCGGGGATACCAAAGTGTCTAAATACATGCATATAAATAGCTTGAGCAGTTTGGAAGGCAGTAGGCAGAGCTGGGAATGGAATAAATTTAACCCCTCTAGAGAAACGATCAACAACAGTGAGAACTGTAGTATAACCCTCAGATACAGGCAGATCAGTGACAAAATCAACAGCAATATGCGACCAAGGTCTCTCAGGTACAGGGAGAGGTAGTAGCTTACCGGCTGGAAGGGTTTTAGGTGTTTTACATTGCGCACAAACAGAGCAGGAGGTAACGAATGAGTGAACATCAGCACGCATAGAATTCCACCAGTAACGGGCAGAGAGTAATTGTAACGTGCGTGTGACACCAGGATGACCAGAGGTTAAAGCGGAATGAGCCCAGGTGATGAGCCTGTCTCGAAACTGGACGGGTACGAACGTTTTACCCTGAGGACAGTCCTCAGAATCGGGCTGATTAGCGTTACTTTGGCGAATCTGATCGTCTAACTCCCATTGAATGGCTGCGATCTGAACAGAGGGAGGAAGAATGCGTTCAGCCTCCTGGGGCTGGGATGCGCTATCCACAGTGCTGTAAACCCTGGACAGCGCATCAGCTTTAGTATTACGGCTTCCCGGACGGAACGAGATCGAAAAGTTAAATCTAGAGAAAAAAAGAGACCAACGTGCTTGTCTCGGATTAAGTCGTTTAGCCGTGCGGAGGTATTCCAAATTCTTGTGATCAGTATACACAGTAAACGGATGAACGGACCCCTCCAGCCAGTGACGCCATTCTTCTAGAGCTAACTTCACAGCAAGAAGTTCCCTATCCCCTATCCCATAGTTACGCTCCGCAGGGGAAAGCTTGCGTGAGAAGAAGGCTACAGGAAACAATTTGGGTGGCGACCCACTACGCTGAGAGAGAACCGCGCCAACACCCGATTCGGAAGCGTCCACTTCCACTACGAAGGGAAACTCGGGATTAGGGTGCCTAAGTACAGGGGCTGAAGTGAACGCAGCTTTCAGCTCACAGAAAGCGCGATCCGCTTCGGGTGACCACTTCAGGGTTTTAGCAGCCCCCTTAGTGAGAGCAGTCAGGGGCGCAGCAATGGAGCTAAAGTTACGGATGAACCGCCTATAAAAATTAGCGAAGCCAAGGAATCGCTGGAGTTCTTTAATGGTCTGGGGCACTGGCCAATTAGTAACGGCAGTTACTTTCTCATCGTCCATAAGGACACCGGAGGAACTAATAACGTAGCCGAGAAATGTGACCCTTTGCGTGTGGAACTCACATTTCTCGGCTTTGGCAAACAGGCTATGTTCTCTCAGGCGTTGGAGAACTTGGCGAACATGCTGTATGTGTGTGGGGAGATCTGGGGAATAGACAAGGATGTCGTCTATAAAAAGGACAACAGAGTGATTAATAAGATCGCGAAATATGTCGTTCATAAATGACTGGAATATGGCTGGGGCGTTAGCGAGACCGTAGCTCATGACCAGGTATTCATAGTGGCCGTTGGTGGTGGAAAACGCCGTTTTCCATTCGTCACCTTCCCTGATGCGAATGAGATTATAAGCGCTACGGAGATCGAGTTTGGTGAAGTACACAGCATTACGTAACTGTTCGAGTGCTGCTGGGATTAACGGGAGCGGGTAAGCGAATTTTTTCGTAATGTCGTTTAAGCCTCTGTAATCTATGCAGGGTCTCAAACCCCCATCCTTCTTCTTCACGAAGAAGAAACCTGAACCAACTGGGGATTTGGATGGGCGAATGAAACCCTGCGCAAGAGCTTCACTAACATACTCCTCCATAGCCTTCTCCTCATCACGAGACAATGGGTATACACGAGCTTTGGGCAGTACAGAACCCTCTATCAAATCAATAGAGCAATCATAGGGGCGATGCGGAGGTAACTCGGTAGCTTTAGCTTTACTAAACACATCAGAAAAATCATAGTACTCGGACGGAATATCAGGGGTATCTACAGAATTAGGGCTTTCGACAGAAGTAGATTGCAAAGAGAGTGAAATTAAAGATAAACAGTTCTCACGACAGAAAGGAGACCAGGCAGTGATGTCTCCCAGGCTCCATGAAATGACGGGGTCGTGTGTCTTTAGCCATGGCGCTCCCAAAACCAGTGGATGTTCTGTGCGTGGGAGCACATAGAGAGAGAGCTGTTCCACATGTAGAGCGCTGGCTTGAAGGGTGAGAGGAAGAGTCTGCAGGGTCACAGGTTTGGAGCGTACAGTCTCTCCATCGATGGCATGGATGGAGATCGACTTGGGGAGAACTTTCGTGGGTATGGCGTGCTCCTCCACCAAATCCAGGCTGATAAAGTTCCCCTCCGACCCAGAATCTACAAGCGCTGAGACACAAAAAACATCCGTTGGAGTGGTAATAATAACAGGCAACACGAAACATTTTTCTTTAAGTTTAGAAACAGGGGTACATACCACGTTAGCGCGTGGAGTACTCTCCACGCGCTGTCCCAGAGCAGACGCTTGAGCAGAATTGGGCCGGAGTTCACAGTTAGCCCTTAGATGATCTGGACCACCACAATAGAGGCACAGGTGAAGGCGTATGCGACGCTGCCTCTCAGCGACGGATAGTCTGGATCGTGTGATGTCCATGGGCTCAGGGCTGGGTGCAGGCGCAAATTCCGGAACTGGATTCCCGGACTGGAGTAGTGCAGGGCGAACCGCAGGAGTGTGGCTAACAGCTTTGGGCTTACGGGAAAGGAGCTGATCCAGACGGATAGACAGAGCGATCAGCTGATCCAGGGTGAGTGAGTCGTCCTTGCATGCAAGTTCTCTTTGAATCTCAGGGTTAAGTCCGTGTCGAAACATGGAGATGAGAGCAGGGTCGTTCCAACCGCTGCTAGCAGCTAACGTACGGAACTCCAGAGCAAAGGCTGCCACAGATAGTTTACCTTGCTTCAAGGTAATCAGAAGCTCTCCACTAGATTGCCCATAGCGTGTATGATCAAAAACGCTGCGAAAAATAGACAAAAAAGTGTCGTAGCTGGATTCAGAAATGTTCTCCCAAATAGCTGTAGCCCAGTCCAAAGCCTTGCCAGACAGTCGAGAAATTATAAACCCGATTTTAGCTTTATCAGAAGCAGGAGGTGAGTTGCTAAAAAACACGGAGCACTGGAGCAGAAACCCATTACATTTCTCAGTGTTTCCGTCATAGACTTCGGGTTTACACACAGCGAAAAAGGGAGTAGTGGTTTTGTTAGGGCTGGCTACAGGACTAACCACTGGGCTAGGGTTCTGGGTGGACAAACCCCGGAGGTGACTCATAATCTCGGCTAGCTGCTGCTGTTGGTTAACCTGGTGGCGTGCTAGCTCGTCAACAGCTTGGGTCACACCAGCGAGCGTTTGCTGGTGCTGACCTAAAAGCCGACCCTGGTTAGCCAAACCAGACTTAATAGACTCTGTATCCGCAGTCTCTGTCATTACGGCCGAGTATCTTGTCAGGGCCAGACAGGAAGGAGACTGGTGCAGATACAATAAAATAACTTTTATTAAAGTTATAGAGTAAACAGGGGTAGTCAACAGAAACAGGGTCAATACCAAAAATGCACAGTGTAGAGAAACCATACCATAAACGGAGGACAGTCCAGAGTTCATACACGGAAAGGCAGTATCACAGGTTAGGCAAAAATCCAAAGTACAATAAACAGTCCAGGTCATACACGGTAATCCAACACAAGGGAGCAGGCAAAAATCAAAGTCGGAAGAAAACAAAAACAGGATCATACACGGAAAATAGCAAGGGCAAGAGAAACGCTTTGTATTGTAGGATTTACCAAACAGATACTCGGCGAGGTGTGAGTGTGAGCATGGTCCTTAAATACACTGAGTAATCAGTACTCGGGACTTCCTGGTGGCGTCATGTGACGTGTCATGTGATCGGGAGTGTGTGTTGTGTCATGGAGTGGTGCGTTCTGGGTATTGTAGTTGTTACTGTGAGAATCGCAGATAGAGCTGGATGTGGGAGACACAGACGTGCTTTCAGCACCAGACATGACAACAACACCAATCCTTACAGGGATATTTAGAAAGAGGAATCATGCCCAGCTGAATAAAAATGAATGTACCTTTACAGAAACAGGGGGAGCAGGATATGACTCTATTTTTAATGCTGTAGTTTCCTCAGCCTTCCTAAAATATGAATGTGAAATCTATTGAAGTAGAGGATCAGGAGCTCGAGTGCTGCAACCGTCTTAAGAGTTGGCTCAGTCATCAGGAGGTCATCAGTTCATTCCCTGGTAATGCCAAAGCCATCTGTGGTCTGGAGTCCCAGAGAGCATCACTGTCTCTGAGCGGAGAGGACAGTCCAGTGAGCCAGAAGATCTGGTGGACGCATGTGCTTACTTTCTCCATTTTTTATCCACTCAGATATCTACAAATGGATTGGTGGACCAAATTATTGTTTCCCTCTATACCTGTATTAATAATTACATTTTCAACTTATTGTACAATATATACAGCATGCACAACCTCAATCATTTTACTAATTGAATTATGCCCATACATGTAAATAAGCCAGTATTTCAGCAATAAAACACTGATTTTGTTTTATTTAATTTATTTTTTATTAGATAGATGTCGTTAGGTAGGTAGGTAGTTAGGTTGGTAGTTTGGAAGGTTGGTATTTAGGTAGGTATTTAGATTGGTAGCATGGGCGCAGATGGCACTGGGGACGGGGGGGACATGTCCCCCCCAGATTTATAGTGACCTCATCCGAAATCTAGCATCTACAAGCATAAACTTTGGGGTTTTAATTTAATTAACTGTACGTTTGTGGAATTCTGTGTTCCACAATGCCCTCGTTTTTAAACTAGGAAGCGTTCAGTTCAGAGGTTACATTGTTCGGAGCTCCGTGTTCCAGTTCCAATGTAAATTTAACGCACCTTCTCAAGTCCGGGGTTCTAAGGAGCTGGTAACTGCCTGTAGACTACAGACACAGGCAGTTACCAGCTCCTTATGGTACGTGTCCACTGGCACTTTTTTTCAACGCAATCCGCTGCGCTGGATCTCCTTGCTCGTTTTTGAATTAAAATGAAGCAGCAGAAGTAGACAGTCATAAGTTTAATATTTTTTATTTTTTTACCAACCTCACTGTAACCTATAGCTCTATAAATCCATATTCTGCCGCTTTCAGCTTCTCTTCTGTGGTTGAAAGGCGCCTGTTCTGTGTGTGTGTGTGTGAAGACGCAGCCTGCTCTTCCCTCATTGGCTGGACGCAGCCTGCTTTTCCCTGATTGGCTGGACGCAGCCTGCTTTTCCCTGATTGGCTGGACTGGACACAGTGCGGCGGCCGGATTTATTTGAATAAAGTTGAGCCGGAGGGCGGAGCTGCGTTAAACGCAACGCAACCCGGCATGCACCGAGGCATGCAGCGGCTCTCTCCATTGATTTTATGTATGATGTTATTATGATGTTATTTTAGTAAGCAGTCGCTGTTAACTGAAATTATAAGATGTAAAATGTTAACATTGTCTTCCTGGTCTTGCCTAGGCTGTAGCAATGAAGAAACAAAAAACAATAACATATAACAATAACAATATTCTAAAGTTTATTGCAGCATATATATATATATATATATATATATATATATATATATATATATATGATTTTACAGCTTGGTCCCCCCCAGTTCAATTTCCATCTGCGCCCCTGATTGGTAGGTAGGTCTGTAGGTAGGTTGTTTGGTAGGTATATAGATTGGTAGGTAGATAGGTAAAGTAGGTAGGTAGGTGTGTAGATAGGTAGGTAGATATGTAGAGTAGGTAGGTAGGTTGGTAGATAGGTAGGTATATAGGTATAGTAGGTAGGTAGGTGTGTAGATAGGTAGGTAGATAGGTAGAGTAGGTAGGTAGTTGTGTAGATAGGTAGGTAGTGGGGTAGAGTAGGTAGGTAGGCGTGTAGATAGGTAGAGTAGGTAGGTAGGTGTGTAGATAAGTAGGTAGATAGATAGAGTAGGTAGGTAGGTGTGTAGATAGGTAGGTAGATAGGTGTGTAGGTAGGTGTGTAGATAGGTAGGTAGATAGGTGTGTAGATAGGTAGGTAGATAGGTAGAGTAGGTAGGTAGGTGTGTAGATAGGTAGTTAGATAGATAGAGTAGGTAGGTAAGTGTGTAGATAGGAAGGTAGATAGGTGTGTAGATAGGTAGGTAGATAGGTAGAGTAGGTAGGTAGGTGTGTAGATAGGTAGTTAGATAGATAGAGTAGGTAGGTAAGTGTGTAGATAGGAAGGTAGATAGGTAGAGTAGGTAGGTAGGTATATAGATTGGTAGGTAGATAGGTAAAGTAGGTAGGTAGGTGTGTAGATAGGTAGGTAGATATGTAGAGTAGGTAGGTAGGTTGGTAGATAGGTAGGTATATAGGTATAGTAGGTAGGTAGGTGTGTAGATAGGTAGGTAGATAGGTAGAGTAGGTAGGTAGTTGTGTAGATAGGTAGGTAGTGGGGTAGAGTAGGTAGGTAGGCGTGTAGATAGGTAGAGTAGGTAGGTAGGTGTGTAGATAAGTAGGTAGATAGATAGAGTAGGTAGGTAGGTGTGTAGATAGGTAGGTAGATAGGTGTGTAGGTAGGTGTGTAGATAGGTAGGTAGATAGGTGTGTAGATAGGTAGGTAGATAGGTAGAGTAGGTAGGTAGGTGTGTAGATAGGTAGTTAGATAGATAGAGTAGGTAGGTAAGTGTGTAGGTAGGAAGGTAGATAGGTGTGTAGATAGGTAGGTAGATAGGTAGAGTAGGTAGGTAGGTGTGTAGATAGGTAGTTAGATAGATAGAGTAGGTAGGTAAGTGTGTAGATAGGAAGGTAGATAGGTAGAGTAGGTAGATAGGTGTGTAGATAGGTAGGTAGATAGATAGAGTAGGTAGGTAAGTGTGTAGATAGGAAGGTAGATAGGTAGAGTAGGTAGGTAGGTGTGTAGATAGGTAGGTAGATAGGTAGAGTAGTTAGGTAGGTGTGTAGATAGGTAGGTAGATAGGTGTGTAGATAGGTAGGTAGACAGGTAGAGTAGGTAGGTAGGTGTGTAGATAGGTAGGTAGATAGGTAGAGTAGGTAGGTAGATTAGTAGATAGGTAGGTAGGTATGTAGAGTAGGTAGGTAGGTGTGTAGATAGGTATGTATATAGGTAGAATAGGTAGGAAGGTGTGTAGATAGGTAGGTAGATAGGTAGAGTAGGTAGGTAGGTGTGTAGATAGGTAGGTAGATATGTAGAGTAGGTAGGTAGGTGTGTAGATAGGTAGAGTAGGTAGGTAGTTGTGTAGATAGGTAGGTAGATATGTAGAGTAGTTAGGTAGGTGTGTAGATAGGTAGGTAGTGGGGTAGAGTAGGTATGTATGTGTGTAGATAGATAGGTAGATAGATAGAGTAGGTAGGTAGGCATGTAGATAGGTAGAGTAGGTAGGTAGGTGTGTAGATAAGTAGGTAGATAGATAGAGTAGGTATGTAGGTGTGTAGATAGGTAGGTAGATAGGTAGAGTAGGTAGGTAGGTGTGTAGATAAGTAGGTAGATAGATAGAGTAGGTAGGTAGGTGTGTAGATAGGTAGGTAGATAGATAGAATAGGTAGGTAGGTGTGTAGATATGTAGGTAGATAGATAGAGTAGGTAGGTAGGTAGGTGTGTAGATAGGTAGGTAGATAGGTGTGTAGATAGATAGGTAGATAGGTAGAGTAGGTAGGTAGGTGTGTAGATAGGTAGTTAGATAGATAGAGTAGGTAGGTAAGTGTGTAGATAGGTAGGTAGATAGGTAGAGTAGTTAGGTAGGTGTGTAGATAGGTAGGTAGATAGGTGTGTAGATAGGTAGGTAGACAGGTAGAGTATGTAGGTAGGTGTGTAGATAGGTAGGTAGATAGGTAGAGTAGGTAGGTAGGTGTGTAAAGGTACATAGGTAGAGTAGGTAGGTAGGTGTTTAGATAGGTAGGTAGATAGATAGAGTAGGTAGGTAGGTAGGTGTGTAGATAGGTACACTGTAAAAAAAAAACTGTAGTTTTTACAGAAAAACGCTGGCAGCTGTGGTTACCAGAGTTTTCCTGTTAAAATTACAGACGATAAGTAAATAACTCTACTGAAAAAAAATGTAAATTAATTTACAGTGATTGAAATCACTGCTAAATTACAATAATAATCTGTCAAGTTTACACAAATTAAATGTTAATTTTGCATAGCAGTGTTCTACATAAAAATACCCTTTCCTGTATTTTTTTTACCTCTAACAAATGTCTAGGTGTGTAGAAAGGTAGGTAGATAGGTAGAGTAGGTAGGTAGGTGTGTAGGTAGGTATGTACTTTGGTAGATAGGTAGGTAGATAAGTAGGTATATAGATAGGTAGGTAGATAGATAGAGTAGGTAGGTAGGTAGGTAGGTAGGCAGGTAGGTAGGTAGGTAGGTAGTTCGATAGGTAGGTACTGTAGGTAGATAGGTAGATAGATAAGTAGGTATATAGATAGGTAGGTAAGTAGGTAGGTAGGTAGTTTTGTAGGTAGGTACTGTAGGTAGATAGGTAGATAGATAAGTAGGTATATAGATAGGTAGGCAGGTAGGTAGGTAGGTAGGTATGTAGATAGGTAGGTAGACAGGTAGAGTAGGTAGGTAGGTATGTAGATAGGTAGGTAGACAGGTAGAGTAGGTAGGTAGGTATGTAGAAGAAAGCTAGATAGAAAAGATAGATAGAAAGATACGGGTTAGTTCCTTTTACTGATCTAACATAAAAAACTATACAACTGTAGCGAAAATTCCCAAATGTATGATTTTTATTCATTATTTTTTGACAGTAGCAGATTTACTTCAATATGTTTTTGATCATTTATATTACAATTACAATAAAGATTTTCAGCCATGTTTTTTATTCAACATTTTTAAATTCTGTGTGTATGTATACACAGATATAGGTCAGGGGCCATTTTATTGGTCACAGATAAGTGTCGTCATCTCAACTCCTTTTGGAAAAGGAGGGAATATGAGTGGCTGCCTGCATGGGCGTGGTAGTGGGGGGAAAAGTGGACCTGACTACCCAGGGCCCGAGTAGGGAGAGGGGCCCATGAAAATCCTGATTTTTTTTTCGCTCACTTTCCTTTGTTTACTGGCATGGATAGGGGCCCATTAACATAGAGGGTGTACAGGGCCCAGAATTTGCTGCTACGCCCCTGGCTGCCTGTAACCATGTGACCTACCTCTACCTCCCTACAGTAGAGTGAGACTGTAATGTTATTTCTGTGCCAATAGAAGAAAACTGATAAATAGGGTAAATGTGTTATTTCTGTTCCCGATTTGCTTCAAACCAATTAAAGAGCAGGTTAAAGTGCTGTGCTCGGTCTGAGCGAGTCCTCCATTACTGTATTTAATGCCTGTACTCGGGGCTGCTGGGCTCTCCTTGAAAAGCTTTTTCATCAGCGAGAGATTGCACGCTGAGAGGCACGCTGGGAGATTTACACTGTGATTGAGTGCTCCTGGCCGCTCTGTGGAACTGAGGATAATAATTACTGCTACTGTCTACAGCGTAGCACAGACCTACTTAAGACCCAGCGTGAGGAATGGTACAGGGAGCTCACTGCTGATACAGGTACTCACAAAAAAACTAAAAAAAAAAGTATCTGGAGGATCTGCTCTGATGTGCTGGATATTAAAAGCGTCATTCCTTTGTTTGTTCATTTATTTGTGTCTAGTTGTGTCTCTAGCATGAATGAATGCCATGTGCTCTGTTATTTTGTGAAAAAAGTGCTCAGGTGATCCTGTATAACACTGCTTTAGTCCGGTGGAGAAGTGGACGGGGAGAAACGATAGGATTTCAGCTCTTGCTCATGAATATTCTTTTTTTTTTATTTATAGATGCACATATACAAACACAGAAGGAAGAGGAGGGAGAAAAGAGAGAGAGAGGGAAAAAAAGAAAAAACAATAAAACAATGACAAGATTCACACAAAAAAAATATAAAATATATATAAAAAAAACAAGGGTAACACTTTACTTGGATGGTCCATTTGATGGCCTCTTTGATGCTCAACTGACATTCAACTGCATGTCTATTAAATGCAAATGAACTAAAAGGTGAAAGTAAATGATTCTCTATTGAATAAAACCCTACATTCAACTCTAATCCAAACGCTTATCTTAATATTTTAGGATTGGGTTTAGAGTTAGATTTTAAACTTAGGTTAAGGTTAGGGTTAGGGTTAGGTGTAGGATTAGATTTTTTTAGGGTTGATTAAGGGTTAATGTTAGTGTTAGGTTCTATTTTGAATAATTTACATTCAACATAGGGTTAAGTTCAATTTAATGGACATTCAATTCAGTGTTACTGGAATGTCAGTTGAGCATCAACAAGGCCATAAAATGGACCATCCAAGTAAAGTGTTACCAAAACAAGCAGTCAGCTCTCAATATATAGTAAGAAAAGTGACCAGGCTTCCTCAAATGATCTAATATATATTTTCTAAGATTGGCTGAAAGTCTCTCCAAGTTGCAATGATCTGTAAGGAGATTAAGCCAATGTTTAATTGAAGTTTTAATTCTGTCTTTCCAGTTCAACAGTATTACTTTTTTTTTGCAATGGTTAATGATATTAAAATAAATGCTTTAAGATGATTGTGTGCTGTAAATGAAGAAAAGTCATTTAGAAGAGCTAAAATAGGACCGAGAGGGATGACAAGTCCTATAATATCTGATAGCTTATTCAAAAACACATCATTGGAGGACAAATCTAAAGGCATGGTAGTAATCGTCTATGACAGCCGGGCAATGTGGACATGCATTACTGTGACAGAGTCCCATCCGTTAAAGTTAAAGTAAAGTTATGGATCCTGTAATGTGAATTCTGTGAAGGATTTTATATTGTATTAATTCAGTCTGAAGTGAAATAGTACTATCTTTGGATGTAATGAGTTTGCATATCTGTGATAACATTTTTGGTGGTTGAAGACTATGCTCATGAGTATTCATACATGCAAACACATCGCCTCTGATTGGCTAACAGCACTGCAACACCAGGAGGCAGCAAGATGAGATGGGCAACAGTTAGAAATGTTTTAAAATAAAGACATTTTTACACTAATTACAGTCTTTGTAATGTCATATGTTACATTAAAACATGTGTAATAATGAGCTGCTAAATGCAGTTCAGCCTATACTGACCTAGTCTTAGAGTCTCTTTAAAATGCAAAATCCACCGGAGACCCTATTTAAACCTATAGTTAATTACACACAGAGGTGGGTAGTCCAGGGCCAGAAAGTAAAAACTAGCGTAAAAAGAACTGTTTATAGGGTAAAGGTGCAGAACATTTCTGCAGTGTGCAATATGACTGAAGCAATTCTGTGCAGTATTGTACAATAGTAGCTGTTAATATCCTGATAATAAATGTGAAATATGAAAATGCAGTGAAAATAACAATTTTAACTATATTTCAAACAAGCAATGCATAGAAACGATCAGTGTACTGGACAAAATGTGCAATTTGTGCAGAAGAACAAAGAGAGAACAAAATGAAAGAAAAACTTGATAAAATAAAATATACAGTAAGTAAAGCTGTCTGAACGACGAGTGGATGATACTTTCTGTAGCTCCAGTGTGTGTGATGTTTCACAGTTTACGCTGTAAACCAGTACGAGGAACTGCTGAGAGCAGCACTTTTCTAAACAGACATGTCCAGTTAATGAAGGTCTAAAAATGTCCTGCTGTGGGAGTTGGTCTGGTGAAGTCCTGTCACATTTCGTCAGTGTGATCTTACTGTAGGCCTGTACGATTCCTCCAGCTGTAATGGGGTTATAAAGCTCTCGGTGGTCCGGCCGCTGTAGAGGAGACCCGAGAGACCGAGTGCTGAGCTCAGCTGAATATAACAACGTCCTGTAGTTTGTTCTCAGTCCTGGAATAGAGCTGAACACTGACTGGATTGACGTCAGAGCTGATTGAAGCACTTTTTAAAGGGTAGGGAATTAAAAAAAAATACCGTTGTTGGAGTGCAGTATTTTATAAGTATGGCAGTATCAGTGTATCTGCAGAGCTTTAAAGGTGTCTTCTTCTTTACCAGTAATTCAGAGCTAAGAACAAATAATTAGAATTAGTCTATGGAGGAAAAACACCACCAGCAAAGTACAATTGAGATAGGTAGGTGTATGTTTAGAACAGTTCTGTTTACACTTGTTAAAAGTAAAAAGTGGATTTTAACTTTGTGCACCTGGACTACCCACTTCTGTATGTAAGTAACTATAGGTTTAAATAGGATCTCCGGTGGATAGCAGGGCATCATTACACATGTTGTAAAGTAACATATGACAATGCAAAGACTGTTATTAGTGTAAAAATGTCTATTTTAAAACATGTAAAACAACTGTTTTATCCATCTCGCTGCCTCGCAGTGCTGTTAGCCAATCAAAGGCGATATGTTTGCATGTATGAATATTCATGAGCAAGAGCCAATATCCTATTTTTTTTTTTTCGTCCACTCCTCCACCGGACTAAAGCAGCATTATATCGGATCACTTTTTTTTTTTCACAAAAAACAGCTCACATGGCATTCATTCACACTAGAGACGATGGAATGAGACCTTTAATGTCTTACAGGGTCTAAAATATCTCTCTTAAAGGTTTTGAAAGTACGTTTTAAAATACATTATTTAATATATTGCATTTCACAGTTTTCGAATTTCCTCTTAAGTTAGCTTAGTACATTTACATTAAATTTACGGCATTTAGCTGATCCTTTTATCCAGAACAACTTATAAGGTTATTCCTATTACAGAAGTGGGCCAATGTAGTGTTAGGAGTCTTGCCTAAGGACTCTTACTGGTGTAGCGCAGCATTGAACCCCAGTTTCCCACATGGTAGCTCACTGGCAGGCGGTGGTGTTATCCACTGCACTAGGGCTGCACGTTATACCGTTTAAGTCAGGGGTGTCCAAACTTTTTTTGTTGGGGGCCAGAAGGAGAAATATATTTGAAGTCACGGGCCACAGACTCTGTAATAAAACAAATAATGAAATATACCACTTTAAATAATACATTTTTCTGATTATTTCATTTACACACCATTTTACTTGACTTACTATCTTTATTTATCTTTGACAGTGTTGTGTAAACTAAGATTTTTCAAATTGATGTTTCATTTCATGATGTCTCTTAATATTAAACTCCTTAATTACGACAACTGTTAGACTCATTTGCCCTTTTTCTGCGCTACAACTGAGCACTCTCTCCGCTTTTAGACTCTTTGGCCCGTTTTTCTGCGCTACAACTGAGCACTCTCTCCGCTTTTAGACTCTTTTACCCTGTTTTTCTGCGCTAGAAACGCGCACTCTCTCCACTTTTAGACTCTTTGGCCCGTTTTTTTGCGCTAGAAATGCGCACTCTCTCCACTTTTAGACTCTTTGGCCCGTTTTTTTGCGCTAGAAATGCGCAATGGTTTAAGCATAGTCAACATTTACAGCGCAGGACGTGTGATGTCACTTAAGGCAGTTAAATCAAACACGTCATGTTGCAATGTTTGGATTCTTGAGACAAGAAGTAGATACACAGCGCTGTCTCTGTGTCTGTGTGAGTGACAGGCTGCTGCTTCCATTTTAGCACTCTTTTAAATATACTGATTAATAAAGTGGCCACAAGAAAACACTTTAGTGCACAATAACATAATAATAATGATTAGTATACTTTAATCTACCTTTTTTTACGAGGGTTCAGTTTTTGGGGCTCAGTCACAATCAATGAAAAAACAATACGGAGGTAAACTGTGTTTGTGTTTGTGTTTATGTGTGTGTGTGTGTGTGTGTGTGTGTGTTGTGTTCTTCTTTTCACAGGTAATATCCAGGTTATCCAGCAAGGCCATCGACACACAGGTGCGTCCTTACATCTCCTGTCAATCATTCCTCCACTTTTAGGCTAACAATGGTGTGCAGACCATAATAGCTCCAGGCTCATTTCCTTAATGATGATCCATCTCTCACCTCATTTGCCTAACGAGGGGAGGCTAAGAGCACTACAGCAACCAGAACGGAGGAGAGAGAGAGAGAGAGGGATAGAAAGAGAGAGAGAGAGAGATAGAGAGAGTGATGATGATGGTGGTGATGATGACGATGAAGAGAATCAGTGTTCTCTTTAGCCGGCTGTTTCTCCATGCCTGAAGTCGTAATGATGGAGGGAGGAGCGAGGGAGGAGGAGGAGGAGGCTGGGTGTGGAGCGAGGGATGTGTGTAGAAAAAGAGAGAGAGAGGGAAGCGATAGAGAGATAATTGAAGTTGTGGTTGAGTGACTGCTATGAGGAACTGCCGCTCTGTCAATTACAGTGTGAGCGAGCCTCAATTATTCAGCAGTGAAAATGACCAAATTAGAGCAGGAGAACACTTTACAGTAATTAATCAGTTATAAATACAGATCAGGGGGAGGACGAGTGGACGGATGGAGGGATGGAGGGATGGGCGTCTCTTATGGCTCCTCATTCCCTTCAGATAATTTACTAATTTTAGTTTTAGAGGCTCAATTTAATATTGTAAGTAAAAAATGTTTTTACTTTTGAGTTTTGACTGAATATCCAATTCTCTTTTTACACAGGGTCAGGTTGATTTGAATTTAAAAACTGATTTTTTTTATTTACTCAGGTTATCTTTGTATGATATTAAAATGTGTTTTAAATCTGAAAAATGTAAGTATGATAAAAAAGCAATAACAAATCATTTCTGAATCAGTTTCTCTGATTTTGCTATTTATAGGTTTATGTTTGAGTAAAATAAACATTGTTGTTTTATTCTATAAACTACAGACAACATTTCTCCCAAATTCCAAATAAAAATATTCTCATTTAGAGCATTTATTTACAGAAAATGAGAAATGGCTGAAATAACAAAAAAGACACAAAGCTTTCAGACCTCAAATAATAAAGTTTTAAGAGTTCAGAAATCAATATTTGGTGGAATAACCCTGTTTTTTAATCACAGATGTTTTCATGCATCTTGGCATCATGTTCTCCTCCACCAGTCTTACACACTGCTTTTGGATAACTTTATGCTGCTTTACTCCTGGTGCAAAAATTCAAACAGTTCAGTTTGGTTAGATTTCTTGTCTATGTTGGTCTAATCCTAGGGGTCAGGAAGAGGTAATGGAGGCGTGGTGCAGTGTTACCCGCCCATAGCGGAGCAGCAGGAGGAGGAAGACGAGGATCAGATCCTGTATCTGCAGGCGGTGGATGAGGAAACTGAACACAGACACGACAAGAAGCTCCAAATCCAGCAGACTGCAGTGATCAATCCAGATCCCTCTAACCTCAGTCCCAGGTACACTTATACACAGGTGTTGGAGAATGAAACTTAAACACCTGTCATTTTAGTGTGGGAGGTTTCATGGCTAAATTGAAGGTTCAATTAGCAGGGTAAGAGCACAGTTCTGCTCTAAATATTGCAATGCACACTATTACATTATGGGTGACATACCAGAGTTCAAAAGAGGACAAATTGTTGGTGCACGTCTTGCTGGCGCATCTGTGACCAAGACAGCAAGTGATGCATCAAAAGCCACGGTATCCAGGGTAATGTCAGCATACCACTAAGAAGAACCAACCACATCCAACAGGATTAACTGTGGACGCTGTAAGAGGAAGCTGTCTGAAAGGGATGTTCGGGTGCCAACCCGGATTGTATCCAAAAAAACATAAAACCACGGCTGATCAAATCCCTGCCGAATTCAATGTGCACCTCAACTCTCCTGTTTCCACCAGAACTGTCCGTCACCACAATCAATTATTGTGCTCTAAAACCAGGTGTTTCAGTTCCATTGTCCAACCCCTGTATGTACACACACACAACTGCAAACTTTAGCAAGATTACTCACTGTGCACATGCTTTATTATCCAGACTGTTCTCATACAGAGTTCCCCAATGGTGGAACAAACTACCTTCTACTACCAGATCAGGAGAATCTCTCACTATCTTTAATAAACTCCTGAAGACAGAGCTCTTCAAAGAGCACTTACTCTCTTAACACCTCTAACTAACTACCTTCTACTACCAGATCAGGAGAATCTCTCACTATCTTTAATAAACTCCTGAAGACAGAGCTCTTCAAAGAGCACTTACTCTCCTAACACCTCTAACTAACTACCTTCTACTACCAGATCAGGAGAATCTCTCACTATCTTTAATAAACTCCTGAAGACAGAGCTCTTCAAAGAGCACTTACTCTCCTAACACCTCTAACACACTAACTACTTCTAACCCCATTTCCTTCTTCCCCTCCTTCACTTCTCTGTAAGGGCTGGTGCCCGATCGAGGCGTCCTCCAGGGCATCGGAGGGCGCGCCAGGCCAGCGCCGAGGGTTAATTGGCTAATTATCAACACCTGCTTTCAACAGCTTATAAGCAACGCCAACTAGCCACTCGGCGCTGGATCTTTGAAGCTCGTGAGAGCGAATCTATGCCCGTTTTTCGAGCGAGCCTCGGCTCTTTTCTCTTACTATCTACGGCAAGTGCCGCGACCAACCTTTCTGTGAGCGAGGCGAGCAGCACCGCTGTTTCCTCGTCTCCTCTTTAATTTTCATTTTCTCTCTTTCGAGTCTGGTGAGGCTAGAGCAGTGTGCTCCCCTCCCCTCAAGCCTGTGTGTGTCTGTCTGTGTGTGTGTGTGTGTAGCAGCGGCAGCGCGCTGACTCTCTTTGTTTGGCTCCCCGCGGTTCCCCCTTCCTCCCCCCCGGCGAAACCGCAGTTCACCCACAAGCACCAAGAGTCCTACCTTTTGTTTTAGTTGGGAAGTTGTTCCTTTTCCTCCCCAAAAATAAGGGGCAGCCTCGCTTCCCAGGCGATCCTCTGTTTCTCCCTCACTCGCGCTCGGCGCCATTTTGTGTTTGTCCGCCCGTTTTCCGGTTTGTTTTGTTTTCCGCACGTTTTATTCTCCGCCCGTTTCGGTTGCTCCGCCCCTTTCGGAGGCTGTTCTAAAGGGTAATTAAAGCGGCCGCGTCCCAATCCGCTCGCTGGTGCAGCGGTTAGAGCGTTGGGCCGTGACCGCGACAGCCCGGGTTCGATCCCCACGTGGGGTGGGGTTGAATAATAAGAATTATATATTTATATATAGATATATATATATAATATATATATATTTATTAAATATCCTATTAATATATATATATATACACATATGTATATATAGAATTAAATATCCTATTAATATATATATATCAATCATTTATTATTGCTATTTTTCCTTTTTTCTTGGGTTTACCTGCTTTGAGATCTGCTGCTCTGCACTTGGGTCCTTCTACCTTCTGGGCTGGAGAGCTACTGCTCTCCCCCCATTACAGAAAGATCCAGCCCAACCATGGATCCAGCAGAGCAGTCGGATCTCGAGCAGGTTAAGCTCGCCCTGGGCAACCAGGGGGCTGTCATTGGGCGACATGAGCAGGTCCTGCAGCAGATCCTGGCCCAGCTGCAGGGCCTGACGGCTGTGCTTGCCCCGAATCCACCCCCACCCGCACAGCCAGCCCAGCCTGGGCCTGAGTCCCCTCATCTTGAACACCCAGCCGCTGCCGCACCCTCTGTGGGGCCTCGAGTGGAGCCCCCACTACCGCCCCCGGTGCGGTACGAGGGTGAGCCGGGAGGCTGCAGGGGGTTTCTACTGCAGTGCTCCCTTGCTTTTGAGCTTCAGCCGTCCCGCTTCCAGTCGGAGCGTGCTAAAGTGGCGTACATCGTCTCCCTCCTCTCTGGAAGGGCATTGGCGTGGGCCACCCCGGTGTGGGAACACCAACCGGACGTCTGCGCTACCGCTGAACTATTCGCGGCAGCCCTCATGCGGACGTTCGACCTTCCAGTCCGAGGAGAGGAGGCGGGGACCCGCCTCCTAAACCTACGACAGGGTAGGAGGTCGGTGTCAGAGTACGCCATAGAGTTTCGCACGCTCTCGGCTGAAAGCGGGTGGAACCCCAGCGCTCTGGCAAGCGCGTTCCACCATGGGCTCAATGAGGAACTCAAGGATGAGCTTGCTCATCGTGATACTCCAGCATCCCTTGACGACCTCATTGAGCTCACCCAGAGGCTGGACAACCGCTTGAGGGAGAGGCGCAAGGTGCGGGGCTCAGGTACCACCCCCCGGGGGCCTCGTGGCCAATTCTCGGGTAGTGGGCCATCAGGGGCCACCGAGGGCCCACCTGACCACGGGGTCCAGCCCATGCAGTTGGGGCACACTCGCCTTCCCCGTCAAGAACGCGAGGCACGTATGCGTGAAGGGAGGTGCCTCTACTGCGGGGCTCCAGGGCACCAGCGTGCCACCTGTCCCGAGCTGGCGTTAAACCCCAACGTCCGTTAGGGGAAGAGGGCCCCCTGACGGACCGGCCAGGGTCCCCTCGCACTACGGGAGTGTTCCTCAATGCCACACTGGGGTGTGGGCGTTCTGAGGCCCGCCTCCCCGCCTTCCTTGATTCAGGAGCAGCAGGCAACTTTCTAGATGCCACCTTGGCCAGAAGGCTCGCCTTGCCGCTAGTACCCCTAGGGAAGCCCTTACCAATAGCGGCGATCGACGGGCGCTCCCTGGAGCCAGGGGAGGTAACTCACCAAACACGCCCTGTCATGCTGCGAGTCGGGTCACACTCTGAGCAGATCACACTGTATGTTATCAGTGCTCCCGATTTGCAGCTGATCTTGGGCTTTCCTTGGCTCCAGAGACATAACCCCCATGTTGACTGGCTGTCCCGTTCGGTGGTAGCATGGGGGTCAGCCTGTCGATCGTCCTGCCTCCAACCTCCCAGGGCTTCCAAGGGTGCGGACCCTGATTCCAGGGGCCCTGACCCTTCCCGGGTACCCTCTGATTACCTAGACCTCCGGGAGGTCTTTAGTAAGCAGAAGGCCCAAATCCTGCCCCCCCATCGCCCCTGCGACATGGCTATTGACCTTCTCCCGGGAACTAGTCCCCCCAGGGGAAGGTTGTTCTCTCTCTCAGGCCCTGAGCGCCGGGCGATGGAGGAGTACATCCAGGAGGCCCTTGCCTTGGGATTTATCCGACCTTCTTCCTCCCCAGCTGGCGCCGGGTTCTTTTTTGTAGGCAAGAAGGATGGCGGGCTGAGGCCCTGCATAGATTACAGGGGTCTCAACAAAATCACGGTAAAAAACCGTTACCCCCTACCCCTGATGTCATCCGCCTTTGAGGCACTGCAGCAGGCCACCATATTTACCAAACTGGACCTGCGCAGTGCCTACAACCTGGTTAGAATAAGGGCGGGTGACGAATGGAAGACGGCGTTCATCACCCCGTCCGGGCACTATGAGTACCTGGTGATGCCGTTCGGGTTGATGAACGCCCCCTCTGTCTTCCAGGGGTATATCAACGAGGTGCTCCGGGAGGCGTTGGACCGGTACGTGTTCGTCTACTTGGACGATATTCTGATATACAGTCGCTCGGTGGACGAACACGTTACCCATGTCCGACGGGTTCTCCAACTACTTCTGGAGAACCACCTCTACGTCAAACTGGAGAAGTCCGAGTTCCATGCGCAGACCATCTCGTTTCTGGGCTTTGTTGTGTCCCATAACACTCTGCGCATGGACCCCACCAAGGTCAAGGCAGTTGAGAACTGGCCCCAGCCCACATCTGTGCGCCTGGTCCAGCGCTTCCTGGGCTTTGCTAACTTCTTCCGAAGGTTTGTGAGGAATTTTAGCACTGTGGCTGCCCCGCTAACCGCTCTGACGAGGAAGACGTCGGGGCGGTTCAGCTGGTCCACAGAAGCCCAGGAAGCGTTTGATGCTATCAAGCATCTATTGACCAGAGCTCCTGTTCTTCGACTGCCTGACCCCGGACTCCCGTTTGTCGTGGAGGTGGACGCCTCTGAAGTAGGCGTGGGTGCGGTCTTGTCCCAGCGGGCAGGACCGGATGGCCGACTGCACCCATGCGCCTACTACTCACACCGTCTAACCCCTGCGGAGCAGAGGTACGACGTAGGAGATCGGGAACTCCTGGCGGTGAAACTTGCCCTGGAGGAGTGGAGGCACTGGCTTGAGGGTGCAGAACACCCCTTTCTGGTCTGGACGGACCACAAAAATCTGGCATACATTCAGCAGGCCAAGCGCCTGAACCCACGCCAGGCCAGATGGGGGTTGTTCTTCACCCGGTTTGACTTTACTTTGTCATACCGTCCCGGGTCGAAGAACGTCAAACCAGATGCCCTCTCTCGCCAGTGGGAGCCCCTCCCACTTCCGGGCAGTCCCTCCACCATTGTGCCTCCAGCCAGAATCCTGGCACCCCTTCGGTGGGGTCTCTTGGATGCCGTGAGGCAAGCCCAAGAGACTGATCCAGGTCCGGGAGATGGACCTCCTGGCCGGGAGTTCGTACCTGCATCCCTCAGGGGACGGGTGCTCACCTGGGGGCATTCTTCACCTCAGGCTGCTCATCCAGGGGTCACACGTACGCTCGAGCTTTTGCGGCGTCAGTTCTGGTGGCCCCGCATGGAACAGGACGTGCGCAAACACGTGACCGCCTGTGCGACATGCGCGCAAAACAAGGACCCCAGAACCAAACCCACGGGTCTGCTGCACCCTCTGGCAGTCCCCTTGCGTCCCTGGTCCCACCTGTCCCTAGACTTTATCACGGGACTGCCCCCATCTCGGGGCAACACCGTGATATTAGTCATAGTGGACAGGTTTTCCAAGGCTGCACGCTTTGTAGCCTTGCCCAAGCTCCCTAGCGCACAGGGGACAGCCGAGGTAGTGCTCGACCAGGTGGTCCGTATCCACGGACCACCTTCTGACATTGTGTCAGACCGTGGAGCACACTTCACCAGTCGGTTCTGGGGTGCCTTCTGCCGTTTGCTGGGGGCAGAAGTCAGCTTATCCTCCGGGTTTCACCCCCAGTCCAACGGCCAGACAGAGAGGGTCAACCAGGACCTAGAACGGACCCTCCGCTGCCTGGTCTCTTCGGCTCCGTCCACCTGGTCTGAGCAGCTGAAGTGGGCGGAGTATGCCCATAACACTCTCTGGCACTCATCTCTGGGGATGTCTCCCTTTGAGTGCCAGTTTGGGTATGCTCCGCCTGCTTTCCCGGGACAGGAGACGGTCACGGGAGTCTCCTCGGCCGACCAAACAGTCCGCCGTTGCCGTCGAGCCTGGAGGAAGGCCCGGGCTGCCCTCTTGTCTGCCAGGGTGGCCCAGAAGCACCACGCAGACAGGAGGTGGCGACCCGCCCCCTCTTATCGCGTCGGTCAACGCGTCTGGTTGTCGGCCAAAGACATCCCGTTGCGTGGTACCTCACGCAAATTGGCCCCACGCTACCTGGGACCCTTTAAGATCCTCCGTCGGATCAATCCGGTTGCGTACCAGCTTGCCCTGCCACCTGCCCTTAAAAGGATCCATCCGACCTTTCACGTGTCCCGCCTTAAGCCCTACCTCTGTTCCTTGGGTCCGGCTGCTCCCCCGGGTCCCCGTACCATTGGTGGTGGCCCCGCCTACACCGTCCGCCGGCTCCTGGACTCCCGAAGGGTGCGCGGTGGTCTCCAGTATCTGGTGGACTGGGAGGGGTACGGGCCGGAGGAGCGATCCTGGGTACCAGCTCGCCACATCTTGGACCCGGAACTGGTCAGGGCTTTTCGGCGAGACCGTGCGGCGGGTTTAGGGCCGTCGGGTGCCGCCCCTCGGAGGGGGGGTCCTGTAAGGGCTGGTGCCCGATCGAGGCGTCCTCCAGGGCATCGGAGGGCGCGCCAGGCCAGCGCCGAGGGTTAATTGGCTAATTATCAACACCTGCTTTCAACAGCTTATAAGCAACGCCAACTAGCCACTCGGCGCTGGATCTTTGAAGCTCGTGAGAGCGAATCTATGCCCGTTTTTCGAGCGAGCCTCGGCTCTTTTCTCTTACTATCTACGGCAAGTGCCGCGACCAACCTTTCTGTGAGCGAGGCGAGCAGCACCGCTGTTTCCTCGTCTCCTCTTTAATTTTCATTTTCTCTCTTTCGAGTCTGGTGAGGCTAGAGCAGTGTGCTCCCCTCCCCTCAAGCCTGTGTGTGTCTGTCTGTGTGTGTGTGTGTGTAGCAGCGGCAGCGCGCTGACTCTCTTTGTTTGGCTCCCCGCGGTTCCCCCTTCCTCCCCCCCGGCGAAACCGCAGTTCACCCACAAGCACCAAGAGTCCTACCTTTTGTTTTAGTTGGGAAGTTGTTCCTTTTCCTCCCCGAAAATAAGGGGCAGCCTCGCTTCCCAGGCGATCCTCTGTTTCTCCCTCACTCGCGCTCGGCGCCATTTTGTGTTTGTCCGCCCGTTTTCCGGTTTGTTTTGTTTTCCGCACGTTTTATTCTCCGCCCGTTTCGGTTGCTCCGCCCCTTTCGGAGGCTGTTCTAAAGGGTAATTAAAGCGGCCGCGTCCCAATCCGCTCGCTGGTGCAGCGGTTAGAGCGTTGGGCCGTGACCGCGACAGCCCGGGTTCGATCCCCACGTGGGGTGGGGTTGAATAATAAGAATTATATATTTATATATAGATATATATATATATATATATTTATTAAATATCCTATTAATATATATATATATATACACATATGTATATATAGAATTAAATATCCTATTAATATATATATATCAATCATTTATTATTGCTATTTTTCCTTTTTTCTTGGGTTTACCTGCTTTGAGATCTGCTGCTCTGCACTTGGGTCCTTCTACCTTCTGGGCTGGAGAGCTACTGCTCTCCCCCCATTACATCTCTATCCCTTTATTTCCCTTTGACCTCCTTTAAGCCCTATCTAAAAATGGGTTATCTTAATTCCTATTACTTTTATACTTCATTATTGTAAGTCGCTTTGGACAAAAGCGTCTGCCAAATGTAATGTAATTATGCTTCTTTTACTGACAAAAAGTAAGTGGTCAACTAAGGCACGTTTATAAGCTTCTCTATTAAAAATATGATCTTAGTCATTTAGTAGCTGGTTTGGTTTCACTGGTTTAAGTATTTCTAGAACAGCTACAACATCTACTGTTAGCTCTCTGCTGCAGAGAAAGGGGTAACTTACATTTACAACCTTTAGCACTAAGGTCAGGCAACTATCCCACATTATATATAATTTATTAGTGGATCTCAAACAATTAGAATATCATTAAAACTGGTATATTATATAGATGTATTAAACACACAGAGAGATTTATTATAAAGTGCTGTAAGATTTTGTGGGAAAACAAAACTGCACTGACTTTAGACTTGATAATAAAACACAGTGGATCAACACCAGCAGATGACATGTCTCTCCAAACCATCACTGATTGGTGGAAACTTCACACTAGACCTCGAGCAGTTTGGACTGTGTGTCTCTCCACTCTTCCTCCAGAATCTGCTCCCTTAGTTTACAAATGAAATGTAAAATTTACTGATGATCAGTGATGGTTTGGAGAGACATGTCATCTTCAGCTTCCACTTCCACTTTCAGCCAAGAACAGAAAGCTGAGGCTGCAGTGGACACAGACTAACAGACACAGGACAGCTAAAGCCTGGAGAAACACAGCCTGGTATGATGAATCTGGATTTCTGTTGATGACTGTGTGTATGTTCATGTTTAGGGTTGTTGATGGGACGGAAGCTAGTGAAGGAACAGAACAACCCACAGCATTCCCATTCTCACCCGGCCATCAGAACACCAGCTCAACCACCACAAACACCAGCAAATCAGGTGAGTGTTTGGAAGCTTGGAGAAACATTGTGCAACTACCTAGCAACACCTTCGTAACCAATAAGCAGCAATATACTGTAGAAACCACCTGAGAGACTGAGATGCTGTAGCAATCATTGGCAACACCATATCAACATATCTCCAATAGCACATATCTCCATTTCTGTCGTATTTTCCTACATAGTAAATGAATAGTGAAGTGATCCAGAACACATAAGTAACTTAAAAACAGTGTTAAACAAACCAAAATACTCTGTGAAGAAGCATTTAGATGCTCTTATCTGGGGAGCTGTTAACTTGCAGTTTCTGAGGCTGGTCCTGATAAGTGCCAGTTTCATCATTATGATGTTTTTGAGGTTTTTTGTGGTGACTGCACTTGAGGATAATTTCAAAGTTCTTGTAATTCTTCTTTTTGGATTGACTGATCTTAGTTGAGTAGTTGTAGCTTCTCATAATCTGGATTCGAACATTACTCAAATATTCACTATTCACTGTATACCTGTAACTCTACCTCTTCACTACTTTACTTTAACTGATGCTCTCAAACACTTTATTAAGAGACAAGAAATTCAAGTAATTAACTCTTGATGAGTTCAGCACAGCTGTTAACTGAAAGCCTGAATTCCAGGTGACTCTACCTCATAAAGCTGACTGAGAAAATCCAGCAGAGATGTTCAAAACTGATCATCTAAGCAAGAGTAAAATATAAAACATTTTGCACTAATTAATTCCATATGTTTTTGCTCATAGTTTGGATGACTTTAGTATTAACCTACAATGCAGAACATTTTAAAATAATGAAAAACACTCAATTGAAGCTGTGTCTAAACTTTTGACTGGTAGTGTATATTGATGGTTTCTCCATTTGTTTTTTATTTGAAGTGTCTTCAGGTATAAATAAAGCACATTTCTTGGTGTTAATGTAAAAAGGTGTCTAAAAATAGGTGAAAATGCACGATTATGATGTAACATGTACCCCAAAGTAAGATACTGCACTTAAGCACATCTATGTTATCTCTCAGTACTAACTAACAATATGACTGATAATTAATGACTAATAACAGGTTTATTAATACTTTATACAACATTTATAAAGTGCATTTAATTTCTATATTCCCCACTTTCTCAGAAATCCTACAGATCAGCACTGCAGAGCTCGCAGCTAAAGCTGAAGAGACCAGAGGACAGTTACGACACCTGGACCAAGAGGTACTGTACATCCCAATACTTCTCTGCTCACCTGTACAGCTGTGTTTATCATGTTTAATCACTTTTAATCATCATTTTACTTTAGTTTGGTGTTCGATTCTACTCAGCGCAGAGCTCTTTCGGTCGGGTGAGGTGTGATGTGTGTGTATATATATTAGTGCATCAAAAAAATATATATATATCATTGAAAAGTTACTTTATTTCAGTAAATCAGTTCAAAATGTAAAACTCATATATTATATAGATGTATTACACACAGAGTGATCTATTTTAAGCGTTTATTTCTTATTATTGTTTTTGATTTTGGCTTACAGCCAATGAAAACCCAAAAATCAGTGTCTCAGAAAATTAGAATATTATATAAATAAGACCAATTGGTACTTTTGGCAGTGTGGGCAGTGTGCCAAGTCCTGCTGGAAAATGAAATCTGCATCCTCAGAGTTTAAAATACTTCTGTAGAAGTTGAAGTATCAACTCAATCTTTTTACTCTTTAAGTAAAAGAGTAAAAGTACTGGTTTTAAAACTGGTTTTAAAGTATTAAAGTAAAATTAATGTAAGGAAAAACAATTAAGCCATTAAGTGTGGGCAGTGTTCCAAGTCCTGCTGGAAAATGAAATACGCATCTTCATAAAAGTTGTCAGCAGAAGGAGATGCAGATTTCATTTTCCAGCAGTATTTGGCACACTTACAGCACTGTCAAAAGTACTAATTGGTACTAAAAGTGAAGTATAGCTTTTAGGAAAATGTGTTTTTTTTTTTGGGGGGGGGGGGGGGGGGGACTATAGAGACTCTGTGGGTGTGGCCTAAGCTTTTGTCCTTAATGGCTTTATTTTGTCCCCTTACATTACTTTTACTTTTTTATACTTTTAGTAGTTTTAAACCAGTGCAATTACTTAAAGAGTAAAATCTTCTACAGACGTCTTTTAAACACTAGTATCTATACTTCTACCTACCTAATCACGAGCAGTATTGTGCAGTTCCTACCTGTACTGAGGGATTTACACTTGGCAACACCTGAGCAATACCTGAGCAACCACCTAAGACAACATATCAACCAATAAGCAACAATAAATACACTATAGAAAAGAAACCACCTGAGATACTTTACTGGGATAGTATAGCAATCACTTATACACCATAGCCACCACCTACGATACCACAGCAACAATCTAGCACTAGCACTAACCACTTAGCAACACTATGGCTAAATATAATGTGTGTAGAAACAGATAGATGGTTATAATGTAATGCTGGTATGTGATGCAGTGTACAGTATAGGTTTGTGTGTCCTTCACTGTGTCAGTAATGAGTTAACCATGAAGTTCAGGTGAGCTCCTGGAGCCGAGATGCTCACTAACCATATGGCCGGCCCCGGTGAGGGAGCGGGCGAGTGAACGAGGGAGGCAGAGGGTATTTTTCAAGCGCTGGAGGACATTAAACTTGTTATAGCTGTGGAAAGTGGAGCTGGCCCCATGTTGGTCTCAGAGAACGTTCTACAATGCCCTTGAACCTTCTGTTACTGTGGGTTCCTCACTGTGGTTTCTCATCAGCACATCCATCTAACGTCAGGATGAGATATATTATAGAGCTCCATACCCTACAGCCTTCTACGTGGATAAAACCAATAACCCTACATAAACATAGACAGCATTAAATCTGTTAAAACTGAAGCCACCGCAGGTCTGGCGCCTCTGCTGGCTGGTTGCAGTATAATGTGTAGATCTGTATAGCTATGCCCTTCCCATCTTTTTTCAATGGCAAAACAGCCCCAACTATATTCCATTTCCATTATTTATTTCTCCTATAAATGGTTCTTCCATCTAAATTCTTTTAAAATCAAACGAGTGCTGGATGCTAATTTACACAGATTTATCTCCTGAAATCTGTTTATTTGGGTGAATAAAGCGCTTGAATCTTTTTTTAACACAGTAAACATGCAGACTACAGACCAACATGCTTGCCTCTGAATAGCGGAGGAGCTAGTGCTGTGGTTAGCTGCTAACGCTAATACTGCTCCAGCCTTGGTGCTGGAGAAACTTCACTAAAAACTCCTGTATAACTCTGTACTTCAACATAGTGGCTTCACTGCTCCCTAATACCTGATTGGTAAAATTCACACGTAAGAAGCATTGGATTATAAAGTGCCCTTTTGATTTTGGGCTAAATTAAAGAATTTTAAGTGCACCTTATAGTGTGAAAAATACTAAGTGCTGCTAGATTAACACGATGTTGAAAACATTGGAAATCTAAGCTTACTGCAAATACACAAAGTGCTTCAGGAGATAAATCTGTGTAGATTAACATCCAGCGCGCGTTTGACTTTGAAATAATTTCTTTTAAGAATTATAGTTTTGTTCACTTAACCCCCAGTGACAAGAACTGCTGAATTAGAAGGAAAAAATGGCGACATCCTTGTTCCTTTCTAGTGTTACTTAAAATGTGCCTTATAATCCGGTGCACCTTATGTATGAACATAGACCAGAGAATAGGCTTTCGTTGAAAGTGCTCCTTATAATATGATGCGCCGTAAAATATGACATTTTCTTTTAGTGATCACAAGTGCATGCTGATCCCTCATAGCACTTGTGGGTTATACTGGAGTGTAGTAGCTTCGTTTCATCTCAGTGATCAGCAGAGTAAACAGAGCTGAGCTCCGGTTCTGTAAACTGATGTAAGTTTGGATGTAAATGTAAACGGATTGGGATTAAAGTACATGAACTGCACTTTTGGGATTGTTGGGATATTACACTTAAATCTGCTCTACTGCTGGTCCTTTAGTCTGAGACACAAATCTTGGTCTCGGGATTACTCTGCAGTCTCTGGTTGCAAATTTGGCAACAATGACTCTCTGACTCAATGCCTACAGAAGAATCAGATGAGGAACAGAGTTCTGAAGATGATTAATCAGGAAGTTGCTGTAGTGATGCTGTAAGTTAAAGGAGATCTCCGGTGTAAAATGGACTTTTGTTGTAGTAAAACATGATAGAAAAAGTTCTTATCTTTGATGAATAGCACACCTCCACTCTCCCACAGCGTTCAGAGATCCAGAAATGCTAACAGTTTGTCTAAACACCCTTTAGGCTGATAGATAGATAGATAGATAGATAGATAGATAGATAGATAGATAGATAGATAGATAGATAGATAGATAGATAGATAGATAGATAGATAGATAGATAGATAGATAGATAGATACGAGGCATTAATAACTTAAAAATTGCAGAAGAAGGCTATTAAAACCTCGGTTTACATCCCATAACACTAGCTTGAGCTCCGAGTGCCGCCATCACTGTACTGAAAATTATATAGACAAAGGAGGCAGGCTATGCGGAGTCTATGTATATATATATGTCTGCGTTATTTTCAGTTCAGTATTAGCGGCACACAGAGCTAAAGTTAGCATTATGGGATGTAAACAGTGTTTTTTAATAAGCTTCTTCTGCACCCTTCAGACTGGGTGATATGGGGCATAATTTACCCTGATAAATCACTTTTCACACCGTTATTCAGCTCAAAGTAGCTCCACACCTCCTTGGTAGAAACTGGAGAGCCCTGACATTTAAAATGAGACATTAAAAAGTGCACAAGAAGCTTATTAAAAACCTCTGTTTACATAACGCTAGCTTCAGCTCAGAGCGCCACCATCGCTGTACTGATAATGGCATAGACATATATATATATATATATATATATATATATATATATATATATATATAGACTCCGCATAGCCTGCCTCCTTTGTCTATATCGTTATCAGTACAGTAATGGTGGCACTCTGAGCTGAAGCTAGCGTTATAAGATGTAAACAGTGTTTTTTAATACGCTTCTTCTGCACTTTTTAAGTTATTAATGGCTCGTTTTAAATGTCAGGGCTCTCCGGATTCTAGCAAGGAGGTGTGGAGCTACTTTGAGCTGGATAACGATGTAAAAAGTGATTTATCAGGGTAAATTATGCCCTGTGTCTCCCAGTCTGAAGGGTGTTTGGACAAACTGTTAAAATTTCTGGATCTCTGAACGCTGTGGGAGAACGGAGGTGTGCTATTCACCAAAGGTAAGAAATTTTATCATGTTTTACTACAACAAAAGTCCATTTTACACCAGAGTTCTCCTTTAAGTAATGATTGCGTGTGCTGAGATAGAGGATGACCCACTGTTTGACTGTCAGATGGCTGCATTGACATTAGACTTCTCACAGGTGGCTCTGCAATAGGGCATCTTCCTGTAGAGACCCCTGCTCTCTCTCTCTCTCTCTCTATTATTCTGTCTCTCTCTCTGTCTGTCTCTCTCTCTCTCTGCAGCTCTGACAGGCTGTATCTCAGCAGGGTTTGGTGTAATCCGTGTTTGGTCCGGTCGGCTCTGAGGTGTAGGACAGCGTTCCCGGTGGCCCTTCCTGTCTGAAGCTGTGTTGAAATACCTGCTGCCGCCTCCGATGGCATTTACGGATCATTAACCAATTAGACTCATTATTTGTTATTAGCGCTTTTTGGCAGGACTCCCCCTCGCCTCGGCCAAATCCGTGCTCACCTGAGTGGAGATCATCTGCCGTGTTGTGGATCATCACGAGAGCTGTCTTCCTCTCACAGCGACCCGCTGTGGACCGAGCTCTGACTCCGGGCTGAGTCATATCTGACTACATAATTAGATCCTCCGGCTTATTTCTGAACCGCTCTATTGTACACAGTGTTTCAGAACACCGAAGGCTGTGTACAGAGGCAAGGTTACACTCAATTATATATGAATTTAGTGCTATTAATATTAATGTGTGAGATAAAAATGCACACGGTGTAATAATATGAAAACTTCAACAGTTTCTTCTGGTTTCTGGTGAGGATTATAAACACCTTGCCCAAGAGCCTAATAGTGGTAGTTTGCCAAAGTTGGGTATCAAACCCACAACTCTGTCATCTATAACTCAGTCTGCTCTATCTGCAGAGCCATCACTGACTGATAAAACTATTATTTTTTATTTCAAAAAGTAGAATACTTTTATTTGTGCAGAAATATGGATAAAATCTGTGTGTTGAGGAGTCTGACTGCCTGGTGGAAGAAGCTGTTGCAGAGTCTGGTAGTGGAGGCTCTGCGTGTTAAGGAGTCTAAATGCCTGGAGGAATAAGCTGTTGCAAAGTCTGGTAGTGGAGGCTCTGTCTGTTGAGGAGTCTGACTGCCTGGTGGAATAAGCTGTTGCAGAGTCTGGTAGTGGAGGCTCTGTGTGTTGAGGAGGCAGACTGTCTGGTGGAAGGAGCTGATGCAGAGTCTGGTAGTGGAGGCTCTGTCTGTGTGTTGAGGAGTCTGACTGCCTGGTGGAATAAGCTGTTGCAGAGTCTGGTAGTGGAGGCTCTGTGTGTTGAGGAGTCTGACTGTCTGGTGGAAGAAGCTGTTGCAGAGTCTGGTAGTGGAGGCTCTGTGTGTTGAGGAGTCAGACTGCCTGGTGGAAGAAGCTGATGCAGATTCTGGTAGTTGAGGCTCTTTGTGTTGAGGAGTCTGACTGCCTGGTGGAAGAAGATGTTGCAGAGTCTGGTAGTGGAGGCTCTGTGTGTTGAGGAGTCTAACTGCCTGGTGGAAGAAGCTGATGCAGAGTCTGGTAGTGGAGGCTCTGTGAGTTAGTTGAGGAATCTGACTGCCTGGTGGAAGAAGCTGATGCAGATTCTGGTAGTTGAGGCTCTTTGTGTTGAGGAGTCTGACTGCCTGGTGGAAGAAGATGTTGCAGAGTCTGGTAGTGGAGGCTCTGTGTGTGGAGGAGTCTAACTGCCTGGTGGAAGAAGCTGATGCAGAGTCTGGTAGTGGAGGCTCTGTGTGTTGAGGAGTCTGACTGCCTGGTGTAAGAAGATGTTGCAGAGTCTGGTAGTGGAGGCTCTGTGTGTTGAGGAGTCTAACTGCCTGGTGGAAGAAGCTGATGCAGAGTCTGGTAGTGGCGGCTTTGTGTGTTGATGAGTCTGACTGCCTGGTGGAAGAAGCTGTTGCAGAGTCTGGTAGTGGAGGCTCTGTGTGTGGAGGAGTCTAACTGCCTGGTGGAAGAAGCTGATGCAGAGTCTGGTAGTGGAGGCTCTGTGTGTTGAGGAGTCTAACTGCCTGGTGGAGGAAGCTGATGCAGAGTCTGGTAGTTGAGGCTCTGTGTGTTGAGGAGTCTGACTGCCTGGTGGAAGAAGCTGATGCAGAGTCTGGTAGTGGAGGCTCTGCAGGTTGAGGAGTCTGACTGCCTGGTGGAAGAAGCTGATGCAGAGTCTGGTAGTGGAGGCTATGTGTGTTGAGGAGTCTGACTGCCTGGTGGAAGAAGCTGTTGCAGAGTCTGGTAGTGGAGGCTTGGAGGTTCCAGTATTTTCTGCCAGACGGCATCAGAGTGAAGAGACGGAGTGGGTGGGTTCGTCCACAATTCTGGTGGCTTTGCGGATGCAGAGTGTGGTGTAGATGTTGGTGATGGAGGGAAGAGAGACTTTACAGTCATGAGTCAGCAGAGTGAACAGCAGTGGACTGAGCACACAGCCCTGGGGGGTGCCGGTGCTCAGTATGGCGGTGTTGGAGGTGTTGTTTCCAATCCTGACTGATTGTGATTGTGGTCTTTCAGTCAGGAAGTCCCAAACCCAGTTACAGAGGGAGGAGTTCAGGCCCAGCAAGCTCAGTTTTCCGATCAGTTGCTGAGGGATGAGGGTGTTGAATGCCGAACTGAAGTCGATGAACAGCATTCGGACATAGCAGTCTTTGTAGTCCATGTGGGTGAGAGCCAGATGAAGCGCAGTTGAGACGGCATTGTCTGTTGATCGGTTTGGACGATACGCAAACTATATGAGCGATAAGCACTTTATGATGATGGGAGTAAGTGCAATGGGACGGTAGTCATTGAGGCACAAAGTAAGCATCCCTAATAAACTGCCAAATTATTGTATCAGCATAACGGACAAACCCTTCTGGGTTCTGACCCAAAAATACCTCAGTACTGCTATAAAAACAATGAACAATGATGCTCCATCTGGAACAGGTAGATGATTTTTTTTAAAAAGACCTTCAGCAGCTGATGGAGAGATGGAGACAGATGGGAAGGAGGACAGGGACGACCCTCTGCCTCCACCAGCTTCTCTCATTCTGTTGCTTTGGGATAACAGTTAAGCATTATGTCTTTGTTACAATTTTTCCACAAAAACTATGGAGAACATAACACATGGCTATCCTAAGTCAATGAGACAGCAGAGTATGAGTAAGAAAGGAGGAGAACAGGCAGTAAATAGCGGTACAAAAATCTGATTTCATTTTAGGGCGTTTTCACACCAGCACTATTTGGTCCGGTTAAAACGAACTCTGGTCCGTTTGTAACTTTAGTGCGGTTCGATTGAGCAGGTGTGAAAACAGTAATCACACTCGGGTGCGGATCAAAAGAACCGGACCGAGACCAGCTGGAGGAGGTGGTCTCGGTCCGTTACCAAACTCTGGAGCGATTTGCTTGTGGTGAGAACGTGATCCGGTCTCAATCGGATCCAGCCATTAAATATAAGCCATTTATTTGAGCTAAACTGCTGATAAAGCAAGCACAGTCTAAACTGATATATTAGCCAGATAACGCTAATTACCACAGCTGTGAACAAACTCTGTGTCCATGCACGCGCCGTCTGCGCTGCATTCACTGCTCACAGCCGCGTGACTCTGTTTATTATGTATAAATCTGCGCTGCATGCAGAAACACTGTGTTTGAAAGTGCAGCGTTTCAGCGTTCAGTGTTAAAGCACAGATATTTGCGCTGGAACACAAAATCTTCTCGCTGTATTTACTTTTTTCGTATATTTAGATTTAATGTACTCCTGTGTCAGACAGCTCTGACCAATCAGAGGACACAGGCTGCTCGCGTGGTTTGTTGATGCGCATTTTGGTGTGTTTACATTTATGCCTATGTAAAACCAGACCAAACAGAGCGAGAAAACGCTCCAAGTAAACGAACTCATTAACTGATTCGGACCAGAGAAACAAACTACAGGTGTGAAAACGCCCTTAGCTTCACACCACTCAACACATACAACAAACCACGGCAGTATTAACATTATTTACATATGCTGTATGAAACAAAGAAAGTACCACTCTGGGAAATGCAAACTATGGGCGGTGCTAAAGAAAAGAACACAACAAAGCATAACAATATTAAACTACCTGAAGCCAAATTAAGTACGAAAAGAATATAAAGAAAAAACTCCCTAACTAATAACCTAAATACAAGGGCTAGCACCCGCCCTCTTACCTAGGGACCTATACAAACAATTCCTACGTGATGTAAAAATGTACATGTGCACCTATCTTACCTGTTTGCATACCCAGGTGGTACAGCCAAGACAGTGAGTTGTCTTTTAGCCCAAAAAGAAAGAGAGAGAGAGAGAGAGAGAGAGAGAGAGAGAGAGAGAGAGAGAGAAAGTGCCTTAACGTAACAGTCTTATTTCAGCATTTCGTACAAAGATTTTATTCTTTCAGCACTACGCTACACAGTGAGGAACAGTCATGTATCCACTGTTGACTGAAGTTTATTCTCTTACAAAGAGATGAACAGTCTATAATTAGTGCTTGGAGGAGAAACTCTTGTTGATAAGCTTGTTGGAGGTCAGACGTTTCTCATAGTTGGTTCCTGGTTTGATGGCTTCAAGGATGATGCTTAGCAACGCAACGTCTGACATCCTTCCATAAATTTTCTATGGGATCAAGATAAGGAGACTGGCTCAGCTACTTCAAGATCTTAATATGCTTTTTCTTAAGCCGCTCCTTCGTTGCCTTGGTCGTATGTTTTGGGTCATTGTCATGCTGGAAGACCCATCCACAACTGAACCCATCTTCAGTGTTGTGGCTGAGAATCTAAAGATTCTATGATAGATGGCCCCATTTTTTCATTAGATCTTCAATGCTGTGAAATCTTTTTGTACCATTAACAAAGAAACAGACCCAAAGCAGAATGTTTCCACCTCTGTGTTGTTTTTCTTGGAATATTTATTAATTATAAACAAAATCTTATAATATCCGCTCTGTTTTTTCCCCAAAAATAATTTAAAACAATACTAATTTACCAAAAACAAAACTAAACAAAAACTAAACTGAACAAAAACATCAAATCCTTCTCAAACAACAGTATAAAGAAAAATAAAGAATACATGATAAATTGGATAGAAAAAACGTTTTTACTTTATTATAAACATCTCAGCTTGTTTGTAAGGATTTCTGATTTAGATCTTAATTAGCTGAGTATAAAAGAGTGTTTTCACGTTTTCACTCCTGTAGTTGTGAAAGTTTCTATGATCTGGATCAGTTGATGAGTTTGTTTATTTGGAGCTTCAGTTTCTCCCTCTGTTTGATTTGGTTTGTTTTCACACAGGCATAAAAACCTAAATGCTCCAAATTGATGCTTGCATCAATAGACCATGCAAGCACATCCTCTCCTCTGATTGGTCAGAGCTGTCTGGTGCGGAAGCGAGAAAGCGAGAAATATAGTGAGAAGATTCTGTGTTTCAGTGTGTATATCTGTATATCTGTGCAGTGTGAAGCTGATTTAACACAGAACACTGAAAATTGCTGCTAAGCCTTTAATCACAGTGTTTTTTTTTAATGGGACGTGCAGCGTATAGTAGTGCAGATGTGAGCAGTGGACGCTGCACATACCGCGCTCTTAGTGTGTAAACAGCATGGAGCAGCAGCAGAGATGGTGTTTGGTAATAGCAGTATATTATCTGGCTAATTTATAAGATTAAACCAGGGGTGTCCACTTTTTTTGTTGGGGGCCAGAAGGAGAAATATATTTGAAGTCAAGGGCCACAGACTCTGTAATAAAACAAATAATGAAATATACCACTTTAAATAATATATTTTCCTGATTACTTTCATTTACACACCATTTTACTTGATTTACTATCTTTATCTATCTTTGACAGTGTTGTGTAAACTAAGATTTTTCAAATTGATGTTTAATTTCATGATGTCTCTTAATATTAAACTCCTTAATTACGCCAACTTTTAGACTCTTTGGCCCGTTTTTATGCACTTGAAATGTGCACTCTCTCCGCTTTTAGACTCTTTGGCCCGTTTTTATGCACTTGAAATGTGCACTCTCTCCGCTTTTAGACTCTTTGGCCCGTTTTTCTGCGCTAGAAATGCGCACTCTCTCCGCTTTTAGACTCTTTGGCCCGTTTTTCTGCGCTAGAAATGCGCACTCTCTCCGCTTTTAGACTCTTTGGCCCGTTTTTCTGCGCTAGAAATGTGCACTCTCTCCGCTTTTAGACTCTTTGGCCCGTTTTTCTGTGCTAGAAATGCGCACTCTCTCCGCTTTTAGACTCTTTGGCCCGTTTTTCTGCGCTAGAAATGCGCACTCTCTCCTCTTTTAGACTCCTTGGCCCGTTTTTCTGCGCTAGAAATGTGCACCCTCTCTTCTTTTAGACTCTTTGGCCCGTTTCTGACACCTAGCGTTCTAACTTTGAATCTCACATTATAAAAACCTGCTTAACAGCGGGCCAACTTTCATTTTATTTATAAAATACCTCCGTAGTTTGGACACCCCTGGATTAAACTGTGTCTTATTAGCAGTTTAGCTCAATTTAAAAGAAATATATTTGTATAAAAATATACTGTATAAAAATCTGTATTGGGTGGAAGTTGGGGTCAAACTTGGTGTCGTAATTAGTTTGCATTTAAAAAATAATAAATCGTTACTTATTCCAAATTAATAGCGTGTGAAATATCTTGATTTTATACTGTCTGCAATCAAACAAAAGCCAGAATAAAGATATATTCCATACTCTCCTAACTTTTCTGATTTAGGATTGTATCGCCTGCCTTTGGAAATGATTTATAAAACATGTTAGTCTCTGGCAGAGCGTCTGATTTCTTTATACGTCTCACAGCACAAGTTTTAAACACATCCGGAGATCAAAATTCAAAATATATTCATGGAAAATGCTGCCGAGCCACTAAAGAGCGGAAAGCTTCACTCAGCAGTGGCTGAGCCGTGATTTAAGGGCTCAGAAAATGAGGATGGGTTTAGAATTGGTCAATTATATATCAGCAAGTAGCACAGGCCATTACACAGCAGAAGCAGAACCGACTCAAAACACTCGGCCACCCAAACGCTTTAATACTGTAGCCATTATATCAGACTGTTCATCTACTGTACTGAGAAAAGAGCATTTAACCACTGAAACACTATAACTGACTATTATACAGCTATACATTAATAATAATAATAATGTATAAACAAGTGTAGAAATATATAAAAAGCAAATAAAAGAGAAAAATATGATAGTGAAACTAATAATAATATTAAAGTAGGTTTAACATATATGGAATATTTGTGAATAAGTACAATACCAGTCAAAAATTAGACACACGTTCTTATATAATGTTTTTTTTTCCTATATTCCTATTTTTTTTATATATTTTCCTATATTATAAATGAATAGTGAAGTGATCTATTAGATTATGAAGGAACACATTAGGAATCATGTAGTAACTTAAAAACAGTGTTAAACAAACCAAAATACAAAATACTCTGTGAAGAAGCTTTTAGATGCACATAATTTAGCTCAATTAAAAAGAAGTATATTAAATAAAAATATACTGTATAAAAAATCTGTATTGGGTGGAAGTTGGGGTCAAACTTGGTGTCGTAATTAGTTTGCATTTTAAAAATAATAAAGCATTACTTATTCCAAATTAATAGCGTGTGAAATATATTGATTTTATACTGTCTGCAATCAAACAAAAGCCAGAATAAAGATATATTCCATACTCTCCTAACTTTTCTGGTTTAGGATTGTATCATTTGCCTTTGGAGATGATTTATAAAACATGTGATCATTCTTATCTGGGGAGCTGTTTGTTAACTTGTAGTTTCTGAGGCTGGAAACTCTGATGAACTTATCCTGTACAACAGAGGAAACTCTCGCTCTTTCTTTCCTGGGGCGGAGTCCTAATGAGTGCCAGTTCCATCATTCTAATGTTTTTGATGGTCTTCAAAGTTCTTGAAATGTTTCGGATTGACTGACCTTATTTTTTTCTTACTTAGTTAAGTAGTTCTCACAACAAAAAATAATAATCATAATAAAATATAGGATGTCTATTATAATACATGCAGGGTCTGAAAGGGTTAATCTGGAAACATAACTAATTATTATATTATACTAACTTAAAATTACTAACGCACACATTTTTGATTTCTTTGAAGCACAAAGTAAATGCAGTTTCATTTATTGATAAAAGAAAGTGCTGCTTACTGCCAAGTTCAGAATATTGTTGTGATTAGTACAATAATTGAGTAAATATATATATTTTTCCAATCTAACACTGATTATTTTATTCAATCTCATAACCTGGATTAGATCATTACTCAAATATTCACTATTCACTGTATACCTGTAACTCTACCTCTTCACTACTTTACTTTAACTGATGCTCTCAAACACTTTATTAAGAGACAAGAAATTCAAGTAATTAACTCTTGATGAGTTCAGCACAGCTGTTAACTGAAAGACTGAATTCCAGGTGACTCTACCTCATAAAACAGCAGAGATGTTCATAACTGATCATCTAAACAAGAGAATCTAAAATATAAAACATTTTGGTATATTTTAAACACTTTTTTAGTTTAATAAATAGTTTCATATGTTTTTCTTCATAGTTTAGATGAGTTTAGTATTAATCTACAATGCAGATGTCATATCTGGCGCTGACACAGCAACACCAGGAAGCCAATCACCTGAATATTGAACACACCTGCTCTCACCCAAAAAATACACCCTCATTGACGGATTTATTCTTGTACGAAGCGTTATCTCATTGCCTGTGTTAGCTCTCTCGTTTTTGACCTTGTTTTGTATATACTGACCCTGATTCTTATCTGCCCTCTGATACTGCCCTTCTGATACTGACCTTCGGATTGTTTATTGTTTCTGGTATGTTTAACCCTTATTGCTTCTGTTTACTGCTTTGTCGCATTGTGACAAAATTTAATTTTTTTAACACTTAGCAAGCCACTGTTTAATGACCTTATATCACGATTTGATAGATATTCTGTTAGACATTCAGAAACATATGAATGTGCTAACCTACATTAAGAGCTTATTAAAATAATATTAAAGTCAATTCTAAAATGTGCGTAAATTTGCTCAGCTTCTGTCTGGTTCTGGTTAATATTCTTTCTGCAGAATTCTGAACGAGCTGCAGTTTCTCTATTGAAGATTAAACACTTCATCCAACTTTCAGCTCTTTGTGTTTCTGTATAGCCACCATTAATCCTCCCAGACTTCTCCCTGAACTATAATCAGTATGGAATCTGATACCATCTGTAGAAGACAGATGCTCTCCAGTTTTAGATAAACAGTTATTAAATAGTTTTTATTGTCTGCGGTTCATGCTGTGCTCTTGAATAGGTGAAACAGTATTAATCCAGTGAGGAAAAACTCACTTTTCCCTCCATTATTTTAGTTTTGTTTGGTTTGAAAGTAGTGGTATCCTTAATGATAAGCTCCAATAAATCCTGTTGAAGCGTAGAACCAGGGCCGGATTAAAAGAATGGGCTGAAAGGGCTGCCACTCCCGGGCCTCGCCACTAGGGGGGCCTCCGGTCGCTGAATGTCAAATGACAAAAATTCATTAAAAAAAACGAAAATTACAAGCAATAAAAAAGGAAAGAGCGACAGAATTATTACAGAAAACACCCAAATTAACCAACGTGGAGTAGTCAGCCTGCTGTAGCAGCTACCACCAGCAAAGGTGCGCTGCGCTCGCTCTCTCTCTCTCTCTCTCTCTCTCTCTCTCTCGCTCTCTCGCTCTTCCGCAGCTCGGAGCTGAATTTGTATATTTGTACGCGAGGGTACAAATATAAAATTCAGTTTAGTTAAATAAATGAAGATGAGTGAGGACCTGTAAAGTTAATCGAATATTGTAAAATATAAAGGAAAGGTTGAGGTGAGCTGTTTCAATGACTTGAAACTGAAACTAACTGAAACTGAAACTTTTATTATTATTTTATTATTCAGAAAGCCTTTGATTGTGTTTTTATTTCATATTAATTATTGTTTTATTTATTTGAAATATTTTTATTATTTTATTGATTAAATTAGATATACATTCTTTATTTTTTATGTATCCATTTTAATGATCTTTTTAAAGTGTCCTATTTTTCCTTTTTTGCGTATATATTTTATTCGTCTATAGTAAATGTCAGTTTTAGTTATTTCTAATCAACCCCCACCCCCCACAATATCATCGTCCATCGCGATGTTTCCCTGTAAACATCGTCATCTGCCAATTAAAGAGACATCGCCCAACCCTAAATTGAATTGAAATCATGTTACCAGTTCACTTTAAACGGTAGTCTGTCATAGATTGGTACTGTGTACGCTGTCGCTGATGTGTCCATGTGTGTGTGTGAGGTCATGCATCAGAACATGATATGAAGGGCCTCATCCTGGTAATTAGCCCCGGGCCTCAGAAAGTGTTAATCTGGCACTGCATAGAACTGAATGGAATCGAGTAGGTTATGTAGTGTTACCATTTTATATAACCCCGTCAACAGGTAGCTTTCATGCCTTAAAATAGCGTCACTGATGGGCGTGGTGGTGGTATGGAAGTGAGGAGTGTTCAGGTAAATTTCTGCTGTGTTTCTATATATTTTGGTGGTGGACAACACAGGAGCTCCACTGACTGATTAAAACCCTGACAACAGTCAATCGTCAGAGTCCATTCCTATAAGAGCTCCCAGCGCTCTGTACACCCTTGTGTATAGGGGTGTTTTGGACGTAACATGAAATAAAACAATCAGTGTGCCAGTTGTCATTCCCTTTAAGAGTCAGGTGAGCTCTGACTTTGGCGCGTTCGTATCTTAACAGCACGGAGCTTTTGTGCGTCTCAGCAGAGGATACTGACCTGTGCGTTCACACTGTGAAGATACACCAGCAGCTCATTTAAGTGATCAGTAATGTTATTTTATTCTTTATTCTGTTTATTGTTGAGTTAAGAGTCGGGTTTGTGCTCTGCAGTGCATCCGTGTGTGTGTGTGTAATGAGTGGAGGTGTACGAGCGCTGGGAGCTCTGATAAGAATGGATTCTGATGAATGACTGTTGTCAGGGTTTTAATCAGTCAGTGGAGCTCCTGTTTGTTTTCCACCAACAAAATATATAGAAACACAGCAGAAATTTACCTGAACACACCTCACTTCCACCTCACCACCTCACCACCACACCCATCAGCGTACATTTATTCCTAAACTCTGGCGCTATTTTAACAGCGTGGGCACAAGGCATGAAGCTAGACTGTTGACGGGGTGTAAGATAGCAAAGAGCATCGCGACACACTTGGTGTAAGGTGTACGATAGGGCCCAGTGTTTCATTTTGCTGTCTCGTGACTTTTGCCAATGTATTTTTTTTATTTATAAACCAACAACTACTTACTTCATATAATTTCAGATGTTTGAAGAGTTTATAAGTTTTCTTCTGGCAAAACTTTCAGTGATTTCAATTGTTTGGGGAACAGGTGGTGTCATCTTTCATCTCTGTTTATAATATGCACGGCTTCTTAAAAGCCTCACTTCTCCATGGCAACAGCACAATCTGCTGAAGCTGTAAAACACTGACTTATCTCTGCTCCATCTGTCTCGCTCTCAATAAACCAAACAAAACTGCTCTGTTTAGATATTTTCCCTACAGAATTATTATTTCTGTATTCCCTATAGAAGATCCACTTACACTGTGGGTCCAACAGCATTCAGACATTAATGAATTCAGATCCTTTATGGTGCATCTCCTGCTGACAGGCTCAACCTCCAGAGGGATACACTGACAATAGAAGTGTAGGACAACATTGATATATTGATGTATTGCAAATTTTCAGAAACATATTGTTGATTATTAAAGCTTTTTATTTTAAATTGACACATTACAGCTCTAGAAAAAAATGAAGAGAGCGCTTCAGTTTCTGAATCAGTTTCTCTGATTTTGCTATTTATAGGTTTATGTTTGAGTAAAATGAACATTGTTGTTTTATTCTATAAACTACAGACAACATTTCTCCCAAATTCCTAATAAAAATATTCTCATTTAGAGCATTTATTTACAGAAAATGAGAAATGGCTGAAATAACAAAAAAGATGCAGAGCTTTCAAGCGTCAAACGTTTTAAGAGTTCAGAAATCAATATTTGGTGGAATAACCCTGTTTTTTTCATGCATCTTGGCATCATGTTCTCCTCCACCAGTCTTACACACTGCTTTTGGATAACTTTATGCTGCTTTACTCCTGGTGCAAAAATTCAAGCAGTTCAGTTTGGTGGTTTGATGGTTTGTGATCATCCATCTTCCTCTTGATTATATTCCAGAGGATTTTAATTTGGTAAAATCAAAGAAACTCATCGTTTTTAAGTGCTCTCTTATTTTTTTTCCAAAATTGTATATTATATATAAAAGCAGAATATTCTAATAAATAGCATAAATGTGCTTCTGGAACCATCTCTGCAAAGTTATATTTATATATATACTGTATATACTGTATATATATATATATATATATATATATATATATATATATATATATATATAGATTAAAAATATATATATTCTTAAAGCAGAGTGGTCTGGTAGGTCTTCCTGAGATTTTAAAATGCCTGCAATTAATCTGGAAACTTTAATGCATTAATTTTTAATTTCTTTAATGCACAAATTAAACAAGTCACAAAGTTATGCATTAGCAGTTTAATTTAGTGATAAAAGAACGTGCTGCTTACTTAAGTGCTGCTAATTTCAGAAGATTAGTTTTTATTTGTGCTGTAATTTAGTTTCTCTCTCTCTCTCTCCCTGTGTATACTATAACATGATTTGGTTATAAAAAAGTGTTGTTAAAAGTCAAAAAGTCTCTTTTTCTCTCTCTCTCCTCTTTCTCTCTCTACCAGATATATTATAATACACTGAAAAACACACTACAATATTATATTATATTTTTCTCCCTCCAAAAAATACAGGGAAATATAAATATTTTAAAAAAAAACAACAACATGATTTTAATGATTTAATTATTACATTACTAAGCGATTACTAATACCACTAATATTCACTAATATTTTATTTGTATTGAAATACCCATTATTAATAGTCAGTTTTAAGGAGATGAAAATGTGAGATTATCAATCAATCAACCTTTATTATCAATAACAGGCTAAAATGTAGAGCAATAAAACAAAGAAATAAATACTTAGAATAATAACATTTAAGCACAGAAAAAAAGTAAAAAAAAAATATGTATATATATATATATAAAAGGATGAAAACAAATGAAATAAAAACGTAAAAGGTCAAAATTAATTGTGATTAATCAAAAAATTCTGCTATAGTGTGAATAATCCAATTTCTTTTTTATCTATTGACAAAACTAGTTGTGTTTAAACCTCACTCACTATATAACAGTGTTATACACTGTGCTGAGATCAATCACACTGTTCTGATTAGATTAGTGCTCTCTCAGGGCTCCAGCAGCTGGTGGCAAGCTGCATGATCGGGATTCGCTTAAGCGAACTGCCAGTCATAAAAAAAGTAGAAATGTAATCAGGGTTTTATGCACATCATAAAATGCATGTCCACAAAATATTTGGAGATTTAGTTCCAGTTTCTCAGACAGGGATTAAACTGCCCAATCGTATATTAGATTAAGTAAAATGTACAGATAATCCAGGGCTGTTGGAGAGCATGGTCACATGTGAATATACAGTGAATATACAGTGAATATACAGTATGTATGTGTGTAATAAGATGAGTTGGGTTCCTGGATTTAGGCATAATGAAATTACAACATGAAATGTGATTGGCAGGACCAGCTGCTTAGCTGGCTTCATGCCACTGCTGTGACTTTATGATATTTAAGGAACAGAACTGCAGCAGGTTCACTGTACTGTATCTAATGACTCTACACATTAAATCACACATGCATCACTACTGCAGCGCAGAGAGAAGACACCATATGTCCAATCCTTTCCTGTGCTTTTTATTGACAGTCTACACCTCCGTCCTGTGATCCTCAATCCAGTTTTGATGCTTCATCTCTTTCAGCTTCTATCGCTTTTCTGCCAAACTGAAAATGGCAGCCTGGGACAGACAGCAGGGTGTTTATTCTTTTGGCTGATAATATTAAGCTGAAATATTAGAAAGCTGAGAATATTATGAGAAACTGGAATGGTTTTAGAGGGCCAGATTAATATACTTAGTTATATATATATATATATATTATATATGAACCATAGGCCTATACAGCATTTATAATAACCCTTTTTATATATAAAGGGTATAATATTTATATATTTTATATATGGTTTTTGTTAGTTTATTTTTTATTTCTGTTTATTGAAGCACAAGCTCTTACTCTGGTTTAAAATTTATTTTGTTGTTGTTTTTTCAAGTTGTCTTCAAGATTGTCAGCAGTAAAGACTCACGCCGTTATTCTAATGGGAATGCTACAGAAACTCATATATATATTTGGCATACATATATTTCATCAGTAATAAAGAGGGAATAACATATAATGTATTTACAGTCACTTTCAGTCATGTTTATTTAACTTATTCATTATTACAAATACACTGGGGAAAATAACATAATACACTCACATATAAAAACAAGTTAATGGATGTGCTATTTTCCCTTTTACCAATGTAACAGCCTCAGATGTCTTGTTGCTTTTACAAATAAATATGACATAAAAATAAAACAATAAAGAGTATTAAACTCTCCTGCCAAATAATTGTACTGGAATTAGCAGTAAGTCATCTACAGGGATGTATGTACAGTAGTGATAGAAGTGCCAGCTAGAGGTGGGCGATACCGGGAATTTTGGTATCGATCCGATACCAAGTAAACGCAGGGCCAGTATTGCCGATATCGATACTGATACCGATACTTTTTAATATTTAAGCTTTATAGATCCAAATGATCCAAAAACCTAGGATATAATTTCACCAAACATTGTAAGTGATAACAAAATACTTTAGTATCACAATCAACATTTTTTGTTTAGAAACAATGGAACAGTAACAAAACAAAGTTTAAATATAAAGTAAAAAAATATTAAAAAATAAAATAAAAATTCTCCCCTCACTAGACATCTTTTCTAGTTCTTTCTTTCTTTGTTTCTTTTTTTTAATAGAATTGTCATTTGGAAAAACAATTAAAAATAAGGAATTGTCTTCCTTTCAGTGCAATTCAAATGCAAGTTTTTCTTAATTAAACAGAGTGTAAAAAAATATCACTCAACACTAATCTCCTGAGGTAGAGGCGTGTCGACTCGAGGAGAGCGCTGAGTGGGCGGGGCCAGGCTGAGCCTACCTGCGTGGCGGTTTGGCTGGCTTTGCTGAGCCATGTGACGCATGTGCAACAACAAGAGACCGGAGAGTAGACTGTGGTGAATCTCGTGCGCAGCAGTCAGTGCGTGCGGCAGAGAAAAAAGCTTGAATATCGATATTTTTACACGAGTATTGCTCAATACCAATACCAGCGTTGGTATCGATATTATCGATATTTGGATCGATCCGCCCACCTCTAGTGCAAGCATTCTGGAAAAGATGGCAGGATGGACATGCAGGTGTCTGTGTTGTATCCTCAAAAATATAAGTGTATTTTTGTATGTATGATTTTAAATGTTATCATTTTATAAAATATGAAAGTATGGAACTAAACTAAAACAAACCATGTGCATTAAGAAGGCAGATGTTTTACAGAATTATATGAGGAAGGGGATGTAGGATCTCAAATGGAAACCACATGCTTAATTAACATATTAATTACTGGTATATACGTATAGTGTACAAAGCCTTCATTACCCTCATATTCATTCATTCATACACACATTAGTTAATGGTGAGGAATTTAACCTTGCAGTTATTAATATGTTTGTTCATCCTTAATGAATCCCTTAATTAATGTCATGACTTGTACCCTTATTATAAAGTGTTACCAAAATAAATAATAAAGTAAATGAAACATTACACTGATACAATAAAATGTGGTGGATTATATAATTATAACATTACAGCGATGCAGTGAAAATGTTGAGCACTTAATTATATTTAACGAACATTTATGAAAAAAATGTTTTGAAAAAGTGCAACATTATGAGTTTACTAGAAGCACAGCTTTACACAAAAAAATCTATTTTTTAAAAGACCAGCAACATTTTACTTTATACAGAAAATGCAATATACGGAGCCCGGGAGGGGCCGTGGATAAAAAAAATAATAAAATCGAGTGAACGATGTAGCAGTTCGTGCTCACGTTTTCTTTAATTCGAGTGAACGATTTGCAATTCGTGCTCACTATTTCTTTAATTCGTGCTCACGATTTCTGTAATTCGTGCGCACGATTTCTGTAATTCGAGTGAACGATTTCTGTAATTCCTGCTCACGTTTTTATGCGCAATAAGACAAGAAGCTCGGAGGGAAAGGAGCATTTTCTCTCTTGATCTGTTACAGGGGTGCAGTAATGATAATCAGTTATCTACCTTTATAACCTGCTGTTATTAATGCACTAGTGTTACAGTTAGATGTACAGTACAGTGAGCAGATTTTGCCTGGTGGTGGAATCTCTACAGCGCGTGGGGGAGAGCCGTCCGCGGCATCGGTTCCCCCGCCGCCAGACACCTGCCGCGCGCGCAGGTCTTCACGGAGCTTATTTACCAACAATGTAGACAAATACAGTCAATTCCAGTCATGAATAAAGGAAACAAACATTTTACTGATGCAGGACAACTGTGTGTTATTAAAACCAGATCAAAACAAAGTTATAATGCAATGTGCAAATGTGTTTATTAATTTCTAAATAACATTCAGCCAGCCTCCAAGGAAATGCACACCTTCTTAAATCTGGTTACATCATTATTACTTTTATGATAGATTTAATCTATATTTTAATAATTTGTATAATAAATAAACACATAATTCAGAAAATATACATTTAAGAAGTTTATAATTATTATATTTTTTTATTTGAAGCTTGTGGCATGTTTCTGGGCAGGACACTGTGATTTGAGAATAAGCAGATATTCAGGACATTTCATCAGATATAGAAACTTAATTATTTTAGGAAACATATTGGAATAAATTATCAAATTGATCCAAATTATTATATGAAATGCCTATTTACTAAATATCTTAATACATTGTATTAATAGTATTTTAGACCAGCTATTTTGATTTTATATAGTGTTACATATTTAAAGCAGCTCTTATATGAGCCATTCATAGACAACTGTCACACCTTGCATTAATTTTGTATTATCTTTATTAACTTTTACAGTGTACATTTGGACCTAAGTCTTATAGCTGTATATTTATATAATTATACTTCTTTACGTTATACTATTGTTGAAAATAAGAAATTATAAACAGTTCCACATTGCATTATAACTTTGTTTTGATCTGGTTTTAATAACACACAGTTATCCTGCATTAGTAATGTTTGTTTCCTTTAATCATGACTGGAATTGACTATATTTGTCTATATTGTTGGTAAATAAGCTCCGTGAAGACCTGCGCTCGCGGCCAGGGAACCCGTGCCGCGGACGGCTCTCCCCCACGCGCTGTAGAGATTCCACCACCAGGCAAAATCTGCTCACTGTACTGTACATCTAACTGTAACACTAGTGCATTAATATCAGCAGGTTATAAAGGTAGATAACTGATTATCATCACTGCACCCCTGTAACAGATCAAGAGAGAAAATGCTCCTTTCCCTCCCAGCTTATTGTCTTATTGCATAAAAACGTGAGCAGGAATTACAGAAATCGTTCACTCGAATTACAGAAATCGTGCGCACGAATTACAGAAATCGTGAGCACCAATTAAAGAAATCGTGAGCACGAGTTGCAAATCGTTCACTCGAATTAAAGAAAACGTGAGCACGAACTGCTACATCGTTCACTCGATTTAATTGTTTTTTTTATCCACGGCCCCTCCCGGGCTCCGTAGCAATAAATGCATTTGTATGTTTTTTGTGTTCAGTGAGAGAAATCTAGCCTGATTTGGGCTTGGACAAGTGCATTAAAATGTAGCAAGATAACCCTTTGATTTTCATGCTTTATAGGACTCTGAACTCTAAAAAAAAATATATATATATACATAATACATACATAATGAATACAATTAACAATGTTCTTTAAGACTTTTGTGGTATGTTACACTGTTTAATAGATAGATAGTTGTATTTCTGGTGTATATTAGTTGATTAGACCTGGATAAATTATGTTTATTTTGCTGTAAAACTAGTTTCTGTTCTATTTTCACTCTGTGCAGGAGAAGCACGACTACCGTAATACACTGTTTATACACGCACCCAGGTTTTTTTAGTGTGGAAAGGGCGACGTACAGTTTTACTATTTCTTTCTAATTTACCAACAATCTCACACCTGTGGGCCGTACAATGGCCAGGTCTGCTGTAGAGGATCAGCTGTGGCTGCTGATATATGAAAGACTGCGTTTTTTTTTTTTTTTCAGTCTCTTTAATGTTGAAATGTTGAACCATTAGGGTTTCTCCAGCTGCTCAACACCATCCCAAATGAAGGGGACCCCAGGAAAAGTTAAGACAGTGTGAAAATGCTAATAAAATAGCCTTTCTTACATTTAGTTTTTTTTTTTATTATTAATTTGATTTCAGACAGTATGAACCCAAGATATTTAGCCCTGTGAAAGGCGTCACGATGTTCATTGCTATCTTACACCCCACCAACAGTCTATTTTCTATTTTCACAACAATGCTTCTGAATATATCTACACTGATGGGCGTGGTGTTCTGGAAATGAGGTGTGTTCAGGTACATTTCTGGAGTTTTGCTTCTTTATCTTGGCAACTGAAAACACAGGAGCTCCACTGACTGAATACAACCTAGACAGACGCCAACAGTCAGACGCTCATCGCTATCTTGGCAATAAATTGTCAACACCCTCGTTAGTTACACTGTGCTCTCTCAGGACTCCAGCTGCTGATGGCAAGCTGCATGACCAGGATTCGAACCGGCAATCTCCTGATCATAGTGGCAGCGCTTAGCCCGATGGTCCGCTCTGAGACCACGCACCTGGCTTTTAAAGAAAATGACAAGAGGCACGATGATTAGCTTATTTTACGTTGCGCCCAAAATTAACCACACGCATGATTAATTAAGAGAATTAGTACATGCCTTTTGCATGTTTCCAGCCTCCCTAGGTGTACTTTTCCCATTGTTATGATAGCAAAGACACACTGACACATCCTAAATCATACTGCACTGTGTGTGGTTAACGGATCAAATATAGATTGCTTAAAAGTGTTTCAGTTGGCTTAAGGTTTAAAACAGTATGATTCCTAATTGCATTTCCTGTTTCAAGTCCCCTGTAAAAAAAAATCATAGTTTAGGGTGGCAGTTTTGTACAATAGCAGATTATCTTTGGTCATCTTCTTGTCCTGCAACCTGTCAGCCTACCTTTATCGATTGCTCACCTTTGAGACAGATACTAAACCATGTCCAGGTGAATCTCCAGACCTATCCCTTATGGAAAATGTGTGAGATGCAGAAACTGTGTGAGAAAATTGGAGCTGCATGGGATGGATTATTACAGAACTCCATTAGGAACCTCTACAACTTTCAGCGGATACATTTAGCATGTTACTCTATTGTGCTACTCTGTGTAGCTCAATACATTTTACCTGTATAATTCTAAATTTATAATCATTTATTGTTCCTGGTAACTTTAATCTTCCTTCTAAACACCATTACAATCAGGGTCAAACTATTGTTTTAATTAGGAATTAATGTTATATGAGTAGTGTTTGTTTAGAATATCCTCCTCAATTTTGTTTTTATCGTGTTTATTAATAAATAGCCTATTCATTTGTCTATTTGTGTCTTTCCATGATGTTCTTGGTCATATTATTCCTATTTTATGTTTTTATTCATCTATTTTAAAAGAGAATAGTTAAAGAATTGCTATTGTCTCATCTGAGTCTATGGAAAACATCAGAAATACTGAGGAGATCTTCGTTTAGACTTTATTTAATCCTTTATTTAGTCATCTACTGAATTGCTTGTGTGTATAATAAAACAATTCTAGCTGGAAAGGCTGGAATTTGATTTTCATACTTGTTATTTTTCCTACAAAATGTTCTTTTTGTTGAGAATTGTGGTCATGAACTGTATTTAGATTTTCAGCCTTGAGGCGTTTAGACCCTTATATACGGTACAGGTCAGACGAGCAAGAACATATAAAGCAGAGCAGCACAGATGACTGGCTTTCTCTTTCCATGAGGGCATTACAGAAATCTGCTGCAGCCGTCCGAGACGTGTTTTATAAAAACTCTGTTCACTTCTTGGGGGGCTTTCTCTTAACTAAAATATCAGGTGTAAAAGGTGCTGTGAAAAACAGACTCTAGTTGGTCTAGTTTGCACTCTTGGTGCTCTTGGGACTTGAATTAGAACTTGAGTATCAGGACTTGGGACTTTACCTGAGATTTTACTATATTGACTTGGATATTGAGTGTCAAGACTTTGGACTTAACTTGAGACTTGATTTGAGTGTCAATAATTGGGACTTGCTTTGGACTTAACTTGAAATTTGCCCATATTGGTTTGGGACTTGAGTGTTAAGACTTGAGACTTGACTTGAGACTTGCCCATATTAACTTGGGACATGACTTGAGACTTGACTTGAGACTTGCCCATATTGACTTGGGATTTGAATTGGAGCTTGAGTATTAAGACTTGGGACTCGACTTGGGACTTGAGTGTCAAGACTTTAGACTTGACTTGAGATTTGCCCTTATTGACTTGGAATTTGAGTGTCAAGACTTGGGTCCTGACTTAAGACTTCCCCATATTGACTTGGAACTTGAGTATCAGGACTTGGGACTTAACTTGGGACTTGACTTGAGACTTGCCTGTACTGACTTGAGACTTTACCTGAGATTTTCCTATATTGACTTGGATATTGAGTGTCAAGACTTTGGACTTGCTTTGGACTTAACTTGAAATTTGCCCGTATTGGTTTGGGACTTGAGTGTTGACTTGACTAGAGAATCGACTTGAGACTTGACTTGAGACTTGCCCATATTAACTTGGGACTTGACTTGAGACTTGCCCATATTAACTTGAGACTTGACTTGAGACTTGCCATATTAACTTGAGACTTGACTTGGAACCCGAGTGTCAAGACTTGGCACTTGACTTGGGGCTTGACTTGAAAGTTGCTTATATTGACATGGATCTTGAGTGTCAGGACTGGAAACTTGACTTGGGAGTTGACTTCAGACTTGCCCTGAGTAGTTTGGAACTTCACTTGTGACCTGACCTGAGACTTGATTTGAGACTTGGTCATATTGACTTGAAATTTGAATGTCAAGACTTGGTACTTGACCTGGGATTTGACTTAAGACCTGCGCATATTGACTTGGGACTTGATCATATTGACTTGGAACTTAAGTTTCAAGATTTGCGACTTGACCTGAGACTTGTACATATTAACATGGGACTAGATTTGGGAATTTACCTGAGATTTGACTTAAGACTTGCCCATATTTACCTGGAATTTGAGTGTCAAGACTTGAGACTTTACTTGAGATTTGCCCATATTGAATTAAAACTTGAGTGACAAGACTTGAGACTTTACCTAAGTGTCAAGATTTGGTACTTGCAGTGTTGAGTGTTACCTGCAAATTAGCTCCTTCTTCCACTTCTGATTTGTTGTTTATGTGTTGTAGGTGACCACCCTCAGCCAGGAAGTAGCGGAGTTGGGCCGGGTAATGCGGAGTCTCGCCTTCCTCATGGAATCCATGATGACCTCATCTCAACTCCCCAAGATCTGCAGCCCTCACTGCACTCCAGCACACTCCTCTCCCTCATCCAACCTCACTGAAGGCCAGGCCACACCCTGGATCATTCACTCCCCTTCCTCACAGATCCAGACTGAAATACATGCTGGAGGACTTGTGACCTTCAGGGCACAGGAACCGGAGATAATTTGCACCTCTCCGTCTCGCTGCACCTCAGATACCAGACGCTCTATTACCCTCCCCACTTCACAACTTACGGACCGCACCACCGATACCCTGTCGCCCAGATCAACTCTGAGCGAAGCTGGTAGTTTAAGGAGCCGTTCACAGAGTCTGGAGACCCCATCCATACAGCTCCACCTGCCCAAACATACCCCTGGAACTCTACCCCGAGCAGGCCAGACTTCACTGGGGCAGGGGACGGGTCACAGGCCCCTGGGTTTGTAGCATCAAAGCTTTATTATGGACCAAGCAAACTCCAGTGGCCAGATGAACTCGGATTTCTTATCAGATTCAGATTCAGACTGAGCATGGTAGACTTACGCACAACATAAAAGCCATGCAGCGATGGCTGTGTGTTTTATTACTTATATATTTAAAGGCACAATTGAATGGAAGACACTAAAGGGACTTATAACTTATAAGATAAACATTAATTTATCCCATTCCTGACCAGAGCACTTTTAATCCCGGTCTAATCACATCCTAAAAAAATCTGATTTGGGCTTAAACCAAGCCATAGGTCTTCCCGATGAACGTCCATTCATCAGATTTTTACCAACATCATTTCCTGAGCGTTTAACCCTTTAAAACCTAAACCCTATGCACAAAAAACACAATAAGATGCTTCTGAGTTAATGTACCAATGTACTTTTTGTGGAACAAGCCTTCTAAATGGGGATCTTTTCGGACTAATTTAATTTGTTTTTTGGCTAAAATGTCTTGGTAGTTAATTTCTTCAAAGAACGCCTTGCACAAAATGGATAAGTGATGTTTTTGAACTATGAAATTTACAGCTTGCCCAATGAAGTTTTTGGGCACTTTAACTGATAAATCTTTGGTAAACCAACCAATCAGAGCAGAGATATTTACATATTTCAGACCCCTAGATAAAAGAAAAATCATTGATTTGAGGTACAATAGCAGGGTGGTAAACAGGTTCCTCCAATGACATCTGAGCATTTTTCACACAAGACAAAAACACATTTTATACACCCAAAAAAACATTTGAATATTTGTGAGTCGAGTACGTAGTAAAAATTGGAATCTATACATTTTAAAACTATATTATATCGATATTTAAAGTTAAATATTTAGATATTCAGAATTTGGTCACTTTCATTGGACAGTGTTACTAAAGGAATAAAAAAAAAACTTTGATTAACTTTTAATTGCACATTTTAAAAGGCATTATTGTTTAATATCTTCAAACAGAAGTTTAACATGTTCCCAGTGTTTAAGTAGGATACAAACATCCAAAGCATCCAAACATCTTCTTGCACTCACATTCCCCAATATTCAACTCCTTAAACCCTATATATACATAGACCCACACATATTTACCTTCATAACCATATTATTGCTATAATTAACCTCAGTTTAATCAGCCCTAAAATAGATCCCTGTGGGATCCCACAAGATTCAAGTCAACTTGTTGCACAATCTTCACATTAGTAGTTTCTACATTAGAATTTATCACAGAATAATAAAAATTGAGGGGTTTGAGGGGTTACGGGGTTCTTTGAAGTAATTCACAATCCAGGATAAAAACCCCAAATACACAAAAACATAGTACAGTCCGTATCTCGTACTGGAGTGTTTTGAGGAGAACTCAGGCCCATCTCACAGACGTCTGGAACGTGTTCTAGATAATTATCCGGTGATTTTTTTCTCTTTTTTAACTCTGTGGACGACTGCGGTCAGAAAGTCCCTTTAGTTTCTGCCTGTTTGTTTTTAAAGCATGTAATAAAGGGGTTGGAGTAGTGTAGTAGTAGGTCATTGAGACACTGTGTAGAGCTATTAGCCACAGTAGAAAAGCATGAAGGTCACCTTGACATTGTGTTCATGTGTTTCTATCTGTCTGTCTGTCTGTCTGTCTCTCTGTCTGTCTCTCTCTGTCTGTCTGTCAGTCTGTGCATTTTTCTCCATGGATGCCCCTCAGGGCAGGAGAGGAACAGCAGGGACATGTCTTACGCAGTGTGTGTGCGCGTGTGTGTGTGTGTTTTGAGTGAGGAGGTATTTAAGGAACAGTCTCTGGAGGAAGAGTGATGTTGATGTATGATGATGATGATGATGATGATGATGATGGTATGGGTTAGCTGGGAGGAAGGGGGTTCGTTGGAGATGGCGAGGCTGAACTGCTGAATGCAGGTTTTGAGTGGTTCAGCCGCCTGGTCTCAAGTTGAATTCGTACATATACGACTAAAACAGCTCATATACGACTCGTACACTAAAAAGAATTATGCGTAAAATTTACTTTAAAAAGTTTCGTAACTTTCTGCATTTGCTTTTTTTAAGTAAATTTAATTTCAGATGAATTTAAGTATCTTCAACTCGGTTTTAAGACTTAAATAGAGTTGCATAGAGTAAATAAGTGAACTGAACTTCAGTCAATCCTTTCTTTTAGTAAACTTTACTTCATTTCTGCATGCAGTATTACCTAGTTACAATTACTTCATTTATACTATGTTACTCAAATTATTTTTATATATATATTTTATTTTGTTTATATTTTATTTTTTATTTTGTAAGCAGACCAAGTCTCACTGTCTCAACACATGGATGGCATGTAATACATTATTTTGAGTATACTAGTATAAAGAATGTGTTACATGCCATCCATGTGTTGAGACAGTGTAATATGTGTGTTTTAACTAAAAATATTACAATTTCAGAAATTATAATATATTATGTATATAAATTATTTGAGTAATATTGTATAATATTGTATATTGAGATGCTTGTACCAACACCCAGTTGCTGAGTATAATATAGAAATTGTCCTCAGCCACATGTTGCAACCACCTATTGCTGAGTATAATATGGGAATTGGACTGATCCACTTGTGCCAACACCCCAGTTGTTGAGTATAAAATGGCAGTTGGCATGAGCCACATTTTGCAACCCCCTGGTTGCTAAGTATAGTACAGTAATTGGGCTGATCCGCTTGTGCCAAGACCCCAATTGCTGATTATAATATGGGAATTGGCACAAGCCACATGTTGCAACCCCTAGGTTGCTGAGTATAATATGGGAATCAGCCCAATGTGCCAACACCCCGTTTGCTGAATATAATTTAAGAATTAGCCCAAGCTGAATGTGCCAACTCCCCAATTGCTGAGTATAATATGGAAGTTGACTCAAGCTGAATGTGCCAACACCCCTGTTGCAGAGTATAATATACTAATTGGACTGATCTGTTGTGCCAATACCCTGGTTGCTGAGTATTATACAGTATTTGGACTGATCCACTTGTGCCAGCACCCCAGTTGCATTACATTACGTTTGGCAGATGCACATAGATTAATAAATAAAGTTAAAGGAAAAAAACATTTTTAGACAGGGCCTAAAGGAGGACAAAGGGAAATAGTGGGATAGAGGAGTGAAGGAGGGAAAGAAGGAAATGAGGTTAGAGTAGTTAGTTTGTTAGAGGTGTTAGGAGAGTAATTATAGAGTATTGCAGGGTATTATACAGTAATTAGACCAATCTACTTGTGCCAACACCCCGGTTGCAGAGTATAATATGGGAATGGGCAGGTGCCACATGTTTCAACACCCCATTTCTTAATGCTATCTGCGATTGTACCTCAACATTTGGTACATGGTAGGTTGTGTTACATACAACAGCGCCACCAGTGGATGGGAGCTGTAGTTTAAATTGTAAAATATGTAGAAACATATGTCGCAAATACAGTGCAAACATTGCAAACATCTTGGGGCGCATTTTAGTGGGATATGTACAAATTTGATGAGATCTTGTTGGGTGCTGAGGGGCTGATGGTGGAGGTTGAGGTGGTGGAGGTGGGGGTGATGGTGGGGGTGATGATGGGTGATGGTGGGGGCTTGCTCTTTAGCTCTGGTCCCATGGGGCTGGTTGCCGATGGCGATGCAGACCCTGCTGTCACTCGTCTCTTTCTGGCACAGGCATGGACCACCCGCTCGGCCTGCTTCAGCCTCTCTCTCTCTCTTTCTCTCTCTCTCTCTCTCTCTCTCTCTCTCTCTCTCTCTCTCTTTATGTCTGACTCTATCTCTCTCTACCGTCCCCTCTTTAATATCACCTGCATGTTAGCGTGTTAGCTTCAGAATTTCTATATACCTGTTACTAAACTGTCTTAATAATGTTAACCAGCTCTGGATGGGTTGAAGAAAGAGATAATGGAGATAATGCAATACTCTGACAGCGTCTCGAGGATGAACTGAAGTGCTTGCTGCAATAATGGTGCAATCCCACAGGTTCCAGTTCTTTCCCTTCCAGCTCTGTCCCTTCCCAGCTCTGAGACTCTCAGCTCAGATAAACATCAATGAATCACTTTAGGCACAAAAAAATATGACTTTATGTTTTTTTTATTTAATGCAATGCAAAATCTACACACTTTAAATAGTCACAGCATGCTTATAAACAGTGCATGAGTCAGTCGACCAATCACGTGCAGTTTCCAAATTGTACTGTTTCAAGTGCAAGTTTTCATCAAAAACTACACTGCAAAAATTATACTTTTACGCAGCATGATCCTCTCTAATTTGTTCAAAAAGCAACTTATAGCTCTCTTGTTTTAAAATTTATGTTCAAATATTCTAATTTAAGTTAAATATTTTTATGTCTTATTTTTGAAAGCTTTTAATGTATGTTTTCTGCAAAAATGTCTGATAATTTGCTTAATTTGAGAAATAAAAGATAACTGTCTGACACATGACAGATACAAATCACACAGTTTATTAACAAAGGGGCTAGGCTTACAAGAGTAGCTAGGGACAGGCAGGGTCAGAAACGATATGGCAGCAAATATAAACAACATATCAGAGCGCAGTCAGGATAAATACAGAATAAATCCAGCAAAGAGAGGGCTACGGCAAAAGAGATGTCAAATATACAAAAAGGTTTGACAACGGTATAAACAATAGAGAGGACAAGACAATAGTAGAGAGTCTGAAACAAAAACAAAAATAAACAAAGGAAACATGTCATAGAAGAACTAGATAACTAAATTCAATACTCGGCAGAGCAAAGAGCAAACAGAGGGGTATATATACTAAAAAGGACAGGTGTCAGGGAAGTCTGGAATTGGAGTCTTTGTTGAGTAGGACTAACAATAACTCAGATTTTGTTATCAAATGGAATAAGTCATATTCAAATTTTTTAATTATATAAAACAACTGAAAACTGTAGACATTAGTTGAATAATCTGATAATATTTATTTAAATTAATTGTAAAGTATTAAAATATTGTTAAAATATTAAGAAAATCAAGACTGGATTTAATCTTAATTTTATCTTTGCTTAACTAATTTTTTATCCTTTTTTTAATCCACAGAAATTCACGTTTATCTTCCAACACTCGACACTTGCTCACTTCGATGTAGGCATCTCTACTAGTGTCACTTAATATTAATGCACCTTGTAATCCAGCCCAATCAGCTCTCCTTCCTGCCCCGCCCCTAAACCCATACATCACCCACAAAGTGCCCCTCCCGACAAACAACTCCCCACATTTTTTTTTTAGCATTTTTTTTTACATTTGAGCTGAGGAATAAGTCAGACATAATTAGAGGGATTAGTTACACTTTAATTACAGTGATTTAGAGCTTAGATCAGCACAAAAAATCCGACCCGGCCCGTGACCTATTAGTCTGCATGTGCGTGAGCCCCAGAGCTGCGTGATTATAATATTCTAACTGGTGCAACTTTTTAAAACAGTTTGATTTGTTACTTATAAGGTTATAATAGTTTACATGTTTTTCATTATAGTTTAACTTAATTTAGTTTTCACTTTTTCTCCTTCAATTCAGTTAGTTTTAATTCGTTTTTAGAGTGAGTTTGCTAGTTTTTATTCGTTTTTACACATCAAATCAGAGAGATTAATCTGAGAAACACATAAACAAACTTAAAAACTCAATAAACTCTACAGATTTCACTAATTTGTAAACAGCGCTTACAAATAAATTAACAAACACGAAAATGAGGGTGTTCTATCTGTATTTTCAGTTCGTTTTAGTTTTCGTTTAGTTTCATTTTGTAAGCACACAGTACAGTTCCAGTTACATTTTTTCTTTTAATTGTCGTTTTTATTAGTTTCAGTTAAAGAAAATGTTTTTTTCACTTTCAGTTTTCTTTATTTCGTTCATTTTCGTTAAAAGTAATACTTGATTACTTAGCTATAATGTGATTATCACACCAGAGCTTTATATAAAATAAAAATAGCATTTAAAAACAGACGACTACATCACAGACTATTTCCTGGAGCCCGACCCGAGGAAAGTGATGGCAAATCTCGGCCCAAGCAGCAGCATAATAATGCATTTAAAAGCACTCTGTTCTTTTACTCTTTTACTCTGCAGACTCGTCTCCATCTCTCGGCCAGTAATAATATTACTAATAATAATAAAAGGAGGAAAGGCTGTTCTGTTGCCAGAGCGTAAGGGGTTTTTATATTTATATGAATGTATCACAGCTAAAGATGTATTTTTGTACCTCAGAGACCCAGGGACAGTCTGGAAATCCATTACAAACACAGTTTGCGCAGTGCGTGAGTGTGTATGAGTGTGTGTGTGTGTGTTGCGGGGGTGACGCTGGGTGAATTGGATGTGTAGCGTCTGGGTAAAGAGAGTTTAATCCAGTATCTCAGTGCACCCCCCCTCTCTCTCTCACTGTCGACTGGGCTGTGAGGCTCGCCGTCTTGCTGGGAATGTAATTGAATGACTTTAATCTTCTTTGATATGACATTATTAGAGCTAAAGCCTGTTATGCTAATAAATGACTACCACTGTTTAGTTGATTCTACGGGATGTCATGTCTCTTTATTTCCTCTCATGTCTCTTTTTCACACAAAAGAAGTCCTGATATGAATCTTCAGAGATGATGGATTGGCCGCAGGTGGAGTTTTCTAGGACAAAAGACGGATCTGAACATCAGAGAAAGTTCTGTTTGATATGCAAAGTATGGATCTTTGTGCTTTTCTTTAAAACAGATATTCAGTACTGGCCAACAGTTTGGACACACCTTCTCTTTTTCAGTGCGTTTTCTTTATTTTCATGACTATTTACATTGTAGATTCTCACTGAAGCATCAAAACTATTAATGAACGCATGTGGAGTTTTATGTACTTAACAAAAAAATATATATATACTGTATATATATTCTAGTTTCTTCAAAATAGCCACCCTTTGCTCTGATTACTGCTTTGCACACTCTTGGCATCATTCTCTCAATGAGCTTCAAGAGGTGGCCACCTGAAATGAAAAGTTTTCCAACAGTCTTGAAAGAAGGAAGGAGTTCCCAGAGGTGTTTATTAGCACTTGTTGGCTCTTTGTCTTCTTCACTCTGTGCTCCAGCTCACCCCAAACCATCTGGATTGGGTTCAGGTCCGGTGACTGTGGAGGTTCAGCTCATTTTTTGTTAAGAACATAAAACTCCACATGTGTTCATTCATAGTTTTGATGCTTCAGTGAGAATCTACAATGTAAATAGTCATGAAAATAAAGAAAACGCATTGAAAAAGAGAAGGTGTGTCCAAACTTTTGGCCTGTACTGTATCTAACGGTTGGGCTGTGAGCCAAAGATGCCATATAAGGATATTTGGCACAATGGAGAATACAGTAATACAGCCACAATGTTTCTCTCATATATTATATATTATATGTATTACACACAGTGTGATCTATTTTAAGCATTTATTTATTTTATTGTTGATGATTATAAAGCTTACAGCCAATGAAAACCCAAAGATCAGTGTCTCAGAAAATTAGAATATTATATAAGAACAACTGGTACTTTTGGCATCAGTGTGGGCAGTGTGCCAATTCCTGCTGGAAAATGAAATCCACATCTCCATAAAAGTTGTCAGTAGCAGAGGGAAGCAGGAAGTGCTGTAAGATTTTGTGGGAAAACAAAACTGCACTGACTTTAGACTTGATAATAAAACACAGTGGATCAACACCAGCAGATGACAGACATGACTCTCCAAACCATCACTGATCATCAGTAAATTTTACATTTCATTTAAAGTAAATCAAGGGAGCAGAGTCTGGAGGAAGAGTGGAGAGACGCACAGTCCAAACTGCTCGAGGTCTAGTGTGAAGTTTCCACCAATCAGTGATGGTTTGGAGAGACATGTCATCTGCTGGTGTTGATCCACTGTGGTTTAAGTCCAAAGTCAGTGGATTTTATTTTCCAGCAGGATTTGGCACACTGCCAAAAGTATCATTTGGTCTTATATTATATTCTACTTTTCTGAGACACTGATTTGTGGGTTTTCATTGGCTGTAAGCTTCATAATATAATCATCAACAATAAAATAAATAAAAGCTTAAAATAGATCACTCTGTGTTTAATACATCTATATAATATATGAGTTTCACATTTTGAACTGAATTCCAGAAAAAGAAAAACTTTTCAATGGGTGAAGAAACTGTCTCCTGTAAGCAGTGATCTGCTGCTGATCTGTACGTCTCTCTGACGTGTGTGTGTGTGTGTGTGTTTGTGTGTGTTTACTGTCATGCGTGTCCTTGGCGTGTTGCCCTGTGTTCAGTGCTGTACGTGAGACAGGTGTGTTGAGTGGCCGTGACGGAGCGTGACCGCCCGGGCGCATGCCAGACGCTGGAGGTGAACGCCGCCCTGAATCCACGGCCACGGTCCATCTGAGGACAATAAGACGTGATGACACGTCTCCAGACCTGCATGCAGGACAGCTGAGCTGAGCAAAGACCTGAAAACAGAGGACTGAATAAAAAACAGCCGTAAATGGAGGAAAGGAAAACCCTTTTGATTAGTGAAGTGATCCAGACTACGAAGGAACCCATAACCCTAAAACCTTTGAGATTGTACTTGGATTTCTGCATAAGTTGGTCATTAAATGTGTTCTGATCTTCATCTACGTCACAACAATAGACAAACACGTCTGCTTAAACTAATACCACATAAAAATATATATGTTTATGGTTTTATTGAACACAACATATTAATATTCACAGTGAGGGAGAAAAAGTATGTGAACCTTTAGTCTAATTACTTTTCTAGGAGCTAATTGGAGGCAGGATGTAATGAGATTGTGGTGAGATGTGTTGGTTAAAGCTGCCCTGCCCTATAAAAAAAAAACACCAGTTTTGAGAAGCATTGCTTGATGCCTTATACAAAAGATCAAGCTCTCAGAAGACCTACGTTCAAGAATTGTTGACTTGCAGGAAAGAAAGGGTTACAAAAGTATCTCTAAAAGCCTTGATGTTCATGTGTCCACGGTAAGACAGACGCTCTACAAATAGAGAAAGTTCAGAAGCACTGTTGCTACTCTCTCTAGGCGTGGTAAAGTCCTGTAAAGATGACTGCAAGAGCACAGCGCAGAATGATCAATGAGATGAGGAAGAATCCTAGAGTGTCAGCTGAAGACTTGTAGAAATCTTTGGCACCTTTTTCTAATATAAGGAAAAAAATTAACAAGATTGGAGTTCATGGGAGGAGGACACCACGGAGGAAGCCACTGCTGTCCAAAAAAATACATTTCTGCACGTTTAAAGTTTGCAAAAAAAAAAGAGCACCTGGATGTTTCACAGCACTACTGGCTAAATATACTGGCTATGGACAGATGAAACCAAAATTGAGTTGTGTGGAAAAAGGAGAAAGGCACAGCACACCATCATAAAAACCCATCCCAACTGTGAAACATGGAGGAGGGAGCATCATGGTTTGGGGCTGCTTTGCTTTGCTGACTCAGGGCTGGACGGATTTTGCCGTCATCAATGGAAAAATTAATTTCCAAGTTAACCAAGGCATTTTGCAGGAAAACTTAAGACCATCTGTCCTTCAACTGAAGCTCAACAGAGGATGGATGATGCAACAGGACAACGACCCAAAACAAATCAACAACCGAACAACTTTAACAGAAGAAAATAAACACAGCGCCTTCTGGAGTCCTGACCTCCTGAACCCAATTGAGATGCTGCAGCATCATGACCTCAAGAGAGCGATTCACACCAGATATCCCATAATATTATAGCTGAACTGAAACAGTTTAGTGAAGAGGAATGATCCAGAATTCCTCCTGACCGTTCTGCAGGTCTGATCTGAAGCTACAGGAAACCATTGGTTGAGGTTTTTGCTGATAAAAGGAGGATCAACCAGTTATTAAATCCAAAGATTCACATACTTTTCCCCCCTCACTGTGAATGTTAACATGCTGTGTTCAATAAAATCATGTAAAAATATATTTTTTATGTGGTATTAGTTTGAGCAGACTGTGTTTGTCTACTGTTGTGACTTAGATGAAGATAAGAACACATTTAATGACCAATTTATGCAGAAATCCAAGTATAATCCCAAAGGGTTCACATACTTTTTCTTGCAACTGTACCTTGTTAGGCTTGTAGAGTCCAATGTGCTGTTCCAACAGGACAATGCTCATCTACGTACTGCTGCCACCTCAAGAGCTGGCCAAGGGTATTGACAAAAATAATGTGTCTAAGATAATAGCATAAAAAATACATGATCTCAAAATCACCTGTCAGAAATTACACTGGCTCCAACAGAGACTCTGTTTTCCCCCAATATATTCTAATATTTTAATCACTCTAATATATCATTATTACATCCACACACACATATATATATATATATATATGAATGACCTATTTAAGCTTCATTTTTTTGCCAGTAAGTGTAATAATTGCATTAATTTGCTTTATTAAATGTATTTTTATAATTAGATTACTAGTGTCCAGTTTCCCCATTAGTGCCTCAGTCTTAAAAACATCAAATTTGGTAAAAAATGTAAAGATTTGATGATATTTAATATAAAATCTTTACATGATCTTTTTCACACTGCAGTGCTGCAGAGCCTGAAGAGCTCTGAACATCAGACGAGTGATGCTGTCCGGAGCTCCAGGTAGAGTCGGCTGTAACAGCAGGTTCTAGATAAAAGCGACTCAGACTTGTGTCGGGGGACGCAGTTTCCAGGCTGGTGATGTCAGACCTGACAGTGTCTTGCAGGAGGTTTGATGGTCACTGAGAGAATGGGTAGTTTCCTGTAAAACTGAGCAGAGCTGCTCAGGGAGAGCACTAGTACTATCTCAGGAAAACCAGACTAGTACTGAAAAATAAGTTTAGTATTAATATTATTAAAATTTTCATTTAATTTATTAGTGTACTAATGTACTGTTCTCCTTTAGTCTTCTTCTTCCATCATTTTTTTGTCTGGTTAGCTCACAATTTTTTAAGATATCGACTTTATTCCAACTGTAAAATGTGCGTTATGATCAGGAATGGTGGGCTGGGTACAGCTTTTTGATCAGGCGTTTATTTATAAAAACATCAATGTCCGATTTTTGCCCCATTAAGAATGAATAAGGAGAAGTTTACATGCCCAGGTACATGCCCAGGTTTGGAATGCTTACAGAACTCATTGCGATACAAATTACAAATACAATGTACGGTTTTTGTACAATTGTTGAAATTAATTGGGGGGGGGGCAACATGCCATCTTACACACCAGCTGATTCTGCACACAGAACACCTTCTGTGCCCAGTGCTTCAGAACTGTGTGTATGGAGAAGCTGCTGGATAAACCAGCTACTGCTCAAAAGTTTGCATATCCCGCACGTCTATAGCCACACATTATAATCTGAATTATGCAAATACATTGCTTAGCCACCACCTAGCAACACCTTAGCTACCACCTAGGAACCACTTAGCAACACAGTAGCAACCCCTACAGATACCATAGCAACACCTTAGCATAGCAACACCATATCAACCACCACAGACACCATAGCACCACTTAACAACCACTTAAAAACAACATTGCAGCCAACACGCATACCATAGCAACACATTAGCAACCACCTAAGAACTGCTTAGCAACAGCTTAGCAGCAAGCAGAGACAACAAAGCAACCAGCCACAAATCAGCACTGGAACCACACTTGCAGTTTCTGCAGTTGCATTTCTCTGTTATGATAAAAAGTATATTTTAAAATGATTATATCAACATTATCATTTCATCATCTTAGCATTTTATAAATGTCCAAATAAACTGAAACAATGTGTAGAAGTATAAATACAGGTATTGGATATAGAACATTTGCTTTATTGTTTTATTTAGATCCCAGTAGCTGCTATTGCACCAAAACATACAAGTGCATCTAAAAAAAAAGAATATCATTTAAAAGTTACTTTATTTCAGTAAGGGATAGATGTATTACACACAGAGTGATCTATTTTAACTTTTTATTATTTTACTGTTGATGATTATGAATCTTACAGCCAATGAATGAATGAATGAATGAATGAATCAGAAAATTAGAATATATTATAAGACCAATTGGTGCTTTTGGCAGTGTGGTCAGTGTGCCTGCTGTGGTCAGTCCTGCTGGAAAATGAAATCTGCACTGAATGGGAAAACACTGCACTGACTTTGGACTTGATATAACACAGTGGACCAACACCAGCAGATGACATGACTCTCCAAAACATAAAACATTTTTTTTTTATCATAGATTCTTTTAAAGTTTTTTTTTGGTGTTTATACAGAAACCCACAAAAAATCCAATGGGCTTATAAACCTTTTCTTGCCCCTATAGATTAAATTAAACAAAAATTTAGCAAGAAGAAAACTAATGATAATAATTATTTTTATGTTGGTGAATGCTCAGCAATTAATCAATACATCATTAATGCTATGGTATTTTGATCTGTCCTTACCTTATGTTTCTGGGGTGCATTCAAAATACACATTTTTAATGCGTAGTTTAGTATAGACCTTACACCTTAAACTACTGTTTTTAATAATGTTTAGCTGCTGCAGCTGGATACAGAACTCCAGCGCTGACAGAGCTCCTGCTGCATCACTAGAGATGGATGGTGACGGCCTTAACAGAAGCCTTCATCACTTCTTTCTCACAGTTTGGCAAAAATGGAAGGACAGCAATATTTAAATTACATAGAAAAAGGTGATGAATTGGTGGGTTATGGAAACAGCTGCAGCATCTTCTTTCCTCTAAAGCAGTCAGACTGTAGAGTGTAGAGATATGATGATATGTGTCATCCAGCCAGTAGTTATTATACTTCTCTACCATACATCACTCTTTACTGAACAGTGTTCACTTATAATCTGGCCTTCACTGCAGTCTGCATCCCGAAAAATCACACATACATTCAGAAAACTACCGGTAATGATCCAAAATTGAAGACAGGGAAGTTCAGTGGAAGAATTGGGGAATTTAAAAGATGGGGTGGAGCAAGCACTGACTGACTGACTCACTCACTCACTCACTCACTGACTCACTCACTGACTGACTGACTCACTCACTCACTCACTGACTCACTCACTGACTGACTGACTCACTCACTCACTCACTGACTCACTGACTGACTTACTCACTGACTGACTCACTCACTGACTCACTGACTGACTGACTCACTCACTCACTCACTCACTCACTCACTGACTCACTGACTGACTGACTGACTCACTGACTCACTCACTGACTCACTCACTGACTCACTCACTGACTGACTCACTCACTGACTCACTCACTCACTGACTGACTCACTCACTGATTTACTCACTGACTCACACAATGATTTACTTACTGACTCACTGACTGACTCACGGACTGACTGACTCACTGACTCACTCACTGACTCACTCACTGACTCACTCACTGACTGACTCACTCACTGACTCACTCACTGACTCACTCACTGACTCACTCACTGACTGACTGACTCACTCACTGATTTACACACTGACTCACACAATGATTTACTTACTGACTCACTGACTGACTCACGGACTGACTCACTGACTGACTCACTCACTGACTGACTCACTGACTAACTCACTGACTGACTCACTGACTGACTCACTCACTGACTCACTCACTCACTCACTGACTGACTCACTCAATGACTGACTGACTCACTCACTGATTTACTCACTGACTCACTCACTGATTTACTCACTGACTGACTCACTGACTCACAGACTGACTCACTGACTGACTCACTCACTGTCTGACTCACTGATTCACTGACTGCCTGACTCATTGACTCACTGCCCCACTCACTGACTTACTGACTGACTTACCGACTGACTGACTCACTGACCGACTTACTGACTGACTCAATGACTGACTGACTCACTCACTGACTCAATGACTGACTTACTCACTCACTGTCTCACTGACTCGATCATTGACTGACTGACTGACTCGATCACTGACTGACTCGATCACTGACTCACTGACTAACTCGCTGACTGACTGACTCACTGACTCACTGACTCACTCAGCTCTTAAACAGATCAACAGTCTGATGGCTCTGGGACAAAGGATCTCCCGAGTCTGTCTGCAGAGCAGATCTGTGACAAGAACCTGCCACTGAAACTGAAACTCATGGCAACAACACACATGGCACTCCTGCATGGCTAAGGTAGGATTGGGCGGCCGACTGTTGACTGTTGTCAGGGTTTTAATCAGTCAGTGGCGCACCTGTATTTACCTGAACACACCTCACTTCCAGATCACCATGCCCATTAGTGTAGATTTATTACTAAACTCTGATGCTATTTTAACAGTGCGGGCACAAGCCATTAAAAACGACTGTTGACGGGGTGTAAGCAACGCACATTGAGTTAATCAGTAAATATGATTATCAGATGTTCACTAAAGGTTTAAATACATTTTAGTTTGCATTTAAATCATCCACACTTTTCTCCACCAGAGAATATACTACACAAAAGAGAGGCACAGTGCGAAAGAGAGAGAGAGAGACTGCGAGCGAGAGCACGAGAGAGAGCAAATTGCATGTAAAAGGGCAGTGAAGTCCTATATGGAGCAGAATTGCGAGTGTGTGTCTGAGCAGAGTGTACAATAGCACTATTCACTGTTGTCAGACAGCCCTGACCCAAATACAGCAGCTATTCATCACTTCAGCCCTCCATTACTGACTATAATACAGCTCTTCCATTCAAATGAACATGCACACACACACACACACAACACACCACACACACACACACATAGTTGAGTAGGAAAAAGTAGTGGAAGCTCAGTCTCGTGTTCCAAGCCAGTAAACTCCTGCATTCCCAACAACACCCATCATCATCACATCATCAGGGCCATGATCAGAATACTCAAAAAAAAAATACTTTTTACCATTTATCACATTTATAAGACTTTCGACTACACAGAAATCATATTTTCATAAAGAGAAAGAGAACAGCACTTTATCTGAAGAGCTCCTGCTGCTGTTCCTCACTGTATGAGTGTTTTAATCCAAGTAAAAGAGCAAAAAAAAAAAAAAAAAAAAAAACAACAGCAATGAGAAGGAAATTGTGGCTGGTTTTAATACTGTAATGCCTTGGTCCATTTATAGTGTTTATGGAACTTTTTTTAAATTATATAGTTATGTAAAGGAAGCGGGAGTAAAGTTTTTGGCATATCTATTTTTTCTTTTGTTCTTAAGCTGTTTTTTTGATAATAAAGTCTGATTTCTTCATGTATTGTGAAATTCTGTGGGATAAAATGAACTCAATACTAATCAAAGCCTCAATTTAAAGCCTTACTGTTTTATATTATATGTACTTCTAGCAGGAAAGCAAGTCACCAACCTATATAAAAGCTATAAAAAAATCTGAATAAGTCAGAATCTTGAAAAATACTGTGATATACATTTTTGGTCATACCACCCAGCACTAAGCTACAGCTTCAGTTGCAGACATAGAGTTTTTATAACCAAACCGATCACATTTTCTCCCTGTGTTTAACTGAAAATCTTTTAATAAACAGCGATAATAACAGCGATAACTGTGGTATAATCTCAATAATACACTCAAGGTTCGTACTATAACGTGTAATATTGGCACTGCTGTGCTGATTTCTATATACTCGGCCTTCAGCCTCGTGCCTACAACTGCAGCACAGCAGTGCCAATATTACACGTTATAGCACGAACCTCAAGTGTATTATTGCTTTATTGCATTTTACATTTCTTACTTTCATTCTTTTATTTACATTTCAATATCCACTTATTTAAAAGTGTGATTAATCGCAGCTAATCACACAATACTGTCATGAATAATCAGATTAAATATCTGATTATTAATATCTGGAAAAAAGGATCCTTTGCTGCCCTGTTAAGATACGAACACACAATGTCAGACCGCACTTGCTTTTTTTAAAGGGAATGGCAATTGATTGATGGCACACTGATTGGTTTATTTCACGTCACACTCGAAATTAACCACACCCATGATTATTTAAGACGATGTTGGCACTGCTGTGTTGTGGTCAATTTTATAATCAGATTATAATTTTTTTTTTATTTACTGACACCAGTAGTAATAATGTGTTTATTCATTTAGAGTGAATGTTGAAAAATGTATGGTTACATCACAGTGTTTGCATGAGTTTGTATGTATGAATTGTATTAATATTGAATAATCAGAAACGTGTTTAAGAAGAATATTATTATGTAACACAACAGTGACCAGCTTTCTGCTCAGGCAGCATCCGTCCACTTCAACAGGAAGCAGTTGGGCTTTACTCAAACTGTGTGTGTGTGTGTGTGTGTGTGTGTATGTATGTGTGCACATGTGTGTGTGAGATAGGAAGGCCGTGGCGTGTGTGTTAATCATACAGGTGGTGATGAATGGCTTGCAAACTGTGCCTCTCTCTGGAGACGCTGAACGCCGGCTCTGGAAAGCAGCGGCGCTCGAGTCGCTTTCCTCAGATAAGATCAATGGCCTTGAGAGGCAGAGCCGGTCCTCTTGTTCAGCTGCTTTCTCCCAGCTGTCAGATTGCGAGAGTGTTCTCGTTGTTCCGAGCTGAGGCGGGGTTGGTGTTTAATTCCGAGGCCTATCTGATGCGCCGCTTGATCGATGAGGAGTGGGATTTCAATGGGCGTTTCATCCTCCTTTTTTCAAAATACCACTCTGTGCTGTCGCTGTGCACCAACTGAAGAGCCCCGTTCTGCTGATCTAAAGCCAAACTCAACTCAACTCAATTCGGTTCCATTCACATTTATTTATTTACCACTTTTTACTACGTCTTTTATCACCAAGCAGTACAGAAACTCAAAGCCAGAGGAAAGCCTCGTTTTAAAAGAGAGGAGGAATCCTTGAGAGGGACCACGGGTCCAATTTTAGTGATCTGTAGCAGCTGGATTTAAATCAGTGTGTTTGGTGTGTCTTTGAAATGGTGAGGGCACAGAAAAATGCTTTTAGTCATTTTAGATAGGTTAATTTTGGACGTAGCGTGAATAATAATTTATATATATATAATATATATAAATAAACCAACCAGTGTGCCATCATTTAGTGTCGTCATTCCCTCATTTAGAGGAACAGTAATGTTATACTGTTAAAAAAAATAAGGAAAGCATATGGAATTATGTAGTAAATAGTTTAAAAAAGTGTTTATACCTTCCCTGATCTTAACCTGATCAACTGAGATCTGTCCTCAAAGATAAATGTAATACTTAGCAATCCACGGGCCCTATTTTAGTGATCCATAGTGCACCGGTCAATTGTGGATCGTGCAGCTGGATTTAGGGCGTGTTGGTGTGTCTTTGTTATTGTGAGGGCACACAAAATTCGCCCTCCCTTGGCTCAAAATGCAATGCAAAAGGCATGAATAAATTATCTTAATTAATCATGGTTGTGGTTAATTTTGGGCGTTGTAGTGTGAAATAAACCAATCAGTGTGCCATTTTCCTTTTTATTCTCTTTAAGAGTCAGGTGAGCTCTGACTTTGGCACGTTCGTAGCACTTTTAAGCATCTTAGCAGAGGAAACTGACCTGCTGATTCACGCGGTGAAGATACACCAGCAGCTCATTTAAGGGAACAGTAATGATATTTTATTCTTTATTGTGTTTATTGTTGATGAAAAATCTAGGTTTGTGCTTTGCAGTGCGTCCATGTGTGTGTGTATTAGAGCTTAGATTCTCTGCCCGAACATGACCTGACATGACGGGTCGGTTCGGGCCGAGATTTCCCACCATATTCCTCGGGCCGGGTCGGGTTCGGGCTCCAGAAAATAGTCTGAGATGTAGGCATCTGTTTTTTATTTATATTTTTATTTTTAAATAAAATAACGAAAACTGAAAGTGAAACTAAACTATTTTATTTATAAGCGCTGTTTTCACTCCCACAGTTGTACAGCGGGGGGTGTTGTGCCGATTCTGTCCGCGAAGCGAGAGTCGGATCAGCAGGGAGTCGGACTCGGCACAAGCACGGCGGCACCTCGCGGTCCGTGGTGTTAGTTGTAAGCGCTCGCGCTAGCCGCAAAATACGACAGAAACACTGAGGGAGCTGCAGAATTATGTATGGGACTAGAATATGAGCACGAGGAGATAAAAGAGAACCTTTACCTGTGAGTAGCTCACACCAGAACAAGCAAATCTCTCTCTCTCTCTCTCTTTCTCTCTTTCTCTGTCTCTCTCTCTCTCTCTCTCTCTCTCTCTCTTTCTCTGTCTCTCTCTCTCTCTCTCTCTCTCTCGCACGTGAACGCCTCTGCGTTAGACCTGCAGCACTGTGTTTAGCTGTTCTTAAAAATCATTTTAATTAAATAATAGTTCTATGCTTCTATGTTACAGTGTTATTTAACATAATTCTGATCATATTTCGCTCATTCAAACAGCCCGAAAACAGCCAGTTTATGGTGCGGGTCGGGTCTGGCTCGGGTTCATAATGACAGTTTATGGTGCGGGTCGGGTCGGATCGGGTTGGATTTTTTGGGCCCGATCTAACCTCTAGTGTGTATGTGTGTGTGAGGGACGGGGGCTGACTCTTGACTGTTGTCAGGGTTTTAATCAGTCAGTGGCGCAGTGTATTTCAAGCCACCACTTACAGACCACCACCCTCATCAGTGTAGATTTGTTCTTAAACTATTTTAAGTCAAGTCAAGTCAAGTAGTTTTATTGTCAATGCTGCATATGTACAGGACATACATAGAATTGAAATTACGTTACTCTCCTTCCCAATTTTACAGCAAGTACAGATAATGGATAATAAAGAAAAATAAAGAAAAAGGGGAGACACTATGTGTACAATACAGCAGCAGGGACACAGACATACATGAGACAGAACAAGGTGCAGTAGTGGTGGGGGTGAAATAGATATATAAATAGAAATAAAAAGAAATAAATATATAATCTAAATCTAAATGAGTGGGAGACACTATATGTACAATACAACAAAAACACAATAGACATTTGTGAGACAGAAAACAGCGTAGGCGCAAGAAAAGAGCATTGCGACGCACCTTAATTTGTAAAATAAAAAATTTTGTGAAAAATGAATGACTGTACAATAACTGTATTGTAATTTAATGGAAATTTAAATGGTTTGGTAATAAAATACACATTATCTTTTTACAAACAGGGAATCCAGATAAACAATCCACTCTGCTTCTGGTCCTTTAGGCTGAGCTGTAAGCTCAATGAAGGCAGTCTGGGATGCTTGGTTTGGGAGACAGGTCTACCAAATGAGTAAGTAAGTCTGGCAGATTTTTGCCTCCATGAATAAATGGTTGGTGAGGGTCTTCCGACTTCTGACACCTTCTCATTCAGTGCTTTTTCTTTATTTCTTTATTTAATGTATTTTCTCCATTGCAGATTAATATTAAAAACAGTTAAGAGACGTATAGACATACAGAGTAAACAGTAAAAAAGTCTTATTCCTCCACATTAATCCACGGATCTAAACCTGATGAACTGAGATGCTGATTTGAGGTGATTTAATTGGGATGAGCTGGAGCTTCACAGCAAAGGGGAGGGAAAGCAGCATCTATTGTTCAGCACCTCCAGGAATTCCTTCTTTCAAGATGGGGGAAAACTATTCCAGGTGACTCTCCCTCATGAAGACACTGAGATTAAAATCTCACCAAGAGCTGCTACAAGGGGCGCTGTAACATTTGTTCATTTGCCTTCATTGTGGATGTACATCAACAATGAACATAATGAAAGTACCCTCATTTATATTACTCTATAGAACTTTGCACCACTGATTCACATCCCAGTGCTGGGGAGTCTAATACCCCTTTGACCAATGATCTATAAGCTTGTGTGTGGCTGCTGCAGACTATCCCATTGTATTAGCAATAATTTCCTATAGTAATTAATGGATCTGAATGCTGTAATTAAAAGTTCAGATATTTTGAGTATTCTTGATGCACATCACTATGTATTTCTAACACAACATGTGTAGGATAATCCTCTTCTTTACGATTAAAATATGCTTGCCTCAGATTTTCTACAGGCATAAATCAGCATTAACTCAAAAGGTGCACCTGATCATTGATTCTGGATGACAGTGTTTCAGAGTGTCAGGATGGGAAATGACCTCAGTGTTTCTTGGTTAATGAAGCCGTTCCCCCGAGGCCATGTGCTTGTGTGAATAGCAGCTAATTACCCTCTGATTGTGCATTAGTCGTGTTTGCTGTAAATCACGAATTCCCTCGTCGTGCTTCTTCGAGTCGCCTCCGTCTGAGCTGACTTTCTTTCTTCATACATCAGCTTAATTTGCACAACACAGCAAAACCCCCAGTGCTGAATGAACTGATTCTGTATTCATCTGTGTCTGGCTGGAATTGAATGAACGCAGTAGGTGGTAATTCCACACTGCTGCCCTCCTGTGATGAAAATAAATGAGTGCTCTCTATAAAACCTCTCAAATTCTCCCTGATTCAGTCTCTCAACTCTCTCAACCCTCAATATCTGTTAGCAGTCTTTTTAATGTGATCATATCATTTATTTCACAACATATATTTATACACAAAGTCTAACATCTTATATTTTCTGTATTACTTTGATTAAACCTAACCACTGCTGTGTCCTACTTTTATTACCGGCTTTTGATTATTACTGATCTTAAAAGCTAAAGTAATAGATAGATAGATAGATAGATAGATAGATAGATAGATAGATAGATAGATAGATAGATAGATAGATAGATAGATAGATAGATAGATAGATAGATAGATAGATAGATAGATAGATAGATAGATAGATAGATAGATAGATAGATAGATAGACAGACAGACAGACAGACAGACAGACAGACAGACAGATAGATATAGTTTAGATAGTTTAAATTAGGTAAATAATACTATATAAAAAGTACATTTTCAATTTAATAAACTTTATGAAAATACACATTAAATATACTTTCTCTGTATTTCCATAAAATGTTAAATGTATGTTTAAGCCATGCTTTAAATTATACATTCTGTTGATAGAAAATATAAGTATGGCACTAAATACTGCTTAAAGTCCACTTTAGTGTAGTTTTTTCCAGTAGCATTAAGGTGTACACAATATGTGCAACAATATGCAAACTAGTATATTTACAATATATTTCAAGTATAAAATAGTATAAAGTATTAAAAACTATGTTTTAAAAAAGTTTGCAGACGTTATATGAAAAAAGCACCTTACAAACACAAATTAATACTTTTTTGTTGTGTTTAAATACAGCCTAATTACAACTGACATATACTTAAGTTGAAATAAGTTGTTCCAAAATAGTATATTTAGTATGTATTTAAGTACATATTTTAATTTTAAAAAATGTTAAGTATAATTAAAAAAATTAAAATTAAAAAAATTAAAAAATTAAAAAAATCTTAATACACTTTCTTTTACATAGATATATTTTCTATCAACACAATGTATATTTTAAAGCATATTCCTTAAAATACACTTACTATATTTAATGTGTATTGTCACATTGTATCAAATTGAAAATTTTTAGTGCTCTTAGGGTTTACTACTTTAGTGTCATCCCCAACCCAGACTTTACATTTTATTGACTCCAATAAATTGATTTAAATATAGACATCTATTAAAACCTCACTGTTTATTATAATGCTTAATATGTTTTATTTAGGGCTTTTAAAAGAGTTTTAACTACTGTAACTTGAGTTCTCTTAGCTGATATCACAATATAACCAGGATTACCAGAATTAAAGAGAACTTCTTAGTGACCCTGTTGAATGTAGTGCAGCTCAGGAATCTTTTAGGAATACTGTTCTGGCGTGATATTACAGCGAGCAGAGCTGAAGGAACCTTTTGCCTTTTCCTTTCCTTTTTAAAGTTGGGGAGAAGTTGGAGGAGCATTGTGTGAGTGATGTGAAGTCTTGTAAAAGCACATTAAAAATGTGGAAGATGGATATAAAGAAGTGTTCTCACCTGTTTGGGTGAGATAACAGCAACACATAATGCCTTTCCGGAGCTCTGGGAAACTAATAAAATTAAAAAGTGAATAAAAAACGGTGCTTGACGAAAGAAAAGGTCATATTGCTCACCAAACCCCCCTTTAACAAAAGCATCAATCCAGCCTGCTGAGCTTCTTTACTGAGTCCAAATAGCAACACCTGATTCTGCAACTACATACTACGTTTTGCTGCAAACTTCATCTTTTACCACAGAGATTTATCGATTGTCTCCATAGGTATGGGTGGGAATGTTGAAAGAACGTCCAATAGCAGCATCCCACACATTTTCAATCAGGGTTAGGTCTGGAAATGTTGCTGGACATGGTATAATATCTATCACACGCCTCCTCTGATACATGTGAAGTCAGACTCCACCTCTTTTTGAACTGCTGCTGATGCTTTAGCATTACCGAGTAGCATCACAGCGCTAACGCTCGGAGGAAAGCAGCGCACAGACGCAGCCTTGTGCTGATCCACATCACCCTAGGAGTGATGAGGGGAAAGAGAGAGCACCATCTACTGTACTGTACCCACCCAGAGAGAGAACCAAGGCCAACTGTGCTCTCTCAGGGCTCCGGCAGCTGACGCTGATGGCAAGCTGCATGACTAAGGGAGATAACCAACAGATAAAGATATGGAGATACTGTGGTCAGCATCAAGAGCATAAGTTTTGGTGGTCCAGCTGACTAAAGTGCTGCAAATATGATCAGGAGATTGCTGGTTCGAATCCCAGTCATGCAGCTTGCCATCAGCTGCCAGAACCCTGATAGAGCACAATAGGCCTTGCTCTCTTTGGGTGGGTACGGTAGATGGCGCTCTTTCTCCTACTCACTCCTAGGGTGATGTGGATCAGCACAGGGCTGCGTCTGTGAGCTGATGTATCAGAACCAAGTCGATGCACTTTCCTCTGAGCATTAGCGCTGTGATGCTACTTGGCAAGGCTGCATCAGCAGCTCAAAAAGAGGCGGAGTCTGACTTCACATATGTGTTGAGGCATAGATTTAAGTTTGTGTTCTTAAACATCATTTTTAATACACTTGAAGTATGTTGTAAATGTACCACTTTGCATATCGATGCACATCTAACGTCTAATTTAAAGCGTATTGCTTAAAATACATTTTATGCAAAAACAGAGAAAGTTCTTATCTGTGCAGTAAGTGTTTATTATCTCAGTAAAGCACATTACAGCATTACTATAAATACAAACAGCAATTTTACACAAAGCAGAAAAAGCTTTTAAAGCCCTGTTTTCCTTAAAACAACATCTCCTAATCTCTCCTCCTCATCTGAGTTTAATGGAGTTATTTATTTCTAGTTCTCATCATATTAATCAACAGCTGGTTTGGTAAATTGATAAATTGGTAAATGTGGTAAATCAGGTGAGCTGCTGACGGAACTGAACATAATATATACATGCTGTCTGAGGAGCATCCAGGAGAAATCTGGAATCTCTACACTTTGTTCTTCAGCTCGACTCACAGGATATAAAACATACTAGGTAAAAATGAGATATGTGGTCCTTTTTTCAGGTAAAAACACTCATATTGCTGAGATAAATGTATTAGTGTAATTTGCTTTGGTGCCTAAAACTTTGGCACAGTACGTTCAGTATTCTTTTCCTAATTTGAACATAGTTTTAATGGGTACACAAGGGTTATAATCCCATACTTCCTACTGGATGCAACTTATGCATAAGTTTTGATGACAAGCAGTTTGTTAGTTAGCTTTTTGATGGTGTTAGACTCTGTAATCATATTAAATCACACAAATCAGAGCACTAAAGCAGCGTACTACAGTTCGTCTGTATGCAGGTGTGCCTGCCCTACTCTAAATGCCAGTGTGGACTTGTGGGAAATTACTGGATTATTGCTGCACCGCCTAAAGGGGGGGAAGGAATACAACACAGTGATACGATTCTGAGGAGCAAGGACTCTGAAACACACCTAATGAACTCTTCCACTACAGCCGCTGTGTCTGACCTACTTTCCTCCAGAGAGACAGAGAGAGGAAGGCTTGTGCAACAGCAGCTCCAGAGGTGGACAAAAACCTGTTCTCTGCTATACGGAGCTCAGGGATGAGTTAGCAAAAGTGTGTCACAAAAATGAACCGAGTACAGCTTGAGATAAACTTATCACTCTATTTTATACTATTTTACAGACCTAAGAAATAATGTGCTTTAAATGTTTAAATGTGTAAATTCTGCTTCAAAATCATACTTACTTACAGTCCACTTAAAAATGATGAGTTTCTTTAATTTTACCAAATTGAAAACCTCTGGAATATAATCAAGAGGAAGATGGATGATCACAAACCATCAAACCACCAAACTGAACTGCTTGAATTTTTGCACCAGGAGTGAAGCAGCATAAAGTTATCCAAAAGCAGTGTGTAAGACGCCAAGATGCATTAAAAAAAATGTGATTTAAAACCAGGGTTATTCCACTAAATATTGATTTCTGAACTCTTAAAACTTTATGAATATTAATTTGTTTTCTTTGCATTATTTGAGGTATAAAAGCTCTGCATCTTTTTTGTTATTTCAGACATTTCTCATTTTCTCATTTTGGAATTTGGGAGAAATGTTGTCTGTAGTTTATACAATAAAACAACAATGTTCATTTTACTAAAACATACATTTTACTATAAATAGCAAAATCAGAGAAACTGATTCAGAAACTGAAGTGGTATTTTCATTTGTTCCAGAGCTGTACTATTGATGTAGAGTTTACAGATACCAATAACACATTGATCAGTTTAACGTAAGATAACGTAGACCTTTTTTTAGGAGAAAATTAGCAGCTCAGCATCCGTCTTGTAGTCCTTCTGGGATCTAATTTGACTACATCTATCAAACACATATCCTAATGTTTACTAGTGATGTACACTCCACCTTTGGTCTGGCAGTTTTCCTGCTATTGTGTTTGATGTCTGGTAATCTGGGGTGTGGAAACAGGACTAGGGAATGGGCAGTGGGTAGGATCAGTGGACTAGGGTTTTGACCAGAGTCCAAACCAAGATTAATGTGTTTATACAGTCTTTGTAATATCATATGCTTCTTTACAACATGTGTTATAATGCCCTAATAAGTGCAGTTCAGCCACTGACCTAGTCTTAGTGTCTCTGTAAAACGCTAAATACATCGGAGATCCTATGTAAACTTTAATTACTTACACAGAGGTGGGTAGTCCAGGTCCAGAAAGTAAAAATGCACCTCGGACTGGATTTTTACTTTTAACTAGTGTAAACAGAACTGTTCTAAACATACACCTACCTATCTCAATTGTACTTGGCTGGTGGTGTTTTTCCTCCATAGACTAATTCTAACCATTTGTTCTTAGCTCTGAATTACTGGGTAAAGTATATAAACACTGATGTGTTATTCGCACAAATAACACAGGAATGAACTGCATGCTGTTCCTAGCGCTGTTAGCTCCTATCTGACAAGACGGCGTCGCTGCCAGGCTTTAGCTTTGTCTGTGGGCGGCCCTGAGCAGAGGTGGGCGGGGCCATGAATACTAATTCACGGGTTGATGTAGACACGGTGCTTTTCCTGATCGACTCGTTTTTCTGAATATTTTCTTTTACTAGCTGCTGCAGACAATGGAGGTTGAGGAAGAGTTTCATCATGTGCAGCATCATAAACAACTCAGAGAGACCTACTGTATTTCACAAACAAAAACTTTTAACACAAACCAAATTATGCATCTGTATGAATAATTTAAAAAATAACATATTGTCTGATGCTCTGCTGTCAAGAGTTACGTACCTGTGCTTAAACATTAGTCTTTAACATCTGATTACAAATCATTGCAGTCCAATAAAAAAAACACTTATCTCCAAAACAGCAACTTTACAGGAGAGAGAAAAACCTTGTAAATTTCCAGTGGCAGTCAATGTAGAAAGAGTTTATTTCAGGTCATTTTGAAGAGTTTCTAGTTTCTATTTTAATATTGGCACAGTGTAAGGGACAGTTATTTCTGATCAAATTATGTAGTAAACTAAAAATCGACAAAAATGGAGATAAGTGTTTTTTATATGACAGCGATGATATCCATATAATTCTATAAATTACTACAGAAAATAGAATACATTCTGCTGCATTAAAGTAAAACAACAATAATGTATGTCTCATGTATGTAGCATATCAGTTGTGCTGGAAAACCCTGAAAACACAGTTTAATGTAGGTATAAATCCGACAGAATCCACATCTGCATCTGTGTTTATTCATTTTCAGGTTATTTCAGGTTATTTCAGACATCCAGACACAAAGACAAAGCTGCTGGTGGTAGATGATGGTTGACCATTATCTCAAGCCTACATTAGAATGAATTATGTAATTATCTAAATTACCTCCACGGGGTTCTGCGTTCTGTTTGGATCACTGATGTGTCTCTGGCCTTTCGGCTCTATAAAGACGGAGAATCAGAAGTAGGCCGCCGTGCACTGATCAGCTCTGAACGTCATGATTTCTGAAACGAACTTTTCCAGAAACAAACAGAGCTGATTAAGTTCATCCAGGTTGGTGTAATCTAGCTCAGCTTTAGTGACAAGACGGTTTCCTCTGTGATTTTCAGAAGTAATCATTATCTACAGTATAATCAGCAGCTTCAGTCTCCACTGGGCACGACTGGTAAATTAGTGTAGCTTGATTAGAAAGTGTGGCATAGCCAGTTCCTTCTAATAGTTTCATTCTAGAAGAGCAAAATCAGAATAATGTACATACCTGTATATTTTTTTTAAACTGTTGCTGTAATTTATTTCCTATTTTTCTCATTTTCTCCCAATTCAGCTAGATCAGTTGTCCCATGTTCTGATACATCAGCTCACAGATGCCTTGTGCTGATCGACATCACCCTAGGAGAGCAAGGCCAATTGTGCTCTCTCAGGGCTCCGCAGCTGATGGCAAGCTACATGACCAGGATTCGCACCAGCAATCTTCCGATCATAGTGGCAGCACTTTCATTTTTAAGTTGTCAGAAGCTTGCTATTCTTGTACAGATATGAACATTATTCTTTATTCTGTTTTAAATACCGCTCAGAAGTCTTTTAGCTAGCTAACTGGCTAGCTAGTATGAATCTACGAGAAAGTGTACTCTTATATTTATTACTATGTGAAATAACAGCCAGAAGCTTGTACTCATTTAGAATCTACATTTATTGCATTTCAGATCTATACTGGAATTTAATCAGCATTATCGCATGTCACATTTTTTGCCAAAATTGAGCACATAAAATGATTTCAATTTTTTTTAGATTTTATTTCATTAGAAATTGGTCAATATAACCTGCAACATAACTAGGAGAGATGAACATGAAAATGCTTTTGGGGCTTCTGGACATTCTGGTTCCTCACTCAGCAGCTACCCAGCTCAAACATATGGTAGATCCAGCTACGACTCTAATGACTCGCAGCTCTGAGCCAAAAGTGGAAAGTTTTGTCCCTCAGGGGTCAGAAAGTCAAAGCGGGCTGCAATCTGGCCCAACATCTCAACATAATATCTGACAAAAACAGCTATCTAGGTAAGTACCTGTAAATATTTACTGTTTACTGTAACATGTATTTTAGGATGTATATGAAGGAATTTTGCTTTAAATATTATGCACAGACTATAATTTTTTTATGCTGTTATTATATACAGGAGTTGGACATGAAACTGAAACACCTGGTTTTAGAGCACAATAATTGATTGTGGTGACGGACAGTTCTGGTGGAAACAGGAGAGTTGAGGTGCACATTGAATTCTTCGTGATTTGATCAGCCATGATTTTGTGTTTTTTGGATACAATCCGGGTTAGCACACGAACATCCCTTTCAGACAGCTTCCTCTTACAGCATCCACAGTTAATCCTGTTGGATGTGGTTGGTCCTTCTTGGTGGTATGCTGACATTACCCTGGATACCGTGGCTCTTGATACATCACAAAGACTTGCTGTCTTGGTCACAGATGCTCCAGCAAGACGTGCACCAACAATTTGTCCTCTTTTGAACTCTGGTATGTCTCCCATAATGTTATAGTGTGCATTGCAATATTTAGAGCAGAACTGTGCTCTTACCCTGTTAATTGAACCTTCACACTCTGCTCTTACTGGTGCAATAATGTGCAATTAATGAAGATTGAACACCAGGCTGCTCCAATTTAGCCATGAAACCTCCCACACTAAAATGACAGGCGTTTCAGTTTCATTGTCAAACCCCTGTAGATTAAATCTGTCCTATCAGCCACCATGTTATGAGTGGACAGGACTCAAACACGCACAGAATAAATAAAGATGAATTAGACTTTATTAAATAAATTGACAATACAGAGAGTAGTCAAGACGAGTGGAGTCAAGTAATCACCAGTAAACAGCAGCAATAAGGGCTAAACATACCAGAGTACAGGGACAATCCAAGGCAAGGGGATATCACGAGCCAGACAAAAAATCAGTGTTGTTGAAAACAAAAACAAGGTCAGTACAGAGAGAGAGTAAACATAGGAATTGGACACGCTTTGTAAAGTGTGGTAAAGCAGACAATACTCAGTGGAGTGAAGGTGTACATACAGCTCTGGAAAAACAATAAGAGAGCACTTAAAATGATGAGTTTCTTTTATTTTACCAAATTGAAAATCTCTGGAATATAATCAAGAGGAAGATGGATGATCACAAACCATCAAACCACCAAACTGAACTGCTTGATTTTTTGCACCAGGAGTAAAGCAGCATAAAGTTATCCAAAAGCAGTGTGTAAGACTGGTGGAGGAGAACATGATGCCAAGATGCGTGAAAACTGTGATTAAAAAACAGGGTTATTTGATTTATATATTGATTTCTGAACTCTTAAAACTTTATGAATATGAACTTGTTTTCTTTGCATTATTTGAGGTCTGAAAGTTCTGCATCTTTTTTTGTTATTTCAGACATTTCTCATTTTCTGCAACAAAAAAATGCTAAAAATGACTATATTCTTATTTGGAATTTGGGAGAAATGTTGTCTGTAGTTTATAGAATAAAACAACAATGTTAATTTTACTCAAACATAAACCTATAAATAGCAAAATCAGAGAAACTGATTCAGAAACTGAAGAGGTCTGAAGTGAGCAGGTGAAATCAATATTCTGGTGATTTTTAAATGATTTTTACTCACTTGCCATTTCAATGGAGCAAAATAGACTCTTACTTTGTACACTAGTCCATGACGTTGTATATGAATGTTGTATATGTTTTATTTATCAGAGTAAACGTACAGTGTATTACACTGTATTATAGTGATTATTCTGTTACAAGTTGTAGTTTATTAAGGTCAATCTGAATGTAAAACACATATAATTTAACTACATTGGTGGTATGATTACTGACCAATAAAAACATGTCCATCTCCAAAATGGTGACTTTATAGGAGAAGGCAAAAAAAACAATAATTGTTTTTTTTAAATAAACAATTATTGTTTTTTTTAAACTGTGAATGTTAACATGCTGTGTTCAATAAAACCATGCAAACATATAGTTTTTCTGTAGTATTAGTTTAAGCAGACTGTGTTTGTCTATTGTTGTGTTTTAGATGAAGATAAGAACACATTTAAAGACCAATTTATGCAGCAATCCAAGTATAATCCCAAAGGGTTCACATACTTTTACTTGCAACTGTAGAATAAAATCTGAAATAATTGCAAAAAACATAGAAAGTTGCAAAATAAAGATTCAGTAACATTATTTAAAAAATAAATACTGTTTTCCAAATGTAATTCTTGGTGTGATGGATAAAGGGTTAAAGCTAACCATGCAAACATTAACTCCCTCAGCGTTTAGATAAAAACAACACTGAGCTTTTTAAAGTGATACATGTTATTGCACTCTTGTCCTCGTCCATCGAGATCATTTAGCAGGGTCTGTAGACACCCGAAACGATAAATAAGATAAGCTGAGCTCATGCTTGGATGGTTTTCCTGTTCTGATGGGATCAAGAGGACTGGTGCATGAATCCAGTCCTGGTGGAACAAAACACTGCACAGTTTTTACCATTTTTTTGAGGATGGACATAACGGTGGTTATTTGATTATTTACAGAGACAAATTGAGATTTTTAAAGGACAGCAGTCACTCAGAAATTAAGTTGTACATACAGGGGTTAGACAATAAAACTAAAACACCTGTCATCAGTTTAGTGTGGGATTTTAGGTTTCATGGCTAAATTGGAGCAGCCTGGTGACCAATCTTCATTAATTGCACATTGCATCAGTAAGAGCAGAGTGTGAAGGTTCAATTAGCAGAGTAAGAGCACAGTTCTGCTCTAAATATTGCAATGCACACAATTTATGGGTGACATACCAGAGTTCAAAAGAGGACAAATTGTTGGTGCACGTCTTGCTGGAGCATCTGTGACCAAGACAGCAAGTCTTTGTGATGCATCAAGAGCCACGGTATCCAGGGTAATATCAGCATACCACCAAGAAGGACCAACCACATCCAACAGGATTAACTGTGGACGCTGTAAGAGGAAGCTGTCTGAAAGGGATGTTCGGGTGCCAACCCGGATTGTATCCAAAAAACATAAAACCACGGCTGATCAAATCACTGCAGAATTCAATGTGCACCTCAACTCTCCTGTTTCCACCAGAACTGTCCGTCACCACAATCAATTATTGTGCTCTAAAACCAGGTGTTTCAGTTTCATTGTCCAACCCCTGTATATTTACTGATAAAATACCACATCCTGTTTTCTTTGGTCCAATTATGTCAAAGAAACATGTCTATTAGCCACCAATCTCTCACCAAGAGGTGCACTACCCAAAAGTAGCCTCTGAGAGCCTTTTGATGCCAAGTTTTCCATTATCAAATTATAAGAGTTAAGGACAGTATTACTGGTTATTCTTATATATTAGATGTTGACACTGTGACCATAGAATAGTTTACAATTTCAAATCTCAGGTCATGCTGCTACTCCCACAGCAGCCAAAGTCAAAGAGAGCACAATTAGCCATGCTCTTTTTTAGTGGGTAGATTGCGCTCTTTCCACTTATCTGTCTCACTACGACACAATTTCTAGGAGAAATCCTAATGAATGGTTGGTTTAATTGAATTGGGGAGAAAATTGTGTAATAATAATAATAATAATAATAATAATAATAATAATAATAATAATAATAATAATAATAGCACAACCACAGCACAGCACAATAAACATCTAAACATTTGATTTAATAGCTAACAACAGCACAGCTCATTTACACAGTTTACCAGGGCTGTCTCTGTTGCCAAATGCCTTGCTTATAATCGGGGAATGCAAACTTGCTGTCCACTACAGTTAAATTAGCGGTGTTTTGTCGCCCCCTGCCTGCTACGTTTGGAGGTAAAAAAAACTAAATCAGAATTTATATTCACTGACATTTACAGATAAAATAAATTATAATAATATTATAATATAATATATATATATATATATATATATATATATATATATATATAATTATATTAATTTCGTTTTGTTATTGGTTATTATGTATTTTTAATAATATAATGACATTTTACCTTATTTTCCTTATTTTTGAATACATGTACCATATTCTTTTATGATTTGTTTAATTTGATATGATTGATCTTTTAACTCTTTAAAAGGCACTTTTATTAGAGGCACTCCTGTTTTTTTCCTCCTGTTTTGTTATGAGTCAGCTTTTAGACCCGTTTGAAAGTTTGAAGCTCTATGAAAAATAGTTAAAAGTTTTTTTTAGTATGAAACTTCTTCTGCCTGCCTTAATTAGAGTAATCAACATATAATATGAAAATGGTTCATCATATTTGTAACCAACCCCTGCAAAAACTAAAATTAAAACTAAATTACAATGTTATGGTTTAATGTTATTGTAAAACTATTGTGTTATATATTATATATTGGTCTTTCAAATGTTATAAAGTAGTGAAACATTAAAAAAATACTAGAACCCGAACAAGGAGGTTAAATTAAATTAAATTAAAATTTTCAAAAACACTGTGCAGTTTGATTCTCAAGCTCAGTGAGGGTTCTGATTGGCCTGTTCGTCAGTTTAGTGTGGGCGGGCAGTGTTTTCCCCTCCTGGACGGTATGCATTCAAGAGCATCATGACTCCCATCAAAACTAATTTATAATCCATGTCTGGTAAAAGTAAAAAACAATGAAAGTCTTGCCCCTGTTGATAATAGTGATTTTAGCATTGCCCACAGGGGACTAAATGATTGCAAAAGGCATGTTGTGGTGATTTAAATATATATGAATGGGGGCGGGGGTGATGTCTGCAAGTGCAGCTGCCACAAAGACCATCAAAAACATTACAATGATGGAACTGGTTCTCATCAGGACCACCCCAGGAAAGGATGAGTGAGAGTTTCATTCTGGTAACTCTTTATGAGTTCATCAGAGTTACCAGAAAGTTAACACAAGCCTAGATAAGGTTTGTATTTTGGTTTGTTTAACACTTTTAAGTTACTACATGATTCCTTATGTGTTCCTTCATATTCTGGATCACTTCAGTATTCATTTACTATATAGGAACAAAAGTAAATTAAATAAATTGAATTTTGAATGGTACTGTATGTCCGCAAACACTCATGTCTCTTTATTAAAAATAGAATATTATTTTAGCTGTGTTGTTTATTATGATATTATAATGTATTATTATGGTGGAGGCCTGCACAGGAAGTGCGCTGCTGAGGGCCAGAACTGACGTGGCGCGAGGGGCGGAAGTGGTTGTGTGTGTTTTGGTTGTAGTGGGAAGTGGAGAGAGAGAGAGAGAATCTCCCCCCGAACCGAACCGAACCGGACCGACCCGAACCCGCCCAGCCCGGAGCCCGAACCGCCCGGAACGCCCGCACCTCCCGGACCGCCCTACACCGCTCCACTCCTGCAGGTAACCCCGGCAGCGCGCGGGCAGGGCGGGGAGCCGCGGGGCCGTTAGCCGCTGTTAGCCTGGGTGAGCTAAGCTAGTGGTTAGCTGCTGTTAGCGGAGCGGCGGTGTATCCGAGGCCGCTGCTCAGGCTCTGCTCCCGGGCAGCGCTGGCCCGGTTCCCCCGGTCCTCCCTGTTCCCGGAGCGGTTCTGTTTACAGGCTGCAGCCTGAAATAGAGGAGGTTAGTTAGGGGAGTTCTGTTAGTGTTAACCGGGGCTAAACAGACCGGTGTTCTGCCGTGATATCCTGATGTAATTTAAAGGCATTTAAAGGTATTTAAATTTAAAAATACACTAAAAAACAAGGGGAACGAAAATGACATGCGTATAAAAAATAAATGCACATACAAATGAATAAACAAGCAGATACCCGCATAAATAATTGTGTAATAATTAAACAAAACGTATTTACGAATTTGTTATGAATATTGTATAAGTACACACCTAAAAACATATATCAGATATCTATATCCATATTTTCATACATGAACCTTCTTTTTTGTCTATTCCTGAATTTCTGCATTTACTTATTTATTTATTTAAGCATGTATTTATTTATTCATTAATGTCACATTTCATATGTACATTGAATTATTTATATTTATGTCATTTTCCATCCTCCATAAAAAAAACAAAACAAAACACCATATTAAAAAAAGTGTTCTCAGCAGATGTCTATGTAGGATTTTTTAATTGGATAAATTACTGTATTATGTGTAAGATATGAATTCATAAATGTGATTGGAAACTTTACTTTTTAATAGTTTATTATTATTTTGTATTATTTGCCGTTATTAATTTTTTAAATCTGCATTTACAGTTTGTAACGTTCAAGCAGGTGGTTAAATGCACCCAAAAAAACATAATTAGCATAATAACACACAAAAACATTAAAAATTAAAATGTTGGCCGGCGCATGCACAATAGAGGACAGTTTTTAGTCAGGGCCTAAAGGAGGCCAAAGAGAAAAAGTGGGATTAAGGAAGAAAGAATGGGGAGCAGGAAATGAGGTTGGAAGTAGTTAATGTGTTAGAGGTGTTAGGAGAGTAAGTGCTGTTTGAAGAGCTCTGTGTTAAGGAGGTTCTTAAAGGTTGTGAGAGATGCTCTAGTAGCATAACTCGACAGAACACTGGACACTGTTCCTGTTCTGGATCCAGTTCACAGAGTAAATCCTGTATTATTGTTTATCTGAACATATGACAATCTCAGTTCAGTTCAGAACTGAGAGAATCAGAAGTCCTAATAATTATAATAATATTTAACTAAATATCTTACTGCTTTATACTAAGGGTTGGAATCACAGGTCACTCTGAAGAAAACATGGAATTATTTAGTTAGCTAGTAACCAAAAAACAAGTAACAGTAACATTTCTTGCTAAGGGGGCAGTTTTACACATCTCTGCTGTATTTTCTCAGTCAGTTTTATGAAGTAGAGTCACCTGGGATTCAGGCTTTCAGTTAACAGCTGTGCTGAACTCATCAAGAGTTAATTACTTGAATTTCTTGTCTCTTAATAAAGTGTTTGAGAGCATCAGTTAAAGTAAAGTAGTGAAGAGGTAGAGTTACAGGTATACAGTGAATAGTGAATATTTGAATAATGTTCTAATCCAGATTATGGCAAGAACTATATATAATATCTGATATATAATCACAATACTTTGATATATCGCAAAACAATTCTCTATAATACTTCACGTCACTGCAATACAAGGAACACAAGGGAGCCTTTGTATTTTCTGAGAAGTGAAGCTATCCACATTATCCTACATACTGGTTCTATACAAGTGGAACTTTCACTTAAGAAGATTATCCACATATTCTTCTTACTAGTTTCATTCCAGAGGGGCGTGCTGATAGCTGAGGCTATTTAAATATCCAGTCTATCCTTTCGGATAAGTAAGGCTGTCCAAATATCCTCCCTACTGGTTTTATACTCTAAGAACTTTTACTCAAGCAAGACTATCAACATTCTGTACCTATCTTACATATTTCCAAATATTAGTTTTATATTGGAAGCATTTTAAATGAAGTAGGACTGTGTAGTTATCTGATTATCTGATTGTTAACATATCCTACCTGATGGTTTTATAGTAGATAAATGTTCAGATACTAGAGACTGTCTACACTAGACCAACTAAATAAAAATTGAGACATGTATGCTTATATTAAGCAAAAGCAGGATTTTGCTAGTGAGGTTTCTTAAAATAAGTAATTGCAAAAAGTGTCAAAAGGCTTATTTTGAGACAAATTACATAAAATAAAATGACAATCCCAAGTAAGACGATTTTTTTTTACGATTAATTATAAAATCCTAAAATAAGCAAAGCAATATTTTACATTTACACAATTCTTTGTAACATAAAAATTCTAAGCAGAGAAAAATGATTGCTTTGAAATTTGTTCATTTCACTTGCTAAGATTCAGTTTTTTGCAGTGTTAGTATTCCGTCTACTTAATTTTTTAATAAAAAAATAACAGTAACGGTATAATAACAGTATAAAAATACGTTTTATACTGTGAACTTTCTACACTAGACAAAATGTATCTAAATTGAGACATATATTCTAATATTAAGCAAACGAGTGGGGTAAGCAGAATTTTGGGGCTGATTTCTGAAAATATGCAGTAGCAGGAAGTGCCAAAAGACTTAAATCAAGCTAAGATCATTGATTTGTGCTTATTTTGACTTACAATTACTTAATATAAGGTGGACATTCTAAGCAAGACTAATTTAGATTAATTATAAAATCATAAAATCAGCAAAGTAATATTTTACGTTTACTCGATGCTTACTCAAGTAACATAAAAATTCTTAGCAGAGAAAAAATATGGTGTTCTGCTTTGAAATAATTTATTTCACTTGCTAAGATTTAGTTTTTTGCAGTGTTAATATTCTGTCTACTTATTTTTTACAAGGATTCAGTCAGATATATAAAGTTATTTGCCTACTGCCTACACAATTTCATACTGTGAACATTTTGTAATAAATTATTTAGCCTATAAAACATCATGCCCCCTGGTTTTACACTGTGAGCCCTTTTAAATGAGAGTGACTATACAAATAGCTCAATATCCATTAAATTATTTTGGCTCTAAGTCTCTAAATTATTTGAGAAACATTTTAATAAATTGTCATTCTAAGTATCTGATTGACGGATTTCTTTTTTTACTGAGAGTCCACTCAAATAATTAAGGTTTTCCAGATCTGCCTGATGGTTTTAAATAAGGTTTTCAGATCTTAATATTTTGCTTAGTGGATTTGTACTAGGGTTATTTTCTGATGCATTATTTAGTCTACAGAACATCCTTTAGACTTTTAGAGCCACTTTAATGTAAGGGAAGCTCTTATAATACTGTATTTTACCTTCATGATTTTATACCGGAAACACTTTCAGATAAATTAGGTTACCTAAATATCCTATTTACTGGTTTTATAATGGGATTTAGGTAAAGTGGAGCTTTTCAAATATCTGGCTTACTGGTTTGATACTGGCGTTTTTGCATAAATGAGACTATCCACATATCCTGCTAATGCTTTTACAGTGGGAATGATAGTTTTCTTATGAATTATTTAGGCTGTAAAACATTTAATGTACTGATTTTATATTGGTAGTATGCTTACATCAGATTATTAAATTGTACTTGTCTTCTTTTTATTGTCCTGTATGTATTAGGGCTGAACGATTAATTGCATTTGCGATAATCTCGCGATATTTTAAAACGATATTCTCTAACCGCACAAGCTGCGATTTGACTGGTCACGTGCCTTGGAAGCGAGCCGAGCCGAGCCGAGGGCGAGCGAGCAAACCCGAGCAGGAGGCAGGGAGGTGGAGAAGTGAAGTCAACACAGCGCACGGGCGTTTTCACACCAGCACTATTTGGTCAGGTTTAAACCAACTCTGGTCCGTTTGTAACTTTAGTGCGGTTCGATTGAGCAGGTGTGAAAACAGTAAAAACGCACTCAGGTGCGGATCAAAAGAACAGGACCGAGACCAGAGGAGGCAGCGCAAACGAACTCCGCCATCTGCGCTGCATTCACTGCTCACAGCCGCGTGACTCTGTTTATTATGTATAAATCTGCGCTGTACGTAGAAACACTGTGTTTGAAAGTGCAGCGTTTCAGCGTTCAGTGTTAAAGCACAGATATTTGCGCTGGAACACAAAATCTTCTCCCTGTATTTATTTTTTCGTATATTTAGATTTAATGTACTCCCGTGTCAGACAGCTCTGACCAATCAGAGGACACAGGCTGCTCGTGTGGTTTATTGATGCGCATTTTGGTGCGTTTACATTTATGTCTATGTGAAACCAGACCGAACAGGGCGAGAAAACGCTCCAAGTGAACGAACTCATTAACTGATTCGGACCAGAGAAACAAACTGCAGGTGTGAAAACGCCCTTAGCTTGTTGCACAATGGTTTCAGGCTCGACAGAAGCTGACACAACTGAAAGTCTAATACCAAAGAGGGGCAGCACATCAGTTGTGTGGAATTAATTTGTAATTCTTTTAAAAAAAAAAGATGCTGCTTAACGTCAGGTACTGTGCAAAAAGTGCCTTGCTACTGTTGCTACGACGCGAGGTAACACTACAAACCTTTTTCAGCATTTAAAAAAGCACCACAAAGCCTCGTATGGTATTTGCAAGGCTAAAATGCCAACGACCAGTGCTGCATCTTTAAATACAGAAAATAACGAGTTGGTTAAAGCAGATTCTCTTTATGTTTTTTGCACTTTATTTTTTTATGATGTTACTAGAGAGCAGTAAGTTAATTTTTTTTATATCTATTGTTTTTTTCTATTTAAAAAGAAATGGTGTAAAGGAAAAGCTATTTATCTATTTAACAAATGATGAAAAGGAAAAGCATAGATTTGTTTGCTTTATTGTTATCTGTGCTTTAAATAAATCTGATATTGTTTATTATTAAACAGATTGATTTATTGCTTCTGTTTGTTGAAAAATACTTGAGAAGACATAAAAAAAATCGCATTTTAAATCGCAATGTATAGATAAAAAATTGCAATTAGATTATTTTCCAAAATCGTTCAGCCCTAGTATGTATATATCAGTATAATTCCTGTTGTTTGTTCTGTGCTTTGAATAGCTCCATTATGTATAAGGTTATGGCAGTTTGAGACCAGTGATGGGGATACTGGGGGTCCCAGAACTTATTGCTATAAACAATATTAAGTGGCATTCTGTTCTAATGATAATAAAATAACATAACAAAGCAATTATAGCTCTTTTAAAGACAACATACACTTAATTAATCATAGTTTGGGAAATCTACTGCAGTCGACACTGTGTGTGGAGTCTCTGTATTGAAGCATTAGTCGTTGCATGACTATCTAATATATTGTTTAATAGGGCTGCACGATATTGGAAAAAAAATTGTGTTGTCAATGTTCTTTTTTTAGACAATATATATTGCATCATCAAACAATGCAGGGCCGATGACGTCACTAGCCCCGCCCCCAACCGTGCGCTGTCTCGTGTCCGGACTGATCAACAGCTGAGTCAGCACCCAGCAAAACAACAGTAATCACCCCTTTAATCAGGCATTCAAATGGCTTTTTAAAAGGTAAATAAGAGCGTTTGTTTTTCTGGGATTAAAAGCGTGAATTCAGCTGTAACTGGAAATATCTGCGATGCAAAACTGTGCTGGACTGAGGAGCACAGCTTTCCACACATGCTCACATTTACAAGCACGTGCCCATCCATGTGGATGATGGAGGCCATGCGGTTACCTCATGCAGTTCTCAGGCAGCAGCAGCCTGTCACTCACACAGACACAGAGACAGCGCTGTGTATCTACTTCTTGTGTCAAGAATTAAAACATTGCAACATGACATGTTTGATTTAATTGCTCTAAGTGACATCACACGTCCTACGATGTGACTATTGAGCACTATTGCGATGACAATGCTTAAACGATATATCGTGCAGCCCTACTGTTTACTGTTACATATTAGAAACAGGCATACAACGAAACAAAACAGATTATATCGTGATTATCAAATGTTTTTGAGGTCATGTCCATTTATTTTACGATAAGTTGATAATATGATTATCATGAATGGCCTAGCAGGATAGATTTTTTTTTTGAATGTTTTAAACCATGCTGGAATTAGGCAGGGATACAGTTCAGGTTTCTCTAACAGCCACACTGAATGTGTTCCGTGCTGAATGTTTGGTGTCAGTATCAACAGACCAAGATAATCCAGTCCTGTAGGTCAGCTTCCTCGAATGGGCTGTGAGCAGGGCAGTGTTTGTTTGGTCTGTCATCATGATGCTGTGTGGACAGTGACCGCAGAGCTTCCAGTGCTGCTTTTTTTTGCTCCAGAGATAAACGTGGTGTTTGTGCTGCAGATCTTTAATTACTACACAAACAGCGTCCCTCACAGGAACAGCAGATAACTGTAATTGTTACCTGGTGTCACGCTTTTCATGTGCATCAAACATAGTCATTTTCTCAGATGTTGAGGCTGCGAACGTGAGGGAATGTTCATGCTTAATGCATGTCTTTATTTAAGCCATGTTATACAGAATCACAGGGCATTTGTATTGTTTTTAAGGGTGGGCGATAGGGGTGTGCCATATTATATCAAACGCAATAATATCATAACATTTTTAAACATCGTGAACAATATTATACCCTGATACACCCCTATTTATCACATCAGGGTACAACTTTTTAGCTGTTTTTAATCAGAAGCAAAAAATTCACACTGTTCTCATTTCCCATTATATATCTACTAGAGACAGATTATATCTGTCCAGTATCATTTATTTTACTTTAATCCTGGATATATGGATATATATCTGGAGACATTTGGATTTGCATTATTAGACATAACATGACATTCTGGATCATTGACTTATGTTACAAGTCTAATAATAAAGTTATTGTATTTTTTAAAATCTGAGTTAGGGGTGTGCCATATATCATATCATATGCAATAATAACATTTAATTTTCATTTTGTTGCAGTAGTGTATTCTTGAAATATTTTTTTAATTCAATGCTTTGTTATATCGTCAAAAGTATCATTATCAGTTATTATTATTTTTTTAATATATATTTTCTTTACTGTTTTTAGCTAAAGAAAAATTCACACAGTTCTCATTTCCCATTATATATTTACTAGAGACAGATTATATCTGTCCAGTATCATTTATTTTACTTTGAGTGCATTATGAGTATCATGCCATTCTGGATCATTGACTTCTTCTGTTACAAATTTGTAAAAAATATTGTATTTTTTAATATCTCAGTTAGGTGTGTGCAATATCATATCATATGCAATAATAACATTTAATTTTCATTTTGTTGCAGTAGTGCATTCTTGAAAAAAAAATTAATTCAGTGTTTTGTCATATCGCCAAGAGTATCATTATCGCGAAAATATTATGATATTATCACAATAATGCATTTTTTTTGTTATTTTGTCAGAAATGTTAGCGGTATTATCGCATACGATACATATAGCATTTGATCAAAAGTATATTTGCTTATTTTCTTTTTACTTACGTATTTGCATCTGTTGTATAGTGCTTCACACTATGTGGGTCAGAAAATTGTATCGTAGAGAGCAGTCTTGCATTATATTGAGTATCGCACAATTACAGTATTGTCATCATCATTATCGTGGGCTACATATTCTGATATTGTAGAAAGAGATCAAGGCTATTAAAAGAATGTGTCCTGCTTGTTGGAATAACTGTCCAAAGAAGATGTCCTACTAGATTTTGGAGCATTGCTGTGAAGATTTGATTGCATTTAGCAATTAGAGCAATTATTAAGGACGCAGTGTTGGATGATCACCACCCCCCAACTCCCCAATAAACTATTATTTTTTACAAATGCTTTTTGGCACAAAACATTTGGCAGGATATATATTTACATAGCTTAACTTTCCAAAGAATTTACCTTGTATGAATGAAGCATGTGGATGGTATTTAAATATTCAGAAATATATATATATCAAAAAGTGCTCACAGTGTGATATTTTCATATGTATGAAACAATATGATTTGTTTATTTTATGGAAGGGTTTAAATAGGCAATATATGTTTATGAGTGCTGTGATGATACTGCAATAAACCCACATTACTAAACCCATATTATTTCCTGCTGCTAATAAAAGTCTGATTACATAATGCAAGTGCCTTAACCCCCAGCCAGCCTGTCCATTGGTTTATGTTGCTGCCAGGCTGTTAGCGTTTCACCAGACTAGACTTAACAGTTTGTTTTGTCAATTTCTTGCCTGGTTTGCGCTGTTGCTCTGTTTTTACTGTGTTTGATCCATTATTTGTATGGTTCTCACTCCTCCAGCCTTGAGAAAAAACTGAACAGAACGTCTATGTTGGATTATTTGACAGAGACAGAGCTCCCTGCTCAGCTGAGTGTGCACACACTGATATAAATCAGACCAAATCAGACGCCCATCGAATGTCAACTTGGGGCCAAAAGCCTGAGATATTAGGCCTATTGTTTGTGTGGAATGTGATGCGTAAGCAGATGTCTGGGAAACCTAAGTTAGTCATGATATCCCATGGATGATTTAGAGATCCCAGAAGGAGAAGATGACCCAGTATAAACTGACTTTGTGTGGTTTTTGGGGAGAGGATTGAATTTACTGGGTGATTTATGATGACAGAATGTGATCACAACCAGCATTTGGGGATTGGACTGTGTTGGTGTGTTATTATATGTAATAGTTGCTTGGAGTAGGAATGCAGTAAGTATTTTGTAACTAAAAATATTTGAACAAAAATGGCAAAATTGGTAATGAATAATGACTAATCTCTGTAAAGTAATTTAGCATTTTGCAGTGAAGAATTTATTCAGAGTGCTGCTGTATACAGAGATGACAAACGGCATGTTTAAGTTCATTTTTATGCTCCACTCACATAAATAAAATAAAGTATATTAAGTATTGCTCCTCACGCTCAGTGTCTATGTACTATGGCTACGTTCACATTACCAGGCTGAAGTGACTCAAATGTGATTTCTTTGCTCAATGTGGCTCAGATCAGATTTGTTTCAATGCTGTGTGAACATGCCAAATCTGATTTGAGACACTTTCATATGTGATAAATCGGACAAGTGTCCGATCCACAGACATGCAACATGAATGTGAACAGTCAAATTAAATCTGAATTCATGCGTCTTTATGCTTTTACGCATTAGCATTAGCGCTACGTGCTTCTCTCTCGTACCCACACTGCATCTCTTGGTGCAGCTGTGCAGCTATAGCTGCAAAAAAACAGCAAAAGCAAACCACCTGGCCTTTTTTCACCTCCTGGAGCTGAGCATGAACTTCAGAGCAGCTGTTTACTGTTTCTCCACTCAAGCAAAAGTTGCTCCACATATGAGCTGCTAACAAACGCATCCATTTCCCTTTATAAAGCTACGAGTCTCTCTTCTCTCTAATATGAGGGTTTTTGTTGTTGGTGAAGAAGGAGACGTTTATACATGTATCAATGTGCAGCATGTGAGACAGCGTTTCAGGAACAGATTTGTTCACATTACACACAGATACAGATCACTTACATTTACAGTGAATGTGAACCATCAAGATAAATAAATCTGATCTGAGCAAAAAGTCAGATTTGAGCAACGTGGCTTATAATGTGAACATAAATGTAGCCCATGTCTTCACAAACTGACCATTTTCCTTTTAAAACATACGAGCTGTACAGGGCCAGGATAGTAATTGTTAACTGATTTAAATTAGCCTTAGCATATGTCTTACTTTTTGTAAAATTCCTTATTCTAAAAGTTTCTAAAATTCTACAGTTTGTAATTGTTAATTAAAGTTGCCTAACTAGATGTGACTAAAATTGCAATGCTTCACAAAATTTAAGATTACAATGTTACTGCTGAGGTAAATGTAAAGTGCTCTGTTGTAGGATAATAAAAAAAAAATCAGTATATATTATTATGAAATGTAGATTTATCATCTGATTACATTTTGCCTAAGTAATGTATTTATTTATAGCGAATAAAAAGGGCCATGAGTTCAAGAGAGCACAATAGGAGCTTAGCACTTATTCCTATGAGTTAATTTTTATGCACTCAAAAATGTAATTTAATTTAGTTGAGTTCATAATCGGATTACTGCAGTTGTCTGATATGGCCATAAATTATTTTTGTAAACAATTTTTTTGTCGATATGACAAAACATTACATATTTTTATTAAAAAATATATATTTAAAGAGTGTTCTTCTGCAACAAACAGTTTTCGTTCAGTACAGGCCACTTTGTCTATTACTTACACAGTAACTTACCAAGACTTGCCAAGTGTAAAATGAAAATGGCGTTGCAGAAAAACAGAATATAACAACAAATGTGTAAAATAACTTTTGTGAGATATCAATTGTTCAATTTAAAATATATTTTTATTAATTGTAGTTTTGTAATTGCCTAAATACATTTAGACTCTGTAATGTATTTATTTAAATTGAATAAAAATGGCAAATGTAATAAACACCTGCCTATGTTTTGTTTTCAACATTTAACCTAATTATCAAACGTTTCAGTTAATTTTAATGCTTCCCTACTGTCAGTGTATTCTCTCTGCATTATTATAAACATTAGCATTGAAACTTGCATATAAGTTTTTTGGCGACTGGCTAATGAAGTGAAACCAGTGAGTCAGTCTAATGTTTACATGTAAAAACCTGAAAATAACTTAAAATGTGTATTAAAGCATTGTATTAAAGCATGTATTAAACCTTTATCAGATAGAACTGCTCTTTCAGAACTTTACAGGCCGTAAGATCAGGATGGAGAAACAGAAGGCCAGTGGACAATGTGAAAGTTCTCATTTCTTCATTTTCTGAAATCTTTGTAGCTCTTACGGGAACAGTGAGTGTGAGTGTACCAGAAGGAGAAGGGGACATTGACCGCTGTCATGGCCAATCGGGGAGGAGCGACCCGGCCCAACGGGCCCAACGCGGGCAATAAGATCTGCCAGTTTAAACTGGTCCTGCTGGGAGAGTCGGCTGTGGGCAAGTCCAGCCTTGTGCTTCGATTCGTTAAGGGCCAGTTCCATGAGTTTCAGGAGAGCACAATAGGAGGTAAGATCACTTATTCTTACCAGTCTGTTTACATGCTCTAAAAAATTATATTTAATTTATTTGTTTTTTTATTTTTATAAATTATGTATAATCTGATGCTGCAGTTGTCTGTATGGTTGGGCGATATTTCCCTAAAATGATATCCTGATATTTTAGAGTATTTTGGCCAAAAATGTTGGCATAAAAAAAAATATTTCAACAATATTCTACTGCAACAAAATAAACAAACAGTTTATACATTCAGTAGTATCTAAAAAATGTATAGTGTTGGTCGATTTCATAAACAGTAACTTACTAATACTTACCAAGATTTTGTATAAAATAATAAGTGTTACAGACCTAAAGTGCGGAATATTTAGTCAATGCATATAAACTGCAAACACTACTGTACCCGTATTATAAGGCACACTATCAATGAACGTCTATTTTTTCTTTCATACATAAGGTGCATCGGATTATAAAACACATTTTAAAAGACACTATAAGTAACTTCTGATTCAGCAGGTCTCGCGGCTGGGTGGTGGTTGGGCGGGTAGCTAACTAGGTTAAGTAAAGCTAAGCTAAGAAAACAAAACTGTAATAAAAAAACTTTCTTTTAAAGTTAAATGAGCGCTGGATGTTAATCTACACAGATTTCTCTCCTGAGTAAAGCGCTTCTGTCTGTTTACAGTAAGCTTAGATTCCCAAATTTCTCCAGCACTTAGGCTGGAGCATTAGCGGCTAACCGTTAGCAGGTCATGCTAATGCTGCTCCAGTAGTGCTTTCTGGGGTTAGCAGCAGGCTATAGGCTGATAATACTCACATTTTAACGAGGAAAAAGTGGTTGGCGGCTAATGCTACTCCAGCTCCGGTGCTGGAGAACTAAACTGAAACTCCTTTTTTATACACGATTATGATTTTTAGGAAAATTAAAGGATTTTAAGTGCTCCCTATAGTGCGAAAAATACGGTATTCTCACAATATGGATTTTTTTTTTTATTGTTTCAATTCTCAGTGCATGTACACTCTCACCTGAAGTATTATGGGATGTCTCAGTGCACGTACATTACCAGCCAAACGTTCTCAAACTCTGATGTTCTGCAGTAATCAGATTATAAAGTGCGTGTAAACACATGCTATGTTACTATTAAAGGAGAATAAAGTCATTAAAGTCTGGTCTTACTCATCATATCAGCTTAATCTCATAAACCATGATATCATTAGGAACCCACGTTGTTAATTAAAGACTTTAAATAGGAAACTGAATGTGGGTTAAATCTGCTGACTCATCTGTAGCACTCATTTTCCTGGTTGTGGTCATCAGCCTGTCACCAGCCAGTCAGCTATGGGCAGGTATTTATAGCATTAACAGATGTTGTGTGAGAGTTTTTCAACCCTTTACAATCAGTAAGTCTTCAAAAATGACCTGAGCATCATATTTGCAGGAATAAATACATTTTAAAAATCCAACAATTTTTTTTTATAAAAAACAGTTTCACCCCAAATAAGTTTTATAATATTATTATTGTTTTAGAGTATTCTTGTGAACAACGTTCTTGGTGATATGACATTTTTTAAGGAATATACTAATGCTATATAATATACTACTTTACATGCTAAATAAGATGGAACTCTTGCCGACACCCCTGTTTGTTACTAGAGTAGCATAAAATGCTCCTTATAATCTGGTGCGCCTTATTGTGCGAAAAATATGGTAATTCAGTGTTGTGTTTGAACCCCACCCCCTAGATTGCACTGTTGTACTTAGTTGTTGTTGTCGTCAGATCTCACTGTTCTGATTGGATAACCATAGTGCTGGGCGATAAAACGATAACGATAGTTATCGAGGAAAATATATATCGCGATAACTATAATAAGCCGGACGATAGGATTCGATAAACTTTATTTTCTATTTATCATTTAAGTAGCGCTGCGAACAGGCACAGCACAAGAACAGGCAGCGCGCTGAACTTCCTCACAGCTCAGCACGCCCCCTCCCCCTGGCCATAACTTTTGGCCATAACTCCCTTATTCTGTCACTTATGAGTAAAAAGAAACCTTTAAGTGTAGCAGAAAGTGATTTGATTCATATTGTGATATATATCGATATCGGCTGATATGGAAAACTATATCGTGATAAACTTGCTCTAACTCACTGTACCCTTGATCTGCTGTACTCTACATTGCTCATAACCTCAGTTCTACCTCGTTTTTTTTACCATGCTCTACCTTGCTCAATGTCCCTCTGCCTCGCTGTACCTCACTCTCTCGTACTCAACCTCGTTTTACCCAGCTTTTTCCTTGCTTTAACTCACTGTACTCTCGCTCTGCCTTATTCTACATTGCTCATTACCTCGCATCTACCTCATTCTTTCCCTCAGCTCTGCATTATTCTACCTCGTTCTTTACAATGCTCTACCTCTCTTTACATCCCCCTGCCTTGCTGTACCTCGGCCTCTCTTACTCTACATTGCTCATTACCTCCTCTACCTCGTTCTTTACCTCAGCTTTACCTCATTCTGCCTTATTATTTACAATGCTCTACCTCGCTGTACCTCCCTCTACATCCCTCTGCCTCACTGTACCTCGGCCTCTCACACTCAACCTCACTCTACCCAGCTCTTCCTTGCTCTAACTCACTGTATCCTTGCTCTGCCTTTTTCTACATACATACTTCAGCTCTATCTCGTTCTACCTTGCTCTTTACTATCCTCTCCATCCCTCTGCCTCGTTCTACCTCACTCTTTAATGTGCTCTATGTCCCTCTCACGACCTCGTTCGACCCAGCTCTTTGCTCTAAATTACTCTAAATGGCTCATTACCTCGCCTCTACCTTGTTCTTTTCCTTAGCTCTGCCTCGCTCTACCCAGCTATTTCTTGCTCTAACTCACTGTTGCCTCACTCTGCCTTACTCTAAATTACTCATTTTTTTGCCTCTACCGCTCTCTTTTCCCTCAGCTCTACCTCTCTTTGCTAGGGCTGCAATGATTAGTAGATATAATGAACAATGTTGATTATTTAAGTTTGTCGACTAATCATTAATTTGTAACCGTACTGCATTACACAAAGTGATGGGGACAAAAGAACAATGGGAGATTATGGGTAAATGTCTCACAAAGGTGCCCAGACACAACAGATTACATATTCAACCACTAAATATCAGTACTTTCCACGTTTAAACAATATCCAGACATTCAAATTTCTTTTAAATCTCATATTCAGCTGTTTCTATCGTTTTTAAAGAAGGAGCACATGGCAGAAAAAAATGTTGAGTAATCGACTAATTGAAAAAAAAAAAATCATCAGATTATTTGGTCGACTACCAAGATAATCATTAGTTGCAGCCCTACTCTTTTTATGCTTGTTCTGCCTCACTACTTATGTTTATGTTGACTACATAAAATGTATATAAAAAGCATTTAAATTGTATCATGTATATAATGAAGTTTTAGAATGTAGAGTTTATTTGAAGTAATTGAATTTTTATTTTATGTTTTTATTCTTTTCACTCTGTGTGTATATATAAGGGTTATCTGACTCTCTGTACTGTAGACGTTCTCTGTGCTGAAAGTGCTGTGTGAGTGATGGTGCTGTGTACTGACCTCTCCTTGACTGTGCTTTTATTGGTCCCAGCGGCCTTCCTGACACAGACAGTGTGCTTGGATGACACAACGGTGAAGTTTGAGATTTGGGACACAGCCGGACAGGAGCGCTACCACAGCCTGGCTCCCATGTACTACAGAGGTGCTCAGGCGGCCATCGTGGTCTATGACATCACCAACGAAGTGAGTCACTGGTGTGTGGATTCACCACAGCCATTTACTGTGGTGTGTTTTTGTGTTAGAACTGAACACTAGTATATCAGTGATGAATTAGGATATTTGGCAAATAGCTAAAATTTAATACATAATAATGCTGTATATAGTTTTTTAGTGAATTAAAGAGTGAAGCAATCATACACTAAGCACTCTGAACGGCAAAAGAGCTAGCGTTGTGGCTAATGCTAATGCTGCTGCACCTAGCCTTAGTGCTGGATAAGCTTTACTGAAAACTCACCATTATAACACCATACTTCAGAAGAGTGGCTTTACTGCTCCTTAATACCTTACTGGTAGGATTCATACACAAGGAGCACCGGATTATAAGACACAACAAAAAATTAAAGGATTTCAAGTGCACCTTATAGTGCAAACATATGGTAATAAAGAAACAATACTGTTTTAAGGACACTGAACTTTTAATTAACTAAAGGATATTTTTTTCCTTCATCAGATGCCATTCTTTGTTAATTGTTTTTTGTTTGACTGGCTAAAATATTAATGTTTATTTGTACATAAGCAAATATGCAAGGAAACATTGACTTGCTTTCAATGTCCCAATATATCATCATCATATTGAATTATATCTCATGTATTGTGATGCATATTGTCTCCAATTTGTCTCCAATTTCCAGCCAATACACAGCGCTACTCAATACTGCTCAATTCACCTGCATGTATTTTAAAAATGGCCGCTAACTATTTAAACCATGGTATAGGTCAGTGGTCACTTGTTTTGTAAGATAATGTGATTGCAGAAGCAGCAGTACTGTATTGGTAAAAGGAGACCAGGCTAATTTATACTGAAGAATAAAAGTTCAGTGTGAACTCATTAACCACAGGCTTCTCTTCTCTCAGCAGATCTGGCTGTCTGCTCTAAATTTTCTCACAATTGCTTTTAAAAGTTAAAGAAATTAAACTGTCAAACTGTCTTGTGTCTCTAAGTTTTCTCTGTTTAATGGTAATGCTTGTTTTTCTTTTTCTTTATCAATGTGTAATTAGTCTGTCATGATGCTTTCTCTACTCTCCTCCTGAGCAAAAGCATCACCTTATCAGTGCTGGAGCTGCTAATTGATCTAATCGACATAATTTATTACAAAATTACGTTAATTTGCATAACGTGTGGTAACGTATTGCGAGGCTGGACGTTCCCTCTAAAAATTCAGGTCCCAAATTGCACACTACCATACTTATTAAACAAGGTAGTGTGAGGTAGAGAGGTGGTGTGAGGTAGAGAGGTAGTGTGAGGTAGAGAGGTGGTGTGAGGTGGAGCAATAATAAGCAAGGTAGTGTGAGGTAAAGCAATATGGAGCAAGGTAGTGTTAGCCAGAGAGAAGTGGTGTGAGGTAGAGCTATATTAAGTGAGGTAGTGTGAGGTAAAGCAGTATTAAGTGAGGTTGTGTGAAGTATAGAAATATGAAGTGAGGTAGAGTGAGGCAGAGCAACATAATGTGAGATAATGTGACATAATGTGAGCAATATGGAGCAAGGTAGTGTGAGGTAAAGCAATGTTAAGTAAGGTTGTGTGAAAAGCAATATGGAGCGAGACAGAGAGGTGATGTGAGGTAGAGCAATATTAAGTGAGATAGTGTGAGGTAGAGCATTTTGGAGTGAGTTAGTGTGAGGCAGAGAGAGGTGGTGTAAGATAAAGCAATATTAAGCAAGGTAGTGTGAGGTAGAGCAATATGGTGCAAGGTAGTGCAAGGCAGAAGGAAGTGGTGTGAGGTAGAGCAACATTAAGCGAGGTAGAGCAGTTATGGAGCAAGATAGTGTGAAGCCGAGCAGTATGGTGAGAGGCAGAGAGAGGCAGTGTGAGGTAGAGCGAATTACTGTGAGGCTAACTGTTATAGATTGAGGTAGATTGAGGTAGTGTGAGGTAGAGAAATATGGAACACGGCAGTGTGAGGTAGAGCTAGGTGGTGTAAAGTAGAGCAATATTAAGCGATTTGGTGTAAGGTAGAGCAGTATGGAGTGAGGTGGTGTGATGTAGAGCAATATAGAGCAAGGTAGTGTGAGGTAGAGCAATATGGAGTGCGGTAGTGTGATGTAGAGCAATATGGAGTGAGGTAGTGTGAGGTAGAGCAATATAGAGTGAGGTAGTGTGAGGTAGAGCAGTATGGAGTGAGGTGGTGTAAGGTAGAGAGCAAGGTAGTGAAGGGCTGAGCAATATAGAGTGAGGTAGTGTGAAGTAGAGCAATATGGAGTGCGGTAGTGTGATGTAGAGCAATATGGAGTAAGGTAGTGTGAGGTAGAGCAATATAGGGCGAGGTAGTGTGAGGCAGAGCAATATGGAGTGATGTAGTGTGAGGTGGAGCAATATGGAGTGAGGTAGTGTGAGGTAGAGCAATATAGAGCGAGGTAGTGTGAGGTAGAGCAATATGGAGTGAGGTAGTGTGAGGTGGAGCAATATAGAGCGAGGTAGTATGAGGTAGAGCAATATGGAGTGATGTAGTGTGAGGTGGAGCAATATAGAGCGAGGTAGTATGAGGTAGAGCAATATGGAGTGATGTAGTGTGAGGTGGAGCAATATAGAGTGAGGTAGTGTGAGGTAGAGCAATATGGAGTAAGGTAGTGTGAGGTAGAGCAATATAGAGCGAGGTAGTGTGAGGCAGAGCAATATGGAGTGATGTAGTGTGAGGTGGAGCAATATGGAGTGAGGTAGTGTGAGGTAGAGCAATATAGAGCGAGGTACTGTGAGGTAGAGCAATATGGAATGATGTAGTGTGAGGTAGAGCAATATAGAGCGAGGTAGTATGAGGTAGAGCAATATGGAGTGATGTAGTGTGAGGTGGAGCAATATGGAGTGAGGTAGCGCAAGGCAGAGAGAGATGGTGTGAGGCAGAGCAATATGGAGTGAGGTAGTGTCAGGTAGAGCAATATAAAGCGATGTAGTGTGAGGTAGAGCAATATAGAGTGAGTTAGTGTAAGGTAGAGCAGTATGGAGCAAGGTACTGTGAGGCAGAGCTATATAGATTGAGGTACTGTAATATAGAGCAATATTACGGGAGGTAGTGTAAGGCACAGCAATATGAAGCAAGGTAGCGTGAGCCATTGAGAAGTAGTGTGAGGTAAAGCAATATTAAGAGAGGTAGAGCAGTGTAGATTGAGGTAGAGTGACCTTGATAGAACAGCTTTATTACATCCTATTTTTGTGTACATCATACAAGCCAGCAAGGATTCTGAGGCTAAAAATTCACCTTTAGGCGGTTAAAGTATGAGAGTATATTAAACAGGAGCCCTGCAGTGTGATGGCAGTGTGACGGCTGTGTATCAAACACTCCCTGAAACTAGCACTCGTGTGTAGCAGGTGTCTACACCCTGTGGTGCTGGTACTGAGTGCTGTCTCTTCACTGCATCTTAGTCATTTCTGCAGTGCTGTGGTTATGCTAGTGTCAAGTAGCCCTGTGCTTTATCTGACGTAGTTATTGGGTGTTATGTATTTCTGTGTTTACTTTAAAGGGCGTGTACGAGTGAGAGATTATCTTAAACTAACACACAGCCTCTTATGACAGCCTTTACATCACTTCATTATTTTCCTTACACTGCACTGATGTAAAAAATATATTTACCAATGTTTACCATGGTTAACTACACCTTACGCAAATGATGACATCTCTCATGCTTATAACCAGTTTAAGGTTTAGGTCTAGTGTCTAATTTAAATCTAAGATTTCCTTCGGGAGCAATAAACTAACAATAAACTGTATATCTATCTTTATTTACATAAAAATATTAACACTTATTTTCAGATAAAGGGTTATTATTGTATTAACATAACACTGAGGTATTTCTGGTGCATAATATGTTTTTATAAGATGATGATTAAATGCATTGGCGTAGGAACCGGGGGGATGGGTTGGTTTTCAAATCCAGAAATAGGTGGATTTGTTCCCCCGAAAACCGATACAGCAGAAAAAGCAGAAACTGTTTTAAAATAAACTTTTATTTTGAAAGTGCGGCGAAATCTGCACCCCCGCCATGAACAGCACTGCCTCTCAGGAGCGCTTTTCTAAATAAAAATGTTAGCTAAAGCAGTTATCTCCGCTTTTATCAATAAGATGCTGTGTACACACTGCCGAGAGAGGGTGCTTTTCATGGTGGGGGTACAGATTTAGGCACTACTATGATGCCGAATTCAGCAACCCTGCCAGGAAAAGCACCCCCTCTCAGGAGAGGCTGCAGGTGACGTTTAAAGCAAAGAAGAAGTGGGTGCATGCTCACCTGGTTGTATTTACCTACTAATAATAAACAGAAGTACAAATTTTGTTTTGTTGTTTTATTTGTCTTTATAACCTGCTCCAACACCTTTGATTAAATGTATTCACTAATGTTACTCCGCCATCTTCTCTGTTTAGGAGTCGTTTGCGAGAGCAAAGAACTGGGTGAAGGAGCTCCAGAGGCAGGCCAGCCCGAACATAGTCATCGCTCTTTCTGGAAACAAGGCGGATCTCGCCAACAAAAGAGCTGTTGACTTCCAGGTGGGTTTCAGAATATTACTCAAAAGAATGTTTAAGTAAATGTATGGCTTTTGTTTTTGTTGCATGTTCTTAAACAAATACATACAATTATGTCAAGGCATGTTCACACCAAGTGTAAATGTGTCTCGTAAATATCCCCTTTTTCACTTTTTCCGTTCCTTGTTCATGTCAACTCTTTGTGCAGTTCCATTCCTCTCTTTTCTGAGAGAATAATTATTGTTTGCTGTTGTTTTTCTATTTTACTCATATAAAAACACTCATTTAGTGAGGAACAGCAGAAGGAGCTCCTCAGATAAAGTGCTGTTCTCATTCCTCTCCAGGCAGAATGGAGCGTTTGACTCCACAGAGCTGAGCTTCTATTTCTTCAGTGTGTTAGCTTGTTATGCTAACTGGCTAGCATTCTACACGGCGTTCCACAGCGCCTCTAGCAGTATGGCAGTATGTGTAAAATGCATTCCGTTGTTGTAGTAAAACATGATAAAAGTTCTTACCTTTGATGAATAGCACACCTCTGTTCTCCCACAGCGTTCAGAGATCCAGAAATTTTAACAGTTTGTCCAAACACCCTTCAGACTGGGAGATACGGGGCATAATTTACCCTGATAAATCACTTTTTACACCGTTATCCAGCTCAAAGTAGCTCCACACCTCCTTGCTAGAATCCAGAGAGCCCTGACATTTAAAACCAGGCATTAATAACTTAAAAAGTGCACAAGAAGCGTATTAAAAACACTTACAACGCTGTGGGAGAGTAGAGGTGAGCTATTCATCAAAGGTAAGTACTTTTTATCATGTTTTACTACAACAAAAGTACATTTTACACCAGAGTTCTCCTTTAATTTTCCCTTCGCTATACTGGATCAACCAGTATGTTATAGTGCCCAGCACTACCTCACAGCAATGCTCCAAATTATAGTAGAAAGCCTTCTCTGTAGAGTAACTCCAACAAAAGCAGGCTAATCACTTTTTAAAATTCTTTATGTCTGGAAAAAAAAAATACATTTATATAATAGTGTATGTTCCTGATTCAGCATTGTGCAGTAAAAGGCCTTTTTTCACTTTTTTAAAGAGATGGAGTGTAAGTGTAACATCATGATGTACCAACATATATATAGTAACTTAAACATCCACTGGAGATACCTCAGCCCTGTTACTGATTGCCCAGCAGAGCCGCAGACTAACTCTTCTGTTTATCGACTCATTTGTCTGGGATGCTGTTTTTCAGGATGCCCAGTCTTATGCGGATGACAACAGTTTGCTATTCATGGAGACATCAGCGAAGACCTCCATGAATGTGAATGAGATTTTCATGGCCATTGGTAAGTCTTTATTTATGCCATTGTTTTACAGCGACTGTTAAAACTGTTAAACACTGTATATCTTTTGGAAATAGCTTTTTTCTGTTATGCATTTATCTGTTGTAGGTTTTGTTTAACAGAAATGCAACAGTTAAGATTGTACTGTTTTCATTTTACTGTTTTCAATAAGAGAAGCACTAATATCAAATTATTCTTAATGCAAATAGGAGCGATCCATATATATATATATATATATATATATATATATATATATATATATATATATATATATATATATATATATATAGTATTGATCACGATACCCAGCCAGTATTGGATAATATGTGAACCCTTTCAGACACTGCATCCATTAAAATGGACATCATGCATTTTCTTTATTGTTAATTATTTTGTTGTACAGAACACTATTTGAGAGCTGTTGTCCATCAGAATAGACCATGAACCAGCCACTGAACATGTTTATAAACCAATAAAACAGTAGCTTGGCCCGCCCACTGCACTGAATTAAACACTAGTCAGAGCCACTGAGGCAAAGTAATAGCTAGTTTTTACTAATTTAATGTGATTTATATCACTTTTAAATCATGTTTAGGCATAGTTTTTAAATAAAAAGGTAAAATAAATAAAGCCGCTAAAATCATTAGTGTGTAAATCCTCACTGTCCAATGAAATTCTGCTGGTTCATTTATCAAGAAATTTTGGCACAGTGTAAGAGACTTGATGGTTCGTTGAAATTATGTATTTATCTAAAAATCAACAAAAATGGAGATTTAAAACTGATTTTAAAACTGCAGTTATTATACTGTAGTCTGGCTTCTTTTTCTTTTATAAAAAAACAATATAAATAGCTCAGCAGTTTCATTTTTGAAAGTACAAATGTTAAATTATAGTAATAATATAGTATTTGACTATGTTCGAAACAAACCAGTCCACAGTCTTTAAGGTAGAGGAATTAATTTGTCTGTAAATATATTATGGTACCACTTTAAAATGGGTTTATAAATGGCTTACAATTAGTTTATTAATGGTTACTAATTAGGTTGTAAATGCCATAAAAATTAATAATCAGTTATAACACATACGTAGAAAGGGCAACAATGATCTGTTGTTTGCCAAATAGTGAACCTACAGCCATCTATATTGTTGCCCTTTCTACGTGTGTAGAACCTAATTATACATATATTTACAACCTAATTAGTAACCATTAATGAACTAATTGTAAACCATTTATAAACCCTTTATAAAGGTAGTCTTATTTTAAAGTGGTAACTATATTATTATTTTTATTATTATTATTATTATTATTATTACTATCATTATTACACTTGTTTGAGGGAAACCTTTGTGGCACATTATTTTTTGAGGAGTGCAGTAAAATCAGTAAAATGAATCTGATAGATCTACAGTATCAGGTGTGTTTGGTCTTTCATATCCAGTTAAGTTAATTTAATTTGTATTTATATTTTTTCTTTTTTCTTTATTCTCTAGCTAAAAGATTGCCCAAGAGCGAGCCCCAGGCTGCGGGAACCAACAGTGGGCGGAGTCGGGGCGTGGACCTAACCGAGACAGCCCCACCCGCCAAGGCTCCCTGCTGCAGCAACTAATGCAAACACCAAACTCTGTTACCACGACAACTAACGCAAGGCCCCGCCCCCTCTCCCCGCTCTGTTCACTTCCGTAACTTTCGGTGGCCAGCAGTAACAAAACCTCCGCCCTGCCCTTCTGCGTCTTCTGTCCGTGTACAGGCCCTTCATTCTGCTTTCTGAAGGTTACGGCTTGTGTCCAAACATTACTCTGCTTTCACCAATTCTCTCATCCGGGAAAAAATTAAATAAATAAAAAACATATACAAAATCCTCCTTACGCCATTGGCTAGCCTGAGGCAGGAGGGCCGGGCTTCTGCAAGAAACCCCTCCTCCTCCGCTTTTCCCTTTTCCCATCATCCTGTATCAGCTAAAGACTCTATAGCTTATATTTCTCAGACATAAATCTCCTTTTGTCTTGTTTTTTTTTTTTTTTTAGTTCTGTTTCTTTGTTTTCTCCTTTTTTATTATGTTTATGTTTTATAGAAATATACTTTGCAGAATAATGGGTGCATGTTTCACTACAAGGCCTGAAATGAAATCAAAAGTTTTAACCTTATTCAACGGCACAAGCGGTGAGAGAGGATGAGACGGACTGCCCATGATCCCTCTTTCACCTTTATCTCTCCTTTTTCTTGTTTCTATACCACCTCCTCCCCTCCTTTTCTCCTCACACTTCACCCAGCTCAAAACCTCACCTCCTTACCCTCACCCTCACCCCAGCTCAGCTCATCCTTCCTGTAGGCCTGCTCTGCTTCTGGTGCCCCAGGGGCAGCGTGCAATATCTGATATGTCCACTTATTCTGAATGAAGTTGTACAAGAAACTAACCACCCTGTTATTAATATACTTATGGACACACACACACTGCTACACACACACACACACACACACACCCCTACACACCTACAGATATTAGTCACCTCCCCTTACCAACGTCTTACAGCCAATTTATACTTCTGTGTCGAACCTACGCCATACCCTACGCCGAGGCTCAAATCGCGCACCTCCCTTGAAATGTTGCTACGTGTCTTGGACAGCCGCAGCTGTGATTGGTCCGCCGGGCCTCACGTTCCCGCCCACACATTCCCGTCTTCGCTGTTTGAACTGCAGCGCGATGCAGAGAATAGCACACTCTCGCTGGAGACCTGCAGGCTATGGCGTACGTTCGAAGCGAAAGTATAAATTGGGCTTTACAGTATGTGTCCACTAGGGCTGTGCATTGGCATTGGCAAGAATTTAGCATTTTAAAGGAGAACTCTGATGTAAATTTGACTTTTGTTGTAGTAAAACATGATAAAAAGTACTTACCTTTGATGAATAGCACACCTCCGTTCTCCCACAGCTTTTCAAGATCCTGCAGTTATGTGCAGTTTGTACAAACATGCTTTAGAATGGACAAAACCTCTGCAGAAAAATCACTTTTTACACCGTTATCCAGGCCCAAAGTAGCACCCACACCTCCTTGGTAGAATCCAGAGAGCCCTGACATTTAAATCAAGTTAATTTTACTCCTGAGTTCTCCTTTAATATGAATCCGCTGTCACAATACTTTATTATGATTCAATATATTGCTATTGTTTAATTCTAATTTTTGGAAAACTGTCTTAACCTGAAAAAGCACATTATCATACTTATAAAATCTGTGTACTTAGGAAAAGTGCTTTTTATCCAACCAGATCGGTGAAATCTATCAACATTGGGTACAAAATTGATTGGGTGGAGTTTAAACAGAAATCGATTCAGTATTGCAAAACAAAGGACAGTGCTATTGGATTCATGGCATTACACACACACACACACACACACACACACACACACACACACCAATAAACCAACCAATTATGACCACTCCTTGTTTCTACATCCTCACCAGTTTCTCAGCTACACTGGTCCTGTAGGACACTCTGTAGCTCTTACCGACCCCACTGAGAACAGTCCTCCACCAGCATCCTGTGGGCGGAGTCATGTGCAGCAACAGATTTAGAGTGTCTTCACTCCATAATAGAGTGAAGGACAGTGAGTGGACACAGTGTTTAAAACCTCCAGCAGCACTTCTGCAGACAGTAGGTGTAGAAACAAGGGGGTGGTCATAATGTTATGCTTGGCCGATATATACTAGTGCATCACAAAATATTAGAGTATCATTGAAAAGTGACTTTATTTCAGTAATTCAGTTCAAAATGTGAAACTTATATATTATATAGATGTATTAAACACAGAGTGATCTATTTTAGGAGTTTATTTCTTGTATTGTTGATGATTATGAAGCTTACAGCCAATGAAAACCCAAAAATCAGTGTCTCAGAAAATTTGGATATACTACAAGACCAAGTGGTACTTTTGGCAGTGTCCTGCTGAAAAATGAAATCCAGAGCAGGGGGTAGCATAAAGTAGACTGTGTGTCTCTCCACTCTTCCTCCAGACTCTGCTCCCTTGATTTACAAATTAAATGTAAAATTTACTGATGATCAGTGATGGTTTGGAGAGTCATGTCTGTCATCTGCTGGTGTTGATCCACTGTGTTTTATTATCAAGTCTAAAGTCAGTGCAGTTTTGTTTTCCCACAAAATCGTACAGCACTTCATGCTTCCCTCTGCTACTGACAACTTTTTTTTTGGAGATGCAGATTTCCTTTTCCAGCAGGACTTGGCACACTGCCTACATTGCCAAAAGCACCAACTGAAATAAGAAATAAACACTTAAAATAGAACACTCTGTGTGTAACACATCTATATAATATATGAGTTTCACATTTTGATCTGAATTACTGAAATAAAGTAACTTTTCAATGATACTCAACATTTTTTGAGATGCACCTATATATGTGAGCACAAACATATATACAAGCAGTTCTCTGGCCAGTCGTGTTAAGGCTTTACTGGTTTATCAGCACAGTTATTTTGGCACAGTCTGAGCGTGTCGGTCAGCATGTTCGAGGATTTACAGGGCTCGACTCTGTAACACTGCAGTCCTGTATTAAAACCCTTCACACACTTTGACTGGGTACACACTTCTCCACACACCTGATAAATCGTCCTTTATTCTTCCATCCTCCCTTCCTCAAACACAAGCCTGATGCTAATCTATCTCTCTCTCTCTTTGTTTCTCTCTTTCTTTCTCTCTCTCTCTCTCTCTCTCTCTCTTTAGTTTTAACACACCCAGGTGTTTCTTACTCCATGCCTTGCACTAATTTTGTTCATGAATTGATCTGCTCTAAATACAGCCAGTGTGATATAAATATATATATAAATAATTTACTGTAAATAGGGTGTTGCAATGTAGTCTACTTTTCCATTTACTGTTGCAGAACTAATGCTTGATAGGGAGTTGTCTAGATAATCATTAAAAAAAACAATTGTACAGTAACCAGAAACTGCTTTGATAGGGGTTTGGACTTATGTTTCTTTTTTTTTTTCACAAAATGGTTAAATTATAATCAATGGTGGTCTTATAAATGTATGTAGTGTTATTAACAAAAACAAAATAAGAGAAACAAATATCAAATTCTGGTTGTCTTTTGTTGTTTGTTCTGACTGAGAATATTGTATCTGTCTATATTTATGCCCTCATTTAAAGCAACATTATACTACAGTGCATTCAAAAAGTCTTCACACCCTTTTAACTTTTTTTCAAGTTTTGTCATGTTAAAAAAAGAAACTGCAGCCAGTGAAACATCAGTATGACTCTGAAGGTGATCCTTTAAATCTTTTACCTTTTTTTGGCATGTGTAGTAAAATATAAAAAAAAAAATATATATATATATATATATATATATATATATATATATATATATATATATATATATATATATATATTTCCCCCATTTTCCTACATTTCATAACCCATAATGAGAAAGTGAAAATGAAAAAACTTAAACTATTTAAACTCTCTTTTACATTTTATGTTGCGGCCTAGTAATTGTCCTAATATATATACATATTATGCAGCTTGGGAATAAATAAGAGACCACGTAAAAATGATGAGTTTCTTTGATTTCACCAAATTGAAAACCTCTGGAATATGATCAAGAGGAAGATGGATGATCACAAGCCATCAAACCACCAAACTGAACTGCTTACATTTTTGCACCAGGAGTAAAGCAGCATAAAGTTATCCAAAAGCAGTGTGTAAGACTGGTGGAGGAGAACATGCCAAGATGCATGAAAACTGTGATTAAAAATGATTTCTGATCACTTAAAACTTTATGAATATGAACTTGTTTTTTTTTTTTTTGCATTATTTAAGGTCTGAAAGAAGATCTTTTTTGTTACTTCAGCTATTTTCTGTAAATAAATGCTCTAAATGAGAATATTTTTATTTGGAATTTGGGAGAAATGTTGTCTGAAGTTTATAGTATAAAACAGCAATGTTAATTTCACTTAAACCTATAAATAGCAAAATCAGAGAAACTGATTCAGAAACTGAAGTGCTCTCTTCCTTTTTTTCCAAAGCTGTATATATATTATATTTTATCATTCTGCAGAAATTAAAAACGTGAAAAAATATTATATATAAAGGAAAATCTAAAAATTCTCATGGACTCTTTGCTGTGTCACTTAAAAATGTATGTTGGTGGCTCCCATTTCTCTTGATTATGTTTGATGAGCTGTTTCTACACCTTATCTGGAATTCACCTGTGTTGAATGCAGTTGATTGGACATGATTTGGGAAGACACACCCCGGTTTATATAAAAGTTCTTACAGCTGACGGTGCATTTCAGAGTAAAACCCTTAGCGAGTCTGAGTGCTCATGTCCATATGAAATTGAAGTTTTTGTTTTAAATACATTTGCAAATATATCTTAATATATATTAATATGAATTTGAATAACATTGTTAAGAATTTAATGCAACACTGTGGTCGGAACGCTGCTACAGCACTATATAACTATATAATATGGTGGAGCTGCATTTTTCTTTATAAATCATTGATTGTTGGGATCAGCAATTTCAGTTAAAAATATCATATATCAGATGAAAACAGTGATATTTGAGAAGTGAAATGAAGTTTATAGGATTTACAGAAAGTGTACAATAATTCTTTGAGCTAAATTAGGCAGGTGCATAAATTTGGGCACCTTGTCGTTTTATCCATTTGAATAACTTTAGCACTAATTATTGGAACACAAAAAATTGTTTGGTAAGCTAATTTACCTTTGACCTACATTCACACAGGTGAATCCAATTATGAGAATAGGTTAAGGAGCCAACTGCAAGTTTTTCTTCTCTGTGCATCTTCTCTAAAGAGCGACAATATGGGAGCCTTAAATAAAACTCTCAAATTACCTGAAAATTAAAATTGTTTAACATCATGGTTTAGAGGAAGGATATAAAAAGCTCAAATCTCAGAGATTTCAGCTGCAGTTTCCACTGTGAGGAACAGAGTGAGGAAATGGAAGAACCACAGGTACAGTTCTAGTTAAGACCTAAAGTGGCAGAACAAGAAAAATCTCAGATAATCTGAGGAGAAGGATGGTGAGAACAGTCATAGTCAAGCCACAGACCTCCAGAACAGCTCCAAACACCTACAACATCAGCTTACTGCAGATGGAGTCACCGTTCACTATTTACTATTAAGCTCACTTTACACAAGGAGAGGCTGTATGGGAGAGAAATGCAGAAGAAGCCTTTTCTGCGCCACAAACAGAGTCGCTTGAGGTATGCTAAAGCTAAAGCACATTTTGACAAGCCAGCTTCATTTTGGAATAAGGTGCTGTGTGTGATGAAACTAAAATTGAGTTATTTGGAGGGCTGTTATTTATGCATGGCAAAAAAAGAGCACATAATTCCAACACAAACACTTTACTGCTCCCCACAGTAACATTTGTGCCAGGTCCATCATGCTGTGGGGCTGTGTGACCAGTGCAGGTACTAGGAATCTTGTTAAAGTTGAGGTTTGCATGGATTCCAGTCAATATCAGCAGATTCTTGAGAACAATGTTCAAGAATCAGTGAGAAAGTTGAAGTTTGAAGCACTGGGGCTGGATACTTCAACAAGACAACGACCCTAAACACTAAACACTAAACACTGCTCAGAAACCTGAATCAAACCTGACTGAACTGGAGACGTTTTGTAAAGAAGAACGATCCAAAATACCTTTAACCAGAAGCCAGACTCTCATTGGAAGCTATAGCAAAAGGTTAAGAGGCTGTTATTTTTTCTGTAAAAGGAGGATCCAATAAATACTGATGTAATTTTTCTGTTGTGGTGCTCAAATTTATGCACCTGCCTAATTTAGTTTAAAGAATTATTGCACACTTTCTGTAAATCCTATAAACTTCATATGAGAGAAAATGAGAGAGAGAGAGATGAAGAGAATATGAGAGAGTTAGAGAGAGAGGGAGTGTGTGTGTGTTTGTTTACTGTCCTCGCGCGCGGATAGTAGTGGAGTGCGCGCGCTCTCTGGCGCCTCCAGCGGCCGCGCGGCGGCACTGCAATGTCAAATGAAAAACAGGGATGAACGCCATGTCTGATTCCGTCGCGCGGAGCTAAAGAACGCGCCGCGCCGCGTCGACGGAGAAAGCCCGCGAGCAGCCCGCGGTAACCCCGCTCGGAGGAACCCCGTGCCCCCCTCCCGCTCCTCTCCCTCCGTCCCCACCGACCGCGGGCGGGGGCCCCGGAGCGCGGGATGGCGGAGAGCGGGGCCGTCGCCCAGGGCTCCCCGGCCGTGGGCGCTGCTGGCTCGGCTCCGGCGGCTCCGGGGGTCGCGGGAGCTGAGGGTTCCGGGGCGGCGGTGGGGTCCGCGCGGATCGCGCTGAAGAAGGCGCAGCTGCGCTCCTCCCCGCGCGCGAAGAAGCTGGAGAAACTCGCGGTGTACTCCTCGTGCAAGGTACGGACGGGGAGCTCGAGCGCTAGCGGTGCTCTTGTTATTTTTGTCGTGCACTCTCTTTTGCGCACTCCGAAATGTGCTGAGCGCAGCGCGCGAGCAGCAGCAGGTCGCGCACACGGCGTCCCGCTCGCATGTATATGCATGCATGTATATATATTTAGTGCACGGGTTAGAGCTCGTGACTGTGCACATGCATGGGTGTGTGTGCGTGCATTCGTGCACGGGAAGCTCGAGACCGAAGTTTGTTATGAAACGCGATCCACAGTGAATATGATCGCGGGGAGGCTCGAGCGCCGTCTTTGTTTTGACAGGATGACAGCTGAACCCGGGGGGCGGGGCTTACGACTGAAGGGGTGCGCGCGCTGCTCTGTGTTTTGTTTGGGTTTTTTTTCTTTAACTTTAACAGCTAAATGTTTAATGCTATTCAATAACTTGAGTTTTATTATTTTTTGTTGTTTGTCAGAACTCGTTTTATGGAATAAAGCATTTGAATTGTTAAAGTGGTTGCAACACAAACAATTAGAAAAAGAAATAAATGCACTTTTTTGACCATCATATTTTTTAGTAAAAAGTCTTGAATTGTGAGCAGTTTCAAGAATCTGCAGATAAGGTCATTCAATTCATTAAATTAATGAACTATTTTTATTACTGAAGAGATCAATGAAATAAGTGTAAATTAAAATACTGTAGAGGATAGACATTGGCAATTTAAACAGAAACATTTGCATAACATTATAGTAAGTTTTTCCTAATAATGTCCTACTTGTACCTCTAAAATGTGTTTAAGGCCAAAATATATTTTTAAAACTAAAAACTAAAAGAATAAATTAATTGCTGTTACTGAAGTGTCGGTTGTAACTTTTACACTTGATATTTACAACTGTATTTACTCGATAAGAACAATATTAAGTACAAATAAAATACAAATGAAATAAAATAAGTTAATTCTATGTATATCTAATACTTTATTGTATTATGTAATATTTGGAATTGTCATTTTATAATATATATATATATATATATATATATATATATATATATATATATATATATATATTTTTTTTTTTTTTTATATATATATATATATTTTATTTTTTTTTTGTATTCCGCAGGCTGAGGGAGCCTGTAAGTGTAATGGCTGGAAGAGTCAGAACCCACCTCCAACTCCGCCCCCCCCAACCCCTCCCAGGGCAGAGCAGCCAATCGCTGTTAATCTACTGGAGCCCTGCAGGAGCTGCAGTCATCCCTTAGGTAACCCTGTGTGTGTGTGTGTGAAAATGATTGGTATTTTCTGAGAGGAGTGGATCGCTCTCTGAACTTCTCCTCTTTCACTGGGCAGGAGATCATGTGACGCATCTGGAGAACGTATCAGAAGATGAGATGAACAGGTTACTGGGTATAGTGCTGGATGTGGAATACCTGTACACCTGCGTCCACAAGGAAGAAGATGCCGACACTAAACAAGTTTACTTCTCCCTGTTTAAGGTGACAAAATTCTCCTTTAGAAAATCTACATCTACATCAACATGCCACTTTTACATTCTACATTAAATAGCTTTTCAAAGAAAAGGCCGTAACGAAACTACAAAAAAAAAAAAAAAAAAAAAAAAAAAATATATATATATATATATATATATATATATATACATATATATTTCTTAAGCACTAAGTTTTTAATATCCAAACAACATGCCAACAAAAATCCAAAGACACTTAGCTTACCAGTGCTAGCAGTATTCCAATCGTGAACTTATTTCATCACTGCTTTTTTTGTCATACATTTAGCTTGCTAGCTACTTTTGGCAGTGCTATTTTAATCATAAATGTACCACAGCAATTTTAGTCATATGTGTACAGCAGCGGTACTACTCAAGGAACATGTAGCTAGTAAATTCGAATTTACAGATTAAAATATGTTAGTTTAGCTAACGTTATTAATCTGGCCCTGTGCAGTTTATATCTTTGCTGGAAAACAACTGGTTTGTGAAAAGGACAGAAACTGGGTAAACTGATAACAAGTGTTATAAATGGTGCAGACCACATTATTGCTTTTAGTTAATGCAAGTAGTTGTAGAGAACACAGCATCGCTCATAGATTAGAATTGTAACCCACTATAATAAAGCAAATCTGGGTTGTGATTGTTTAGCTGCAGGGTAAAAGGTAATTTGTGGTAACGTGCAATATCACTGGCCAATACCAATACCATAACACACACAATACATATGTTTCCTACAATCTTTTAGTTTTTATGTTCTCTTCTGTTTTTCTATATATAGATTTTTATATACAGCTCTGGAAAAAGATAAGAAACCGCTTCAGTTTCTGAATCAGTTTCTCTGATTTTGCTATTTATAGGTTTATGTTTGAGTAAAATGAACATTGTTATTTTATTCTAGAAACTACAGACAACATTTCTCCCAAATTCCAAATAAAAATATTGTCATTTAGAGCATTTATTTACAGAAAAATAGATGCAAAGTTCAGACCTCAAATAATGCAAAGAAAACAAGTTCATATTCATAAAGTTTTTAGAGTTCAGAAATCAATTTTTGTTGGAATAACCCTCGTTTTTAATCACAGTTTTCTTCATGCATCTTGGCATCATGTTCTCCTCCACCAGTCTTACACACTGCTTTTGGATAACTTTATGCTGCTTTACTCCTGGTGCAAAAATTCAAGCAGTTCAGTTTGGTGGTTTGATGGCTTGTGATCATCCGTCTTCAATTTGGTAAAATCAAAGAAACTTACATTTTTTCAGAGCTGTATTCTGTGTATATTTTCTGACACTTCTAGTCTGTCTGTCCTCTGTGATGCTGTAATATTACACGTTTCCACTGTGGGAATAATAAATATTATCTTTTCTTAGGTTGTTAGCTTGTACCTTACCTGATATCTATTGTGAATGTTCACAGTTGCTGAGGAAATGCATCCTGCAGATGGGGAGACCTGCAGTGGAGGCCCTGGAGAGCCCACCGTTTGAGAAACCCAGCATTGAGCAGGTAAACGCAGGTCAAAGCAGTATAAAACGCCATGTAACGGTTATTTACTGAAGCATATTTTATAGATTGTAAGGAGCACCATATTATAAAACGCGCTATCAATGAACGTTTGTTTTTATACATAAGGCGCACCGGATTATTAGGAATATTTTAAGCAACACTGTTTCCCTTTTAATTCAGCAGGTCTCACCTCTGGAGGCACCTAAGTAAACAAAACTGTAATTCTTAAAAAAAAAAACTGGAGCTGCTGTTAGTGGCTAATTCTAATGCTGCTCCAGCCTTGGTGCTGGAGAAACTTCACTAAAACTCCTGTGTAATGTTGCAGTTCAGCAGAGTGGCTTTACTGCTCCTTAATACCTGACTGGTAGAATTCATACATAAGGTGCACCAGCTTCTAAGACACCCTGTTGATTTTTTGGGGAAAAAAAAGGATTTTAGGTGCACCTTAACAATACGGTAGGTTTATATCAGAATAATAATCTTTCTGTTTGTCTGTTCTAGGGAGTGAATAATTTCGTCCAGTATAAGTTCAGTCACCTCCCCTCTAAAGAGCGGCAGACCATCGTGGAGCTCGCCAAGATGTTCCTTAACCAGATCAACTACTGGCAGCTGGAGACCCCGTCCCAGAGGAGGCAGCGGGTGCCCACTGATGATGTGGCAGGGTACAAAATCAACTATACCAGGTGAACAGATTTGATAAGGGAAATCAAACATGTCAATTTCATCATAACATGCTTTTTGTGTTCGCAGCATAGTTGGTGTTAGTAAGTGTTGTGCTGGTGGTACAGTAAGTGGATCAGATACAGAAGTGCTGCTGGAGTTTTTAAACACTGTGTTTAATCATCTCTCACTGTCCTCCACTCTGTTACACACTCCTACCTACAGCTGAAACACCCTGTAGATCAGTGGTCTCAAACTCATTTTATCTGGGGGCGCTGTGCTGGTGAACTTGTACTGTGATGGGGAGAGGGTGCGTCTTTCTTGCGGGCCACAATAACTCTAAAATTTGCTTTCAAATAGCGAGCCACAAAATGTCGTTCTGTTGGCCGCAATTGGCCTGGGGCCCAAGTTTGAGACCCCTGTTGTAGATAAAGTAGTAAAGTCTGAGACAGAAGCTCTGAATCTGTTGCTGCACAGTTTACAGTGCTGAACATCCTCTAGTCTTTAATCAGTGATCAAGGAAGCCACCCACAGGACACTGTTGGTCGGGTATTCACAGTACAGCAGTGACACTGAGGTGTTTAAAAACTCCAGCAGCACTGCTGTATCTGATCCACTCACTGTACCAGCACAACACACACGAACACACCACTGCACATAATGGTCCTGACCACTAAAGAAAAGGGTGAAAAGAGGCAGGTTTATACAAAATTCAGAATTGATGTGAGAACAATCTTTAAATTCCAATTCAATTTTAGAATTTGTTTTTGAATTTGAATTAAGATTGCAAACATGAAGGGTAAATTACAGTTCAAATTAGAATTTATTAAATTTAAAGAAATTCATAATGCATAATTAAGGTGTATTTAACAATGGAACTTTACAAAAAAATTACATTCGAGTACAAATTAAATTAACAACAAAAACTTTGTTTGATTTAATTGCTATCGTGCAGCACTATTACACAGTGTCCTGTATGATCAGTGGAGCTAAAAAATATAAAAAATGGGTGTAGAAACAAGGAGGTGGTCATAATGTTCTTGCTGCCTGGTGTATAATAATGCACTTTTTTTAAATGTGTGTGTGTGTTTCTCTGTTTCTCGCAGGTGGCTGTGTTACTGTAACGTCCCGCAGTTCTGCGACAGTCTCCCTCGTTACGAGGCGACGCAGATATTCGGCCGAACGCTCCTGCGCTCCGTCTTCACTGTGATGAGGAAGCAGCTGCTGGAACAGGCCAGACAGGAGAAGGATAAACTGCCTCCTGAGAAACGAACACTCATCCTCACACACTTCCCCAAGTGAGCAAACAAACCAACACACAACAGATTACAGATCTCACGGATTGGATTGTTTTTTGTGATCAGAAAAATACAGGTGCATCTTAAATTAAAAAGTTACTTTATTTCAGTAATTAAGTTTAAAATGTGAAACTTGTATATTATATAGATGTATTATAATATAACACAGAGTGATCTATTTTAAGCATTTATTTATTTTATTGTTATGATTCTATGGCTTAAAATAAGAACATTATACAAAACCAATTGGTACTTTTGGCAGTGTGGGCAGTGTGCCAAGTCCTGCTGGAAAATGAAATCCTCACTTGATATAAAACAGTGGATCAACATCAGCAGATGACATGTCTCTCCAATTCATCACTGATTGGTGGAAACTTCACACTAGACCTCGAGCAGTTTGGACTGTGTGTCTCTCCACTCTTCCTCCAGACTCTGATCCCTTGATTTACAAATGAAATGTAAAATTGACTGATGATCAGTGATGGTTTGGATAAAGAGACATGCCATCTGCAGGTGTTGATCCACTGTGTTTTATTATCAAGTTTAAAGTCAAGTCCATGCTCCCCTCTGCTGACAACTTTTATGGAGGTAAGGATTTCATTTTCCAGCAGGACTGTCAAAAGTACCAATTGGTCTTATATAATATTATAATTTTCTGAGACACTGATTTCTGGGTTTTCATGGCCATAATCATTAACAATAAAATAAATAAATGCTTAAAATAGATCATTCTGTGTTTAATACATCTATATAATATATATAGATATATAGAGTTTCACATTTTAACTGAATTACTGAAATAAAGTACCGTTAACTTTTCAATGATATTCTATTTTTTAGATGCACCTGTATAAGGTGACTAGGACGTTCCCACTCTGCTGTAATATAGAGCTGGGGGTCCAGTCAGAAGAGTTTCGTAATGAAGTGTGTACGCAACATTATTTTTATAGCATGGCTCAAGCGGTTTCACCACATTTTTAAATCCTGTGTTTTACACAGAGGACTCTGGACTAATGTCTGCAGTGACAACATCCCAGTAGATGTGGCAATAGAATAGCTTTATTCTGCTCTGATTCTGCAGGCTCGGTCTTAGTCATATGGCTTTCTTTTTGCCACAGTACCTAATAAGGGTGTAATGGATCCTTTAAAAAAGTGAAGAATAAGCAAAAAAAAAATTACGATCAAAAGACAAATTTAACTTTGGTTTTCATTTATTAAAACATAAATAAGTCTGTAGTGACTGGGATGTTTGCATTGATTTTCTCCAGCTTTCATTTTTTCACTTTTCCACACCTGTCATTTGATAAGTTACTTTACATGGAGCGTTTTCTGCCTCGGTTTGGTTGTGTCACGGCTGCTACAGACTCTGTAGTTCCCGTCTACAAACCCCACTCCAGAACTACAATTTTCAGCACGCATCCGCCAGTGTCACATGTCTGGAGTCAACCAATTCTGTCTCCCTCTCATATTCGCTATATCTGGAGTTCTTAATAGTGTTCAGGTTCTACTCATTTACTCATGTATATGAACCTGTCTGTTGGTCGTGTATACTGCTTTTGGCTAATGGTTTGGTTTTTGGTTTGTGATTTGGCTCTCTCTCTGTTTTTTACCCACGCCTGTTATTCAACTACGCTCTTTGTTTACGTGCCTTGTAATATAGACTCATTTTCCTTTTACAGCAAGTATCTGACTCATGTCTGTAACTTTACAGGTTTTCTTTCACACGGGTAAAAATCCAAACTCACAATAATACGCCCCAACAAACCACGCAAACACATTGTCTCCTCTGCTCGGCGAGAGGGGTATAGGGCGGAGCTAGAAAATAAATACAACAAAAATGTCCTGTATTCCAGACCAGCACATATATTTGGGCAGTGTGAAGCTGCTTTAACACTGAGTGCTGAAAATTTGCAGCCGCACTTTCAAACCCATCATTTTCGGTGGGATTCATTGTGCGGATTTGGCTGTGCATCAGCAGCAAGTGCAGTACATACCATTATGTTCAGTGTGAAAACATCTTAACATAGAGCAGCAGCAGATTTGCATTTGTTAATAGCTGTAGGAATTATCTTGCTAATAAATCAGGTTAAACTGCAACTGAACAGCCATTTAGCTTAAATGTGAGGAGTATGTTTGATAGTTGGGTCAGATCAAGACTGAATCATGTTCTCACCTAAAAGAGTGCTGGCTAGAGTGCTACATACTGTAGGGGTTTTGTCCACGACCTTTACATTACTGTATTTTACAGGAAAGCCAAATGTTCCCACACATGTGATTTAAACAATGCTGGAGGCACAGTTCGTCCTCTGCTCCAGCAGCCATCACCATCGTTGCTAACTCAATGTGCTCCTAAAGCTGAATTTTGTCAGGGTTTGTCACAACATAGTATGTTGCATACTGTGTTCACTGCTGTAAGTGTGTGTGTGATGTATCTGTGTGTGTTTGTATGTGTAGATTCCTGTCTATGCTGGAGGAGGAGGTGTACAGTCCCAATTCTCCCATCTGGAGTGAAGATTTCATGGTAGGCTCATCAGGTGGACAGATCCCTAGAGGTAATTTTCATTAGATTCACACTAGATTTTCACTAGATTTACAGATTTATAGAAATGCCCACTATGTTGAGTGAAATCTGTGTTAACTACAGTGTATTCTGTGGATGGCTCTGATTGGTGGTGTTGGTATGTCTCTGTTTGATTGGTGCAGTGATCAGTGCGCCTCAGGTGACCCGGCCGCTGTATTACACCAACAGTTCCTCCCCCGTGGAGCTGCCAGGCGGGGGCAGTGTGAGCCCAGCACGCAAAACAGCTTCTGCTCTGGAAACCAGCCTGAGTAAGAACAAACATGCCCTCTCTCCATAATAATATCAGTTATCTACCTTAAGAAAACACACAGGCAGTATAAATGTATTGTTACATTCAAGGATTCAAGGAGATTTTATTGTCATTTGCATCACATGTGGTACATGAGGTGGAACGAAATTGTGATCTCACGATCCAGTTTACACCCAAGAGCGGTTGTTAAAATAGATAATATAGATAAAATAAGATAGAATAGAACAAAATAGATAAAGATAAATACACAATTGTGTGAAATAAAAATAAATAAATAAATACATGTGCTTTAGATGGGTTTTAGTGTTAAACTATCTGATTGCAGACAACAAAATTCACCGCAAATCAAAAATCTATTCTGCTCTTATCTGATTATTATAGTAGTCATGCAAACAGCATACTCTGATTTCCTTGATTTCCTGATTTCAGACTAAGGTCTACAAAACTGATTTGATACTGATCAAATCTGATACAGATTCAGCTCAGTAATCAGATTTTTCAGTGCATGTATTTTCTTAACTCGAGTATTCTTGGATTTCTCAGTCTGCGCTACATGAAAACAGACCATAGTAGTGGAAATAAGCGAGCAGTGTTTAATACAGCATCGTGAGATGCCTTCTAAGCACTTTCAGAGCAAGGCTGAAAATAAAATATATAAATAATCTTATAGCTGATGTACGATCATATATCATAGCAGCTCTATGTGTTAAAAAAATAAAATAAAGCTGCTGTGTAAAGCTTGGGTTTTACGTGATGTTTCGGTCACGGCTTATTCTACTGTATAAGTTGCAAATAATACATTCATTATTGCTTAACTTGGAGTATACTCATAATTTTCACATTATCTGATTACCCAAAGTTATGACCCAAGTAAAAGCGAACCATGTAAATGCATTAATCAGATTATGAATTGTGTGTAAGAGTACTTAGTGACTCCAGCGCAATTAAATGAAAATTTCTGTGTGTTTTAAGGTGCAGAGAAGCGGAAATCCTCTGAGCCGTCATCTCATGAAGACACTAAGAAAGCTCGGGTGATTGGAGACATTCCTATGGAGCTGATAAACGAAGTCATGTCCACCATTACAGACCCTACTGCAATGCTCGGCCCAGAGGTGAGGAGTGTGTGTGTGCTTGTATTAATGAATTAATGGGTGAATGTATTAATACATATCTGTGTTGCTAGTTGGTCAATATGGCCTTGTCAAGTGGTTGCCTTGTATCGCAGAAATGGGTGTGAAGATATCTTGTACCACAAGATCTCGCAAGATTAAATCTGGACGATATTGCTCGTCAACACTGTTGTCCAGTCACGTTTGCATCACCCACAAAAACAACATCAATGAAATTCAGAAAAGTATAAGAAAAGAAATACAGAGAAACTCGCAGAGCTGCAGCTGTTACAGATTTAGTCATAGGTTGCCAGGTCTGTATAGAAGGTTAAATACAGAACCCTCACTGGGGGGATTCAGACAACAATCAGAGTAACAATGGATTGATGTCTATTACAAGATTATAACTTGCATAATATTACATAATTTTTTAACTTGAAAGAAAAAAAAAAATTCAAAGTTGATCCCACTCAGTCTTCAGATCCCTGTGTGTGATTTGATTAAACATAAACCTTTCTTTTACAAAGATTTTATAAATATAATGGTGTTCTCTTCCTCCACTCAGACCAGTCTTCTGTCCGCTCACTCAGCCCGAGACGAAGCTGCTCGGATAGAAGAGAGACGAGGAGTGATCGAGTTCCACGTCATCGGCAACTCCCTGAACCAGAAACCCAACAAGAAGATCCTGATGTGGCTGGTGGGACTTCAGAATGTCTTCTCCCATCAGCTGCCCCGCATGCCCAAAGAGTACATCACGCGCCTCGTCTTCGACCCGTACGTCTCTCACGTTTTACAACTGAAGAACTATAAACTCTCCTGCAATTCCTGTACATTTGTACATACGTTTAGTAGGGGTACTCAATCAAAATGAGACCTTTTTATAATATTATTTAGCAGACGCTTTTATCCAAAGGGACGTAGAATATTGAGGTATAACATTAAGGTAGTGCTGGGCGATTTTCTTGATTACTTCAATTAATTCGAATTATATTTTTAATGCAATTTTCAAAATTGGGTAATCGCGATTTTACATGCAGACATTTTATCTTTTTATTCTAAAATGTACAAAAATGCTTTTCTTAAGTGTTTATTCGTCTACCATGGTTACCAGCGCCTCCCACAGACCAACGGACTGACCGCGTACCGGAAAAAGTTTCCAGCACTGTTCCAGCACTTTCCACAAAAACACCTGGTGGGATAAAGCATATATTTAGCTAGAAAAAAAATTCTACAGTTTCTAAAAACTGCAGCGTCAACGCTCTCTGATGAAGATCCATGATTAATTGTGTCGAACAATAATAATCACTCCTTCTCCTTCCAGTTACTTCTGTGACTTGTTTAGTGCGTTATTTCTTAATTCTCAATTTTCAATTATAATTCGTCAGTGTGTGAGCCGAATCAACCCAAAACGTTTAAACACCAAACAGATAATATATTTTTTTACAGGTAAACCTAGTTTTGAACCATTTTTTGTCATCTGTAGTTTGATTTTTGGTGGGGTGGGAAAATTTATTATAATCAAAAATCAGATTTTTTAGACCATAATTGCCCAGCACTACACAGTGTACTCAATAGTCATAGTGTAGAGAGCCCCTCTTTATACTGGTCTGTGATACTTGTGAATATTATTAATACGCTACAACCAGCAATATTAGTAATATGCCATGTCTGTTAATAGTGGTTTGAAGGTAGTATAAGTGTTGGAGCTGCCATGAACAGTTCCACTGTGTCATTAGTAAATAATTAACATCTGTTTCCTGTTTTCACAGGAAGCACAAAACACTGTCTCTAATCAAAGATGGCCGTGTGATTGGGGGCATCTGCTTCCGGATGTTTCCATCTCAGGGCTTCACTGAGATTGTCTTCTGTGCGGTGACCTCTAACGAGCAGGTGAAGGTAAGAAAAATCTGAATAAACCCAAAAACCACACAAAACAGACTAGAAAAATAGACCCTGTCCACACATACAGTATAAGAAACGAATAAAAAAATAATCTGATTTTTCAAACCAACTTTTAACTAGGCCAATTTTCTTTTTGAATTGCTGCTGATGCAGCATTGTTGAGTAGCATCACAGCGCTAATACTCGGAGGAAAGCGCAGCGACTCGATTCTGATACATCAACTCACAGAAGCAGTCTTGTGCTGATCCACATCACCCTAGGAGTAATGAGGGAAAAGAGCGCCATCTACTGTACTTACCCAGAGAGAGCAAGACCAATTGTGCTCTCTCTCAGGGCTCCAGCAGCTGATTGCAAGCTGCATAACCAGGATTCAAACCAGACCACTTTGCGCCCCTTGGAACCACTAGTAATAAATAGGTTAAAACTTTTAAAAACATATAAAACTAAATAGATACATTTTTGTGCTTGACAACAAAGATAAAAGACTAAAAGTTAGTTGAAATGAGCACATAAAGATTCACGCCAGAATGTTTGCTTTATGAGCTTTTCAATTAATCTATAACATGTATAAATCTCTGATTTTATCTCTTTACTTGTTCTATTAGTTATCGTCACTTTTTCTTACATTCAACTCTTCCCTATCGTCTATTATGTGCTGTTATCATCCTCTTTTGAGCTCATATTAATTCTGTCGTAGTCTAGTTCTAGATGAGTGAAAAACTCTGTTGGATTTACCCTCTTTTTTTTCTCAGGGTTACGGAACTCATCTGATGAACCACCTGAAGGAGTATCACATCAAGCATGAGATCCTCAACTTCCTCACATATGCTGATGAATATGCTATTGGGTACTTCAAAAAGCAGGTTGGTGTGTGTTATTGGATATGTCAACTAAAACATTTATATAATTTATTAAAACTAGAAATAGACTGATACCTGATACTAATACCAGTTTGGTATTGTCTACAAACCTGGCACTATAGAATCTAAATTTACACAGGTAATATTTACACACTGGAATATACCTACAGTACCAGCGAACTACAAGAAAAATACAGTAAATACTGTATTTTTCACACTATAAGGAGCACTTAAAATCCTATAATTTTCCCCAAAATCATCAGAGCTCCTTATTATCCGGTGTTCCTTATGTATGAATTCTACCAGTCAGGTATTAAGGAGCAGTAAAGTCACTCTGCTGAAGTACAGAGTTATACAGGAGTTTCAGTTTAGTTCTCCAGCATTAAGACTGGAGCAGTATTAGCATTAGCATTTTGGGAAATATTTTAATATGTATTGAATATTATAAAATTGTTTTATGTTTAACTTATGCTAAGGACATACCCATTACATAACAAACTAACATTATTATTTTAAAGGTGAAATGTCATAGATTAATAGTACATGTCCACTAGCATTTTGTGTTTTTACCTTCTCTTCTGTGGTTGAAAGGCGGCTGTTTTTTGTGTCTGAGGCTCATATGTGTGTGAAGTCGCAGTCTGCTGTTGGCTGGACGCAGTGCGGCGGCCGGATTAATTTGAATAAAGTTGAGCTCTGCTGAACTTTTTTGTCAGAGGGCTCGGCTGCGTTCAACACATTGAAACCCAACATGCACCATGGCATGTTCCGGCTCTCTCCATTGGAATGAATAGGATGCCTTGAGGCTTAAGTGCTAGTGGACACGTACCGTTCGTGTTGTGTAGTAACAATTAATGATAGTAGTGATGATGTGTGATAATCCTTTTCTTTCTCTTCTGTTCTAGGGATTCTCTAAAGACATTAAGGTACCCAAGGCCAAGTATGTAGGCTATATTAAAGACTACGAGGGAGCCACACTCATGGGCTGTGAACTCAATCCCAGCATTCCCTACACAGAGTTCTCCGTCATTATCAAGAAACAGAAAGAGGTCTGTAGCTGTTTGAATATGTTCCAATTTCTAAACATTGACTATTTTTTTATTAGCAGAACTAAAAGATGTAAATGTTCTTTTATTCCTCATATTTTAAATTTTCTCTTTAAATGTGTGGAAGTTGTTAGACCTGTTTTAGGGAGCCCCTCTATTAAATGTTCTTTAACCCTCCCAATCCAATAGAAACATGGGTATGTAACTTTTTTCTTTCTATTTTTCAGATCATTAAGAAGCTGATAGAGAGGAAGCAGGCGCAGATACGCAAGGTGTATCCTGGACTCTCCTGTTTTAAGGAGGGCGTTCGCCAGATTCCAATCGAGAGCATTCCAGGCATACGTATGTCAATACTGTAGTTTGTCCCAAAATACAGTGTGTTGGCAAGTTATGTTATCAATTTTAGTGAATTCCATCCGTTTTGTTTTACAGGTGAGACTGGATGGAAACCTGTGGGAAAAGGGTGAGTTTTATAGATTATTGTATAATTGGTTTACACTTATCATCAAAGAAGTAGTTGCACTGGTGCTGGGCAGTATACCAGATAAGAACAGAGCCCCTGCTGCTGTTCTGAGTAAAATAGAAAAACAACAGCAAACAGCAATTATTCACTCAGAAAAGAGATGTAAATGGAATTATGCAGTCGATCCACAGTTCGGAGGAAAGTTTTTCTCATCCCCCAGACGAGCCCAAAATTGGTCCTGAGCGCAGAATCATTTATACTGCACAAGTGATGAAACTCCTAAAACTCTGGATACGGGGTGCAAAAAAACTTCAAGAGCAGTAACTATAGTCCTTTTAAATATATTAATACTGTAGCTTAAAGGATCATTTTAATGCAAACTAAACTGAATGTGTTTGTTAACTTAAGAAAGAAGGGATTGTGGCTGGTTTTAATACTGTAATGCCTCTAATGGCTTTAGTAATAACATGTTAACTTGTGTCTTATTTGTGCAGTAGAGCTTTTGAGAAATGTATCTTTGAATACTTAAACATTAAGTATTTTAGGTCTGTTTATATTGTTTATGAAACTATTTAAATTATTTACCGGTAGTTTGTAAAGGAAGCTGTGTTAAAGTTGTTGGCGTATCTCTATTTAAAGTCTATATTGTTTATATTCTTCAATTCTTCAGCTGTTTTTGAAGTCTGATTTTTTCATATCTAGTGCAATTTTGTGGGGCAAAGTAAACCCAATACTAATCAAAGCCTTAATTCGAAGTTGTGTTGTTTTATATTATATGTACTCCTAACAGTAGAGTAAGTCATAAACCTATATTAAAGCCCAGTCATGCAAAAAAAAAAAATAATAATAATAAAATAATAAAAATACTGTGATATACCATAAAACTGTCAGAATAATAATAAAAAAAACATTTCTATACAGTTTTGGTCATACCTTCCAGCACTAAATTGCACCCAGAAGGAAATGTCTGATTGCCATCTCAGGAGCTTGAAAATGTGTGGGATGCTATTGGATGCTCCATCAACACTCCAACCCTACCGTATAATCTGCAGGAAATGTGAGAATATTGGAGCTATTATGGGATGGATTATCACATGTTGCAGCATTACACACTACTTGTGTTTGTGTACCTCAATAAATATTATTTGTATCAGTCTAAATTTGTTATAATTTATTGTTCCTGGTAACTTTTATCTTCCGTCTAAATATAACAATCCAACACTTCCTTCTGGGAGTAACTATTTTTTGATGATGAGTGTATGAGTGTTACAAAAACTATATAATTTTATTTACAATAAAAGTTCTAGGTAGTGATCTATCTCTGTGCTTGACTAGAAATGTGTTTGTTGTTGTTATAGCAAGGAGGTAAAGGATCCAGATCAGCTGTATAGCACTTTAAAGACCATTTTGCAGCAAGTCAAGGTAATCTCATTATACTTCACTGTTTGACAAGTTTTAAAGTTTGGTTTATGAATGAAATTCTCCAGTGAAAGATATGTAAATGTTGTGTATGTGTCTGCTTGTTCTTCAGTCGCACCAGAACGCATGGCCCTTTATGGAGCCTGTAAAGAAGAACGAAGCACCTGGCTATTACCAAGTCATCCGCTTTCCTATGGGTATGCATTATTTCACATTAATTTGATCAGTTTAGGCCCACTTACACATTAACTGTACATTAAACCGATATTCTAACACAAATGCAAACTCCCCCACTCTTTCCCTCTCTCTCTCTCTCTTTCTCTGTATTTCTTTCCCACTCTTTCTCTCTCTCTCTCTCTCTCTCTCTCTCTCTCTCTTTCTCTTTATTACTCTCCCACTCTTTCCCTCTCTCTCTTTCTCTTTATTACTCTCCCACTCTTTCCCTCTCTCTCTTTCTCTTTCTCTTTATTACTCTCCCACTCTTTCCCTCTCTCTTTCTCTGTATTTCTTTCCCACTCTTTCTCTCTCTCTCTCTCTCTCTTTCTTTATTACTCTCCCACTCTTTCCCTCTCTCTCTTTCTCTTTATTACTCTCCAACTCTTTCCCTCTCTCTCTTTCTCTTTATTACTCTCCCACTCTTTCCCTCTCTCTCTCTCTTTCTCTGTGTTTCGTTCCCACTCTTTCCCTCTCTCTCTTTCTCTTTCTCTTTATTACTCTCCAACTCTTTCCCTCTCTCTCTTTTTCTTTATTACTCTCCAACTCTTTCCCTCTCTCTCTTTCTCTTTCTCTTTATTACTCTCCCACTCTTTCCCTCTCTCTCTTTCTCTTTATTACTCTCCCACTCTTTCCCTCTCTCTTTCTCTGTGTTTCGTTCCCACTCTTTCTCTCTCTCTCTTTCTCTTTATTACTCTCCCACTCTTTCCCTCTCTCTCTTTCTCTTTATTACTCTCCCACTCTTTCCCTCTTTCTCTTTATTACTCTCCCACTCTTTCCCTCTCTCTCTCTTTCTCTTTATTACTCTCCCACTCTTTCCCTCTCTCTCTTTCTCTTTATTACTCTCCAACTCTTTCCCTCTCTCTCTTTCTCTTTCTCTTTATTACTCTCCCACTCTTTCCCTCTCTCTCTTTCTCTTTATTACTCTCCCACTCTTTCCCTCTCTCTCTCTTTCTCTTTATTACTCTCCCACTCTTTCCCCCTCTCTCTTTCTCTTTATTACTCTCCAACTCTTTCCCCCTCTCTCTTTCTCTTTATTACTCTCCAACTCTTTCCCTCTCTCTCTTTCTCTTTCTCTTTGTTACTTTCCCACTCTTTCCCTCTCTCTCTCTTTCTCTTTATTACTCTCCCACTCTTTCCCTCTCTTTCTCTTTCTCTTTGTTACTTTCCCACTCTTTCCCTTTCTCTCTTTCTCTCTCTTTATTACTGTCCCACTCTTTCCCTCTCTCTCTTTCTCTTTATTACTCTCCCACTCTTTCCCTCTCTCTCTCTTTCTCTTTATTACTCTCCAACTCTTTCCCTCTCTCTCTCTCTTTCTCTTTATTACTCTCCCACTCTTTCCCTCTCTCTCTCTCTCTTTCTCTTTATTACTCTCCAACTCTTTCCCTCTCTCTCTCTCTTTCTCTTTATTACTCTCCAACTCTTTCCCTCTCTCTCTTTCTCTTTCTCTTTATTACTCTCCCACTCTTTCCCTCTCTCTCTCTCTCTTTCTCTTTATTACTCTCCAACTCTTTCCCTCTCTCTCTCTCTTTCTCTTTATTACTCTCCAACTCTTTCCCTCTCTCTCTTTCTCTTTCTCTTTATTACTCTCCAACTCTTTCCCTCTCTCTCTTTCTCTTTCTGTTTATTACTCTCCAACTCTTTTCCTCTCTCTCTTTCTCTTTCTCTTTAATACTCTCCCACTCTTTCCCTCTTTCTTTCTCTTTATTACTCTCTGACTCTTTCCCTCTCTCTCTCTCTCTCTCTTTATTACTCTCCCACTCTTTTTCCCTCTATCTTTATTACTCTCTGACTCTTTCCCTCTCTGTTTCTCTTTATTACTCACCCACTCTCTCTCTCTATATATATATATATATAGAAAGAGAGTGAGGGAGGAATGATTAAGAAGAATGATAATAATAATAATAATAATAATAATAATAATAATAATATAATAATAGTATATTAGAATTTATTTATGTATTTTTGTATAATAGCAGAAGATTCTTTTTTGACCCATTTTTATTGTATTTTTGGGCATTTGTCGTTTAATGCCAAAGGTTTTCTGTCTTTGTTTGTGAATATGTATAGATCTGAAGACCATGAGCGAGCGTCTGAAGAGTCGGTACTACACCACGAGGAAACTGTTCATGGCAGACATGCAGCGGATTTTCACTAACTGTCGGGAGTACAATCCTCCCGAGAGCGAGTACTACAAGTGCGCCAACTTACTGGAGAAGTTCTTCTACACTAAGATCAAAGAGGCCGGTCTCATCGACAAGTAGATATCAACACAGCTCTCTCCGATTCCTGTCATCTTTCTTCCCTTCTCTGTCATACGGCACTCGTCGGACTGTGCGAGGACTGGGGCATGTGATGCCCTTACTGTTCAGAACCTGGTTCCTCAAACGAGCTGTAGCACAAACGTCACTGTTAGTCAGCAGAGCTTTGAAAGCTTTCTCTGATGGTGTGGATGACCTGAACACTAGGATGCTTCTGGAAGAACCGGGGTGCGAGTGCTGTATGTGCATTTTAGTGAGAGACCCTCACGTTCAAGCGCTACTCCTGCCAAAAACATAACATTTCATACGCGTGCGAATCTGTGTACATACTTCGAGTTTCAGAAATAGTTGTACCTTTTTTATATTTAATGTTTTGGGTCTTATAGGCATACCTTCTCTATGCTTCATTCAAGCATAATTACTCAGAAACAAAGCCACATAATTGTGTAAATTAAATCTACACCTATTTATTATTTAAGATGGAAAATATAAGTATTTGTAAGAGGAAGGTTTATGAAAAGAAAGTGTTCGCTTGTGGTTCAAACTGGAGTGAGTGGCCGGTGTGCTACGTGGTGCAAGGTTTGGAACGCAAAAAAAAGTCTTATTGCATTCGGTCTTAATGGCAAGCCAGCCAATTAAAAAAATATTCCATTGTATTTAAAGAAAAAGACATGTGCAATAACTCGTAGATTTGTTGTTTCGTAAAATGTTTGTACTTTTAAATATTTAGAAGAAGATGGACTTTGTACTATGTTGTGGGAAGGGGATATTTTAAGGCCTTTGTATCTTTGCTTTTAAAGACAGCATATTTTATAGAATTATTAAAAACTTTAGACCAACTGAAAAAGGTTTTTGTGTCTTATTTGCATTACATATCAATACAGTGATATTTACATAAGAAGTTACATGATATGACTAATAAACCTTAATTACGTGATATGACTAAGTGAGTTATCCTAGACCCATATCCCATATACCATTTATAGATTTTAAATTTCATTTGTAGAAAGTTGCTGTTGGTGTACATTATATTTATTGTGATCAGCACTCTAGCAATAATATACCTTAATATACAATATACCTTAGCTTAGCACACTTTTCTTAGCCAATTTTTAAAATTTGTTTAGGCACTTTCCTAAACAAATTTTAATGATTATTATTATTATTATTATTATTATTATTATTATTATTATTATTATTATTATTATTATTATTACAATTTTGCATAATCCTAATGGATTTTTTTACTTATGTTGCTTAAACAGATATGTAAATAAAATGATAATGATGATGATTTAAGAACTTTATCTGAGTCTTTTCTAAATGGATGGATAGTTAGTTAAAATTAAACAGTTTTTACAAATAGCAGTGTGTTTTTAATAATAAAAAAATCATAATGTCTAGGGATGTCACTGCCTAAAACAGTTAATATTGTTCTCTGTAGTGAGAATAAGTTATTTTTTATTATAAAAATGATTATAATTTATATATTATGATTGATCTGAAAGGCTTTATATGAATGACTCCATTCATTTTGGACATTTTTGGACTAATCTGCTCTCTAGAAGTTCTCGGATAGCAACAGCTGTGAGCGCTTCTCATTGGTTGAGAGAATTATCTCGTGGCCAATGAGAAGCGACGGTCTGATTGGGCGGTTGGATGGAAAGTGCGGGAAGGAGTGGCTGAGGTAACTTAAATTTGCAGCGGCAGCAACCGATTTAGAAGATTTTAAAGATTAAAAGCTAGCTAATGCTAACCAACTGGGAGAAACCTTGCGTGGAGCCGGGCTGACTGGAAGACGTGCTGCTGCAGGTTTTCTATACGAACGGAGGTTGGGGAGTTTATTTTAATATATTTTTCAGTCTTAAAGCACTTTAATGTTGTATGTACAATGTAAATTAGCTAATATGCATATATTTCAATATATTTCTGTTTTAAAGCACTTCAATATTGTATGTAAGTTATAGTGTAAGTTAGCTAATGCATATAACGTTATATTTTAATGTCTTGTTTATTTTAAAGCACTTTAATATTGTATGTATAGTGTAAATTAACTACTCTGTATATATTTTACTATTTTGTCTGGTTTAAAGTAACGTTACTTCAGTGTTGTATGCATAGTGTAAGTTAGCTAACACATATATATTTTACTATCTTGTCCATTTTAAAGCACCATAATATCGTATGTTTAATGTAAGTTAGTGCATATATTTTTAGTATTTTATTTATTTTAAAACATGTTGGATGTGTAGTGTAAATTAACTAATATGTATATATTTTTTTATAGTTTTTCTGTTTTAAAGTACTTCAGTATTTTAAGTATAGTGTAAGTCAGTATACCTAACTATCTCTATTAGCTAACCTAACCTAATTAAAGTAACTAACCTAACTATCTGTATGTTTTAAAGCACTTTAATATTGAATGTATAGTGCAAGGTAGCTACTGCGTAAATATTTTAATATCTTGTCCATTTTAAAGCACCTAAATATTGTATGTATAGTGTAAGTTAGCTAATGTGTGCATATTTTAATATTTTGTCTGTTTTAAAACAGTACAATTTTTTATGTATAGTGTAAATTAGCTAATACGTATATGTATAGTGTAAGTCAGTTTACCTAACTAACTAGTTAGCTTAGCTAACTCTAATAGCTAACCTAACCTAACCTAAGGCTAGTACCTAACCTAATTAGCTTTTCCGTTTTTAAACACTTTGATATTGTATGTATAGTGTAAGTTAGCTAATGTGTATATAATTTAATATTTTGTCTGTTTTAAAGCACTTTAATATAGTATATATAGTGTAAGTTAGCTAATGTGTATGTAATTTAATATTTTGTCTGTTTTACAGCACTTTAATATTGTATATATAGTGTAAGTTAGCTAATGTGTATATAATTTAATATTTTGTCTGTTTTAAAGCACTTTAATATAGTATATATAGTGTAAGTTAGCTAATGTGTATGTAATTTAATATTTTGTCTGTTTTAAAGCACTTTAATATTGTATATATAGTGTAAGTTAGCTAATGTGTATATAATTTAATATTTTGTCTGTTTTAAAGCACTTTAATATAGTATATATAGTGTAAGTTAGCTAATGTGTATGTAATTTAATATTTTGTCTGTTTTAAAGCACTTTAATATTGTATATATAGTGTAAGTTAGCAAAAGTTTATATAATTTAATGTTTTGTCTGTTTAAAGCACTACAATATTGTATGTATTGTGTAAAGTAGCTAATGTGTATATGTATTCTTTATTATTGTTCTTTATTATTTTGTATTTATCAGGGGTACTCAGTAAGTGGACTCTGGTCCAAATATGGCGTAAGATTTCCATACGACATCCATGAGGTAGGGGGATTTATTTTAATATCTTGTCCATTTTAAAGCAATCCAGTATTGTATGTATAATATAAGTTAGCGTAGTATTTTTTATGCAGCATATATCAGGGGTGCTTTGACTGGTTGCACCAGTTCAAACGTAGGCTGACTGTAACCTAAGAGTTTACTAAATTTAGATTTACGCATTAGTAAATCTAATTATTATTATTGCATAATATCACATTCTGGTATGAGTATATTTTTTCCTTTTTTAATTTTAATGTTAATTTTATTTTTTTAAATTTAATTTTAATTATTTAATGTTCTGTTTTTTATCTTATTTTATCTGTATTATATTGAAGTTTCTTGGAGATCTTTTTGTATTTTTCCTTTTTATTCAGAGCGTGTGCGCAGCGTTGTATTTTAATAGGGTTTTTCACTGTTAAAATCCGCCATCTGCAGGTGGCCGCGTGTAACTGCAACAAGCACACTGGTGAAAAAAAAAAAAAAAAAGAAGCCAACTTCAGCCACTTACTCAATTTAACAACTGAAACAACAATATTATACAATTTATAACTAGGGGTCAAAAATAGGCTTGCAAACAAAACGGAGAAACGCAAAGGAGGGAAAGTATTGCAAAAAGAAAAAAGGAACGCAAAGCGGAAAACACAAAGAAAAAGTGGTGTTGCAAAAGATTCATCCTAAAAGAATAGTGCAAGTGAAAAAAGGTAACTAATGTTCTCTTCTTTGTTTGCAATATCAGATTATTTTTGAAACTTGTGGAGATTTTTTTGTCATGATAGTTTTAGTTTCTCGTCAGCATTAATGACCCCAATTTGACTCCATACGTGTGGAGCTTCGAGCAAGATGCAAAAATCACTTTCGCTGCTGGCTGTTGGGATACAAGCTTCCTTTGATAACACAACACAATGCAACCACACACAAACGCACACACACATAAGATATAAAAACGCCAATAATATATCACCCACATACTATACATTTTTACATTTTCCAGATTTTTATAGCTTTCTGATTGCAAGAGTAAGACAAGGACATCAAAAAACATTTTACATATAAAAAACACTGAATATGAATCTAATCTTTTGTGCCTTACAATTTCTTGCCAATAAAATAATTGGATTACTTTAAAAGTGTTCATGTTAATTTGTGATACTGAATAAAACAGATACAAAATAAGTTGAAATTGTATGAAAAAGAGTTTCTGTCTATAAATCTCAAAATGTTTGTATCAGATACACCTTAAATCAGCCTAGCTCAGTTTGGTCAAGGTGGTTTAGCTAATTGATCAGCTTAGTTTTTGACTCTTGTATGTCTACTACTAAAAAGGAACTTATGCAAAACAGTTTTGCATTGCTTCCTTCTTACGTTTGTGTGTTTTTCTTTAGTTAGACTCTATCATATTATATTATAAACTATTATTTTAGTAAATCTGGTTGCACCACAAATGTGTATGAGCAAGACAATGCTTTTTTTTCATTCACCTTTGCTCACACAGTGTCTGCAAAGAAAACATTCCGTATATTATCATTTAGGATGAAAAATAAAACTATTTATAAGAAGAAAGTTCGTGGAGCGAAAGAACCTGTGGTTTTATATAGGAGTGAATTCTCTGTGTGCTACATGTAAGATTTTAAAACAATATTTTTAGGTCTTAGTGTATTTGGTCTTAATGCGAAGCCAGTCATTGTCCTGCAAAAGACTTCACCATTGTTTGCCATTTACCTTTGGACAGCTTGAAAATGTAAAATTTCTAAATGTTTACATTGACTTCCAACTTGGCAGCTTCTTCTAAACACAGTTCAAAAACACTGCTGATGAAACACCAATTTTTAAATGGGGAAATAAATATAATTAATTAATATTTTACTTTTGCAAACGTCACTCAGACAAAGCATAGCAAATGTATTCACATATGCTTAATTCAAGTAAGTGCTTATTAATCATTTTAATTAGTAACACCATGATGAATGTCAGTATGCCATAAAAACTAAACTCAATTGGATGTATATAAAACTTGAATTGGTAAATGTATACAATATGTGAATTATTCAAGAAAAACATTATATGTTTTTCCATGATAGCAAATAAAACCGTTTGAATGCAATATTTTAAAATACAATCTTACAGAATAATATGAGAATTTTTTTTGCCATCAAGCAATTTAAACATTTAGAAACCTGATTTTATTCCAAATTCTGAAGAATGCACACAATTCTTTGTCCGTGGTCTAGAAGAGTGTTGAAACAAAAAGAAATTGAGGCTTTTTGCCTGTGTCGCAATTAGGTGTTGGACCTTCCTTTTACTCCATGCCTGCTTGCATGTACGCAGCATGGGTAGGTCAGCCATTCTGAGCTTCAAAAAGTTTTTCGACAGTCAGTTCATCAGCTTGTTTCCCTGGTGGTCTAGTGGCTAGGATTCGGCGCTCTCACCGTCGCGGCCAGGGTTCGATTCCCGGTCAGGGAAGTTCTGTTTTAGCTGATGACGACCACGAGCTTTATCGCAAGTGAAGTGTTTGGCACACTGCTTTGCCACAACGGGTTTTAAAAAAAGGAGTCCTTCGAGCCGGATTTGAACCAGCGACCTAAGGATGACAATTTTAACACCTACGGTCCTCCGCTCTACCAACTGAGCTATCGAAGGAGCTCGGGCACCTCTGTTGATATGGAAATGTAATTGGTACATGTATGATGTAGTTTTTTTGCCATCAAGCTACTTAAACATTTAGAAACCTGGTTTTAATCCAAATTCTGAAGAATGCACACAATTCTTTGTCCGTGGTCTAGAAGAGTGTTGAAACAAAAAGAAATTGAGGCTTTTTGCCTGTGTCGCAATTAGGTGTTGGACCAGCGACCTAAGGATGACAATTTTAACACCTACAGTCCTCCGCTCTACCAACTGAGCTATCGAAGGAGCTCGGGCACCTCTGTTGATATGGAAATGTAATTGGTACATGTATGATGTAGTTTTTTTGCCATCAAGCTACTTAAACATTTAGAAACCTGGTTTTATTCCAAATTTTGAAGAATGCACACAATTCTTTGTCCGTGGTCTAGAAGAGTGTTGAAACAAAAAGAAATTGAGGCTTTTTGCCTGTGTCGCAATTAGGTGTTGGACCTTCCTTTTACTCCATGCCTGCTTGCATGTACGCAGCATGGGTAGGTCAGCCATTCTGAGCTTCAAAAAGTTTTTCGACAGTCAGTTCATCAGCTTGTTTCCCTGGTGGTCTAGTGGCTAGGATTCGGCGCTCTCACCGCCGCGGCCAGGGTTCGATTCCCGGTCAGGGAAGTTCTGTTTTAGCTGATGACGACCACGAGCTTTATCGCAAGTGAAGTGTTTGGCACACTGCTTTGCCACAACGGGTTTTAAAAAAAGGAGTCCTTCGAGCCGGATTTGAACCAGCGACCTAAGGATGACAATTTTAACACCTACAGTCCTCCGCTCTACCAACTGAGCTATCGAAGGAGCTCGGGCACCTCTGTTGATATGGAAATGTAATTGGTACATGTATGATGTAGTTTTTTTGCCATCAAGCTACTTAAACATTTAGAAACCTGGTTTTAATCCAAATTCTGAAGAATGCACACAATTCTTTGTCTGTCACAACTATCAACTAAGGAATCAGTGGCAGTAGAGTGCCTTGGGCAGCTCATTTTTTTCACAGCTCCACAATAGTTCACCTCCAGAAAGATGGGCCACATACTGTGGTCTAGAACAGTGTTAAAACAAAAAGAAACTGAGGCTTTTTGCCTGTGTCGCAATTAGGTGTTGGACCTTCCTTTTACTCCATGCCTGCTTGCATGTGCGCAGCATGGGTAGGTCAGCCATTCTGAGCTTCAAAAAGTTTTTCGACAGTCAGTTCATCAGCTTGTTTCCCTGGTGGTCTAGTGGCTAGGATTCGGCGCTCTCACTGCCGGGTTCGATTCCCGGTCAGGGAAGTCCTGTTTTAGCTGACGACGACCACGAGCTTTATCGCCAGTGAAGTATTTGGCACACTGCTTTGCCACAACGGGTTTTAAAAAAAGGAGTCCTTCGAGCCGTATTTGAACCAGCGACCTAAGGATGACAATTTTAACACCTACAGTCCTCCGCTCTACCAACTGAGCTATCGAAGGAGCTCGGGCACCTCTGTTGATATGGAAATGTAATTGGTACATGTATGATGTAGTTTTTTTGCCATCAAGCTACTTAAACATTTAGAAACCTGGTTTTAATCCAAATTCTGAAGAATGCACACAATTCTTTGTCTGTCACAACTATCAACTAAGGAATCAGTGGCAGTAGAGTGCCTTGGGCAGCTCATTTTTTTCACAGCTCCACAATAGTTCACCTCCAGAAAGATGGGCCACATACTGTGGTCTACAACAGTGTTGAAACAAAAAGAAACTGAGGCTTTTTGCCTGTGTCGCATTTAGGTGTTGGACCTTCCTTTTACTCCATGCCTGCTTGCATGTACGCAGCATGGGTAGGTCAGCCATTGTGAGCTTCAAAAAGTTTTTCGACAGTCAGTTCATCAGCTTGTTTCCCTGGTGGTCTAGTGGCTAGGATTCGGCGCTCTCACCGCCGCGGCCCGGGTTCGATTCCCGGTCAGGGAAGTCCTGTTTTAGCTGACGACGACCACGAGCTTTATCGCAAGTGAAGTATTTGGCACACTGCTTTGCCACAACGGATTTAAAAAAAAGGAGTCCTTCGAGCCGGATTTGAACCAGCGACCTAAGGATGACAATTTTAACACCTACAGTCCTCCGCTCTACCAACTGAGCTATCGAAGGAGCTTGGGCACCTCTGTTGATATGGAAACGTAATTGGTACATGTATGATGTAGTTTTTTTTGCCATCAAGCAACTTAAACATTTAGACACCTGGTTTTAATCCAAATTCTGAAGAATGCACACAATTCTTTGTCTGTCACAACTATCAACTAAGGAATCAGTGGCAGTAGAGTGCCTTGGGCAGCTCATTTTTTTCACAGCTCCACAATAGTTCACCTCCAGAAAGATGGGCCACATACTGTGGTCTAGAACAGTGTTGAAACAAAAAGAAACTGAGGCTTTTTGCCTATGTCGCAATTAGGTGTTGGACTTTCCTTTTACTCCATGCCTGCTTGCATGTACGCAGCATGGGTAGGTCAGCCATTCTGAGCTTCAAAAAGTTTTTCGACAGTCAGTTCATCAGCTTGTTTCCCTGGTTGTCTAGTGGCTAGGATTCGGCGCTCTCACCGCCGCGCCCCGGGTTCGATTCCCAGTCAGGGAAGTCCTGTTTTAGCTGACGACGACCACAAGCTTTATCGCAAGTGAAGTATTTGGCACACTGCTTTGCCCCAACGGGTTTTAAAAAAAGGAGTCCTTCGAGCCGTATTTGAACCAGCGACCTAAGGATGACAATTTTAACACCTACAGTCCTCCGCTCTACCAACTGAGCTATCGAAGGAGCTTGGGCACCTCTGTTGATATGGAAACGTAATTGGTACATGTATGATGTAGTTTTTTTGCCATCAAGCAACTTAAACATTTAGAAACCTGGTTTTAATCCAAATTCTGAAGAATGCACACAATTCTTTGTCTGTCACAACTATCAACTAAGGAATCAGTGGCAGTAGAGTGCCTTGGGCAGCTCATTTTTTTCACAGCTCCACAATAGTTCACCTCCAGAAAGATGGGCCACATACTGTGGTCAGGAACAGTGTTGAAACAAAAAGAAATTGAGGGTTTTTGCCTATGTCGCATATAGGTGTTGGACCTTCCTTTTACTCCATGCCTGCTTGCATGTACGCAGCATGGGTAGGTCAGCCATTCTGAGCTTCAAAAAGTTTTTCGACAGTCAGTTCATCAGCTTGTTTCCCTGGTGGTCTAGTGGCTAGGATTCGGCGCTCTCACCGCCGCGGCCCGGGATCGATTCCCGGTCAGGGAAGTCCTGTTTTAGCTGACGACGACCACGAGCTTTATCGCAAGTGAAGTGTTTGGCACACTGCTTTGCCACAACAGGTTTTAAAAAAAGGAGTCCTTCGAGCCGGATTTGAACCAGCGACCTAAGGATAACAATTGTAACACCTACAGTCCTCCGCTCTACCAACTGAGCTATCGAAGGAGCTCGGGCACCTCCGTTGATATGGAAATGTAATTGGTACATGTATGATGTTGTATTTTTGCCATCAAGCAACTTAAACATTTAGAAACCTGGTTTTAATCCAAATTCTGAAGAATGCACACAATTCTTTGTCTGTCACAACTATCAACTAAGGAATCAGTGGCAGTAGAGTGCCTTGGGCAGCTCATTTTTTTCACAGCTCCACAATAGTTCACCTCCAGAAAGATGGGCCACATACTGTGGTCAGGAACAGTGTTGAAACAAAAAGAAATTGAGGGTTTTTGCCTATGTCGCATATAGGTGTTGGACCTTCCTTTTACTCCATGCCTGCTTGCATGTACGCAGCATGGGTAGGTCAGCCATTCTGAGCTTCAAAAAGTTTTTCGACAGTCAGTTCATCAGCTTGTTTCCCTGGTGGTCTAGTGGCTAGGATTCGGCGCTCTCACCGCCGCGGCCCGGGATCGATTCCCGGTCAGGGAAGTCCTGTTTTAGCTGACGACGACCACGAGCTTTATCGCAAGTGAAGTGTTTGGCACACTGCTTTGCCACAACAGGTTTTAAAAAAAGGAGTCCTTCGAGCCGGATTTGAACCAGCGACCTAAGGATAACAATTGTAACACCTACAGTCCTCCGCTCTACCAACTGAGCTATCGAAGGAGCTCGGGCACCTCCGTTGATATGGAAATGTAATTGGTACATGTATGATGTTGTATTTTTGCCATCAAGCAACTTAAACATTTAGAAACCTGGTTTTAATCCAAATTCTGAAGAATGCACACAATTCTTTGTCTGTCACAACTATCAACTAAGGAATCAGTGGCAGTAGAGTGACTTGGGCAGCTCATTTTTTTCACAGCTCCACAATAGTTCACCTCCAGAAAGATGGGCCACATACTGTGGTCAAGAACAGTGTTGAAACAAAAAGAAATTGAGGGTTTTTGCCTATGTCGCAATTAGGTGTTGGACCTTCCTTTTACTCCATGCCTGCTTGCATGTACGCAACATGGGTGGGTCAGTCATTCTGAGCTTCAAAAAGTTTTTCGACAGTCAGTTCAACAGCTTGTTTCCCTGATGGTCTAGTGGCTAGGATTCGGCGCTCTCACCGCCGCGGCCCGGGTTCGATTCCCGGTCAGGGAAGTCCTGTTTTAGCTGACGACGACCACGAGCTTTATCGCCAGTGAAGTATTTGGCACACTGCTTTGCCACAACGGGTTTTAAAAAAAGGAGTCCTTCGAGCCGTATTTGAACCAGCGACCTAAGGATGACAATTTTAACACCTACAGTCCTCCGCTCTACCAACTGAGCTATCGAAGGAGCTCGGGCACCTCTGTTGATATGGAAATGTAATTGGTACATGTATGATGTAGTTTTTTTGCCATCAAGCTACTTAAACATTTAGAAACCTGGTTTTAATCCAAATTCTGAAGAATGCACACAATTCTTTGTCTGTCACAACTATCAACTAAGGAATCAGTGGCAGTAGAGTGCCTTGGGCAGCTCATTTTTTTCACAGCTCCACAATAGTTCACCTCCAAAAAGATGGGCCACATACTGTGGTCTACAACAGTGTTGAAACAAAAAGAAACTGAGGCTTTTTGCCTGTGTCGCATTTAGGTGTTGGACCTTCCTTTTACTCCATGCCTGCTTGCATGTACGCAGCATGGGTAGGTCAGCCATTGTTAGCTTCAAAAAGTTTTTCGACAGTCAGTTCATCAGCTTGTTTCCCTGGTGGTCTAGTGGCTAGGATTCGGCGCTCTCACCGCCGCGGCCCGGGTTCGATTCCCGGGCAGGGAAGTCCTGTTTTAGCTGACGACGACCACGAGCTTTATCGCAAGTGAAGTATTTGGCACACTGCTTTGCCACAACAGGTTTTAAAAAAGGAGTCCTTCGAGCCGGATTTGAACCAGCAACCTAAGGATAACAATTTTAACACCTACAGTCCTCCGCTCTACCAACTGAGCTATCGAAGGAGCTCGGGCACCTCCCTTGATATGGAAATGTAATTGGTACATGTATGATGTTGTATTTTTGCCATCAAGCAACTTAAACATTTAGAAACCTGGTTTTAATCCAAATTCTGAAGAATGCACACAATTCTTTGTCTGTCACAACTATCAACTAAGGAATCAGTGGCAGTAGAGTGCCTTGGGCAGCTCATTAATTTCACAGCTCCACAATAGTTCACCTCCAGAAAGATGGGCCACATACTGTGGTCAAGAACAGTGTTGAAACAAAAAGAAATTGAGGATTTTTGCCTATGTCGCAATTAGGTGTTGGACCTTCCTTTTACTCCATGCCTGCTTGCATGTACGCAGCATGGGTAGGTCAGTCATTCTGAGCTTCAAAAAGTTTTTCGACAGTCAGTTCATCAGCTTGTTTCCCTGGTGGTCTAGTGGCTAGGATTCAGCGCTCTCACCGCCGCGGCCCGGGTTCGATTCCCGGTCAGGGAAGTCCTGTTTTAGCTGACGACGACCACGAGCTTTATCGCAAGTGAAGTCTTTGGTACACTGCTTTGCCACAACGGGTTTCAAAAAAAGGAGTCCTTCGAGCCGGATTTGAACCAGCGACCTAAGGATGACAATTTTAACACCTACAGTCCTCCGCTCTACCAACTGAGCTATCGAAGGAGCTTGGGCACCTCTGTTGATATGGAAATGTAATTGGTACATGTATGATGTAGTTTTTTTGCCATCAAGCAACTTAAACATTTAGACACCTGGTTTTAATCCAAATTCTAAAGAATGCACACAAATCTTTGTCTGTCACAACTATCAACTAAGGAATCAGTGGCAGTAGAGTGCCTTGGGCAGCTCATTTTTTTCACAGCTCCACAATAGTTCACCTCCAGAAAGATGGGCCACATACTGTGGTCTAGAACAGTGTTGAAACAAAAAGAAACTGAGGCTTTTTGCCTGTGTCGCAATTAGGTGTTGGACCTTCCTTTTACTCCATGCCTGCTTGCATGTACGCAGCATGGGTAGGTCAGCCATTCTGAGCTTCAAAAAGTTTTTCGACAGTCAGTTCATAAGCTTGTTTCCCTGGTGGTCTAGTGGCTAGGATTCGGCGCTCTCACCGCCGCGGCCCGGGTTCGATTCCCGGTCAGGGAAGTCCTGTTTTAGCTGACGACGACCACGAGCTTTATCGCAAGTGAAGTATTTGGCACACTGCTTTGCCCCAACGGGTTTTAAAAAAATGAGTCCTTCGAGCCGGATTTGAACCAGCGACCTAAGGATCACAATTTTAACACCTACAGTCCTCCGCTCTACCAACTGAGCTATCGAAGGAGCTCGGGCACCTCTGTTGATATGGAAATGTAATTGGTACATGTATGATGTAGTTTTTTTGCCATCAAGCAACTTAAACATTTAGAAACCTAGTTTTAATCCAAATTCTGAAGAATGCACACAATTCTTTGTCTGTCACAACTATCAACTAAGGAATCAGTGGCAGTAGAGTGCCTTGGGCAGCTCATTTTTTTCACAGCTCCACAATAGTTCACCTCCAGAAAGATGGGCCACATACTGTGGTCTAGAACAGTGTTGAAACAAAAAGAAACTGAGGCTTTTTGCCTGTGTCGCAATTAGGTGTTGGACCTTCCTTTTACTCCATGCCTGCTTGCATGTACGCAGCATGGGTAGGTCAGCCATTGTGAGCTTCAAAAAGTTTTTCGACAGTCAGTTCATCAGCTTGTTTCCCTGGTGGTCTAGTGGCTAGGATTCGGCGCTCTCACCGCCGCGGCCCGGGTTCGATTCCCGGTCAGGGAAGTCCAGTTTTAGCTGACGACGACCACGAGCTTTATCGCAAGTGAAGTATTTGGCACACTGCTTTGCCCCAACGGGTTTTAAAAAAAGGAGTCCTTCAAGCCGGATTTGAACCAGCGACCTAAGGATGACAATTTTAACACCTACAGTCCTCCGCTCTACCAACTGAGCTATCGAAGGAGCTTGGGCACCTCTGTTGATATGGAAACTTAATTGGTACATGTATGATGTAGTTTTTTTTGCCATCAAGCAACTTAAACATTTAGAAACCTGGTTTTAATCCAAATTCTGAAGAATGCACACAATTCTTTGTCTGTCACAACTATCAACTAAGGAATCAGTGGCAGTAGAGTGCCTTGGGCAGCTCATTTTTTTCACAGCTCCACAATAGTTCACCTCCAGAAAGATGGGCCACATACTGTGGTCAAGAACAGTGTTGAAACAAAAAGAAACTGAGGCTTTTTGCCTGTGTCGCAATTAGGTGTTGGACCTTCCTTTTACTCCATGCCTGCTTGCATGTACGCAGCATGGGTAGGTCAGCCATTCTGAGCTTCAAAAAGTTTTTCGACAGTCAGTTCATCAGCTTGTTTGCCTGGTGGTCTAGTGGCTAGGATTCGGCGCTCTCACCGCCGCGGCCCGGGTTCGATTCCCGGTCAGGGAAGTCCTGTTTTAGCTGACGACGACCACGAGCTTTATCGCAAGTGAAGTGTTTGGCACACTGCTTTGCCACAACGGGTTTCAAAAAAAGGAGTCCTTCGAGCCGGATTTGAACCAGCGACCTAAGGATGACAATTTTAACACCTACAGTCCTCCGCTCTACCAACTGAGCTATCGAAGGAGCTTGGGCACCTCTGTTGATATGGAAATGTAATTGGTACATGTATGATGTAGTTTTTTTGCCATCAAGCAACTTAAACATTTAGAAACCTAGTTTTAATCCAAATTCTGAAGAATGCACACAATTCTTTGTCTGTCACAACTATCAACTAAGGAATCAGTGGCAGTAGAGTGCCTTGGGCAGCTCATTTTTTTCACAGCTCCACAATAGTTCACCTCCAGAAAGATGGGCCACATACTGTGGTCTAGAACAGTGTTGAAACAAAAAGAAACTGAGGCTTTTTGCCTGTGTCGCAATTAGGTGTTGGACCTTCCTTTTACTCCATGCCTGCTTGCATGTACGCAGCATGGGTAGGTCAGCCATTCTGAGCTTCAAAAAGTTTTTCGACAGTCAGTTCATCAGCTTGTTTCCCTGGTGGTCTAGTGGCTAGGATTCGGCGCTCTCACCGCCGCGGCCCGGGTTCGATTCCCGGTCAGGGAAGTCCTGTTTTAGCTGACGACGACCACGAGCTTTATCGCAAGTGAAGTATTTGGCACACTGCTTTGCCCCAACGGGTTTTAAAAAAAGGAGTCCTTCGAGCCGGATTTGAACCAGCGACCTAAGGATGACAATTTTAACACCTACAGTCCTCCGCTCTACCAACTGAGCTATCGAAGTACCTTGGGCACCTCTGTTGATATGGAAACTTAATTGGTACATGTATGATGTAGTTTTTTTTTTGCCATCAAGCAACTTAAACATTTAGAAACCTGGTTTTAATCCAAATTCTGAAGAATGCACACAATTCTTTGTCTGTCACAACTATCAACTAAGGAATCAGTGGCAGTAGAGTGCCTTGGGCAGCTCATTTTTTCACAGCTCCACAATAGTTCACCTCCAGAAAGATGGGCCACATACTGTGGTCTAGAACAGTGTTGAAACAAAAAGAAACTGAGGCTTTTTGCCTGTGTCGCATTTAGGTGTTGGACCTTCCTTTTACTCCATGCCTGCTTGCACGTACGCAGCATGGGTAGGTCAGCCATTCTGAGCTTCAAAAAGTTTTTCGCCAGTCAGTTCATCAGCTTGTTTCCCTGGTGGTCTAGTGGCTAGGATTCGGCGCTCTCACCGCCGCGGCCCGGGTTCGATTCCCGGTCAGGGAAGTCCTGTTTTAGCTGACGACGACCACGAGCTTTATCGCAAGTGAAGTGTTTGGCACACTGCTTTGCCACAACGGGTTTCAAAAAAAGGAGTCCTTCGAGCCGGATTTGAACCAGCGACCTAAGGATGACAATTTTAACACCTACAGTCCTCCGCTCTACCAACTGAGCTATCGAAGGAGCTTGGGCACCTCTGTTGATATGGAAATGTAATTGGTACATGTATGATGTAGTTTTTTTGCCATCAAGCAACTTAAACATTTAGACACCTGGTTTTAATCCAAATTCTGAAGAATGCACACAAATCTTTGTCTGTCACAACTATCAACTAAGGAATCAGTGGCAGTAGAGTGCCTTGGGCAGCTCATTTTTTTCACAGCTCCACAATAGTTCACCTCCAGAAAGATGGGCCACATACTGTGGTCTAGAACAGTGTTGAAACAAAAAGAAATTGAGGCTTTTTGCCTGTGTCGCAATAAGGTGTTGGAATTTCCTTTTACTCCATGCCTGCTTGCATGTACGCAGCATGGGTAGGTCAGCCATTCTGAGCTTCAAAAAGTTTTTCGACAGTCAGTTCATCAGCTTGTTTCCCTGGTGGTCTAGTGGCTAGGATTCGGCGCTCTCACCGCCGCGGCCCGGGTTCGATTCCCTGTCAGGGAAGTCTTGTTTTAGCTGACGACGACCACGAGCTTTATCGCAAGTGAAGTATTTGGCACACTGCTTTGCCCCAACGGGTTTTAAAAAAAGGAGTCCTTCGAGCCGGATTTGAACCAGCGACCTAAGGATGACAATTATAACACCTACAGTCCTCCGCTCTACCAACTGAGCTATCGAAGGAGCTTGGGCACCTCTGTTGATATGGAAACGTAATTGGTACATGTATGATGTAGTTTTTTTTGCCATCAAGCAACTTAAACATTTAGAAACCTGGTTTTAATCCAAATTCTGAAGAATGCACACAATTCTTTGTCTGTCACAACTATCAACTAAGGAATCAGTGGCAGTAGAGTGCCTTGGGCAGCTCATTTTTTTCACAGCTCCACAATAGTTCACCTCCAGAAAGATGGGCCACATACTGTGGTCTAGAACAGTGTTGAAACAAAAAGAAACTGAGGCTTTTTGCCCGTGTCGCATTTAGGTGTTGGACCTTCCTTTTACTCCATGCCTGCTTGCATGTACGCAGCATGGGTAGGTCAGCCATTCTGAGCTTCAAAAAGTTTTTCGACAGTCAGTATTAGCTTGTTTCCCTGGTGGTCTAGTGGCTAGGATTCGGCGCTCTCACCGCCGCGGCCCGGGTTCGATTCCCGGTCAGGGAAGTCCTGTTTTAGCTGACGACGACCACGAGCTTTATCGCAAGTGAAGTATTTGGCACACTGCTTTGCCCCAACGGGTTTTAAAAAAAGGAGTCCTTCAAGCCGGATTTGAACCAGCGACCTAAGGATGACAATTATAACACCTACAGTCCTCCGCTCTACCAACTGAGCTATCGAAGGAGCTTGGGCACCTCTGTTGATATGGAAACGTAATTGGTACATGTATGATGTAGTTTTTTTTGCCATCAAGCAACTTAAACATTTAGAAACCTGGTTTTAATCCAAATTCTGAAGAATGCACACAATTCTTTGTCTGTCACAACTATCAACTAAGGAATCAGTGGCAGTAGAGTGCCTTGGGCAGCTCATTTTTTTCACAGCTCCACAATAGTTCACCTCCAGAAAGATGGGCCACATACTGTGGTCTAGAACAGTGTTGAAACAAAAAGAAACTGAGGCTTTTTGCCCGTGTCGCATTTAGGTGTTGGACCTTCCTTTTACTCCATGCCTGCTTGCATGTACGCAGCATGGGTAGGTCAGCCATTCTGAGCTTCAAAAAGTTTTTCGACAGTCAGTTCATCAGCTTGTTTCCCTGGTGGTCTAGTGGCTAGGATTCGGCGCTCTCACCGCCGCGGCCCGGGTTCGATTCCCGGTCAGGGAAGTCCTGTTTTAGCTGACGACGACCACGAGCTTTATCGCAAGTGAAGTATTTGGCACACTGCTTTGCCACAATGGATTTAAAAAAAAGGAGTCCTTCGAGCCGGATTTGAACCAGCGACCTAAGGATGACAATTTTAACACCTACAGTCCTCCGCTCTACCAAATGAGCTATCGAAGGAGCTTGGGCACCTCTGTTGATATGGAAATGTAATTGGTACATGTATGATGTAGTTTTTTTGCCATCAAGCAACTTAAACATTTAGACACCTGGTTTTAATCCAAATTCTGAAGAATGCACACAAATCTTTGTCTGTCACAACTATCAACTAAGGAATCAGTGGCAGTAGAGTGCCTTGGGCAGCTCATTTTTTTCACAGCTCCACAATAGTTCACCTCCAGAAAGATGGGCCACATACTGTGGTCAAGAACAGTGTTGAAACAAAAAGAAACTGAGGCTTTTTGCCTGTGTCGCAATTAGGTGTTGGACCTTCCTTTTACTCCATGCCTGCTTGCATGTACGCCGCATGGGTAGGTCAGCCATTCTGAGCTTCAAAAAGTTTTTCGACAGTCAGTTCATCAGCTTGTTTCCCTGGTGGTCTAGTGGCTAGGATTCGGCGCTCTCACCGCCGCGGCCCGGGTTCGATTCCCGGTCAGGGAAGTCCTGTTTTAGCTGACGACGACCACGAGCTTTATCGCAAGTGAAGTATTTGGCACACTGCTTTGCCCCAACGGGTTTTAAAAAAAGGAGTCCTTCGAGCCGGATTTGAACCAGCGACCTAAGGATGACAATTTTAACACCTACAGTCCTCCGCTCTACCAACTGAGCTATCGAAGGAGCTTGGGCACCTCTGTTGATATGGAAATGTAATTGGTACATGTATGATGTAGTTTTTTTTGCCATCAAGCAACTTAAACATTTAGACACCTGGTTTTAATCCAAATTCTGAAGAATGCACACAAATCTTTGTCTGTCACAACTATCAACTAAGGAATCAGTGGCAGTAGAGTGCCTTGGGCAGCTCATTTTTTTCACAGCTCCACAATAGTTCACCTCCAGAAAGATGGGCCACATACTGTGGTCAAGAACAGTGTTGAAACAAAAAGAAATTGAGGCTTTTTGCCTGTGTCGCAATTAGGTGTTGGAATTTCCTTTTACTCCATGCCTGCTTGCATGTACGCAGCATGGGTAGGTCAGCCATTCTGAGCTTCAAAAAGTTTTTCGACAGTCAGTTCATCAGCTTGTTTCCCTGGTGGTCTAGTGGCTAGGATTCGGCGCTCTCACCGCCGCGGCCCGGGTTCGATTCCCGGTCAGGGAAGTCCTGTTTTAGCTGACGACGACCACGAGCTTTATCGCAAGTGAAGTATTTGGCACACTGCTTTGCCCCAACGGGTTTTAAAAAAAGGAGTCCTTCAAGCCGGATTTGAACCAGCGACCTAAGGATGACAATTTTAACACCTACAGTCCTCCGCTCTACCAACTGAGCTATCGAAGGAGCTTGGGCACCTCTGTTGATATGGAAACTTAATTGGTACATGTATGATGTAGTTTTTTTTGCCATCAAGCAACTTAAACATTTAGAAACCTGGTTTTAATCCAAATTCTGAAGAATGCACACAATTCTTTGTCTGTCACAACTATCAACTAAGGAATCAGTGGCAGTAGAGTGCCTTGGGCAGCTCATTTTTTTCACAGCTCCACAATAGTTCACCTCCAGAAAGATGGGCCACATACTGTGGTCAAGAACAGTGTTGAAACAAAAAGAAACTGAGGCTTTTTGCCTGTGTCGCAATTAGGTGTTGGACCTTCCTTTTACTCCATGCCTGCTTGCATGTACGCAGCATGGGTAGGTCAGCCATTCTGAGCTTCAAAAAGTTTTTCGACAGTCAGTTCATCAGCTTGTTTGCCTGGTGGTCTAGTGGCTAGGATTCGGCGCTCTCACCGCCGCGGCCCGGGTTCGATTCCCGGTCAGGGAAGTCCTGTTTTAGCTGACGACGACCACGAGCTTTATCGCAAGTGAAGTGTTTGGCACACTGCTTTGCCACAACGGGTTTCAAAAAAAGGAGTCCTTCGAGCCGGATTTGAACCAGCGACCTAAGGATGACAATTTTAACACCTACAGTCCTCCGCTCTACCAACTGAGCTATCGAAGGAGCTTGGGCACCTCTGTTGATATGGAAATGTAATTGGTACATGTATGATGTAGTTTTTTTGCCATCAAGCAACTTAAACATTTAGACACCTGGTTTTAATCCAAATTCTGAAGAATGCACACAAATCTTTGTCTGTCACAACTATCAACTAAGGAATCATTGGCAGTAGAGTGCCTTGGGCAGCTCATTTTTTTCACAGCTCCACAATAGTTCACCTCCAGAAAGATGGGCCACATACTGTGGTCAAGAACAGTGTTGAAACAAAAAGAAACTGAGGCTTTTTGCCTGTGTCGCAATTAGGTGTTGGACCTTCCTTTTACTCCATGCCTGCTTGCATGTACGCAGCATGGGTAGGTCAGCCATTCTGAGCTTCAAAAAGTTTTTCGACAGTCAGTTCATCAGCTTGTTTCCCTGGTGGTCTAGTGGCTAGGATTCGGCGCTCTCACCGCCGCGGCCCGGGTTCGATTCCCGGTCAGGGAAGTCCTGTTTTAGCTGACGACGACCACGAGCTTTATCGCAAGTGAAGTATTTGGCACACTGCGTTGCCCCAACCGGTTTTAAAAAAAGGAGTCCTTCGAGCCGGATTTGAACCAGCGACCTAAGGATGACAATTTTAACACCTACAGTCCTCCGCTCTACCAACTGAGCTATCGAAGGAGCTCGGGCACCTCTGTTGATATGGAAATGTAATTGGTACATGTATGATGTAGTTTTTTTTGCCATCAAGCAACTTAAACATTTAGAAACCTAGTTTTAATCCAAATTCTGAAGAATGCACACAATTCTTTGTCTGTCACAACTATCAACTAAGGAATCAGTGGCAGTAGAGTGCCTTGGGCAGCTCATTTTTTTCACAGCTCCACAATAGTTCACCTCCAGAAAGATGGGCCACATACTGTGGTCTAGAACAGTGTTGAAACAAAAAGAAACTGAGGCTTTTTGCCTGTGTCGCAATTAGGTGTTGGACCTTCCTTTTACTCCATGCCTGCTTGCATGTACGCAGCATGGGTAGGTCAGCCATTCTGAGCTTCAAAAAGTTTTTCGACAGTCAGTTCATAAGCTTGTTTCCCTGGTGGTCTAGTGGCTAGGATTCGGCGCTCTCACCGCCGCGGCCCGGGTTCGATTCCCGGTCAGGGAAGTCCTGTTTTAGCTGACGACGACCACGAGCTTTATCGCAAGTGAAGTATTTGGCACACTGCTTTGCCCCAACGGGTTTTAAAAAAATGAGTCCTTCGAGCCGGATTTGAACCAGCGACCTAAGGATCACAATTTTAACACCTACAGTCCTCCGCTCTACCAACTGAGCTATCGAAGGAGCTCGGGCACCTCTGTTGATATGGAAATGTAATTGGTACATGTATGATGTAGTTTTTTTGCCATCAAGCAACTTAAACATTTAGAAACCTAGTTTTAATCCAAATTCTGAAGAATGCACACAATTCTTTGTCTGTCACAACTATCAACTAAGGAATCAGTGGCAGTAGAGTGCCTTGGGCAGCTCATTTTTTTCACAGCTCCACAATAGTTCACCTCCAGAAAGATGGGCCACATACTGTGGTCTAGAACAGTGTTGAAACAAAAAGAAACTGAGGCTTTTTGCCTGTGTCGCAATTAGGTGTTGGACCTTCCTTTTACTCCATGCCTGCTTGCATGTACGCAGCATGGGTAGGTCAGCCATTGTGAGCTTCAAAAAGTTTTTCGACAGTCAGTTCATCAGCTTGTTTCCCTGGTGGTCTAGTGGCTAGGATTCGGCGCTCTCACCGCCGCGGCCCGGGTTCGATTCCCGGTCAGGGAAGTCCTGTTTTAGCTGACGACGACCACGAGCTTTATCGCAAGTGAAGTATTTGGCACACTGCTTTGCCCCAACGGGTTTTAAAAAAAGGAGTCCTTCAAGCCGGATTTGAACCAGCGACCTAAGGATGACAATTTTAACACCTACAGTCCTCCGCTCTACCAACTGAGCTATCGAAGGAGCTTGGGCACCTCTGTTGATATGGAAACTTAATTGGTACATGTATGATGTAGTTTTTTTTGCCATCAAGCAACTTAAACATTTAGAAACCTGGTTTTAATCCAAATTCTGAAGAATGCACACAATTCTTTGTCTGTCACAACTATCAACTAAGGAATCAGTGGCAGTAGAGTGCCTTGGGCAGCTCATTTTTTTCACAGCTCCACAATAGTTCACCTCCAGAAAGATGGGCCACATACTGTGGTCAAGAACAGTGTTGAAACAAAAAGAAACTGAGGCTTTTTGCCTGTGTCGCAATTAGGTGTTGGACCTTCCTTTTACTCCATGCCTGCTTGCATGTACGCAGCATGGGTAGGTCAGCCATTCTGAGCTTCAAAAAGTTTTTCGACAGTCAGTTCATCAGCTTGTTTGCCTGGTGGTCTAGTGGCTAGGATTCGGCGCTCTCACCGCCGCGGCCCGGGTTCGATTCCCGGTCAGGGAAGTCCTGTTTTAGCTGACGACGACCACGAGCTTTATCGCAAGTGAAGTGTTTGGCACACTGCTTTGCCACAACGGGTTTCAAAAAAAGGAGTCCTTCGAGCCGGATTTGAACCAGCGACCTAAGGATGACAATTTTAACACCTACAGTCCTCCGCTCTACCAACTGAGCTATCGAAGGAGCTTGGGCACCTCTGTTGATATGGAAATGTAATTGGTACATGTATGATGTAGTTTTTTTGCCATCAAGCAACTTAAACATTTAGACACCTGGTTTTAATCCAAATTCTGAAGAATGCACACAAATCTTTGTCTGTCACAACTATCAACTAAGGAATCATTGGCAGTAGAGTGCCTTGGGCAGCTCATTTTTTTCACAGCTCCACAATAGTTCACCTCCAGAAAGATGGGCCACATACTGTGGTCAAGAACAGTGTTGAAACAAAAAGAAACTGAGGCTTTTTGCCTGTGTCGCAATTAGGTGTTGGACCTTCCTTTTACTCCATGCCTGCTTGCATGTACGCAGCATGGGTAGGTCAGCCATTCTGAGCTTCAAAAAGTTTTTCGACAGTTAGTTCATCAGCTTGTTTCCCTGGTGGTCTAGTGGCTAGGATTCGGCGCTCTCACCGCCGCGGCCCGGGTTCGATTCCCGGTCAGGGAAGTCCTGTTTTAGCTGACGACGACCACGAGCTTTATCGCAAGTGAAGTATTTGGCACACTGCTTTGCCCCAACGGGTTTTAAAAAAAGGAGTCCTTCGAGCCGGATTTGAACCAGCGACCTAAGGATGACAATTTTAACACCTACAGTCCTCCGCTCTACCAACTGAGCTATCGAAGGAGCTCGGGCACCTCTGTTGATATGGAAATGTAATTGGTACATGTATGATGTAGTTTTTTTTGCCATCAAGCAACTTGAACATTTAGAAACATAGTTTTAATCCAAATTCTGAAGAATGCACACAATTCTTTGTCTGTCACAACTATCAACTAAGGAATCAGTGGCAGTAGAGTGCCTTGGGCAGCTCATTTTTTTCACAGCTCCACAATAGTTCACCTCCAGAAAGATGGGCCACATACTGTGGTCTAGAACAGTGTTGAAACAAAAAGAAACTGAGGCTTTTTGCCTGTGTCGCAATTAGGTGTTGGACCTTCCTTTTACTCCATGCCTGCTTGCATGTACGCAGCATGGGTAGGTCAGCCATTCTGAGCTTCAAAAAGTTTTTCGACAGTCAGTTCATAAGCTTGTTTCCCTGGTGGTCTAGTGGCTAGGATTCGGCGCTCTCACCGCCGCGGCCCGGGTTCGATTCCCGGTCAGGGAAGTCCTGTTTTAGCTGACGACGACCACGAGCTTTATCGCAAGTGAAGTATTTGGCACACTGCTTTGCCCCAACGGGTTTTAAAAAAAGGAGTCCTTCAAGCCGGATTTGAACCAGCGACCTAAGGATGACAATTTTAACACCTACAGTCCTCCGCTCTACCAACTGAGCTATCGAAGGAGCTTGGGCACCTCTGTTGATATGGAAACTTAATTGGTACATGTATGATGTAGTTTTTTTTGCCATCAAGCAACTTAAACATTTAGAAACCTGGTTTTAATCCAAATTCTGAAGAATGCACACAATTCTTTGTCTGTCACAACTATCAACTAAGGAATCAGTGGCAGTAGAGTTCCTTGGGCAGCTCATTTTTTTCACAGCTCCACAATAGTTCACCTCCAGAAAGATGGGCCACATACTGTGGTCAAGAACAGTGTTGAAACAAAAAGAAACTGAGGCTTTTTGCCTGTGTCGCAATTAGGTGTTGGACCTTCCTTTTACTCCATGCCTGCTTGCATGTACGCAGCATGGGTAGGTCAGCCATTCTGAGCTTCAAAAAGTTTTTCGACAGTCAGTTCATCAGCTTGTTTGCCTGGTGGTCTAGTGGCTAGGATTCGGCGCTCTCACCGCCGCGGCCCGGGTTCGATTCCCGGTCAGGGAAGTCCTGTTTTAGCTGACGACGACCACGAGCTTTATCGCAAGTGAAGTGTTTGGCACACTGCTTTGCCACAACGGGTTTCAAAAAAAGGAGTCCTTCGAGCCGGATTTGAACCAGCGACCTAAGGATGACAATTTTAACACCTACAGTCCTCCGCTCTACCAACTGAGCTATCGAAGGAGCTTGGGCACCTCTGTTGATATGGAAATGTAATTGGTACATGTATGATGTAGTTTTTTTGCCATCAAGCAACTTAAACATTTAGACACCTGGTTTTAATCCAAATTCTGAAGAATGCACACAAATCTTTGTCTGTCACAACTATCAACTAAGGAATCATTGGCAGTAGAGTGCCTTGGGCAGCTCATTTTTTTCACAGCTCCACAATAGTTCACCTCCAGAAAGATGGGCCACATACTGTGGTCAAGAACAGTGTTGAAACAAAAAGAAACTGAGGCTTTTTGCCTGTGTCGCAATTAGGTGTTGGACCTTCCTTTTACTCCATGCCTGCTTGCATGTACGCAGCATGGGTAGGTCAGCCATTCTGAGCTTCAAAAAGTTTTTCGACAGTCAGTTCATCAGCTTGTTTCCCTGGTGGTCTAGTGGCTAGGATTCGGCGCTCTCACCGCCGCGGCCCGGGTTCGATTCCCGGTCAGGGAAGTCCTGTTTTAGCTGACGACGACCACGAGCTTTATCGCAAGTGAAGTATTTGGCACACTGCTTTGCCCCAACGGGTTTTAAAAAAAGGAGTCCTTCGAGCCGGATTTGAACCAGCGACCTAAGGATGACAATTTTAACACCTACAGTCCTCCGCTCTACCAACTGAGCTATCGAAGGAGCTCGGGCACCTCTGTTGATATGGAAATGTAATTGGTACATGTATGATGTAGTTTTTTTTGCCATCAAGCAACTTAAACATTTAGAAACCTAGTTTTAATCCAAATTCTGAAGAATGCACACAATTCTTTGTCTGTCACAACTATCAACTAAGGAATCAGTGGCAGTAGAGTGCCTTGGGCAGCTCATTTTTTTCACAGCTCCACAATAGTTCACCTCCAGAAAGATGGGCCACATACTGTGGTCTAGAACAGTGTTGAAACAAAAAGAAACTGAGGCTTTTTGCCTGTGTCGCAATTAGGTGTTGGACCTTCCTTTTACTCCATGCCTGCTTGCATGTACGCAGCATGGGTAGGTCAGCCATTCTGAGCTTCAAAAAGTTTTTCGACAGTCAGTTCATAAGCTTGTTTCCCTGGTGGTCTAGTGGCTAGGATTCGGCGCTCTCACCGCCGCGGCCCGGGTTCGATTCCCGGTCAGGGAAGTCCTGTTTTAGCTGACGACGACCACGAGCTTTATCGCAAGTGAAGTATTTGGCACACTGCTTTGCCCCAACGGGTTTTAAAAAAATGAGTCCTTCGAGCCGGATTTGAACCAGCGACCTAAGGATCACAATTTTAACACCTACAGTCCTCCGCTCTACCAACTGAGCTATCGAAGGAGCTCGGGCACCTCTGTTGATATGGAAATGTAATTGGTACATGTATGATGTAGTTTTTTTGCCATCAAGCAACTTAAACATTTAGAAACCTAGTTTTAATCCAAATTCTGAAGAATGCACACAATTCTTTGTCTGTCACAACTATCAACTAAGGAATCAGTGGCAGTAGAGTGCCTTGGGCAGCTCATTTTTTTCACAGCTCCACAATAGTTCACCTCCAGAAAGATGGGCCACATACTGTGGTCTAGAACAGTGTTGAAACAAAAAGAAACTGAGGCTTTTTGCCTGTGTCGCAATTAGGTGTTGGACCTTCCTTTTACTCCATGCCTGCTTGCATGTACGCAGCATGGGTAGGTCAGCCATTCTGAGCTTCAAAAAGTTTTTCGACAGTCAGTTCATAAGCTTGTTTCCCTGGTGGTCTAGTGGCTAGGATTCGGCGCTCTCACCGCCGCGGCCCGGGTTCGATTCCCGGTCAGGGAAGTCCTGTTTTAGCTGACGACGACCACGAGCTTTATCGCAAGTGAAGTATTTGGCACACTGCTTTGCCCCAACGGGTTTTAAAAAAAGGAGTCCTTTGAGCCGGATTTGAACCAGCGACCTAAGGATGACAATTTTAACACCTACAGTCCTCCGCTCTACCAACTGAGCTATCGAAGTAGCTTGGGCACCTCTGTTGATATGGAAACGTAATTGGTACATGTATGATGTAGTTTTTTTGCCATCAAGCAACTTAAACATTTAGAAACCTGGTTTTAATCCAAATTCTGAAGAATGCACACAATTCTTTGTCTGTCACAACTATCAACTAAGGAATCAGTGGCAGTAGAGTGCCTTGGGCAGCTCATTTTTTTCACAGCTCCACAATAGTTCACCTCCAGAAAGATGGGCCACATACTGTGGTCTAGAACAGTGTTGAAACAAAAAGAAACTGAGGCTTTTTGCCTGTGTCGCAATTAGGTGTTGGACCTTCCTTTTACTCCATGCCTGCTTGCATGTACGCAGCATGGGTAGGTCAGCCATTCTGAGCTTCAAAAAGTTTTTCGACAGTCAGTTCATCAGCTTGTTTCCCTGGTGGTCTAGTGGCTAGGATTCGGCGCTCTCACCGCCGCGGCCCGGGTTCGATTCCCGGTCAGGGAAGTCCTGTTTTAGCTGACGACGACCACGAGCTTTATCGCAAGTGAAGTATTTGGCACACTGCTTTGCCCCAACGGGTTTTAAAAAAAGGAGTCCTTCGAGCCGGATTTGAACCAGCGACCTAAGGATGACAATTTTAACACCTACAGTCCTCCGCTCTACCAACTGAGCTATCGAAGGAGCTCGGGCACCTCTGTTGATATGGAAATGTAATTGGTACATGTATGATGTAGTTTTTTTTGCCATCAAGCAACTTAAACATTTAGAAACCTAGTTTTAATCCAAATTCTGAAGAATGCACACAATTCTTTGTCTGTCACAACTATCAACTAAGGAATCAGTGGCAGTAGAGTGCCTTGGGCAGCTCATTTTTTTCACAGCTCCACAATAGTTCACCTCCAGAAAGATGGGCCACATACTGTGGTCTAGAACAGTGTTAAAACAAAAAGAAACTGAGGCTTTTTGCCTGTGTCGCAATTAGGTGTTGGACCTTCCTTTTACTCCATGCCTGCTTGCATGTACGCAGCATGGGTAGGTCAGCCATTCTGAGCTTCAAAAAGTTTTTCGACAGTCAGTTCATAAGCTTGTTTCCCTGGTGGTCTAGTGGCTAGGATTCGGCGCTCTCACCGCCGCGGCCCGGGTTCGATTCCCGGTCAGGGAAGTCCTGTTTTAGCTGACGACGACCACGAGCTTTATCGCAAGTGAAGTATTTGGCACACTGCTTTGCCCCAACGGGTTTTAAAAAAATGAGTCCTTCGAGCCGGATTTGAACCAGCGACCTAAGGATGACAATTGTAACACCTACAGTCCTCCGCTCTACCAACTGAGCTATCGAAGTAGCTTGGGCACCTCTGTTGATATGGAAACGTAATTGGTACATGTATGATGTAGTTTTTTTGCCATCAAGCAACTTAAACATTTAGAAACCTGGTTTTAATCCAAATTCTGAAGAATGCACACAATTCTTTGTCTGTCACAACTATCAACTAAGGAATCAGTGGCAGTAGAGTGCCTTGGGCAGCTCATTTTTTTCACAGCTCCACAATAGTTCACCTCCAGAAAGATGGGCCACATACTGTGGTCTAGAACAGTGTTGAAACAAAAAGAAACTGAGGCTTTTTGCCTGTGTCGCAATTAGGTGTTGGACCTTCCTTTTACTCCATGCCTGCTTGCATGTACGCAGCATGGGTAGGTCAGCCATTCTGAGCTTCAAAAAGTTTTTCGACAGTCACTTCATCAGCTTGTTTCCCTGGTGGTCTAGTGGCTAGGATTCTGCGCTCTCACCGCCGCGGCCCGGGTTCGATTCCCGGTCAGGGAAGTCCTGTTTTAGCTGACGACGACCACGAGCTTTATCGCAAGTGAAGTATTTGGCACACTGCTTTGCCACAACGGATTTTAAAAAAAGGAGTCCTTCGAGCCGGATTTGAACCAGCGACCTAAGGATGACAATTTTAACACCTACAGTCCTCCGCTCTACCAACTGAGCTATCGAAGGAGCTCGGGCACCTCTGTTGATATGGAAATGTAATTGGTACATGTATGATGTAGTTTTTTTGCCATCAAGCAACTTAAACATTTAGAAACCTAGTTTTAATCCAAATTCTGAAGAATGCACACAATTCTTTGTCTGTCACAACTATCAACTAAGGAATCAGTGGCAGTAGAGTGCCTTGGGCAGCTCATTTTTTTCACAGCTCCACAATAGTTCACCTCCAGAAAGATGGGCCACATACTGTGGTCTAGAACAGTGTTGAAACAAAAAGAAACTGAGGCTTTTTGCCTGTGTCGCAATTAGGTGTTGGACCTTCCTTTTACTCCATGCCTGCTTGCATGTACGCAGCATGGGTAGGTCAGCCATTCTGAGCTTCAAAAAGTTTTTCGACAGTCAGTTCATCAGCTTGTTTCCCTGGTGGTCTAGTGGCTAGGATTCGGCGCTCTCACCGCCGTGGCCCGGGTTCGATTCCCGGTCAGGGAAGTCCTGTTTTAGCTGACGACGACCACGAGCTTTATCGCAAGTGAAGTATTTGGCACACTGCTTTGCCCCAACGGGTTTTAAAAAAATGAGTCCTTCGAGCCGGATTTGAACCAGCGACCTAAGGATCACAATTTTAACACCTACAGTCCTCCGCTCTACCAACTGAGCTATCGAAGGAGCTCGGGCACCTCTGTTGATATGGAAATGTAATTGGTACATGTATGATGTAGTTTTTTTGCCATCAAGCAACTTAAACATTTAGAAACCTAGTTTTAATCCAAATTCTGAAGAATGCACACAATTCTTTGTCTGTCACAACTATCAACTAAGGAATCAGTGGCAGTAGAGTGCCTTGGGCAGCTCATTTTTTTCACAGCTCCACAATAGTTCACCTCCAGAAAGATGGGCCACATACTGTGGTCTAGAACAGTGTTGAAACAAAAAGAAACTGAGGCTTTTTGCCTGTGTCGCAATTAGGTGTTGGACCTTCCTTTTACTCCATGCCTGCTTGCATGTACGCAGCATGGGTAGGTCAGCCATTCTGAGCTTCAAAAAGTTTTTCGACAGTCACTTCATCAGCTTGTTTCCCTGGTGGTCTAGTGGCTAGGATTCTGCGCTCTCACCGCCGCGGCCCGGGTTCGATTCCCGGTCAGGGAAGTCCTGTTTTAGCTGACGACGACCACGAGCTTTATCGCAAGTGAAGTATTTGGCACACTGCTTTGCCACAACGGATTTTAAAAAAAGGAGTCCTTCGAGCCGGATTTGAACCAGCGACCTAAGGATGACAATTTTAACACCTACAGTCCTCCGCTCTACCAACTGAGCTATCGAAGGAGCTCGGGCACCTCTGTTGATATGGAAATGTAATTGGTACATGTATGATGTAGTTTTTTTGCCATCAAGCAACTTAAACATTTAGAAACCTAGTTTTAATCCAAATTCTGAAGAATGCACACAATTCTTTGTCTGTCACAACTATCAACTAAGGAATCAGTGGCAGTAGAGTGCCTTGGGCAGCTCATTTTTTTCACAGCTCCACAATAGTTCACCTCCAGAAAGATGGGCCACATACTGTGGTCTAGAACAGTGTTGAAACAAAAAGAAACTGAGGCTTTTTGCCTGTGTCGCAATTAGGTGTTGGACCTTCCTTTTACTCCATGCCTGCTTGCATGTACGCAGCATGGGTAGGTCAGCCATTCTGAGCTTCAAAAAGTTTTTCGACAGTCAGTTCATCAGCTTGTTTCCCTGGTGGTCTAGTGGCTAGGATTCGGCGCTCTCACCGCCGTGGCCCGGGTTCGATTCCCGGTCAGGGAAGTCCTGTTTTAGCTGACGACGACCACGAGCTTTATCGCAAGTGAAGTATTTGGCACACTGCTTTGCCCCAACGGGTTTTAAAAAAAGGAGTCCTTCGAGCCGGATTTGAACCAGCGACCTAAGGATGACAATTTTAACACCTACAGTCCTCCGCTCTACCAACTGAGCTATCGAAGGAGCTTGGGCACCTCTGTTGATATGGAAACTTAATTGGTACATGTATGATGTAGTTTTTTTTGCCATCAAGCAACTTAAACATTTAGACACCTGGTTTTAATCCAAATTCTGAAGAATGCACACAATTCTTTGTCTGTCACAACTATCAACTAAGGAATCAGTGGCAGTAGAGTGCCTTGGGCAGCTCATTTTTTTCACAGCTCCACAATAGTTCACCTCCAGAAAGATGGGCCACATACTGTGGTCTAGAACAGTGTTGAAACAAAAAGAAACTGAGGCTTTTTGCCTGTGTCGCATTTAGGTGTTGGACCTTCCTTTTACTCCATGCCTGCTTGCATGTACGCAGCATGGGTAGGTCAGCCATTCTGAGCTTCAAAAAGTTTTTCGACAGTCAGTTCATCAGCTTGTTTCCCTGGTGGTCTAGTGGCTAGGATTCGGCGCTCTCACCGCCGCGGCCCGGGTTCGATTCCCGGTCAGGGAAGTCCTGTTTTAGCTGACGACGACCACGAGCTTTATCGCAAGTGAAGTGTTTGGCACACTGCTTTGCCACAACGGGTTTCAAAAAAAGGAGTCCTTCGAGCCGGATTTGAACCAGCGACCTAAGGATGACAATTTTAACACCTACAGTCCTCCGCTCTACCAACTGAGCTATCGAAGGAGCTTGGGCACCTCTGTTGATATGGAAATGTAATTGGTACATGTATGATGTAGTTTTTTTGCCATCAAGCAACTTAAACATTTAGACACCTGGTTTTAATCCAAATTCTGAAGAATGCACACAAATCTTTGTCTGTCACAACTATCAACTAAGGAATCAGTGGCAGTAGAGTGCCTTGGGCAGCTCATTTTTTTCACAGCTCCACAATAGTTCACCTCCAGAAAGATGGGCCACATACTGTGGTCAAGAACAGTGTTGAAACAAAAAGAAACTGAGGCTTTTTGCCTTTGTCGCAATTAGGTGTTGGACCTTCCTTTTACTCCATGCCTGCTTGCATGTACGCAGCATGGGTAGGTCAGCCATTCTGAGCTTCAAAAAGTTTTTCGACAGTCAGTTCATCAGCTTGTTTCCCTGGTGGTCTAGTGGCTAGGATTCGGCGCTCTCACCGCCGCGGCCCGGGTTCGATTCCCGGGCAGGGAAGTCCTGTTTTAGCTGATGACGACCACGAGCTTTATCGCAAGTGAAGTATTTGGCACACTGCTTTGCCACAACGGATTTAAAAAAAAGGAGTCCTTCGAGCCGGATTTGAACCAGCGACCTAAGGATGACAATTTTAACACCTACAGTCCTCCGCTCTACCAACTGAGCTATCGAAGGAGCTCGGGCACCTCTGTTGATATGGAAATGTAATTGGTACATGTATGATGTAGTTTTTTTGCCATCAAGCAACTTAAACGTTTAGAAACCTAGTTTTAATCCAAATTCTGAAGAATGCACACAATTCTTTGTCTGTCACAACTATCAACTAAGGAATCAGTGGCAGTAGAGTGCCTTGGGCAGCTCATTTTTTTCACAGCTCCACAATAGTTCACCTCCAGAAAGATGGGCCACATACTGTGGTCTAGAACAGTGTTGAAACAAAAAGAAACTGAGGCTTTTTGCCTGTGTCGCAATTAGGTGTTGGACCTTCCTTTTACTCCATGCCTGCTTGCATGTACGCAGCATGGGTAGGTCAGCCATTGTGAGCTTCAAAAAGTTTTTCGACAGTCAGTTCATCAGCTTGTTTCCCTGGTGGTCTAGTGGCTAGGATTCGGCGCTCTCACCGCCGCGGCCCGGGTTCGATTCCCGGTCAGGGAAGTCCTGTTTTAGCTGACGACGACCACGAGCTTTATCGCAAGTGAAGTATTTGGCACACTGCTTTGCCCCAACGGGTTTTAAAAAAAGGAGTCCTTCGAGCCGGATTTGAACCAGCGACCTAAGGATGACAATTTTAACACCTACAGTCCTCCGCTCTACCAACTGAGCTTTCGAAGGAGCTTGGGCACCTCTGTTGATATGGAAATGTAATTGGTACATGTATGATGTAGTTTTTTTTGCCATCAAGCAACTTAAACATTTAGAAACCTGGTTTTAATCCAAATTCTGAAGAATGCACACAATTCTTTGTCTGTCACAACTATCAACTAAGGAATCAGTGGCAGTAGAGTGCCTTGGGCAGCTCATTTTTTTCACAGCTCCACAATAGTTCACCTCCAGAAAGATGGGCCACATACTGTGGTCTAGAACAGTGTTGAAACAAAAAGAAACTGAGGCTTTTTGCCTGTGTCGCATTTAGGTGTTGGACCTTCCTTTTACTCCATGCCTGCTTGCATGTACGCAGCATGGGTAGGTCAGTCATTCTGAGCTTCAAAAAGTTTTTCGACAGTCAGTTCATCAGCTTGTTTCCCTGGTGGTCTAGTGGCTAGGATTCGGCGCTCTCACCGCCGCGGCCCGGGTTCGATTCCCGGTCAGGGAAGTCCTGTTTTAGCTGACGACGACCACGAGCTTTATCGCAAGTGAAGTGTTTGGCACACTGCTTTGCCACAACGGGTTTCAAAAAAAGGAGTCCTTCGAGCCAGTTTTGAACCAGCGACCTAAGGATGACAATTTTAACACCTACAGTCCTCCGCTCTACCAACTGAGCTATCGAAGGAGCTTGGGCACCTCTATTGATATGGAAATGTAATTGGTACATGTATGACGTAGTTTTTTTGCCATCAAGCAACTTAAACATTTAGACACCTGGTTTTAATCCAAATTCTGAAGAATGCACACAAATCTTTGTCTGTCACAACTATCAACTAAGGAATCAGTGGCAGTAGAGTGCCTTGGGCAGCTCATTTTCTTCACAGCTCCACAATAGTTCACCTCCAGAAAGATGGGCCACATACTGTGGTCTAGAACAGTGTTGAAACAAAAAGAAACTGAGGCTTTTTGCCTGTGTCGCAATTAGGTGTTGGACCTTCCTTTTACTCCATGCCTGCTTGCATGTACGCAGCATGGGTAGGTCAGCCATTGTGAGCTTCAAAAAGTTTTTCGACAGTCAGTTCATCAGCTTGTTTCCCTGGTGGTCTAGTGGCTAGGGTTCGACGCTCTCACCGCCGCGGCCCGGGTTCGATTCCCGGTCAGGGAAGTCCTGTTTTAGCTGACGACGACCACGAGCTTTATCGCAAGTGAAGTATTTGGCACACTGCTTTGCCCCAACGGGTTTTAAAAAAAGGAGTCCTTCGAGCCGGATTTGAACCAGCGACCTAAGGATGACAATTTTAACACCTACAGTCCTCCACTCTACCAACTGAGCTATCGAAGGAGCTTGGGCATCTCTGTTGATATGGAAATGTAATTGGTACATGTATGATGTAGTTTTTTTTTGCCATCAAGCAACTTAAACATTTAGAAACCTGGTTTTAATCCAAATTCTGAAGAATGCACACAATTCTTTGTCTGTCACAACTATCAACTAAGGAATCAGTGGCAGTAGAGTGCCTTGGGCAGCTCATTTTTTTCACAGCTCCACAATAGTTCACCTCCAGAAAGATGGGCCACATACTGTGGTCTAGAACAGTGTTGAAACAAAAAGAAACTGAGGCTTTTTGCCTGTGTCGCATTTAGGTGTTGGACCTTTCTTTTACTCCATGCCTGCTTGCATGTACGCAGCATGGGTAGGTCAGCCATTCTGAGCTTCAAAAAGTTTTTCGACAGTCAGTTCATCAGCTTGTTTCCCTGGTGGTCTAGTGGCTAGGATTCGGCGCTCTCACAGCCGCGGCCCGGGTTCGATTCCCGGTCAGGGAAGTCCTGTTTTAGCTGACGACGACCACAAGCTTTATCGCAAGTGAAGTATTTGGCACACTGCTTTGCCCCAACGGGTTTTAAAAAAAGGAGTCCTTCGAGCCGGATTTGAACCAGCGACCTAAGGATGACAATTTTAACACCTACAGTCCTCCGCTCTACCAACTGAGCTATCGAAGGAGCTTGGGCACCTCTGTTGATATGGAAATGTAATTGGTACATGTATGATGTAGTTTTTTTGCCATCAAGCAACTTAAACATTTAGAAACCTAGTTTTAATCCAAATTCTGAAGAATGCACACAATTCTTTGTCTGTCACAACTATCAACTAAGGAATCAGTGGCAGTAGAGTGCCTTGGGCAGCTCATTTTTTTCACAGCTCCACAATAGTTCACCTCCAGAAAGATGGGCCACATACTGTGGTCTAGAACAGTGTTGAAACAAAAAGAAACTGAGGCTTTTTGCCTGTGTCGCAATTAGGTGTTGGACCTTCCTTTTACTCCATGCCTGCTTGCATGTACGCAGCATGGGTAGGTCAGCCATTCTGAGCTTCAAAAAGTTTTTCGACAGTCAGTTCATCAGCTTGTTTCCCTGGTGGTCTAGTGGCTAGGATTCGGCGCTCTCACCGCCGCGGCCCGGGTTCGATTCCCGGTCAGGGAAGTCCTGTTTTAGCTGACGACGACCACGAGCTTTATCGCAAGTGAAGTATTTGGCACACTGCTTTGCCCCAACGGGTTTTAAAAAAAGGAGTCCTTCGAGCCGGATTTGAACCAGCGACCTAAGGATGACAATTTTAACACCTACAGTCCTCCGCTCTACCAACTGAGCTATCGAAGGAGCTCGGGCACCTCTGTTGATATGGAAATGTAATTGGTACATGTATGATGTAGTTTTTTTGCCATCAAGCAACTTAAACATTTAGAAACCTAGTTTTAATCCAAATTCTGAAGAATGCACACAATTCTTTGTCTGTCACAACTATCAACTAAGGAATCAGTGGCAGTAGAGTGCCTTGGGCAGCTCATTTTTTTCACAGCTCCACAATAGTTCACCTCCAGAAAGATGGGCCACATACTGTGGTCTAGAACAGTGTTGAAACAAAAAGAAACTGAGGCTTTTTGCCTGTGTCGCAATTAGGTGTTGGACCTTCCTTTTACTCCATGCCTGCTTGCATGTACGCAGCATGGGTAGGTCAGCCATTCTGAGCTTCAAAAAGTTTTTCGACAGTCAGTTCATCAGCTTGTTTCCCTGGTGGTCTAGTGGCTAGGATTCGGCGCTCTCACCGCCGCGGCCCGGGTTCGATTCCCGGTCAGGGAAGTCCTGTTTTAGCTGACGACGACCACAAGCTTTATCGCAAGTGAAGTATTTGGCACACTGCTTTGCCCCAACGGGTTTTAAAAAAAGGAGTCCTTCGAGCCGGATTTGAACCAGCGACCTAAGGATGACAATTTTAACACCTACAGTCCTCCGCTCTACCAACTGAGCTATCGAAGGAGCTCGGGCACCTCTGTTGATATGGAAATGTAATTGGTACATGTATGATGTAGTTTTTTTGCCATCAAGCAACTTAAACATTTAGAAACCTAGTTTTAATCCAAATTCTGAAGAATGCACACAATTCTTTGTCTGTCACAACTATCAACTAACTAATCAGTGGCAGTAGAGTGCCTTGGGCAGCTCATTTTTTTCACAGCTCCACAATAGTTCACCTCCAGAAAGATGGGCCACATACTGTGGTCTAGAACAGTGTTGAAACAAAAAGAAACTGAGGCTTTTTGCCTGTGTCGCAATTAAGTGTTGGACCTTCCTTTTACTCCATGCCTGCTTGCATGTACGCAGCATGGGTAGGTCAGCCATTCTGAGCTTCAAAAAGTTTTTCGCCAGTCAGTTCATCAGCTTGTTTCCCTGGTGGTCTAGTGGCTAGGATTCGGCGCTCTCACCGCCGCGGCCCGGGTTCGATTCCCGGTCAGGGAAGTCCTGTTTTAGCTGACGACGACCACGAGCTTTATCGCAAGTGAAGTGTTTGGCACACTGCTTTGCCACAACGGGTTTCAAAAAAAGGAGTCCTTCGAGCCGGATTTGAACCAGCGACCTAAGGATGACAATTTTAACACCTACAGTCCTCCGCTCTACCAACTGAGCTATCGAAGGAGCTTGGGCACCTCTGTTGATATGGAAATGTAATTGGTACATGTATGATGTAGTTTTTTTGCCATCAAGCAACTTAAACATTTAGACACCTGGTTTTAATCCAAATTCTGAAGAATGCACACAAATCTTTGTCTGTCACAACTATCAACTAAGGAATCAGTGGCAGTAGAGTGCCTTGGGCAGCTCATTTTTTTCACAGCTCCACAATAGTTCACCTCCAGAAAGATGGGCCACATACTGTGGTCAAGAACAGTGTTGAAACAAAAAGAAATTGAGGCTTTTTGCCTGTGTCGCAATAAGGTGTTGGAATTTCCTTTTACTCCATGCCTGCTTGCATGTACGCAGCATGGGTAGGTCAGCCATTCTGAGCTTCAAAAAGTTTTTCGACAGTCAGTTCATCAGCTTGTTTCCCTGGTGGTCTAGTGGCTAGGATTCGGCGCTCTCACCGCCGCGGCCCGGGTTCGATTCCCGGTCAGGGAAGTCCTGTTTTAGCTGACGACGACCACGAGCTTTATCGCAAGTGAAGTATTTGGCACACTGCTTTGCCCCAACGGGTTTTAAAAAAAGGAGTCCTTCGAGCCGGATTTGAACCAGCGACCTAAGGATGACAATTTTAACACCTACAGTCCTCCGCTCTACCAACTGAGCTTTCGAAGGAGCTTGGGCACCTCTGTTGATATGGAAATGTAATTGGTACATGTATGATGTAGTTTTTTTTGCCATCAAGCAACTTAAACATTTAGAAACCTGGTTTTAATCCAAATTCTGAAGAATGCACACAATTCTTTGTCTGTCACAACTATCAACTAAGGAATCAGTGGCAGTAGAGTGCCTTGGGCAGCTCATTTTTTTCACAGCTCCACAATAGTTCACCTCCAGAAAGATGGGCCACATACTGTGGTCTAGAACAGTGTTGAAACAAAAAGAAACTGAGGCTTTTTGCCTGTGTCGCAATTAGGTGTTGGACCTTCCTTTTACTCCATGCCTGCTTGCATGTACGCAGCATGGGTAGGTCAGCCATTGTGAGCTTCAAAAAGTTTTTCGACAGTCAGTTCATCAGCTTGTTTCCCTGGTGGTCTAGTGGCTAGGATTCGGCGCTCTCACCGCCGCGGCCCGGGTTCGATTCCCGGTCAGGGAAGTCCTGTTTTAGCTGACGACGACCACGAGCTTTATCGCAAGTGAAGTATTTGGCACACTGCTTTGCCCCAACGGGTTTTAAAAAAAGGAGTCCTTCGAGCCGGATTTGAACCAGCGACCTAAGGATGACAATTTTAACACCTACAGTCCTCCGCTCTACCAACTGAGCTTTCGAAGGAGCTTGGGCACCTCTGTTGATATGGAAATGTAATTGGTACATGTATGATGTAGTTTTTTTTGCCATCAAGCAACTTAAACATTTAAGGTGCTTGCACACTGAACGCGGTATGCCGCGCGGCATTCCGCTGTGCTGCCGCTCTGCTCTACGCTGGTCAGTTGCGGGTGCGTTGCGCTGCTGCTGACGCCAAGCGTCTCCTGCTGATAATAGGTGGAGTTTTCTAAAACCCATCACCTCTGTGAGCGGTGTTTTGTAGTTTTGAGTCTCTACAGCCTCTGTGGATCTGTATATGTTTCCCAGCCTCAGAACAAAGCTCTGATTCTTCTCTTCCTCCTGTTATCTCTATATGAGTGTAGGGAAGTGATGTACAGCTGAGGGGATTCACTAATCGCTATTATTAGTCTCTCACGCACGTTTATTGTTGTTTGGACTACAGTTTCTCTCTAGTCGCGTGAGTTCACGTCATGCGTTTTCTGCCGAGGTACCGCTTGCCGCGAGGTCAAAGTTGAACCATGTTGAACTTTGCCCGCGGTAAGCGGTAGCGCGGTGGAGGCGTGGTTATGGGCGGGGAAACGCGCCGCTTTCCGCTCTGCTCCGCGGCAGCGATGCACCGCTCTACCGCTCTAGACACTATTGAATCCTATGGGGGTCAGCGTACCGCGCCGCACCTACCGCGTGCAGTGTGCAAGCACCTTTAGAAACCTGGTTTTAATCCAAATTCTGAAGAATGCACACAATTCTTTGTCTGTCACAACTATCAACTAAGGAATCAGTGGCAGTAGAGTGCCTTGGGCAGCTCATTTCTTTCACAGCTCCACAATAGTTCACCTCCAGAAAGATGGGCCACATACTGTGGTCTAGAACAGTGTTGAAACAAAAAGAAACTGAGGCTTTTTGCCTGTGTCGCAATTAGGTGTTGGACCTTCCTTTTACTCCATGCCTGCTTGCATGTACGCAGCATGGGTAGGTCAGCCATTCTGAGCTTCAAAAAGTTTTTCGACAGTTAGTTCATCAGCTTGTTTCCCTGGTGGTCTAGTGGCTAGGATTCGGCGCTCTCACCGCCGCGGCCCGGGTTCGATTCCCGGTCAGGGAAGTCCTGTTTTAGCTGACGACGACCATGAGCTTTATCGCAAGTGAAGTATTTGGCACACTGCTTTGCCCCAACGGGTTTTAAAAAAAGGAGTCCTTCGAGCCGGATTTGAACCAGCGACCTAAGGATGACAATTTTAACACCTACAGTCCTCCGCTCTACCAACTGAGCTATCGAAGGAGCTTGGGCACCTCTGTTGATATGGAAATGTAATTGGTACATGTATGATGTAGTTTTTTTGCCATCAAGCAACTTAAACATTTAGAAACCTAGTTTTAATCCAAATTCTGAAGAATGCACACAATTCTTTGTCTGTCACAACTATCAACTAAGGAATCAGTGGCAGTAGAGTGCCTTGGGCAGCTCATTTTTTTCACAGCTCCACAATAGTTCACCTCCAGAAAGATGGGCCACATACTGTGGTCTAGAACAGTGTTGAAACAAAAAGAAACTGAGGCTTTTTGCCTGTGTCGCAATTAGGTGTTGGACCTTCCTTTTACTCCATGCCTGCTTGCATGTACGCAGCATGGGTAGGTCAGCCATTGTGAGCTTCAAAAAGTTTTTCGACAGTCAGTTCATCAGCTTGTTTCCCTGGTGGTCTAGTGGCTAGGATTCGGCGCTCTCACCGCCGCGGCCCGGGTTCGATTCCCGGTCAGGGAAGTCCTGTTTTAGCTGACGACGACCACGAGCTTTATCGCAAGTGAAGTATTTGGCACACTGCTTTGCCCCAACGGGTTTTAAAAAAAGGAGTCCTTCGAGCCGGATTTGAACCAGCGACCTAAGGATGACAATTTTAACACCTACAGTCCTCCGCTCTACCAACTGAGCTTTCGAAGGAGCTTGGGCACCTCTGTTGATATGGAAATGTAATTGGTACATGTATGATGTAGTTTTTTTTTGCCATCAAGCAACTTAAACATTTAGAAACCTGGTTTTAATCCAAATTCTGAAGAATGCACACAATTTTTTGTCTGTCACAACTATCAACTAAGGAATCAGTGGCAGTAGAGTGCCTTGGGCAGCTCATTTTTTTCACAGCTCCACAATAGTTCACCTCCAGAAAGATGGGCCACATACTGTGGTCTAGAACAGTGTTGAAACAAAAAGAAACTGAGGCTTTTTGCCTGTGTCGCAATTAGGTGTTGGACCTTCCTTTTACTCCATGCCTGCTTGCATGTACGCAGCATGGGTAGGTCAGCCATTCTGAGCTTCAAAAAGTTTTTCGACAGTCAGTTCATCAGCTTGTTTCCCTGGTGGTCTAGTGGCTAGGATTCGGCGCTCTCACCGCCGCGGCCCGGGTTCGATTCCCGGTCAGGGAAGTCCTGTTTTAGCTGACGACGACCACGAGCTTTATCGCAAGTGAAGTATTTGGCACACTGCTTTGCCACAACGGATTTAAAAAAAAGGAGTCCTTCGAGCCGGATTTGAACCAGCGACCTAAGGATGACAATTTTAACACCTACAGTCCTCCGCTCTACCAACTGAGCTATCGAAGGAGCTCGGGCACCTCTGTTGATATGGAAATGTAATTGGTACATGTATGATGTAGTTTTTTTGCCATCAAGCAACTTAAACATTTAGAAACCTAGTTTTAATCCAAATTCTGAAGAATGCACACAATTCTTTGTCTGTCACAACTATCAACTAAGGAATCAGTGGCAGTAGAGTGCCTTGGGCAGCTCATTTTTTTCACAGCTCCACAATAGTTCACCTCCAGAAAGATGGGCCACATACTGTGGTCTAGAACAGTGTTGAAACAAAAAGAAACTGAGGCTTTTTGCCTGTGTCGCAATTAGGTGTTGGACCTTCCTTTTACTCCATGCCTGCTTGCATGTACGCAGCATGGGTAGGTCAGCCATTGTGAGCTTCAAAAAGTTTTTCGACAGTCAGTTCATCAGCTTGTTTCCCTGGTGGTCTAGTGGCTAGGATTCGGCGCTCTCACCGCCGCGGCCCGGGTTCGATTCCCGGTCAGGGAAGTCCTGTTTTAGCTGACGACGACCACGAGCTTTATCGCAAGTGAAGTATTTGGCACACTGCTTTGCCCCAACGGGTTTTAAAAAAAGGAGTCCTTCGAGCCGGATTTGAACCAGCGACCTAAGGATGACAATTTTAACACCTACAGTCCTCCGCTCTACCAACTGAACTTTCGAAGGAGCTTGGGCACCTCTGTTGATATGGAAATGTAATTGGTACATGTATGATGTAGTTTTTTTTGCCATCAAGCAACTTAAACATTTAAGGTGCTTGCACACTGAACGCGGTATGCCGCGCGGCATTCCGCTGTGCTGCCGCTCTGCTCTACGCTGGTCAGTTGCGGGTGCGTTGCGCTGCTGCTGACGCCAAGCGTCTCCTGCTGATAATAGGCGGAGTTTTCTAAAACCCATCACCTCTGTGAGCGGTGTTTTGTAGTTTTGAGTCTCTACAGCCTCTGTGGATCTGTATATGTTTCCCAGCCTCAGAACAAAGCTCTGATTCTTCTCTTCCTCCTGTTATCTCTATATGAGTGTAGGGAAGTGATGTACAGCTGAGGGGATTCACTAATCGCTATTATTAGTCTCTCGCGCACGTTTATTGTTGTTTGGACTACAGTTTCTCTCTAGTCGCGTGAGTTCACGTCATGCGTTTTCTGCCGAGGTACCGCTTGCCGCGAGGTCAAAGTTGAACCATGTTGAACTTTGCCCGCGGTAAGCGGTAGCGCGGTGGAGGCGTGGTTATGGGCGGGGAAACGCGCCGCTTTCCGCTCTGCTCCGCGGCAGCGACGCACCGCTCTACCGCTCTAGACACTATTGAATCCTATGGGGGTCAGCGTACCGCGCCGCACCTACCGCGTGCAGTGTGCAAGCACCTTTAGAAACCTGGTTTTAATCCAAATTCTGAAGAATGCACACAATTCTTTGTCTGTCACAACTATCAACTAAGGAATCAGTGGCAGTAGAGTGCCTTGGGCAGCTCATTTTTTTCACAGCTCCACAATAGTTCACCTCCAGAAAGATGGGCCACATACTGTGGTCTAGAACAGTGTTGAAACAAAAAGAAACTGAGGCTTTTTGCCTGTGTCGCAATTAGGTGTTGGACCTTCCTTTTACTCCATGCCTGCTTGCATGTACGCAGCATGGGTAGGTCAGCCATTCTGAGCTTCAAAAAGTTTTTCGACAGTCAGTTCATCAGCTTGTTTCCCTGGTGGTCTAGTGGCTAGGATTCGGCGCTCTCACCGCCGCAGCCCGGGTTCGATTCCCGGTCAGGGAAGTCCTGTTTTAGCTGACGACGACCACGAGCTTTATCGCAAGTGAAGTATTTGGCACACTGCTTTGCCCCAACGGGTTTTAAAAAAAGGAGTCCTTCGAGCCGGATTTGAACCAGCGACCTAAGGATGACAATTTTAACACCTACAGTCCTCCGCTCTACCAACTGAGCTATCGAAGGAGCTTGGGCACCTCTGTTGATATGGAAATGTAATTGGTACATGTATGATGTAGTTTTTTTTTGCCATCAAGCAACTTAAACATTTAGAAACCTGGTTTTAATCCAAATTCTGAAGAATGCACACAATTCTTTGTCTGTCACAACTATCAACTAAGGAATCAGTGGCAGTAGAGTGCCTTGGGCAGCTCATTTTTTTCACAGCTCCACAATAGTTCACCTCCAGAAAGATGGGCCACATACTGTGGTCTAGAACAGTGTTGAAACAAAAAGAAACTGAGGCTTTTTGCCTGTGTCGCAATTAGGTGTTGGACCTTCCTTTTACTCCATGCCTGCTTGCATGTACGCAGCATGGGTAGGTCAGCCATTCTGAGCTTCAAAAAGTTTTTCGACAGTCAGTTCATCAGCTTGTTTCCCTGGTGGTCTAGTGGCTAGGATTCGGCGCTCTCACCGCCGCGGCCCGGGTTCGATTCCCGGTCAGGGAAGTCCTGTTTTAGCTGACGACGACCACGAGCTTTATCGCAAGTGAAGTATTTGGCACACTGCTGTGCCCCAACGGGTTTTAAAAAAAGGAGTCCTTCGAGCCGGATTTGAACCAGCGACCTAAGGATGACAATTTTAACACCTACAGTCTTCCGCTCTACCAACTGAGCTATCGAAGGAGCTCGGGCACCTCTGTTGATATGGAAATGTAATTGGTACATGTATGATGTAGTTTTTTTGCCATCAAGCAACTTAAACATTTAGAAACCTAGTTTTAATCCAAATTCTGAAGAATGCACACAATTCTTTGTCTGTCACAACTATCAACTAAGGAATCAGTGGCAGTAGAGTGCCTTGGGCAGCTCATTTTTTTCACAGCTCCACAATAGTTCACCTCCAGAAAGATGGGCCACATACTGTGGTCTAGAACAGTGTTGAAACAAAAAGAAACTGAGGCTTTTTGCCTGTGTCGCAATTAGGTGTTGGACCTTCCTTTTACTCCATGCCTGCTTGCATGTACGCAGCATGGGTAGGTCAGCCATTCTGAGCTTCAAAAAGTTTTTCGACAGTCAGTTCATCAGCTTGTTTCCCTGGTGGTCTAGTGGCTAGGATTCGGCGCTCTCACCGCCGCGGCCCGGGTTCGATTCCCGGTCAGGGAAGTCCTGTTTTAGCTGACGACGACCACGAGCTTTATCGCAAGTGAAGTATTTGGCACACTGCTTTGCCCCAACGGGTTTTAAAAAAAGGAGTCCTTCGAGCCGGATTTGAACCAGCGACCTAAGGATGACAATTTTAACACCTACAGTCCTCCGCTCTACCAACTGAGCTATCGAAGGAGCTTGGGCACCTCTGTTGATATGGAAACTTAATTGGTACATGTATGATGTAGTTTTTTTTGCCATCAAGCAACTTAAACATTTAGAAACCTGGTTTTAATCCAAATTCTCAAGAATGCACACAATTCTTTGTCTGTCACAACTATCAACTAAGGAATCAGTGGCAGTAGAGTGCCTTGGGCAGCTCATTTTTTTCACAGCTCCACAATAGTTCACCTCCAGAAAGATGGGCCACATACTGTGGTCTAGAACAGTGTTGAAACAAAAAGAAACTGAGGCTTTTTGCCTGTGTCGCATTTAGGTGTTGGACCTTCCTTTTACTCCATGCCTGCTTGCATGTACGCAGCATGGGTAGGTCAGCCATTCTGAGCTTCAAAAAGTTTTTCGACAGTCAGTTCATCAGCTTGTTTCCCTGGTGGTCTAGTGGCTAGGATTCGGCGCTCTCACCGCCGCGGCCCGGGTTCGATTCCCGGTCAGGGAAGTCCTGTTTTAGCTGATGACGACCACGAGCTTTATCGCAAGTGAAGTGTTTGGCACACTGCTTTGCCACAACGGGTTTCAAAAAAAGGAGTCCTTCGAGCCGGATTTGAACCAGCGACCTAAGGATGACAATTTTAACACCTACAGTCCTCCGCTCTACCAACTGAGCTATCGAAGGAGCTTGGTCACCTCTGTTGATATGGAAATGTAATTTGTACATGTATGATGTAGTTTTTTTGCCATCAAGCAACTTAAACATTTAGACACCTGGTTTTAATCCAAATTCTGAAGAATGCACACAAATCTTTGTCTGTCACAACTATCAACTAAGGAATCAGTGGCAGTAGAGTGCCTTGGGCAGCTCATTTTTTTCACAGCTCCACAATAGTTCACCTCCAGAAAGATGGGCCACATACTGTGGTCTAGAACAGTGTTGAAACAAAAAGAAACTGAGGCTTTTTGCCTGTGTCGCAATTAGGTGTTGGACCTTCCTTTTACTCCATGCCTGCTTGCATGTACGCAGCATGGGTAGGTCAGTCATTCTGAGCTTCAAAAAGTTTTTCGACAGTCAGTTCATCAGCTTGTTTCCCTGGTGGTCTAGTGGCTAGGATTCGGCGCTCTCACCGCCGCGGCCCGGGTTCGATTCCCGGTCAGGGAAGTCCTGTTTTAGCTGACGACGACCACGAGCTTTATCGCAAGTGAAGTGTTTGGCACACTGCTTTGCCACAACGGGTTTCAAAATAAGGAGTCCTTCGAGCCGGATTTGAACCAGCGACCTAAGGATGACAATTTTAACACCTACAGTCCTCCGCTCTACCAACTGAGCTATCGAAGGAGCTTGGGCACCTCTGTTGATATGGAAATGTAATTGGTACATGTATGATGTAGTTTTTTTGCCATCAAGCAACTTAAACATTTAGACACCTGGTTTTAATCCAAATTCTGAAGAATGCACACAAATCTTTGTCTGTCACAACTATCAACTAAGGAATCAGTGGCAGTAGAGTGCCTTGGGCAGCTCATTTTTTTCACAGCTCCACAATAGTTCACCTCCAGAAAGATGGGCCACATACTGTGGTCAAGAACAGTGTTGAAACAAAAAGAAATTGAGGCTTTTTGCCTGTGTCGCAATTAGGTGTTGGAATTTCCTTTTACTCCATGCCTGCTTGCATGTACGCAGCATGGGTAGGTCAGCCATTCTGAGCTTCAAAAAGTTTTTCGACAGTCAGTTCATCATCTTGTTTCCCTGGTGGTCTAGTGGCTAGGATTCGGCGCTCTCACCGCCGCGGCCCGGGTTCGATTCCCGGTCAGGGAAGTCCTGTTTTAGCTGATGACGACCACGAGCTTTATCGCAAGTGAAGTATTTGGCACACTGCTTTGCCACAACGGATTTTAAAAAAAGGAGTCCTTCGAGCCGGATTTGAACCAGCGACCTAAGGATGACAATTTTAACACCTACAGTCCTCCGCTCTACCAACTGAGCTATCGAAGGAGCTCGGGCACCTCTCTTGATATGGAAATGTAATTGGTACATGTATGATGTAGTTTTTTTGCCATCAAGCAACTTAAACATTTAGAAACCTAGTTTTAATCCAAATTCTGAAGAATGCACACAATTCTTTGTCTGTCACAACTATCAACTAAGGAATCAGTGGCAGTAGAATGCCTTGGGCAGCTCATTTTTTTCACAGCTCCACAATAGTTCACCTCCAGAAAGATGGGCCACATACTGTGGTCTAGAACAGTGTTGAAACAAAAAGAAACTGAGGCTTTTTGCCTGTGTCGCAATTAGGTGTTGGACCTTCCTTTTACTCCATGCCTGCTTGCATGTACGCAGCATGGGTAGGTCAGCCATTGTGAGCTTCAAAAAGTTTTTCGACAGTCAGTTCATCAGCTTGTTTCCCTGGTGGTCTAGTGGCTAGGATTCGGCGCTCTCACCGCCGCGGCCCGGGTTCGATTCCCGGTCAGGGAAGTCCTGTTTTAGCTGACGACGACCACGAGCTTTATCGCAAGTGAAGTATTTGGCACACTGCTTTGCCCCAACGGGTTTTTAAAAAATGAGTCCTTCGAGCCGGATTTGAACCAGCGACCTAAGGATGACAATTTTAACACCTACAGTCCTCCGCTCTACCAACTGAGCTATCGAAGGAGCTCGGGCACCTCTGTTGATATGGAAATGTAATTGGTACATGTATGATGTAGTTTTTTTGCCATCAAGCAACTTAAACATTTAGAAACCTAGTTTTAATCCAAATTCTGAAGAATGCACACAATTCTTTGTCTGTCACAACTATCAACTAAGGAATCAGTGGCAGTAGAGTGCCTTGGGCAGCTCATTTTTTTCACAGCTCCACAATAGTTCACCTCCAGAAAGATGGGCCACATACTGTGGTCTAGAACAGTGTTGAAACAAAAAGAAACTGAGGCTTTTTGCCTGTGTCGCAATTAGGTGTTGGACCTTCCTTTTACTCCATGCCTGCTTGCATGTACGCAGCATGGGTAGGTCAGCCATTCTGAGCTTCAAAAAGTTTTTCGACAGTCAGTTCATCAGCTTGTTTCCCTGGTGGTCTAGTGGCTAGGATTCGGCGCTCTCACCGCCGCGGCCCGGGTTCGATTCCCGGTCAGGGAAGTCCTGTTTTAGCTGACGACGACCACGAGCTTTATCGCAAGTGAAGTATTTGGCACACTGCTTTGCCCCAACGGGTTTTAAAAAAAGGAGTCCTTCGAGCCGGATTTGAACCAGCGACCTAAGGATGACAATTTTAACACCTACAGTCCTCCGCTCTACCAACTGAGCTATCGAAGTAGCTTGGGCACCTCTGTTGATATGGAAACTTAATTGGTACATGTATGATGTAGTTTTTTTTTGCCATCAAGCAACTTAAACATTTAGAAACCTGGTTTTAATCCAAATTCTGAAGAATGCACACAATTCTTTGTCTGTCACAACTATCAACTAAGGAATCAGTGGCAGTAGAGTGCCTTGGGCAGCTCATTTTTTTCACAGCTCCACAATAGTTCACCTCCAGAAAGATGGGCCACATACTGTGGTCTAGAACAGTGTTGAAACAAAAAGAAACTGAGGCTTTTTGCCTGTGTCGCAATTAGGTGTTGGACCTTCTTTTTACTCCATGCCTGCTTGCATGTACGCAGCATGGGTAGGTCAGCCATTCTAAGCTTCAAAAAGTTTTTCGACAGTCAGTTCATAAGCTTGTTTCCCTGGTGGTCTAGTGGCTAGGATTCGGCGCTCTCACCGCCGCGGCCCGGGTTCGATTCCCGGTCAGGGAAGTCCTGTTTTAGCTGACGACGACCACGAGCTTTATCGCAAGTGAAGTATTTGGCACACTGCTTTGCCCCAACGGGTTTTAAAAAAAGGAGTCCTTCGAGCCGGATTTGAACCAGCGACCTAAGGATGACAATTTTAACACCTACAGTCCTCCGCTCTACCAACTGAGCTATCGAAGTAGCTTGGGCACCTCTGTTGATATGGAAACTTAATTGGTACATGTATGATGTAGTTTTTTTTTTGCCATCAAGCAACTTAAACATTTAGAAACCTGGTTTTAATCCAAATTCTGAAGAATGCACACAATTCTTTGTCTGTCACAACTATCAACTAAGGAATCAGTGGCAGTAGAGTGCCTTGGGCAGCTCATTTTTTCACAGCTCCACAATAGTTCACCTCCAGAAAGATGGGCCACATACTGTGGTCTAGAACAGTGTTGAAACAAAAAGAAACTGAGGCTTTTTGCCTGTGTCGCATTTAGGTGTTGGACCTTCCTTTTACTCCATGCCTGCTTGCATGTACGCAGCATGGGTAGGTCAGCCATTCTGAGCTTCAAAAAGTTTTTCGCCAGTCAGTTCATCAGCTTGTTTCCCTGGTGGTCTAGTGGCTAGGATTCGGCGCTCTCACCGCCGCGGCCCGGGTTCGATTCCCGGTCAGGGAAGTCCTGTTTTAGCTGACGACGACCACGAGCTTTATCGCAAGTGAAGTGTTTGGCACACTGCTTTGCCACAACGGGTTTCAAAAAAAGGAGTCCTTCGAGCCGGATTTGAACCAGCGACCTAAGGATGACAATTTTAACACCTACAGTCCTCCGCTCTACCAACTGAGCTATCGAAGGAGCTTGGGCACCTCTGTTGATATGGAAATGTAATTGGTACATGTATGATGTAGTTTTTTTGCCATCAAGCAACTTAAACATTTAGACACCTGGTTTTAATCCAAATTCTGAAGAATGCACACAAATCTTTGTCTGTCACAACTATCAACTAAGGAATCAGTGGCAGTAGAGTGCCTTGGGCAGCTCATTTTTTTCACAGCTCCACAATAGTTCACCTCCAGAAAGATGGGCCACATACTGTGGTCTAGAACAGTGTTGAAACAAAAAGAAATTGAGGCTTTTTGCCTGTGTCGCAATAAGGTGTTGGAATTTCCTTTTACTCCATGCCTGCTTGCATGTACGCAGCATGGGTAGGTCAGCCATTCTGAGCTTCAAAAAGTTTTTCGACAGTCAGTTCATCAGCTTGTTTCCCTGGTGGTCTAGTGGCTAGGATTCGGCGCTCTCACCGCCGCGGCCCGGGTTCGATTCCCTGTCAGGGAAGTCTTGTTTTAGCTGACGACGACCACGAGCTTTATCGCAAGTGAAGTATTTGGCACACTGCTTTGCCCCAACGGGTTTTAAAAAAAGGAGTCCTTCGAGCCGGATTTGAACCAGCGACCTAAGGATGACAATTTTAACACCTACAGTCCTCCGCTCTACCAACTGAGCTATCGAAGGAGCTTGGGCACCTCTGTTGATATGGAAACGTAATTGGTACATGTATGATGTAGTTTTTTTTGCCATCAAGCAACTTAAACATTTAGAAACCTGGTTTTAATCCAAATTCTGAAGAATGCACACAATTCTTTGTCTGTCACAACTATCAACTAAGGAATCAGTGGCAGTAGAGTGCCTTGGGCAGCTCATTTTTTTCACAGCTCCACAATAGTTCACCTCCAGAAAGATGGGCCACATACTGTGGTCTAGAACAGTGTTGAAACAAAAAGAAACTGAGGCTTTTTGCCCGTGTCGCATTTAGGTGTTGGACCTTCCTTTTACTCCATGCCTGCTTGCATGTACGCAGCATGGGTAGGTCAGCCATTCTGAGCTTCAAAAAGTTTTTCGACAGTCAGTTCATCAGCTTGTTTCACTGGTGGTCTAGTGGCTAGGATTCGGCGCTCTCACCGCCGCGGCCCGGGTTCGATTCCCGGTCAGGGAAGTCCTGTTTTAGCTGACGACGACCACGAGCTTTATCGCAAGTGAAGTATTTGGCACACTGCTTTGCCACAATGGATTTAAAAAAAAGGAGTCCTTCGAGCCGGATTTGAACCAGCGACCTAAGGATGACAATTTTAACACCTACAGTCCTCCGCTCTACCAAATGAGCTATCGAAGGAGCTTGGGCACCTCTGTTGATATGGAAATGTAATTGGTACATGTATGATGTAGTTTTTTTGCCATCAAGCAACTTAAACATTTAGACACCTGGTTTTAATCCAAATTCTGAAGAATGCACACAAATCTTTGTCTGTCACAACTATCAACTAAGGAATCAGTGGCAGTAGAGTGCCTTGGGCAGCTCATTTTTTTCACAGCTCCACAATAGTTCACCTCCAGAAAGATGGGCCACATACTGTGGTCAAGAACAGTGTTGAAACAAAAAGAAACTGAGGCTTTTTGCCTGTGTCGCAATTAGGTGTTGGACCTTCCTTTTACTCCATGCCTGCTTGCATGTACGCCGCATGGGTAGGTCAGCCATTCTGAGCTTCAAAAAGTTTTTCGACAGTCAGTTCATCAGCTTGTTTCCCTGGTGGTCTAGTGGCTAGGATTCGGCGCTCTCACCGCCGCGGCCCGGGTTCGATTCCCGGTCAGGGAAGTCCTGTTTTAGCTGACGACGACCACGAGCTTTATCGCAAGTGAAGTATTTGGCACACTGCTTTGCCACAACGGATTTAAAAAAAAGGAGTCCTTCGAGCCGGATTTGAACCAGCGACCTAAGGATGACAATTTTAACACCTACAGTCCTCCGCTCTACCAACTGAGCTATCAAAGGGGCTCGGGGACCTCTGTTGATATGGAAATGTAATTGGTACATGTATGATGTAGTTTTTTTGCCATCAAGCAACTTAAACATTTAGAAACCTAGTTTTAATCCAAATTCTGAAGAATGCACACAATTCTTTGTCTGTCCAACTATCAACTAAGGAATCAGTGGCAGTAGAGTGCCTTGGGCAGCTCATTTTTTTCACAGCTCCACAATAGTTCACCTCCAGAAAGATGGGCCACATACTGTGGTCTAGAACAGTGTTGAAACAAAAAGAAACTGAGGCTTTTTGCCTGTGTCGCAATTAGGTGTTGGACCTTCCTTTTACTCCATGCCTGCTTGCATGTACGCAGCATGGGTAGGTCAGCCATTCTGAGCTTCAAAAAGTTTTTCGACAGTCAGTTCATCAGCTTGTTTCCCTGGTGGTCTAGTGGCTAGGATTCGGCGCTCTCACCGCCGCGGCCCGGGTTCGATTCCCGGTCAGGGAAGTCCTGTTTTAGCTGACGACGACCACGAGCTTTATCGCAAGTGAAGTATTTGGCACACTGCTTTGCCCCAACGGGTTTTAAAAAAAGGAGTCCTTCGAGCCGGATTTGAACCAGCGACCTAAGGATGACAATTTTAACACCTACAGTCCTCCGCTCTACCAACTGAGCTATCGAAGGAGCTCGGGCACCTCTGTTGATATGGAAATGTAATTGGTACATGTATGATGTAGTTTTTTTGCCATCAAGCAACTTAAACATTTAGAAACCTAGTTTTAATCCAAATTCTGAAGAATGCACACAATTCTTTGTCTGTCACAACTATCAACTAAGGAATCAGTGGCAGTAGAGTGCCTTGGGCAGCTCATTTTTTTCACAGCTCCACAATAGTTCACCTCCAGAAAGATGGGCCACATACTGTGGTCTAGAACAGTGTTGAAACAAAAAGAAACTGAGGCTTTTTGCCTGTGTCGCAATTAGGTGTTGGACCTTCCTTTTACTCCATGCCTGCTTGCATGTACGCAGCATGGGTAGGTCAGCCATTCTGAGCTTCAAAAAGTTTTTCGACAGTCAGTTCATAAGCTTGTTTCCCTGGTGGTCTAGTGGCTAGGATTCGGCGCTCTCACCGCCGCGGCCCGGGTTCGATTCCCGGTCAGGGAAGTCCTGTTTTAGCTGACGACGACCACGAGCTTTATCGCAAGTGAAGTATTTGGCACACTGCTTTGCCCCAACGGGTTTTAAAAAAATGAGTCCTTCGAGCCGGATTTGAACCAGCGACCTAAGGATCACAATTTTAACACCTACAGTCCTCCGCTCTACCAACTGAGCTATCGAAGGAGCTCGGGCACCTCTGTTGATATGGAAATGTAATTGGTACATGTATGATGTAGTTTTTTTGCCATCAAGCAACTTAAACATTTAGAAACCTAGTTTTAATCCAAATTCTGAAGAATGCACACAATTCTTTGTCTGTCACAACTATCAACTAAGGAATCAGTGGCAGTAGAGTGCCTTGGGCAGCTCATTTTTTTCACAGCTCCACAATAGTTCACCTCCAGAAAGATGGGCCACATACTGTGGTCTAGAACAGTGTTGAAACAAAAAGAAACTGAGGCTTTTTGCCTGTGTCGCAATTAGGTGTTGGACCTTCCTTTTACTCCATGCCTGCTTGCATGTACGCAGCATGGGTAGGTCAGCCATTCTGAGCTTCAAAAAGTTTTTCGACAGTCAGTTCATAAGCTTGTTTCCCTGGTGGTCTAGTGGCTAGGATTCGGCGCTCTCACCGCCGCGGCCCGGGTTCGATTCCCGGTCAGGGAAGTCCTGTTTTAGCTGACGACGACCACGAGCTTTATCGCAAGTGAAGTATTTGGCACACTGCTTTGCCCCAACGGGTTTTAAAAAAAGGAGTCCTTCGAGCCGGATTTGAACCAGCGACCTAAGGATGACAATTTTAACACCTACAGTCCTCCGCTCTACCAACTGAGCTATCGAAGTAGCTTGGGCACCTCTGTTGATATGGAAACGTAATTGGTACATGTATGATGTAGTTTTTTTGCCATCAAGCAACTTAAACATTTAGAAACCTGGTTTTAATCCAAATTCTGAAGAATGCACACAATTCTTTGTCTGTCACAACTATCAACTAAGGAATCAGTGGCAGTAGAGTGCCTTGGGCAGCTCATTTTTTTCACAGCTCCACAATAGTTCACCTCCAGAAAGATGGGCCACATACTGTGGTCTAGAACAGTGTTGAAACAAAAAGAAACTGAGGCTTTTTGCCTGTGTCGCAATTAGGTGTTGGACCTTCCTTTTACTCCATGCCTGCTTGCATGTACGCAGCATGGGTAGGTCAGCCATTCTGAGCTTCAAAAAGTTTTTCGACAGTCAGTTCATCAGCTTGTTTCCCTGGTGGTCTAGTGGCTAGGATTCGGCGCTCTCACCGCCGCGGCCCGGGTTCGATTCCCGGTCAGGGAAGTCCTGTTTTAGCTGACGACGACCACGAGCTTTATCGCAAGTGAAGTATTTGGCACACTGCTTTGCCCCAACGGGTTTTAAAAAAATGAGTCCTTCGAGCCGGATTTGAACCAGCGACCTAAGGATGACAATTTTAACACCTACAGTCCTCCGCTCTACCAACTGAGCTATCGAAGTAGCTAGGGCACCTCTGTTGATATGGAAACGTAATTGGTACATGTATGATGTAGTTTTTTTGCCATCAAGCAACTTAAACATTTAGAAACCTGGTTTTAATCCAAATTCTGAAGAATGCACACAATTCTTTGTCTGTCACAACTATCAACTAAGGAATCAGTGGCAGTAGAGTGCCTTGGGCAGCTCATTTTTTTCACAGCTCCACAATAGTTCACCTCCAGAAAGATGGGCCACATACTGTGGTCTAGAACAGTGTTGAAACAAAAAGAAACTGAGGCTTTTTGCCCGTGTCGCATTTAGGTGTTGGACCTTCCTTTTACTCCATGCCTGCTTGCATGTACGCAGCATGGGTAGGTCAGCCATTCTGAGCTTCAAAAAGTTTTTCGACAGTCAGTTCATCAGCTTGTTTCCCTGGTGGTCTAGTGGCTAGGATTCGGCGCTCTCACCGCCGCGGCCCGGGTTCGATTCCCGGTCAGGGAAGTCCTGTTTTAGCTGACGACGACCACGAGCTTTATCGCAAGTGAAGTATTTGGCACACTGCTTTGCCACAATGGATTTAAAAAAAAGGAGTCCTTCGAGCCGGATTTGAACCAGCGACCTAAGGATGACAATTTTAACACCTACAGTCCTCCGCTCTACCAAATGAGCTATCGAAGGAGCTTGGGCACCTCTGTTGATATGGAAATGTAATTGGTACATGTATGATGTAGTTTTTTTGCCATCAAGCAACTTAAACATTTAGACACCTGGTTTTAATCCAAATTCTGAAGAATGCACACAAATCTTTGTCTGTCACAACTATCAACTAAGGAATCAGTGGCAGTAGAGTGCCTTGGGCAGCTCATTTTTTTCACAGCTCCACAATAGTTCACCTCCAGAAAGATGGGCCACATACTGTGGTCAAGAACAGTGTTGAAACAAAAAGAAACTGAGGCTTTTTGCCTGTGTCGCAATTAGGTGTTGGACCTTCCTTTTACTCCATGCCTGCTTGCATGTACGCCGCATGGGTAGGTCAGCCATTCTGAGCTTCAAAAAGTTTTTCGACAGTCAGTTCATCAGCTTGTTTCCCTGGTGGTCTAGTGGCTAGGATTCGGCGCTCTCACCGCCGCGGCCCGGGTTCGATTCCCGGTCAGGGAAGTCCTGTTTTAGCTGACGACGACCACGAGCTTTATCGCAAGTGAAGTATTTGGCACACTGCTTTGCCACAACGGATTTAAAAAAAAGGAGTCCTTCGAGCCGGATTTGAACCAGCGACCTAAGGATGACAATTTTAACACCTACAGTCCTCCGCTCTATCAACTGAGCTATCAAAGGGGCTCGGGGACCTCTGTTGATATGGAAATGTAATTGGTACATGTATGATGTAGTTTTTTTGCCATCAAGCAACTTAAACATTTAGAAACCTAGTTTTAATCCAAATTCTGAAGAATGCACACAATTCTTTGTCTGTCCAACTATCAACTAAGGAATCAGTGGCAGTAGAGTGCCTTGGGCAGCTCATTTTTTTCACAGCTCCACAATAGTTCACCTCCAGAAAGATGGGCCACATACTGTGGTCTAGAACAGTGTTGAAACAAAAAGAAACTGAGGCTTTTTGCCTGTGTCGCAATTAGGTGTTGGACCTTCCTTTTACTCCATGCCTGCTTGCATGTACGCAGCATGGGTAGGTCAGCCATTCTGAGCTTCAAAAAGTTTTTCGACAGTCAGTTCATCAGCTTGTTTCCCTGGTGGTCTAGTGGCTTGGATTCGGCGCTCTCACCGCCGCGGCCCGGGTTCGATTCCCGGTCAGGGAAGTCCTGTTTTAGCTGACGACGACCACGAGCTTTATCGCAAGTGAAGTATTTGGCACACTGCTTTGCCCCAACGGGTTTTAAAAAAAGGAGTCCTTCGAGCCGGATTTGAACCAGCGACCTAAGGATGACAATTTTAACACCTACAGTCCTCCGCTCTACCAACTGAGCTATCGAAGGAGCTCGGGCACCTCTGTTGATATGGAAATGTAATTGGTACATGTATGATGTAGTTTTTTTTGCCATCAAGCAACTTAAACATTTAGAAACCTAGTTTTAATCCAAATTCTGAAGAATGCACACAATTCTTTGTCTGTCACAACTATCAACTAAGGAATCAGTGGCAGTAGAGTGCCTTGGGCAGCTCATTTTTTTCACAGCTCCACAATAGTTCACCTCCAGAAAGATGGGCCACATACTGTGGTCTAGAACAGTGTTGAAACAAAAAGAAACTGAGGCTTTTTGCCTGTGTCGCAATTAGGTGTTGGACCTTCCTTTTACTCCATGCCTGCTTGCATGTACGCAGCATGGGTAGGTCAGCCATTCTGAGCTTCAAAAAGTTTTTCGACAGTCAGTTCATAAGCTTGTTTCCCTGGTGGTCTAGTGGCTAGGATTCGGCGCTCTCACCGCCGCGGCCCGGGTTCGATTCCCGGTCAGGGAAGTCCTGTTTTAGCTGACGACGACCACGAGCTTTATCGCAAGTGAAGTATTTGGCACACTGCTTTGCCCCAACGGGTTTTAAAAAAATGAGTCCTTCGAGCCGGATTTGAACCAGCGACCTAAGGATCACAATTTTAACACCTACAGTCCTCCGCTCTACCAACTGAGCTATCGAAGGAGCTCGGGCACCTCTGTTGATATGGAAATGTAATTGGTACATGTATGATGTAGTTTTTTTGCCATCAAGCAACTTAAACATTTAGAAACCTAGTTTTAATCCAAATTCTGAAGAATGCACACAATTCTTTGTCTGTCACAACTATCAACTAAGGAATCAGTGGCAGTAGAGTGCCTTGGGCAGCTCATTTTTTTCACAGCTCCACAATAGTTCACCTCCAGAAAGATGGGCCACATACTGTGGTCTAGAACAGTGTTGAAACAAAAAGAAACTGAGGCTTTTTGCCTGTGTCGCAATTAGGTGTTGGACCTTCCTTTTACTCCATGCCTGCTTGCATGTACGCAGCATGGGTAGGTCAGCCATTCTGAGCTTCAAAAAGTTTTTCGACAGTCAGTTCATAAGCTTGTTTCCCTGGTGGTCTAGTGGCTAGGATTCGGCGCTCTCACCGCCGCGGCCCGGGTTCGATTCCCGGTCAGGGAAGTCCTGTTTTAGCTGACGACGACCACGAGCTTTATCGCAAGTGAAGTATTTGGCACACTGCTTTGCCCCAACGGGTTTTAAAAAAATGAGTCCTTCGAGCCGGATTTGAACCAGCGACCTAAGGATCACAATTTTAACACCTACAGTCCTCCGCTCTACCAACTGAGCTATCGAAGGAGCTCGGGCACCTCTGTTGATATGGAAATGTAATTGGTACATGTATGATGTAGTTTTTTTGCCATCAAGCAACTTAAACATTTAGAAACCTAGTTTTAATCCAAATTCTGAAGAATGCACACAATTCTTTGTCTGTCACAACTATCAACTAAGGAATCAGTGGCAGTAGAGTGCCTTGGGCAGCTCATTTTTTTCACAGCTCCACAATAGTTCACCTCCAGAAAGATGGGCCACATACTGTGGTCTAGAACAGTGTTGAAACAAAAAGAAACTGAGGCTTTTTGCCTGTGTCGCAATTAGGTGTTGGACCTTCCTTTTACTCCATGCCTGCTTGCATGTACGCAGCATGGGTAGGTCAGCCATTCTGAGCTTCAAAAAGTTTTTCGACAGTCAGTTCATAAGCTTGTTTCCCTGGTGGTCTAGTGGCTAGGATTCGGCGCTCTCACCGCCGCGGCCCGGGTTCGATTCCCGGTCAGGGAAGTCCTGTTTTAGCTGACGACGACCACGAGCTTTATCGCAAGTGAAGTATTTGGCACACTGCTTTGCCCCAACGGGTTTTAAAAAAAGGAGTCCTTCGAGCCGGATTTGAACCAGCGACCTAAGGATGACAATTTTAACACCTACAGTCCTCCGCTCTACCAACTGAGCTATCGAAGTAGCTTGGGCACCTCTGTTGATATGGAAACGTAATTGGTACATGTATGATGTAGTTTTTTTGCCATCAAGCAACTTAAACATTTAGAAACCTGGTTTTAATCCAAATTCTGAAGAATGCACACAATTCTTTGTCTGTCACAACTATCAACTAAGGAATCAGTGGCAGTAGAGTGCCTTGGGCAGCTCATTTTTTTCACAGCTCCACAATAGTTCACCTCCAGAAAGATGGGCCACATACTGTGGTCTAGAACAGTGTTGAAACAAAAAGAAACTGAGGCTTTTTGCCTGTGTCGCAATTAGGTGTTGGACCTTCCTTTTACTCCATGCCTGCTTGCATGTACGCAGCATGGGTAGGTCAGCCATTCTGAGCTTCAAAAAGTTTTTCGACAGTCAGTTCATCAGCTTGTTTCCCTGGTGGTCTAGTGGCTAGGATTCGGCGCTCTCACCGCCGCGGCCCGGGTTCGATTCCCGGTCAGGGAAGTCCTGTTTTAGCTGACGACGACCACGAGCTTTATCGCAAGTGAAGTATTTGGCACACTGCTTTGCCCCAACGGGTTTTAAAAAAAGGAGTCCTTCGAGCCGGATTTGAACCAGCGACCTAAGGATGACAATTTTAACACCTACAGTCCTCCGCTCTACCAACTGAGCTATCGAAGGAGCTCGGGCACCTCTGTTGATATGGAAATGTAATTGGTACATGTATGATGTAGTTTTTTTTGCCATCAAGCAACTTAAACATTTAGAAACCTAGTTTTAATCCAAATTCTGAAGAATGCACACAATTCTTTGTCTGTCACAACTATCAACTAAGGAATCAGTGGCAGTAGAGTGCCTTGGGCAGCTCATTTTTTTCACAGCTCCACAATAGTTCACCTCCAGAAAGATGGGCCACATACTGTGGTCTAGAACAGTGTTAAAACAAAAAGAAACTGAGGCTTTTTGCCTGTGTCGCAATTAGGTGTTGGACCTTCCTTTTACTCCATGCCTGCTTGCATGTACGCAGCATGGGTAGGTCAGCCATTCTGAGCTTCAAAAAGTTTTTCGACAGTCAGTTCATAAGCTTGTTTCCCTGGTGGTCTAGTGGCTAGGATTCGGCGCTCTCACCGCCGCGGCCCGGGTTCGATTCCCGGTCAGGGAAGTCCTGTTTTAGCTGACGACGACCACGAGCTTTATCGCAAGTGAAGTATTTGGCACACTGCTTTGCCCCAACGGGTTTTAAAAAAATGAGTCCTTCGAGCCGGATTTGAACCAGCGACCTAAGGATGACAATTTTAACACCTACAGTCCTCCGCTCTACCAACTGAGCTATCGAAGTAGCTAGGGCACCTCTGTTGATATGGAAACGTAATTGGTACATGTATGATGTAGTTTTTTTGCCATCAAGCAACTTAAACATTTAGAAACCTGGTTTTAATCCAAATTCTGAAGAATGCACACAATTCTTTGTCTGTCACAACTATCAACTAAGGAATCAGTGGCAGTAGAGTGCCTTGGGCAGCTCATTTTTTTCACAGCTCCACAATAGTTCACCTCCAGAAAGATGGGCCACATACTGTGGTCTAGAACAGTGTTGAAACAAAAAGAAACTGAGGCTTTTTGCCTGTGTCGCATTTAGGTGTTGGACCTTCCTTTTACTCCATGCCTGCTTGCATGTACGCAGCATGGGTAGGTCAGCCATTCTGAGCTTCAAAAAGTTTTTCGACAGTCAGTTCATCTGCTTGTTTCCCTGGTGGTCTAGTGGCTAGGATTCGGCGCTCTCACTGCCGCGGCCCGGGTTCGATTCCCGGTCAGGGAAGTCCTGTTTTAGCTGACGACGACCACGAGCTTTATCGCAAGTGAAGTATTTGGCACACTGCTTTGCCACAACGGATTTTAAAAAAAGGAGTCCTTCGAGCCGGATTTGAACCAGCGACCTAAGGATGACAATTTTAACACCTACAGTCCTCCGCTCTACCAACTGAGCTATCGAAGGAGCTTGGGCACCTCTGTTGATATGGAAACTTAATTGGTACATGTATGATGTAGTTTTTTTTGCCATCAAGCAACTTAAACATTTAGAAACCTGGTTTTAATCCAAATTCTGAAGAATGCACACAATTCTTTGTCTGTCACAACTATCAACTAAGGAATCAGTGGCAGTAGAGTGCCTTGGGCAGCTCATTTTTTTCACAGCTCCACAATAGTTCACCTCCAGAAAGATGGGCCACATACTGTGGTCTAGAACAGTGTTGAAACAAAAAGAAACTGAGGCTTTTTGCCTGTGTCGCATTTAGGTGTTGGACCTTCCTTTTACTCCATGCCTGCTTGCATGTACGCAGCATGGGTAGGTCAGCCATTCTGAGCTTCAAAAAGTTTTTCGACAGTCAGTTCATCAGCTTGTTTCCCTGGTGGTCTAGTGGCTAGGATTCGGCGCTCTCACCGCCGCGGCCCGGGTTCGATTCCCGGTCAGGGAAGTCCTGTTTTAGCTGACGACGACCACGAGCTTTATCGCAAGTGAAGTGTTTGGCACACTGCTTTGCCACAACGGGTTTCAAAAAAAGGAGTCCTTCGAGCCGGATTTGAACCAGCGACCTAAGGATGACAATTTTAACACCTACAGTCCTCCGCTCTACCAACTGAGCTATCGAAGGAGCTTGGGCACCTCTGTTGATATGGAAATGTAATTGGTACATGTATGATGTAGTTTTTTTGCCATCAAGCAACTTAAACATTTAGACACCTGGTTTTAATCCAAATTCTGAAGAATGCACACAAATCTTTGTCTGTCACAACTATCAACTAAGGAATCAGTGGCAGTAGAGTGCCTTGGGCAGCTCATTTTTTTCACAGCTCCACAATAGTTCACCTCCAGAAAGATGGGCCACATACTGTGGTCAAGAACAGTGTTGAAACAAAAAGAAATTGAGGCTTTTTGCCTGTGTCGCAATTAGGTGTTGGAATTTCCTTTTACTCCATGCCTGCTTGCATGTACGCAGCATGGGTAGGTCAGCCATTCTGAGCTTCAAAAAGTTTTTCGACAGTCAGTTCATCAGCTTGTTTCCCTGGTGGTCTAGTGGCTAGGATTCGGCGCTCTCACTGCCGCGGCCCGGGTTCGATTCCCGGTCAGGGAAGTCCTGTTTTAGCTGACGACGACCACGAGCTTTATCGCAAGTGAAGTATTTGGCACACTGCTTTGCCCCAACGGGTTTTAAAAAAAGGAGTCCTTCGAGCCGGATTTGAACCAGCGACCTAAGGATGACAATTTTAACACCTACAGTCCTGCGCTCTACCAACTGAGCTATCGAAGGAGCTTGGGCACCTCTGTTGATATGGAAACTTAATTGGTACATGTATGATGTAGTTTTTTTTGCCATCAAGCAACTTAAACATTTAGAAACCTGGTTTTAATCCAAATTCTGAAGAATGCACACAATTCTTTGTCTGTCACAACTATCAACTAAGGAATCAGTGGCAGTAGAGTGCCTTGGGCAGCTCATTTTTTTCACAGCTCCACAATAGTTCACCTCCAGAAAGATGGGCCACATACTGTGGTCAAGAACAGTGTTGAAACAAAAAGAAACTGAGGCTTTTTGCCTGTGTCGCAATTAGGTGTTGGACCTTCCTTTTACTCCATGCCTGCTTGCATGTACGCAGCATGGGTAGGTCAGCCATTCTGAGCTTCAAAAAGTTTTTCGACAGTCAGTTCATCAGCTTGTTTCCCTGGTGGTCTAGTGGCTAGGATTCGGCGCTCTCACCGCCGCGGCCCGGGTTCGATTCCCGGTCAGGGAAGTCCTGTTTTAGCTGACGACGACCACGAGCTTTATCGCAAGTGAAGTATTTGGCACACTGCTTTGCCACAACGGATTTAAAAAAAAGGAGTCCTTCGAGCCGGATTTGAACCAGCGACCTAAGGATGACATTTTTAACACCTACAGTCCTCCGCTCTACCAACTGAGCTATCGAAGGAGCTCGGGCACCTCTGTTGATATGGAAATGTAATTGGTACATGTATGATGTAGTTTTTTTGCCATCAAGCAACTTAAACATTTAGAAACCTAGTTTTAATCCAAATTCTGAAGAATGCACACAATTCTTTGTCTGTCACAACTATCAACTAAGGAATCAGTGGCAGTAGAGTGCCTTGGGCAGCTCATTTTTTTCACAGCTCCACAATAGTTCACCTCCAGAAAGATGGGCCACATACTGTGGTCTAGAACAGTGTTGAAACAAAAAGAAACTGAGGCTTTTTGCCTGTGTCGCAATTAGGTGTTGGACCTTCCTTTTACTCCATGCCTGCTTGCATGTACGCAGCATGGGTAGGTCAGCCATTGTGAGCTTCAAAAAGTTTTTCGACAGTCAGTTCATCAGCTTGTTTCCCTGGTGGTCTAGTGGCTAGGATTCGGCGCTCTCACCGCCGCGGCCCGGGTTCGATTCCCGGTCAGGGAAGTCCTGTTTTAGCTGACGACGACCACGAGCTTTATCGCAAGTGAAGTATTTGGCACACTGCTTTGCCCCAACGGGTTTTAAAAAAAGGAGTCCTTTGAGCCGGATTTGAACCAGCGACCTAAGGATGACAATTTTAACACCTACAGTCCTCCGCTCTACCAACTGAGCTTTCGAAGGAGCTTGGGCACCTCTGTTGATATGGAAATGTAATTGGTACATGTATGATGTAGTTTTTTTTGCCATCAAGCAACTTAAACATTTAGAAACCTGGTTTTAATCCAAATTCTGAAGAATGCACACAATTCTTTGTCTGTCACAACTATCAACTAAGGAATCAGTGGCAGTAGAGTGCCTTGGGCAGCTCATTTTTTTCACAGCTCCACAATAGTTCACCTCCAGAAAGATGGGCCACATACTGTGGTCTAGAACAGTGTTGAAACAAAAAGAAACTGAGGCTTTTTGCCTGTGTCGCAATTAGGTGTTGGACCTTCCTTTTACTCCATGCCTGCTTGCATGTACGCAGCATGGGTAGGTCAGTCATTCTGAGCTTCAAAAAGTTTTTCGACAGTCAGTTCATCAGCTTGTTTCCCTGGTGGTCTAGTGGCTAGGATTCGGCGCTCTCACCGCCGCGGCCCGGGTTCGATTCCCGGTCAGGGAAGTCCTGTTTTAGCTGACGACGACCACGAGCTTTATCGCAAGTGAAGTGTTTGGCACACTGCTTTGCCACAACGGGTTTCAAAAAAAGGAGTCCTTCGAGCCAGTTTTGAACCAGCGACCTAAGGATGACAATTTTAACACCTACAGTCCTCCACTCTACCAACTGAGCTATCAAAGGAGCTTGGGCACCTCTGTTGATATGGAAATGTAATTGGTACATGTATGATGTAGTTTTTTTTGCCATCAAGCAACTTAAACATTTAGACACCTGGTTTTAATCCAAATTCTGAAGAATGCACACAAATCTTTGTCTGTCACAACTATCAACTAAGGAATCAGTGGCAGTAGAGTGCCTTGGGCAGCTCATTTTTTTCACAGCTCCACAATAGTTCACCTCCAGAAAGATGGGCCACATACTGTGGTCAAGAACAGTGTTGAAACAAAAAGAAATTGAGGCTTTTTGCCTGTGTCGCAATTAGGTGTTGGAATTTCCTTTTACTCCATGCCTGCTTGCATGTACGCAGCATGGGTAGGTCAGCCATTCTGAGCTTCAAAAAGTTTTTCGACAGTCAGTTCATCAGCTTGTTTCCCTGGTGGTCTAGTGGCTAGGATTCGGCGCTCTCACCGCCGCGGCCCGGGTTCGATTCCCGGTCAGGGAAGTCCTGTTTTAGCTGACGACGACCACGAGCTTTATCGCAAGTGAAGTATTTGGCACACTGCTTTGCCCCAACGGGTTTTAAAAAAAGGAGTCCTTCAAGCCGGATTTGAACCAGCGACCTAAGGATGACAATTTTAACACCTACAGTCCTCCGCTCTACCAACTGAGCTATCGAAGGAGCTTGGGCACCTCTGTTGATATGGAAACTTAATTGGTACATGTATGATGTAGTTTTTTTTGCCATCAAGCAACTTAAACATTTAGAAACCTGGTTTTAATCCAAATTCTGAAGAATGCACACAATTCTTTGTCTGTCACAACTATCAACTAAGGAATCAGTGGCAGTAGAGTGCCTTGGGCAGCTCATTTTTTTCACAGCTCCACAATAGTTCACCTCCAGAAAGATGGGCCACATACTGTGGTCAAGAACAGTGTTGAAACAAAAAGAAACTGAGGCTTTTTGCCTGTGTCGCAATTAGGTGTTGGACCTTCCTTTTACTCCATGCCTGCTTGCATGTACGCAGCATGGGTAGGTCAGCCATTCTGAGCTTCAAAAAGTTTTTCGACAGTCAGTTCATCAGCTTGTTTGCCTGGTGGTCTAGTGGCTAGGATTCGGCGCTCTCCCCGCCGCGGCCCGGGTTCGATTCCCGGTCAGGGAAGTCCTGTTTTAGCTGACGACGACCACGAGCTTTATCGCAAGTGAAGTATTTGGCACACTGCTTTGCCCCAACGGGTTTTAAAAAAAGGAGTCCTTCAAGCCGGATTTGAACCAGCGACCTAAGGATGACAATTTTAACACCTACAGTCCTCCGCTCTACCAACTGAGCTATCGAAGGAGCTTGGGCACCTCTGTTGATATGGAAACTTAATTGGTACATGTATGATGTAGTTTTTTTTGCCATCAAGCAACTTAAACATTTAGAAACCTAGTTTTAATCCAAATTCTGAAGAATGCACACAATTCTTTGTCTGTCACAACTATCAACTAAGGAATCAGTGGCAGTAGAGTGCCTTGGGCAGCTCATTTTTTTCACAGCTCCACAATAGTTCACCTCCAGAAAGATGGGCCACATACTGTGGTCTAGAACAGTGTTGAAACAAAAAGAAACTGAGGCTTTTTGCCTGTGTCGCAATTAGGTGTTGGACCTTCCTTTTACTCCATGCCTGCTTGCATGTACGCAGCATGGGTAGGTCAGCCATTCTGAGCTTCAAAAAGTTTTTCGACAGTCAGTTCATCAGCTTGTTTCCCTGGTGGTCTAGTGGCTAGGATTCGGCGCTCTCACCGCTGCGGCCCAGGTTCGATTCCCGGTCAGGGAAGTCCTGTTTTAGCTGACGACGACCACGAGCTTTATCGCAAGTGAAGTATTTGGCACACTGCTTTGCCCCAACGGGTTTTAAAAAAAGGAGTCCTTCGAGCCGGATTTGAACCAGCGACCTAAGGATGACAATTTTAACACCTACAGTCCTCCGCTCTACCAACTGAGCTATCGAAGGAGCTTGGGCATCTCTGTTGATATGGAAATGTAATTGGTACATGTATGATGTAGTTTTTTTTTGCCATCAAGCAACTTAAACATTTAGAAACCTGGTTTTAATCCAAATTCTGAAGAATGCACACAATTCTTTGTCTGTCACAACTATCAACTAAGGAATCAGTGGCAGTAGAGTGCCTTGGGCAGCTCATTTTTTTCACAGCTCCACAATAGTTCACCTCCAGAAAGATGGGCCACATACTGTGGTCTAGAACAGTGTTGAAACAAAAAGAAACTGAGGCTTTTTGCCTATGTCGCAATTAGGTGTTGGACCTTCCTTTTACTCCATGCCTGCTTGCATGTACGCAGCATGGGTAGGTCAGCCATTGTGAGCTTCAAAAAGTTTTTCGACAGTCAGTTCATCAGCTTGTTTCCCTGGTGGTCTAGTGGCTAGGATTCGGCGCTCTCACCGCCGCGGCCCGGGTTCGATTCCCGGTCAGGGAAGTCCTGTTTTAGCTGACGACGACCACGAGCTTTATCGCAAGTGAAGTATTTGGCACACTGCTTTGCCCCAACGGGTTTTAAAAAAAGGAGTCCTTCGAGCCGGATTTGAACCAGCGACCTAAGGATGACAATTTTAACACCTACAGTCCTCCGCTCTACCAACTGAGCTTTCGAAGGAGCTTGGGCACCTCTGTTGATATGGAAATGTAATTGGTACATGTATGATGTAGTTTTTTTTGCCATCAAGCAACTTAAACATTTAGAAACCTGGTTTTAATCCAAATTCTGAAGAATGCACACAATTCTTTGTCTGTCACAACTATCAACTAAGGAATCAGTGGCAGTAGAGTGCCTTGGGCAGCTCATTTTTTTCACAGCTCCACAATAGTTCACCTCCAGAAAGATGGGCCACATACTGTGGTCTAGAACAGTGTTGAAACAAAAAGAAACTGAGGCTTTTTGCCTGTGTCGCATTTAGGTGTTGGACCTTCCTTTTACTCCATGCCTGCTTGCATGTACGCAGCATGGGTAGGTCAGTCATTCTGAGCTTCAAAAAGTTTTTCGACAGTCAGTTCATCAGCTTGTTTCCCTGGTGGTCTAGTGGCTAGGATTCGGCGCTCTCACCGCCGCGGCCCGGGTTCGATTCCCGGTCAGGGAAGTCCTGTTTTAGCTGACGACGACCACGAGCTTTATCGCAAGTGAAGTGTTTGGCACACTGCTTTGCCACAACGGGTTTCAAAAAAAGGAGTCCTTCGAGCCAGTTTTGAACCAGCGACCTAAGGATGACAATTTTAACACCTACAGTCCTCCGCTCTACCAACTGAGCTATCGAAGGAGCTTGGGCACCTCTATTGATATGGAAATGTAATTGGTACATGTATGATGTAGTTTTTTTGCCATCAAGCAACTTAAACATTTAGACACCTGGTTTTAATCCAAATTCTGAAGAATGCACACAAATCTTTGTCTGTCACAACTATCAACTAAGGAATCAGTGGCAGTAGAGTGCCTTGGGCAGCTCATTTTCTTCACAGCTCCACAATAGTTCACCTCCAGAAAGATGGGCCACATACTGTGGTCTAGAACAGTGTTGAAACAAAAAGAAACTGAGGCTTTTTGCCTGTGTCGCAATTAGGTGTTGGACCTTCCTTTTACTCCATGCCTGCTTGCATGTACGCAGCATGGGTAGGTCAGCCATTGTGAGCTTCAAAAAGTTTTTCGACAGTCAGTTCATCAGCTTGTTTCCCTGGTGGTCTAGTGGCTAGGGTTCGACGCTCTCACCGCCGCGGCCTGGGTTCGATTCCCGGTCAGGGAAGTCCTGTTTTAGCTGACGACGACCACGAGCTTTATCGCAAGTGAAGTATTTGGCACACTGCTTTGCCCCAACGGGTTTTAAAAAAAGGAGTCCTTCGAGCCGGATTTGAACCAGCGACCTAAGGATGACAATTTTAACACCTACAGTCCTCCACTCTACCAACTGAGCTATCGAAGGAGCTTGGGCATCTCTGTTGATATGGAAATGTAATTGGTACATGTATGATGTAGTTTTTTTTTGCCATCAAGCAACTTAAACATTTAGAAACCTGGTTTTAATCCAAATTCTGAAGAATGCACACAATTCTTTGTCTGTCACAACTATCAACTAAGGAATCAGTGGCAGTAGAGTGCCTTGGGCAGCTCATTTTTTTCACAGCTCCACAATAGTTCACCTCCAGAAAGATGGGCCACATACTGTGGTCTAGAACAGTGTTGAAACAAAAAGAAACTGAGGCTTTTTGCCTGTGTCGCATTTAGGTGTTGGACCTTTCTTTTACTCCATGCCTGCTTGCATGTACGCAGCATGGGTAGGTCAGCCATTCTGAGCTTCAAAAAGTTTTTCGACAGTCAGTTCATCAGCTTGTTTCCCTGGTGGTCTAGTGGCTAGGATTCGGCGCTCTCACCGCCGCGGCCCGGGTTCGATTCCCGGTCAGGGAAGTCCTGTTTTAGCTGACGACGACCACAAGCTTTATCGCAAGTGAAGTATTTGGCACACTGCTTTGCCCCAACGGGTTTTAAAAAAAGGAGTCCTTCGAGCCGGATTTGAACCAGCGACCTAAGGATGACAATTTTAACACCTACAGTCCTCCGCTCTACCAACTGAGCTATCGAAGGAGCTTGGGCACCTCTGTTGATATGGAAATGTAATTGGTACATGTATGATGTAGTTTTTTTGCCATCAAGCAACTTAAACATTTAGAAACCTAGTTTTAATCCAAATTCTGAAGAATGCACACAATTCTTTGTCTGTCACAACTATCAACTAAGGAATCAGTGGCAGTAGAGTGCCTTGGGCAGCTCATTTTTTTCACAGCTCCACAATAGTTCACCTCCAGAAAGATGGGCCACATACTGTGGTCTAGAACAGTGTTGAAACAAAAAGAAACTGAGGCTTTTTGCCTGTGTCGCAATTAGGTGTTGGACCTTCCTTTTACTCCATGCCTGCTTGCATGTACGCAGCATGGGTAGGTCAGCCATTCTGAGCTTCAAAAAGTTTTTCGACAGTCAGTTCATCAGCTTGTTTCCCTGGTGGTCTAGTGGCTAGGATTCGGCGCTCTCACCGCCGCGGCCCGGGTTCGATTCCCGGTCAGGGAAGTCCTGTTTTAGCTGACGACGACCACGAGCTTTATCGCTAGTGAAGTATTTGGCACACTGCTTTGCCCCAACGGGTTTTAAAAAAAGGAGTCCTTCGAGCCGGATTTGAACCAGCGACCTAAGGATGACAATTTTAACACCTACAGTCCTCCGCTCTACCAACTGAGCTATCGAAGGAGCTCGGGCACCTCTGTTGATATGGAAATGTAATTGGTACATGTATGATGTAGTTTTTTTGCCATCAAGCAACTTAAACATTTAGAAACCTAGTTTTAATCCAAATTCTGAAGAATGCACACAATTCTTTGTCTGTCACAACTATCAACTAAGGAATCAGTGGCAGTAGAGTGCCTTGGGCAGCTCATTTTTTTCACAGCTCCACAATAGTTCACCTCCAGAAAGATGGGCCACATACTGTGGTCTAGAACAGTGTTGAAACAAAAAGAAACTGAGGCTTTTTGCCTGTGTCGCAATTAGGTGTTGGACCTTCCTTTTACTCCATGCCTGCTTGCATGTACGCAGCATGGGTAGGTCAGCCATTCTGAGCTTCAAAAAGTTTTTCGACAGTCAGTTCATCAGCTTGTTTCCCTGGTGGTCTAGTGGCTAGGATTCGGCGCTCTCACCGCCGCGGCCCGGGTTCGATTCCCGGTCAGGGAAGTCCTGTTTTAGCTGACGACGACCACAAGCTTTATCGCAAGTGAAGTATTTGGCACACTGCTTTGCCCCAACGGGTTTTAAAAAAAGGAGTCCTTCGAGCCGGATTTGAACCAGCGACCTAAGGATGACAATTTTAACACCTACAGTCCTCCGCTCTACCAACTGAGCTATCGAAGGAGCTCGGGCACCTCTGTTGATATGGAAATGTAATTGGTACATGTATGATGTAGTTTTTTTGCCATCAAGCAACTTAAACATTTAGAAACCTAGTTTTAATCCAAATTCTGAAGAATGCACACAATTCTTTGTCTGTCACAACTATCAACTAAGGAATCAGTGGCAGTAGAGTGCCTTGGGCAGCTCATTTTTTTCACAGCTCCACAATAGTTCACCTCCAGAAAGATGGGCCACATACTGTGGTCTAGAACAGTGTTGAAACAAAAAGAAACTGAGGCTTTTTGCCTGTGTCGCAATTAGGTGTTGGACCTTCCTTTTACTCCATGCCTGCTTGCATGTACGCAGCATGGGTAGGTCAGCCATTCTGAGCTTCAAAAAGTTTTTCGACAGTCAGTTCATCAGCTTGTTTCCCTGGTGGTCTAGTGGCTAGGATTCGGCGCTCTCACCGCCGCGGCCCAGGTTCGATTCCCGGTCAGGGAAGTCCTGTTTTAGCTGACGACGACCACGAGCTTTATCGCAAGTGAAGTATTTGGCACACTGCTTTGCCCCAACGGGTTTTAAAAAAAGGAGTCCTTCGAGCCTGATTTGAACCAGCGACCTAAGGATGACAATTTTAACACCTACAGTCCTCCGCTCTACCAACTGAGCTAAAGCTGGGGAACAATCGTCCGTATGGGAGGGGGAAGAAGGGGAAAAAATGGGGAAGAAAGGGAAGAAAAAATCAGTGCATCGCCGGTTCGAATCCAGGTTGTGGCACAAGTTTTTTTTTCTTCCTAGTTAGAAATGGTAATTTAGTTGCAACATTATATCTAATGGCAACTTGTATAAAATCAGTTGTTGCGTTATTCATGCCTCTATGTTGTTCTATTGTGTAGCGAATGTATTACATTTTACAATGTCCAGTATTCCAATAAAATAAAACAAACTGAATGAATACTTAATTTATTCAAAATAAATTTAATTTAAACACATAATACAATACAAATATGATACAATTAAAGTACAACATAATACGACAAAAATGAAAGGCTGTGGTATAAGTATATAAATCTATGAAATACTTTTAGTTGTCATTTCTTTAACAAGTGTTGGTTCACAAAATGTGATTTATATATAAATAACACACATTAATGGAATACTGTTACAGTCATGTAATTAACCACCACTTATATTACAAATGTCAATTATAATAATAACAACCATTAACATACAATACTATATAATGTACCACATCAACATTGAACTAAAACTGCACCAAACACATTAATAACACACCAATGAAATGCAATAAACTGCACCAAACAAATATAATGCAATACACACCCTAGTAATAATAACAATATTATTATAATACTATGTACATAATAATAAGAGTACTATATACAATATAATGCACAAGAAGCAGGCAATGCCTATATATGAAATAAACATGAAAAGATCCATAACAATTGAATATATATATATAAATAATAATATAACACTATATACATAATAATAATAATAATAATAGTACTATATACAATATAATGCACAAGAAGTAGACCATGCCTATATTTGAAATAAACATTAAATATCCATAAAACAATTGAATATATATAGATAGAAATAATAATAATAATAATAATAATAGTAATACTAGTAGTAGTATAGTCGTACTATATACAATATAATGCACAAGAAGAATACCATGCCTATATATGAAAAAAACATGAAAAGATCCATATAACAATTAAATATGTATAGATATAAATAATAATACTAATAATATAATACTATATTCATAATAATAATAATAATAGTACTATATACAATATAATGCAACAGAAGCAGACAATGCCTATATATGAAATAAACATGAAAAGATCCATAACAATTGAATATATATATATAATAATATAATAATATAACACTATATACATAATAATAATAATAATAATAATAATAATAATAATAGTACTATATACAATATAATGCACAAGAAGCAGGCAATGCCTATATATGAAATAAACATGAAAAGATCCATAACAATTGAATATATATATATATATATATATATATATATATATATATATATATATATATATATATATATATATATATATAAATAATAATACTATAACACTATATACATAATAATAATAGTACTATATACAATATAATGCACAAGAAGCAGACCATGCCTATATTTGAAATAAACATTAAATATCCATAAAACAATTGAATATATATAGATAGAAATAATAATAATAATAATAGTAATACTAGTAGTAGTATAGTCGTACTATATACAATATAATGCACAAGAAGAATACCATGCCTATATATGAAAAAAACATGAAAAGATCCATATAACAATTAAATATGTATAGATATAAATAATAATACTAATAATATAATACTATATTCATAATAATAATAATAGTACTATATACAATATAATGCAACAGAAGCAGACAATGCCTATATTTGAAATAAACATTAAAGATCCAAACAACAATTTATAATATATATAGATAGACATAATAAAAACAATAATATAATAACATATACATAATAATAATAGTACTATATAAAATGTAATGCACAAGAAGCAGATAATGCCTATATTTGAAATAAACATTAAAGATCCATATAATAATTTAATATATATACATAGATAGCAATAATAATAATAATAATAATAATAATAATAATAAGCGGCATTATAAATCTATCAAATAAAGTTAATACTAGGCTAATATATAATATACATCTTATGTAATATACAACAATAAATATATGAATTACATCCGCCTCATTTTTGCCAACCACTGCTCTTTGCTAATTGACTCAGAGTTGGGGCAAAAAATCTTGCCCTTGTACTGGCTGTGGCCGGTTTCTTGGGTTCTAAACTGTCCACACCTCCTGCATGCGTTTGATGCAACTGTCCTGTTGTACTGACGTTTTGTGGGTTGGGCAGTGTCAGTTACAGTTGTGTCGGAGGTAGTTGCTGTATTTATGGTGTGAGAAGAACAAAAGGTACCAGGTGTGAAAGACATAAACAACTGACGCACAACAGGGACAGCTGGTGCTGGTGTAGAGTTGGGACAAATTAATCTAAGTCTTGCAGAGGGAGCTGGAGTTTGGACCACAGAGACATGATGCTGGTGAGTGGCGAGTGGCTGGGTGGGAAGCTGGGGAGACGGCAAAATGGGTCTCGTTTTCATTCTTGTTTTGGCCTGTCCAGCTGTGTTGGGTAGAATTTGGTACAGGTGAACTGGGTGTGCATACTGTGCAGGTACATCTGGCTTGGTTCTCGCTGCCTGCAGAGGTTCACCTGCCATTGGCCTGGTTTCAGGAAGGTGCACCCCTTGAAGAAGCACAGACACCTCTTGAGCTTTGATGCGCTCTTTGTACCAGTGCATTAGAGTTTTTTGGTTTACCTCAACCAGCTGAAGGGTGGTCTGTTCCATCACTATGCCATTGCTCAAAACCAGCTGCCTTATTTTTTGATAGTCCTGCAATATTAGCGCCCATCTTGAAAGACTTGATTTGCCATGCTTTTTGGGGCTTTTGTGGATGCTGCATAATCTAATAAAAACTGTTTCAATTAGCCGGCAGCAGTTAGGCCACTGAGCAGGGGAGCCATTTGATCCCAAGACACACCTTTTTGTGCTGTCAACCCCAGGAGTGAAAGTGGCTTTCTTTTTTGGCGATCTAAATCGGCCAGTAAGCAGCCGGTCCTGATGACGGGCTGCATACACCAGCCGGTCCTTATCGAACTGGTCCAAGTTCTGCCAGAGACTAACAATAGTGCTGGCTTGCTGGTTTGTTAAAGTGAGGCCTGATTGTGTCCGAAGTTCCACAAGACATTCTGCCAAACTGTCAACTCTGTCCATACCAGGTATGCCATGCACATCCACTGCCTAAAAAAAAGAAAAAAAGGGAAAGCCACTGATTATGGTGGATTTAAAGACTTACATATTTGTTCATGTACAGTTAAATGATTATACAAAATAGGAACATGGTGTAGAGCTTACTGTAGACATTAAACTTCAAGTAAAAGAAACTAATATTTACCATTTGATGCCCAGCTACTTGTGACGAGCTGGCTGGAGGTGGAGGTGCAGGCTGGAGTGAAGGCGGTGCAGGCTGGAATGAAGGCACAGGCTGGGGTGTAGGCTGGAGTGAAGGCACAGGCTGGAGTGAAGACACAGGCTGGGGTGTAGGCTGGAGTGAAGGCGGTGCAGGCTGGAATGAAGGCACAGGCTGGAGTGCAGGCTGGAATGAAGGCACAGGCTGGAGTGCAGGCTGGAGTGAAGGCACAGGCTGGGGTGCAGGGTGGCGTGAAGGCACAGGCTGGGGTGTAGGCTGGAGTGAAGGCGGTGCAGGCTGGAATGAAGGCACAGGCTGGGGTGCAGGCTGGAGTGAAGGCACAGGCTGGAATGAAGGCACAGGCTGGAGTGCAGGCTGGAGTGAAGGCACAGGCTGGGGTGCAGGCTGGAGTGAAGGCACAGGCTGGGGTGCAGGCTGGAGTGAAGGCACAGGCTGGGGTGCAGGCTGGAGTGAAGGCACAGGCTGGGGTGCAGGCTGGAGTGAAGGCACAGGCTGGAATGAAGGCACAGGCTGGAGTGCAGGCTGGAGTGAAGGCACAGGCTGGGGTGCAGGGTGGCGTGAAGGCACAGGCTGGAATGAAGGCACAGGCTGGAGTGCAGGCTGGAGTGAAGGCACAGGCTGGGGTGCAGGGTGGCGTGAAGGCACAGGCTGGAATGAAGGCACAGGCTGGAGTGCAGGCTGGAGTGAAGGCACAGGCTGGGGTGCAGGGTGGCGTGAAGGCACAGGCTGGGGTGTAGGCTGGAGTGAAGGCGGTGCAGGCTGGAATGAAGGCACAGGCTGGTGTGCAGGCTGGAGTGAAGGCACAGGCTGGGGTGCAGGCTGGAGTGAAGGCACAGGCTGGAATGAAGGCACAGGCTGGAGTGCAGGCTGGAGTGAAGGCACAGACTGGGGTGTAGGCTGGAGTGAAGGCGGTGCAGGCTGGAATGAAGGCACAGGCTGGTGTGCAGGCTGGAGTGAAGGCACAGGCTGGAGTGCAGGCTGGAGTGAAGGCACGGGTAAACACTGGAAAAGTGCTTCTGGGGGCTCAGAGAGAGATGCCACATCTGAAATCATTAGATCTGCCAGTATGATACCATCATCATTAGCTGATTCGGCAAAGCCCTCATCTTCAAGATCTTGTACATCCAAATCCTCCAGCAACTCTGACATGGTCTCAGATGTGGAGCACATGTCTTGCAAGGGCTCGTTGTTCTGCCTTAGCAAGTACTGTACCCCAATGAGCTCGCCTAAAAAAAACAAGCAAACACATATTAGGTTTGATAAGAGATTACAAAAATGTTTAGAAAGTAATTGCTGTTATAAGAGCATCCTTACCAGTGTATTGCCCAGGTGGTGTGAATGCAGTAACCAACTTCTTTCCGAACACTTTCAAAAAGCTGTCATTCACAAAGTGAACCAACTCCCCTGTGTATGTGCGCAGTGGTGAGGGTTCCTTCACAACAGCAGCAGCAGCTCGGTCCTGATTCCAGCGATTCAGTCCCTCCAAAAGATAAACCTGAAAGTTCAGCGAGTTGGCACTGTTCCCTAAAAGATAGTGAAGAACAGAATAAGTTCACGGGACAAACAGTAAAATAAAATATGAAATTAAAATTAACTTAAAATTATGTAAAACATTTAAAGCACAATATGCTTTTGTTACCAAGAGGGACAAGATCACAAACCTGGAATGAAGCGATTCAGATGGCAGTGAAATGATTCCAGAGATGTAGAACCCCTGGCACACCGGTATGTTTTTAAAACCACCCCTCCCTTGGTGATGCTTCCTGTCTCTGTATACAGTGCTACATTTGGAGGGTCCTGAATGCATGCCACATGTCGCCTCTGGACATCCCAAATGTGTTGCATCCTGACACTGTCGAGAAGAGGAACCCCAAGTGCATCATTCCCCTTGCTCATGAGCTCTCCGATAAGCTGAGAAAGAAGGCGGATGGTGGTCTCTTCTCCTCTTGTTTTTCTTCTGCAATGGAGAGCCAGCTCTTCTTTTGTGAGATGTCGGTCAAGCTCCTTCTCCGTTAATGGAGGCCAGCCCTGCTGGGCAAGTTGCTCCCTCTTGGCCTTCCTCAGCAGTCCAACATCACCAGCATCCCACTCAAATATGCACGATGATATGCGGGACATGAAAGTGGGATAGAGCTGATGGGCATCAGTTGTGCATCCGGCTGCCAGACGACGCATGAAATGCCAGATATCAAGACGCACAATAATGTCTGGCCATCCACCAAATCTGCTTTTCAGTTTGGTCTCTCCCACTTCTTTGCAGCAGCCACAGTCTACATACAGGACAACAGGAGGATCTACCCCAGCCCTCTGGTACCTGTTCACTAGACCTGCAGCCATTAGGTCCAGTCCTGCTCCTTCATTTGCAGTGAGAACACTTATCAGCACCTGACCGCTTTCATTCCCAACTGAGGTGAGCCACTGTGCAGTGCCTTTGGCTGGCCCTGTAAGCTTCTTTGTGATCTGAAATTACAGACAGAGAACAGAACATAGTCCAGGAGTGTTAATTTGCATACTGGAGAAAGTGAGTCATTTTTCTATATAAAATGTGCCTTTTAAACAACATTAAATACTTTTACAATAATTTTACATGAATCCAGCACTTCAGTCATTGCTTCAATAATCCAAGTCATTGTGAAATAAAATGTTATTTGTAAACACCGTGTCCATATGAGCTTTACATGCTAATCTTTACTGATGAGTCACATCCTGCATCAAATAAGGAAGTCAATTATCTGATAAAGGCTTTTTTACCAATTACCATATATACATTTATAAATTATGGGACAACATTGAAAAATCTTGGCAGTTATCTTAGAAAATATATATGTTTGCTTTACATCAGATGTGTTCTTTGTTATGAACAAAAATAAAACACTCAAGACTACTAACCTTTTTAGTAGAATCCATTTTTAAAATGGTTCCATAAGTAGATGTGATACTAGCCTTGATATCCTCCAGCCTATTGAGGATATCTTGGCTGTACACAGTGAGAAGCCACTTGTAACTGGGGACTGTAGAGAGTTTTGGGGGCTCCTGAAAGCATGGTGGAAGTAGGCCCGAGCTGGTCACGAATGCAGCACATTCTGATGTATATCGCGCCACCCGCTGGAGCCACTCTTCACTATGGTTCTCTTTCAGCTGGCCAATGATACGCACAGGTCCATTTCCCAAGCTCCGTTCACGTAACAGACGAATGACTCGTATGTCACAGGCATATCTAGAAAACCACAAATTTAAAAGGTGTCAGGTGTCACTTATCTTGATCTTAATACTTCTCTTAATACTAAGGGTTAATGTGGTTGCAGCAAATCAAGTAATGGGCATTCAGTCTATTAGGATTTTAAATCTGAAAGTGCATTAGTAGGTTGGTTTTTTTATATACTTTTTACAGCTTTTTAAAAAAACTAAATATCAACTCTGAATCAAATTTGAAAAATAAATATGCCTTTAGATAAAGATGCATGAAAATCATGCAATGAGTCTGTGTTATACAAAAGTATTAGGCAATTGTCTTATTCACCTGCGTGTGAGGATGACCCTAAACTCTGAGCGATGTGCTAAATCCAGCTGCTGGAGGATCGTCTGACTCCAAGACAAGTAGCTGCTTCTACACCCAGTGCAGATAAGGGTCTCCGTTGCGAGGTTGTAGTACCTGTCGATGTCTAGGACCTGCCGTACCCGCCTGTGCAGACCTCCTCCACTCAGCTGGCGTCCATTGCAGGCAGGATTGATGCACTGTAGCCGCACTTTCCACAACCTGTATGGCATCCACAGCAGCAAAGACTGTGAGAAGAACCTGTCAGGACCCGGCACCTGGTGGTACAATAGGGCTGGTGGTGGGGGGTGATACCACAGCTGAAGGTTGTCCCGCAGCTCCAGCTTACCTTTGGCACCAACTCTAAAGAGGGCCTCAGATACCCACTTGCGGTCCTGCTGTGGCACTGTCTGTGGCCACAGAAGTGGGAGCTCAGCAGGATTCTCTGGCTGTGATAAACAATTGTTAAACAGAAGTTGGGTATAAGCATGAATTTAAGCAAGCACATTCATGATTTAAACAAAATTTTACCATGCTCTTCACAGCAGCTTCCGGCAGTTGATGTGGCACAATGTCTTCCACAGAGGATGGTGGCGGTGGTGGCCCAAAGGAGAAGGGAGAGGTGGACTGCACAACATGATGAGGGCGGGGGGATGGTGGAAGGTGGAGACCAGTGCATGGTTTTGAGGCAGCAGGTGAACCAGTGACCACTTGTGTCTAAAGTAACACATTCATAATAGCATAATAGTTATAAAGAAACATGAATATGAAGGTTAAAAAATAAACATGTTTTTTTTGTACTCACCTGAGGAAGTTTTCTCTTTAGGTTTAGGTTTGGTTTTGCTGCATTCCCATGTGAACCTCCAAACCTTGATTTTTCAAACTTACACAAAAACAAGTAACATGACATCTGAGGAAATACATGTAAAACCTTCACACATTTCAAAATACATGAGCACTTGAAAATTAAATAGCACTTACCATTGACAATGTCAATTCATGCCTCTTTAGGGGATTTGACCCAACACTTGTAGAAGGCACTGTGCTCACAGATGGTGAAGGGACTTGTGGGTGTGTGGCAGGTCCCTAAATATATAGTCAAAATTCAGAATTTATTTGATTTAAAAAAACTGCAAACCTGATACAAATACATTAATCTCCATTTTATACATGCAGAATTTGTACACCACAGGTGTAGAAGGATTAGGTGGCAGACACATGCACATCAATTTAATTGAAAATAAAGCAATTAACTGAAAATGAACACAAGCAGAAATAAACAAACAAGTCTAACTAACTACTTAACCAAGGAGAAGTCAATACACAACAGAACCAGGTGCTAAATTAGTACATGGTCTGAAGTTAACTTTATTTTGCTTTGTGGAATAGACCCCAACAAAAACTAAATAAGCACAGAAGCATGACTACATACTAAAGTTACCTTGTGAAATCCACAAGTACATGTCTGCACTCCTGCCAGAAGGGTGGCCTGTCCCCTCAGCTGCAGAGGGCATTTTTCTATCTGTAAACATGAGCATGACTCAGAATTGAATAGTAAAATATATACAATAAACAACACTTTTATACATGCTTTTCGTATTTATACATATATATAATTTTACCTTATGATAGAGGTCATGCCATTTCTTCTGCCTTGGAGCAGGTCGGTTACCTGCATTAGAAGGCCAGGCTCCTGTACTGGCAAATGTTTGAAGGCGATGAAGCCATTCAGAATCTGCCATGGGTTTGTGAGATTTTGCCATAACCTGAAACAATATATACCACTGCAACTAGTAAAATTAAACTCACCAATATTACTTGTCCAGGACAAAAAACATTAACTTACTATAATAAATATAGGTAGGATATATTACAATGAAATTATCAAAAATATGATAACTGCGACTAATTTTGAAAACTGGAGCTACCACAAAACTAATGACAGTTTACACATGGTACTAACATAATTGTATATATTGCTACAGAGCAATAGAAACGTAAATATGAAAAATGTAATGTATTTTTGTAATCAATAATAGCTACTACATGACAGACAGGTCAAGTGAATATACACTGCCTGACTTTCCCTCCAAAATTCTCTGTTCGCGCTTAAGCCGTATTTTCCCTCCAATTTTGATTTTTCCCTCCAATTTTTTTTCCCGTTTATTGTCCCTAAGCTGTGTGTATTACAAGATAGACAGGGTACCTTAGGTTAATATAATCAAGTTCCTTCCAAAATTATCGTTGCAATGTCCAAAAAATGACAAAATACAATGAGTAATTAAATAAACGCGTAATACAATGAGTAATTAAATAAACGCGTTTAAGCCGACTTGTCCCTGCAGTTTTCCCGGTTAAGTTACTGTCCCTAAACCGAGGATACTAGGTTAAGTTATTATAATATGGTTAATATGAGTGCTACCTGAAATTCCCCTTAAAAATGACCTGATTATTGCTAATTTCGAGAAACAACATTAATAAATAACGCTGAACCGAGGCAACCGATGTTGGGTGGCATTAGCTAACTAGAAAACAAGAGATGTTTACATTACGTGTCATTTGTTTTACGATATGTAACGTTAAGTTAGAGAATGCAAGTAGAAATTAACTTAATTTTTAATTTATTAATTAATATTAGCTAGCTATGAAAAAATATATATGTAACGTTATATGTAACGTTATAGGGACACACAGCTGATATTACATCGGCTAGAAATGTGAATTAAGTTAACTTAACCTTGTTCCCAATTAAATTATGCATAATTTTCTACCTACATATAAGATAAACAGACAGCAAAGTACTTACGTCGTCCTGCACAAATCCCAGCTAGCTAGTATTTTCTCGTCCGTCTCGTAGTCCGTACTGTAGCGTTTCAGCTCGTTGTTTTTTCTCGTAGTCCGTACAGTAGTGGATTTTTAATTTTTTTTCAGAGTGATGATGCGTTGATAGAGGGGGTGTGGGGTGGGGGAGGGTGTAAAAGCTTTGGGGCTTGTGATTGGTTTAGGAAACACTGAACTCATCCTGTGATTGGTTTAAGGAACACCCAAACTCGCCATACAATTGGTCTCTGAAACACTGAACTCCCCTTGCGATTGGTTAAAGAAACACTGAACTCCCCTTGCGGTTGGTTTAAAAACACTGAACTCCCTATGGGATTGGCTTAGGAAACACTGAACTCGTCACATCATTGGAAGCTTCTGTACAGACTATCGTAGGTACGGTGCCGCTATCGAAGGAGCTTGGGCATCTCTGTTGATATGGAAATGTAATTGGTACATGTATGATGTAGTTTTTTTTGCCATCAAGCAACTTAAACATTTAGAAACCTGGTTTTAATCCAAATTCTGAAGAATGCACACAATTCTTTGTCTGTCACAACTATCAACTAAGGAATCAGTGGCAGTAGAGTGCCTTGGGCAGCTCATTTTTTTCACAGCTCCACAATAGTTCACCTCCAGAAAGATGGGCCACATACTGTGGTCTAGAACAGTGTTGAAACAAAAAGAAACTGAGGCTTTTTGCCTGTGTCGCAATTAGGTGTTGGACCTTCCTTTTACTCCATGCCTGCTTGCATGTACGCAGCATGGGTAGGTCAGCCATTCTGAGCTTCAAAAAGTTTTTCGACAGTCAGTTCATCAGCTTGTTTCCCTGGTGGTCTAGTGGCTAGGATTCGGCGCTCTCACCGCCGCGGCCCGGGTTCGATTCCCGGTCAGGGAAGTCCTGTTTTAGCTGACGACGACCACGAGCTTTATCGCAAGTGAAGTATTTGGCACACTGCTTTGCCCCAACGGGTTTTAAAAAAATGAGTCCTTCGAGCAGGATTTGAACCAGCGACCTAAGGATGACAATTTTAACACCTACAGTCCTCCGCTCTACCAACTGAGCTATCGAAGGAGCTCGGGCACCTCTGTTGATATGGAAATGTAATTGGTACATGTATGATGTAGTTTTTTTGCCATCAAGCAACTTAAACATTTAGAAACCTAGTTTTAATCCAAATTCTGAAGAATGCACACAATTCTTTGTCTGTCACAACTATCAACTAAGGAATCAGTGGCAGTAGAGTGCCTTGGGCAGCTCATTTTTTTCACAGCTCCACAATAGTTCACCTCCAGAAAGATGGGCCACATACTGTGGTCTAGAACAGTGTTGAAACAAAAAGAAACTGAGGCTTTTTGCCTGTGTCGCAATTAGGTGTTGGACCTTCCTTTTACTCCATGCCTGCTTGCATGTACGCAGCATGGGTAGGTCAGCCATTCTGAGCTTCAAAAAGTTTTTCGACAGTCAGTTCATCAGCTTGTTTCCCTGGTGGTCTAGTGGCTAGGATTCGGCGCTCTCACCGCTGCGGCCCGGGTTCGATTCCCGGTCAGGGAAGTCCTGTTTTAGCTGACGACGACCACGAGCTTTATCGCAAGTGAAGTATTTGGCACGCTGCTTTGCCCCAACGGGTTTTAAAAAAAGGAGTCCTTCGAGCCGGATTTGAACCAGCAACCTAAGGATGACAATTTTAACACCTACAGTCCTCCGCTCTACCAACTGAGCTATCGAAGTAGCTTGGGCACCTCTGTTGATATGGAAACTTAATTGGTACATGTATGATGTAGTTTTTTTTTGCCATCAAGCAACTTAAACATTTAGAAACCTGGTTTTAATCCAAATTCTGAAGAATGCACACAATTCTTTGTCTGTCACAACTATCAACTAAGGAATCAGTGGCAGTAGAGTGCCTTGGGCAGCTCATTTTTTTCACAGCTCCACAATAGTTCACCTCCAGAAAGATGGGCCACATACTGTGGTCTAGAACAGTGTTGAAACAAAAAGAAACTGAGGCTTTTTGCCTGTGTCGCATTTAGGTGTTGGACCTTCCTTTTACTCCATGCCTGCTTGCATGTACGCAGCATGGGTAGGTCAGCCATTCTGAGCTTCAAAAAGTTTTTCGCCAGTCAGTTCATCAGCTTGTTTCCCTGGTGGTCTAGTGGCTAGGATTCGGCGCTCTCACCGCCGCGGCCCGGGTTCGATTCCCGGTCAGGGAAGTCCTGTTTTAGCTGACGACGACCACGAGCTTTATCGCAAGTGAAGTGTTTGGCACACTGCTTTGCCACAACGGGTTTCAAAAAAAGGAGTCCTTCGAGCCGGATTTGAACCAGCGACCTAAGGATGACAATTTTAACACCTACAGTCCTCCGCTCTACCAACTGAGCTATCGAAGGAGCTTGGGCACCTCTGTTGATATGGAAATGTAATTGGTACATGTATGATGTAGTTTTTTTGCCATCAAGCAACTTAAACATTTAGACACCTGGTTTTAATCCAAATTCTGAAGAATGCACACAAATCTTTGTCTGTCACAACTATCAACTAAGGAATCAGTGGCAGTAGAGTGCCTTGGGCAGCTCATTTTTTTCACAGCTCCACAATAGTTCACCTCCAGAAAGATGGGCCACATACTGTGGTCAAGAACAGTGTTGAAACAAAAAGAAATTGAGGCTTTTTGCCTGTGTTGCAATAAGGTGTTGGAATTTCCTTTTACTCCATGCCTGCTTGCATGTACGCAGCATGGGTAGGTCAGCCATTCTGAGCTTCAAAAAGTTTTTCGACAGTCAGTTCATCAGCTTGTTTCCCTGGTGGTCTAGTGGCTAGGATTCGGCGCTCTCACCGCCGCGGCCCGGGTTCGATTCCCGGTCAGGGAAGTCCTGTTTTAGCTGACGACGACCACGAGCTTTATCGCAAGTGAAGTATTTGGCACACTGCTTTGCCCCAACGGGTTTTAAAAAAAGGAGTCCTTCGAGCCGGATTTTAACCAGCGACCTAAGGATGACAATTTTAACACCTACAGTCCTCCGCTCTACCAACTGAGCTATCGAAGGAGCTTGGGCACCTCTGTTGATATGGAAACGTAATTGGTACATGTATGATGTAGTTTTTTTTGCCATCAAGCAACTTAAACATTTAGAAACCTGGTTTTAATCCAAATTCTGAAGAATGCACACAATTCTTTGTCTGTCACAACTATCAACTAAGGAATCAGTGGCAGTAGAGTGCCTTGGGCAGCTCATTTTTTTCACAGCTCCACAATAGTTCACCTCCAGAAAGATGGGCCACATACTGTGGTCTAGAACAGTGTTGAAACAAAAAGAAACTGAGGCTTTTTGCCTGTGTCGCAATTAGGTGTTGGACCTTCCTTTTACTCCATGCCTGCTTACATGTACGCAGCATGGGTAGGTCAGCCATTCTGAGCTTCAAAAAGTTTTTCGACAGTCAGTTCATCAGCTTGTTTCCCTGGTGGTCTAGTGGCTAGGATTCGGCGCTCTCACCGCCGCGGCCCGGGTTCGATTCCCGGTCAGGGAAGTCCTGTTTTAGCTGACGACGACCACGAGCTTTATCGCAAGTGAAGTGTTTGGCACACTGCTTTGCCACAACGGGTTTCAAAAAAAGGAGTCCTTCGAGCCGGATTTGAACCAGCGACCTAAGGATGACAATTTTAACACCTACAGTCCTCCGCTCTACCAACTGAGCTATCGAAGGATCTCGGGCACCTCTGTTGATATGGAAATGTAATTGGTACATGTATGATGTAGTTTTTTTGCCATCAAGCAACTTAAACATTTAGAAACCTAGTTTTAATCCAAATTCTGAAGAATGCACACAATTCTTTGTCTGTCACAACTATCAACTAAGGAATCAGTGGCAGTAGAGTGCCTTGGGCAGCTCATTTTTTTCACAGCTCCACAATAGTTCACCTCCAGAAAGATGGGCCACATACTGTGGTCTAGAACAGTGTTGAAACAAAAAGAAACTGAGGCTTTTTGCCTGTGTCGCAATTAGGTGTTGGACCTTCCTTTTACTCCATGCCTGCTTGCATGTACGCAGCATGGGTAGGTCAGCCATTGTGAGCTTCAAAAAGTTTTTCGACAGTCAGTTCATCAGCTTGTTTCCCTGGTGGTCTAGTGGCTAGGATTCGGCGCTCCCACCGCCGCGGCCCGGGTTCGATTCCCGGTCAGGGAAGTCCTGTTTTAGCTGACGACGACCACGAGCTTTATCGCAAGTGAAGTATTTGGCACACTGCTTTGCCCCAACGGGTTTTAAAAAAAGGAGTCCTTCGAGCCGGATTTGAACCAGCGACCTAAGGATGACAATTTTAACACCTACAGTCCTCCGCTCTACCAACTGAGCTTTCGAAGGAGCTTGGGCACCTCTGTTGATATGGAAATGTAATTGGTACATGTATGATGTAGTTTTTTTTGCCATCAAGCAACTTAAACATTTAGAAACCTGGTTTTAATCCAAATTCTGAAGAATGCACACAATTCTTTGTCTGTCACAACTATCAACTAAGGAATCAGTGGCAGTAGAGTGCCTTGGGCAGCTCATTTTTTTCACAGCTCCACAATAGTTCACCTCCAGAAAGATGGGCCACATACTGTGGTCTAGAACAGTGTTGAAACAAAAAGAAACTGAGGCTTTTTGCCTGTGTCGCATTTAGGTGTTGGACCTTCCTTTTACTCCATGCCTGCTTGCATGTACGCAGCATGGGTAGGTCAGTCATTCTGAGCTTCAAAAAGTTTTTCGACAGTCAGTTCATCAGCTTGTTTCCCTGGTGGTCTAGTGGCTAGGATTCGGCGCTCTCACCGCCGCGGCCCGGGTTCGATTCCCGGTCAGGGAAGTCCTGTTTTAGCTGACGACGACCACGAGCTTTATCGCAAGTGAAGTGTTTGGCACACTGCTTTGCCACAACGGGTTTCAAAAAAAGGAGTCCTTCGAGCCAGTTTTGAAACAGCGACCTAAGGATGACAATTTTAACACCTACAGTCCTCCGCTCTACCAACTGAGCTATCGAAGGAGCTTGGGCACCTCTATTGATATGGAAATGTAATTGGTACATGTATGATGTAGTTTTTTTGCCATCAAGCAACTTAAACATTTAGACACCTGGTTTTAATCCAAATTCTGAAGAATGCACACAAATCTTTGTCTGTCACAACTATCAACTAAGGAATCAGTGGCAGTAGAGTGCCTTGGGCAGCTCATTTTCTTCACAGCTCCACAATAGTTCACCTCCAGAAAGATGGGCCACATACTGTGGTCTAGAACAGTGTTGAAACAAAAAGAAACTGAGGCTTTTTGCCTGTGTCGCAATTAGGTGTTGGACCTTCCTTTTACTCCATGCCTGCTTGCATGTACGCAGCATGGGTAGGTCAGCCATTGTGAGCTTCAAAAAGTTTTTCGACAGTCAGTTCATCAGCTTGTTTCCCTGGTGGTCTAGTGGCTAGGGTTCGACGCTCTCACCGCCGCGGCCCGGGTTTGATTCCCGGTCAGGGAAGTCCTGTTTTAGCTGACGACGACCACGAGCTTTATCGCAAGTGAAGTATTTGGCACACTGCTTTGCCACAACGGATTTAAAAAAAAGGAGTCCTTCGAGCCGGATTTGAACCAGCGACCTAAGGATGACATTTTTAACACCTACAGTCCTCCGCTCTACCAACTGAGCTATCGAAGGAGCTCGGGCACCTCTGTTGATATGGAAATGTAATTGGTACATGTATGATGTAGTTTTTTTGCCATCAAGCAACTTAAACATTTAGAAACCTAGTTTTAATCCAAATTCTGAAGAATGCACACAATTCTTTGTCTGTCACAACTATCAACTAAGGAATCAGTGGCAGTAGAGTGCCTTGGGCAGCTCATTTTTTTCACAGCTCCACAATAGTTCACCTCCAGAAAGATGGGCCACATACTGTGGTCTAGAACAGTGTTGAAACAAAAAGAAACTGAGGCTTTTTGCCTGTGTCGCATTTAGGTGTTGGACCTTCCTTTTACTCCATGCCTGCTTGCATGTACGCAGCATGGGTAGGTCAGTCATTCTGAGCTTCAAAAAGTTTTTCGACAGTCAGTTCATCAGCTTGTTTCCCTGGTGGTCTAGTGGCTAGGATTCGGCGCTCTCACCGCCGCGGCCCGGGTTCGATTCCCGGTCAGGGAAGTCCTGTTTTAGCTGACGACGACCACGAGCTTTATCGCAAGTGAAGTGTTTGGCACACTGCTTTGCCACAACGGGTTTCAAAAAAAGGAGTCCTTCGAGCCAGTTTTGAACCAGCGACCTAAGGATGACAATTTTAACACCTACAGTCCTCCGCTCTACCAACTGAGCTATCGAAGGAGCTTGGGCACCTCTGTTGATATGGAAATGTAATTGGTACATGTATGATGTAGTTTTTTTGCCATCAAGCAACTTAAACATTTAGACACCTGGTTTTAATCCAAATTCTGAAGAATGCACACAAATCTTTGTCTGTCACAACTATCAACTAAGGAATCAGTGGCAGTAGAGTGCCTTGGGCAGCTCATTTTTTTCACAGCTCCACAATAGTTCACCTCCAGAAAGATGGGCCACATACTGTGGTCAAGAACAGTGTTGAAACAAAAAGAAATTGAGGCTTTTTGCCTGTGTCGCAATTAGGTGTTGGAATTTCCTTTTACTCCATGCCTGCTTGCATGTACGCAGCATGGGTAGGTCAGCCATTCTGAGCTTCAAAAAGTTTTTCGACAGTCAGTTCATCAGCTTGTTTCCCTGGTGGTCTAGTGGCTAGGATTCGGCGCTCTCACCGCCGCGGCCTGGGTTCGATTCCCGGTCAGGGAAGTCCTGTTTTAGCTGACGACGACCACGAGCTTTATCGCAAGTGAAGTGTTTGGCACACTGCTTTGCCCCAACGGGTTTTAAAAAAAGGAGTCCTTCGAGCCGGATTTGAACCAGCGACCTAAGGATGACAATTTTAACACCTACAGTCCTCCGCTCTACCAACTGAGCTATCGAAGGAGCTTGGGCACCTCTGTTGATATGGAAACTTAATTGGTACATGTATGATGTAGTTTTTTTTGCCATCAAGCAACTTAAACATTTAGAAACCTGGTTTTAATCCAAATTCTGAAGAATGCACACAAATCTTTGTCTGTCACAACTATCAACTAAGGAATCAGTGGCAGTAGAGTGCCTTGGGCAGCTCATTTTTTTCACAGCTCCACAATAGTTCACCTCCAGAAAGATGGGCCACATACTGTGGTCAAGAACAGTGTTGAAACAAAAAGAAACTGAGGCTTTTTGCCTGTGTCGCAATTAGGTGTTGGACCTTCCTTTTACTCCATGCCTGCTTGCATGTACGCAGCATGGGTAGGTCAGCCATTCTGAGCTTCAAAAAGTTTTTCGACAGTCAGTTCATCAGCTTGTTTCCCTGGTGGTCTAGTGGCTAGGATTCGGCGCTCTCACCGCCGCGGCCCGGGTTCGATTCCCGGTCAGGGAAGTCCTGTTTTAGCTGACGACGACCACGAGCTTTATCGCAAGTGAAGTATTTGGCACACTGCTTTGCCACAACGGATTTAAAAAAAAGGAGTCCTTCGAGCCGGATTTGAACCAGCGACCTAAGGATGACAATTTTAACACCTACAGTCCTCCGCTCTACCAACTGAGCTATCGAAGGAGCTCGGGCACCTCTGTTGATATGGAAATGTAATTGGTACATGTATGATGTAGTTTTTTTGCCATCAAGCAACTTAAACATTTAGAAACCTAGTTTTAATCCAAATTCTGAAGAATGCACACAATTCTTTGTCTGTCACAACTATCAACTAAGGAATCAGTGGCAGTAGAGTGCCTTGGGCAGCTCATTTTTTTCACAGCTCCACAATAGTTCACCTCCAGAAAGATGGGCCACATACTGTGGTCTAGAACAGTGTTGAAACAAAAAGAAACTGAGGCTTTTTGCCTGTGTCGCAATTAGGTGTTGGACCTTCCTTTTACTCCATGCCTGCTTGCATGTACGCAGCATGGGTAGGTCAGCCATTCTGAGCTTCAAAAAGTTTTTCGACAGTCAGTTCATCAGCTTGTTTCCCTGGTGGTCTAGTGGCTAGGATTCGGCGCTCTCACCGCTGCGGCCCGGGTTCGATTCCCGGTCAGGGAAGTCCTGTTTTAGCTGACGACGACCACGAGCTTTATCGCAAGTGAAGTATTTGGCACACTGCTTTGCCCCAACGGGTTTTAAAAAAAGGAGTCCTTCGAGCCGGATTTGAACCAGCGACCTAAGGATGACAATTTTAACACCTACAGTCCTCCGCTCTACCAACTGAGCTTTCGAAGGAGCTTGGGCACCTCTGTTGATATGGAAATGTAATTGGTACATGTATGATGTAGTTTTTTTTGCCATCAAGCAACTTAAACATTTAGAAACCTGGTTTTAATCCAAATTCTGAAGAATGCACACAATTCTTTGTCTGTCACAACTATCAACTAAGGAATCAGTGGCAGTAGAGTGCCTTGGGCAGCTCATTTTTTTCACAGCTCCACAATAGTTCACCTCCAGAAAGATGGGCCACATACTGTGGTCTAGAACAGTGTTGAAACAAAAAGAAACTGAGGCTTTTTGCCTGTGTCGCATTTAGGTGTTGGACCTTCCTTTTACTCCATGCCTGCTTGCATGTACGCAGCATGGGTAGGTCAGTCATTCTGAGCTTCAAAAAGTTTTTCGACAGTCAGTTCATCAGCTTGTTTCCCTGGTGGTCTAGTGGCTAGGATTCGGCGCTCTCACCGCCGCGGCCCGGGTTCGATTCCCGGTCAGGGAAGTCCAGTTTTAGCTGACGACGACCACGAGCTTTATCGCAAGTGAAGTGTTTGGCACACTGCTTTGCCACAACGGGTTTCAAAAAAAGGAGTCCTTCGAGCCAGTTTTGAACCAGCGACCTAAGGATGACAATTTTAACACCTACAGTCCTCCGCTCTACCAACTGAGCTATCGAAGGAGCTTGGGCACCTCTATTGATATGGAAATGTAATTGGTACATGTATGATGTAGTTTTTTTGCCATCAAGCAACTTAAACATTTAGACACCTGGTTTTAATCCAAATTCTGAAGAATGCACACAAATCTTTGTCTGTCACAACTATCAACTAAGGAATCAGTGGCAGTAGAGTGCCTTGGGCAGCTCATTTTCTTCACAGCTCCACAATAGTTCACCTCCAGAAAGATGGGCCACATACTGTGGTCTAGAACAGTGTTGAAACAAAAAGAAACTGAGGCTTTTTGCCTGTGTCGCAATTAGGTGTTGGACCTTCCTTTTACTCCATGCCTGCTTGCATGTACGCAGCATGGGTAGGTCAGCCATTGTGAGCTTCAAAAAGTTTTTCGACAGTCAGTTCATCAGCTTGTTTCCCTGGTGGTCTAGTGGCTAGGGTTCGACGCTCTCACCGCCGCGGCCCGGGTTCGATTCCCGGTCAGGGAAGTCCTGTTTTAGCTGACGACGACCACGAGCTTTATCGCAAGTGAAGTATTTGGCACACTGCTTTGCCCCAACGGGTTTTAAAAAAAGGAGTCCTTCGAGCCGGATTTGAACCAGCGACCTAAGGATGACAATTTTAACACCTACAGTCCTCCGCTCTACCAACTGAGCTATCGAAGGAGCTTGGGCATCTCTGTTGATATGGAAATGTAATTGGTACATGTATGATGTAGTTTTTTTTTGCCATCAAGCAACTTAAACATTTAGAAACCTGGTTTTAATCCAAATTCTGAAGAATGCACACAATTCTTTGTCTGTCACAACTATCAACTAAGGAATCAGTGGCAGTAGAGTGCCTTGGGCAGCTCATTTTTTTCACAGCTCCACAATAGTTCACCTCCAGAAAGATGGGCCACATACTGTGGTCTAGAACAGTGTTGAAACAAAAAGAAACTGAGGCTTTTTGCCTGTGTCGCATTTAGGTGTTGGACCTTTCTTTTACTCCATGCCTGCTTGCATGTACGCAGCATGGGTAGGTCAGCCATTCTGAGCTTCAAAAAGTTTTTCGACAGTCAGTTCATCAGCTTGTTTGCCTGGTGGTCTAGTGGCTAGGATTCGGCGCTCTCACCGCCGCGGCCCGGGTTCGATTCCCGGTCAGGGAAGTCCTGTTTTAGCTGACGACGACCACGAGCTTTATCGCAAGTGAAGTATTTGGCACACTGCTTTGCCACAACGGATTTTAAAAAAAGGAGTCCTTCGAGCCGGATTTGAACCAGCGACCTAAGGATGACAATTTTAACACCTACAGTCCTCCGCTCTACCAACTGAGCTATCGAAGGAGCTCGGGCACCTCTGTTGATATGGAAATGTAATTGGTACATGTATGATGTAGTTTTTTTGCCATCAAGCAACTTAAACATTTAGAAACCTAGTTTTAATCCAAATTCTGAAGAATGCACACAATTCTTTGTCTGTCACAACTATCAACTAAGGAATCAGTGGCAGTAGAGTGCCTTGGGCAGCTCATTTTTTTCACAGCTCCACAATAGTTCACCTCCAGAAAGATGGGCCACATACTGTGGTCTAGAACAGTGTTGAAACAAAAAGAAACTGAGGCTTTTTGCCTGTGTCGCAATTAGGTGTTGGACCTTCCTTTTACTCCATGCCTGCTTGCATGTACGCAGCATGGGTAGGTCAGCCATTGTGAGCTTCAAAAAGTTTTTCGACAGTCAGTTCATCAGCTTGTTTCCCTGGTGGTCTAGTGGCTAGGGTTCGACGCTCTCACCGCCGCGGCCCGGGTTTGATTCCCGGTCAGGGAAGTCCTGTTTTAGCTGACGACGACCACGAGCTTTATCGCAAGTGAAGTATTTGGCACACTGCTTTGCCACAACGGATTTAAAAAAAAGGAGTCCTTCGAGCCGGATTTGAACCAGCGACCTAAGGATGACATTTTTAACACCTACAGTCCTCCGCTCTACCAACTGAGCTATCGAAGGAGCTCGGGCACCTCTGTTGATATGGAAATGTAATTGGTACATGTATGATGTAGTTTTTTGCCATCAAGCAACTTAAACATTTAGAAACCTAGTTTTAATCCAAATTCTGAAGAATGCACACAATTCTTTGTCTGTCACAACTATCAACTAAGGAATCAGTGGCAGTAGAGTGCCTTGGGCAGCTCATTTTTTTCACAGCTCCACAATAGTTCACCTCCAGAAAGATGGGCCACATACTGTGGTCTAGAACAGTGTTGAAACAAAAAGAAACTGAGGCTTTTTGCCTGTGTCGCATTTAGGTGTTGGACCTTCCTTTTACTCCATGCCTGCTTGCATGTACGCAGCATGGGTAGGTCAGTCATTCTGAGCTTCAAAAAGTTTTTCGACAGTCAGTTCATCAGCTTGTTTCCCTGGTGGTCTAGTGGCTAGGATTCGGCGCTCTCACCGCCGCGGCCCGGGTTCGATTCCCGGTCAGGGAAGTCCTGTTTTAGCTGACGACGACCACGAGCTTTATCGCAAGTGAAGTGTTTGGCACACTGCTTTGCCACAACGGGTTTCAAAAAAAGGAGTCCTTCGAGCCAGTTTTGAACCAGCGACCTAAGGATGACAATTTTAACACCTACAGTCCTCCGCTCTACCAACTGAGCTATCGAAGGAGCTTGGGCACCTCTGTTGATATGGAAATGTAATTGGTACATGTATGATGTAGTTTTTTTGCCATCAAGCAACTTAAACATTTAGACACCTGGTTTTAATCCAAATTCTGAAGAATGCACACAAATCTTTGTCTGTCACAACTATCAACTAAGGAATCAGTGGCAGTAGAGTGCCTTGGGCAGCTCATTTTTTTCACAGCTCCACAATAGTTCACCTCCAGAAAGATGGGCCACATACTGTGGTCAAGAACAGTGTTGAAACAAAAAGAAATTGAGGCTTTTTGCCTGTGTCGCAATTAGGTGTTGGAATTTCCTTTTACTCCATGCCTGCTTGCATGTACGCAGCATGGGTAGGTCAGCCATTCTGAGCTTCAAAAAGTTTTTCGACAGTCAGTTCATCAGCTTGTTTCCCTGGTGGTCTAGTGGCTAGGATTCGGCGCTCTCACCGCCGCGGCCTGGGTTCGATTCCCGGTCAGGGAAGTCCTGTTTTAGCTGACGACGACCACGAGCTTTATCGCAAGTGAAGTGTTTGGCACACTGCTTTGCCCCAACGGGTTTTAAAAAAAGGAGTCCTTCGAGCCGGATTTGAACCAGCGACCTAAGGATGACAATTTTAACACCTACAGTCCTCCGCTCTACCAACTGAGCTATCGAAGGAGCTTGGGCACCTCTGTTGATATGGAAACTTAATTGGTACATGTATGATGTAGTTTTTTTTGCCATCAAGCAACTTAAACATTTAGAAACCTGGTTTTAATCCAAATTCTGAAGAATGCACACAAATCTTTGTCTGTCACAACTATCAACTAAGGAATCAGTGGCAGTAGAGTGCCTTGGGCAGCTCATTTTTTTCACAGCTCCACAATAGTTCACCTCCAGAAAGATGGGCCACATACTGTGGTCAAGAACAGTGTTGAAACAAAAAGAAACTGAGGCTTTTTGCCTGTGTCGCAATTAGGTGTTGGACCTTCCTTTTACTCCATGCCTGCTTGCATGTACGCAGCATGGGTAGGTCAGCCATTCTGAGCTTCAAAAAGTTTTTCGACAGTCAGTTCATCAGCTTGTTTCCCTGGTGGTCTAGTGGCTAGGATTCGGCGCTCTCACCGCCGCGGCCCGGGTTCGATTCCCGGTCAGGGAAGTCCTGTTTTAGCTGACGACGACCACGAGCTTTATCGCAAGTGAAGTATTTGGCACACTGCTTTGCCACAACGGATTTAAAAAAAAGGAGTCCTTCGAGCCGGATTTGAACCAGCGACCTAAGGATGACAATTTTAACACCTACAGTCCTCCGCTCTACCAACTGAGCTATCGAAGGAGCTCGGGCACCTCTGTTGATATGGAAATGTAATTGGTACATGTATGATGTAGTTTTTTTGCCATCAAGCAACTTAAACATTTAGAAACCTAGTTTTAATCCAAATTCTGAAGAATGCACACAATTCTTTGTCTGTCACAACTATCAACTAAGGAATCAGTGGCAGTAGAGTGCCTTGGGCAGCTCATTTTTTTCACAGCTCCACAATAGTTCACCTCCAGAAAGATGGGCCACATACTGTGGTCTAGAACAGTGTTGAAACAAAAAGAAACTGAGGCTTTTTGCCTGTGTCGCAATTAGGTGTTGGACCTTCCTTTTACTCCATGCCTGCTTGCATGTACGCAGCATGGGTAGGTCAGCCATTCTGAGCTTCAAAAAGTTTTTCGACAGTCAGTTCATCAGCTTGTTTCCCTGGTGGTCTAGTGGCTAGGATTCGGCGCTCTCACCGCTGCGGCCCGGGTTCGATTCCCGGTCAGGGAAGTCCTGTTTTAGCTGACGACGACCACGAGCTTTATCGCAAGTGAAGTATTTGGCACACTGCTTTGCCCCAACGGGTTTTAAAAAAAGGAGTCCTTCGAGCCGGATTTGAACCAGCGACCTAAGGATGACAATTTTAACACCTACAGTCCTCCGCTCTACCAACTGAGCTTTCGAAGGAGCTTGGGCACCTCTGTTGATATGGAAATGTAATTGGTACATGTATGATGTAGTTTTTTTTGCCATCAAGCAACTTAAACATTTAGAAACCTGGTTTTAATCCAAATTCTGAAGAATGCACACAATTCTTTGTCTGTCACAACTATCAACTAAGGAATCAGTGGCAGTAGAGTGCCTTGGGCAGCTCATTTTTTTCACAGCTCCACAATAGTTCACCTCCAGAAAGATGGGCCACATACTGTGGTCTAGAACAGTGTTGAAACAAAAAGAAACTGAGGCTTTTTGCCTGTGTCGCATTTAGGTGTTGGACCTTCCTTTTACTCCATGCCTGCTTGCATGTACGCAGCATGGGTAGGTCAGTCATTCTGAGCTTCAAAAAGTTTTTCGACAGTCAGTTCATCAGCTTGTTTCCCTGGTGGTCTAGTGGCTAGGATTCGGCGCTCTCACCGCCGCGGCCCGGGTTCGATTCCCGGTCAGGGAAGTCCAGTTTTAGCTGACGACGACCACGAGCTTTATCGCAAGTGAAGTGTTTGGCACACTGCTTTGCCACAACGGGTTTCAAAAAAAGGAGTCCTTCGAGCCAGTTTTGAACCAGCGACCTAAGGATGACAATTTTAACACCTACAGTCCTCCGCTCTACCAACTGAGCTATCGAAGGAGCTTGGGCACCTCTATTGATATGGAAATGTAATTGGTACATGTATGATGTAGTTTTTTTGCCATCAAGCAACTTAAACATTTAGACACCTGGTTTTAATCCAAATTCTGAAGAATGCACACAAATCTTTGTCTGTCACAACTATCAACTAAGGAATCAGTGGCAGTAGAGTGCCTTGGGCAGCTCATTTTCTTCACAGCTCCACAATAGTTCACCTCCAGAAAGATGGGCCACATACTGTGGTCTAGAACAGTGTTGAAACAAAAAGAAACTGAGGCTTTTTGCCTGTGTCGCAATTAGGTGTTGGACCTTCCTTTTACTCCATGCCTGCTTGCATGTACGCAGCATGGGTAGGTCAGCCATTGTGAGCTTCAAAAAGTTTTTCGACAGTCAGTTCATCAGCTTGTTTCCCTGGTGGTCTAGTGGCTAGGGTTCGACGCTCTCACCGCCGCGGCCCGGGTTCGATTCCCGGTCAGGGAAGTCCTGTTTTAGCTGACGACGACCACGAGCTTTATCGCAAGTGAAGTATTTGGCACACTGCTTTGCCCCAACGGGTTTTAAAAAAAGGAGTCCTTCGAGCCGGATTTGAACCAGCGACCTAAGGATGACAATTTTAACACCTACAGTCCTCCGCTCTACCAACTGAGCTATCGAAGGAGCTTGGGCATCTCTGTTGATATGGAAATGTAATTGGTACATGTATGATGTAGTTTTTTTTTGCCATCAAGCAACTTAAACATTTAGAAACCTGGTTTTAATCCAAATTCTGAAGAATGCACACAATTCTTTGTCTGTCACAACTATCAACTAAGGAATCAGTGGCAGTAGAGTGCCTTGGGCAGCTCATTTTTTTCACAGCTCCACAAAAGTTTACCTCCAGAAAGATGGGCCACATACTGTGGTCTAGAACAGTGTTGAAACAAAAAGAAACTGAGGCTTTTTGCCTGTGTCGCATTTAGGTGTTGGACCTTTCTTTTACTCCATGCCTGCTTGCATGTACGCAGCATGGGTAGGTCAGCCATTCTGAGCTTCAAAAAGTTTTTCGACAGTCAGTTCATCAGCTTGTTTGCCTGGTGGTCTAGTGGCTAGGATTCGGCGCTCTCACCGCCGCGGCCCGGGTTCGATTCCCGGTCAGGGAAGTCCTGTTTTAGCTGACGACGACCACGAGCTTTATCGCAAGTGAAGTATTTGGCACACTGCTTTGCCACAACGGATTTTAAAAAAAGGAGTCCTTCGAGCCGGATTTGAACCAGCGACCTAAGGATGACAATTTTAACACCTACAGTCCTCCGCTCTACCAACTGAGCTATCGAAGGAGCTCGGGCACCTCTGTTGATATGGAAATGTAATTGGTACATGTATGATGTAGTTTTTTTGCCATCAAGCAACTTAAACATTTAGAAACCTAGTTTTAATCCAAATTCTGAAGAATGCACACAATTCTTTGTCTGTCACAACTATCAACTAAGGAATCAGTGGCAGTAGAGTGCCTTGGGCAGCTCATTTTTTTCACAGCTCCACAATAGTTCACCTCCAGAAAGATGGGCCACATACTGTGGTCTAGAACAGTGTTGAAACAAAAAGAAACTGAGGCTTTTTGCCTGTGTCGCAATTAGGTGTTGGACCTTCCTTTTACTCCATGCCTGCTTGCATGTACGCAGCATGGGTAGGTCAGCCATTCTGAGCTTCAAAAATTTTTTCGACAGTCAGTTCATCAGCTTGTTTCCCTGGTGGTCTAGTGGCTAGGATTCGGCGCTCTCACCGCCGCGGCCTGGGTTCGATTCCCGGTCAGGGAAGTCCTGTTTTAGCTGACGACGACCACGAGCTTTATCGCAAGTGAAGTATTTGGCACACTGCTTTGCCCCAACGGGTTTTAAAAAAAGGAGTCCTTCGAGCCGGATTTGAACCAGCAACCTAAGGATGACAATTTTAACACCTACAGTCCTCCGCTCTACCAACTGAGCTATCGAAGGAGCTTGGGCATCTCTGTTGATATGGAAATGTAATTGGTACATGTATGATGTAGTTTTTTTTTGCCATCAAGCAACTTAAACATTTAGAAACCTGGTTTCAATCCAAATTCTGAAGAATGCACACAATTCTTTGTCTGTCACAACTATCAACTAAGGAATCAGTGGCAGTAGAGTGCCTTGGGCAGCTCATTTTTTTCACAGCTCCACAATAGTTCACCTCCAGAAAGATGGGCCACATACTGTGGTCTAGAACAGTGTTGAAACAAAAAGAAACTGAGGCTTTTTGCCTGTGTCGCATTTAGGTGTTGGACCTTTCTTTTACTCCATGCCTGCTTGCATGTACGCAGCATGGGTAGGTCAGCCATTCTGAGCTTCAAAAAGTTTTTCGACAGTCAGTTCATCAGCTTGTTTCCCTGGTGGTCTAGTGGCTAGGATTCGGCGCTCTCACCGCCGCGGCCCGGGTTCGATTCCCGGTCAGGGAAGTCCTGTTTTAGCTGACGACGACCACGAGCTTTATCGCAAGTGAAGTATTTGGCACACTGCTTTGCCACAACGGATTTTAAAAAAAGGAGTCCTTCGAGCCGGATTTGAACCAGCGACCTAAGGATGACAATTTTAACACCTACAGTCCTCCGCTCTACCAACTGAGCTATCGAAGGAGCTGGGGCACCTCTGTTGATATGGAAATGTAATTGGTACATGTATGATGTAGTTTTTTTGCCATCAAGCAACTTAAACATTTAGAAACCTAGTTTTAATCCAAATTCTGAAGAATGCACACAATTCTTTGTCTGTCACAACTATCAACTAAGGAATCAGTGGCAGTAGAGTGCCTTGGGCAGCTCATTTTTTTCACAGCTCCACAATAGTTCACCTCCAGAAAGATGGGCCACATACTGTGGTCTAGAACAGTGTTGAAACAAAAAGAAACTGAGGCTTTTTGCCTGTGTCGCAATTAGGTGTTGGACCTTCCTTTTACTCCATGCCTGCTTGCATGTACGCAGCATGGGTAGGTCAGCCATTCTGAGCTTCAAAAAGTTTTTCGACAGTCAGTTCATCAGCTTGTTTCCCTGGTGGTCTAGTGGCTAGGATTCGGCGCTCTCACCGCCGCGGCCCGGGTTCGATTCCCGGTCAGGGAAGTCCTGTTTTAGCTGACGACGACCACGAGCTTTATCGCAAGTGAAGTATTTGGCACACTGCTTTGCCCCAACGGGTTTTAAAAAAAGGAGTCCTTCGAGCCGGATTTGAACCAGCGACCTAAGTATGACAATTTTAACACCTACAGTCCTCCGCTCTACCAACTGAGCTATCGAAGGAGCTCGGGCACCTCTGTTGATATGGAAATGTAATTGGTACATGTATGATGTAGTTTTTTTGCCATCAAGCAACTTAAACATTTAGAAACCTAGTTTTAATCCAAATTCTGAAGAATGCACACAATTCTTTGTCTGTCACAACTATCAACTAAAGAATCAGTGGCAGTAGAGTGCCTTGGGCAGCTCATTTTTTTCACTGCTCCACAATAGTTCCCCTTCCAGAAAGATGGGCCACATACTGTGGTCTAGAACAGTGTTGAAACAAAAAGAAACTGAGGCTTTTTGCCTGTGTCGCAATTAGGTGTTGGACCTTCCTTTTACTCCATGCCTGCTTGCATGTACGCAGCATGGGTAGGTCAGCCATTCTGAGCTTCAAAAAGTTTTTCGACAGTCAGTTCATCAGCTTGTTTCCCTGGTGGTCTAGTGGCTAGGATTCGGCGCTCTCACCGCCGCGGCCCGGGTTCGATTCCCGGTCAGGGAAGTCCTGTTTTAGCTGACGACGACCACGAGCTTTATCGCAAGTGAAGTATTTGGCACACTGCTTTGCCCCAACGGGTTTTAAAAAAAGGAGTCCTTCGAGCCGGATTTGAACCAGCGACCTAAGGATGACAATTTTAACACCTACAGTCCTCCGCTCTACCAACTGAGCTATCGAAGGAGCTCGGGCACCTCTGTTGATATGGAAATGTAATTGGTACATGTATGATGTAGTTTTTTTGCCATCAAGCAACTTAAACATTTAGAAACCTAGTTTTAATCCAAATTCTGAAGAATGCACACAATTCTTTGTCTGTCACAACTATCAACTAAGGAATCAGTGGCAGTAGAGTGCCTTGGGCAGCTCATTTTTTTCACAGCTCCACAATAGTTCACCTCCAGAAAGATGGGCCACATACTGTGGTCTAGAACAGTGTTGAAACAAAAAGAAACTGAGGCTTTTTGCCTGTGTCGCAATTAGGTGTTGGACCTTCCTTTTACTCCATGCCTGCTTGCATGTACGCAGCATGGGTAGGTCAGCCATTCTGAGCTTCAAAAAGTTTTTCGACAGTCAGTTCATCAGCTTGTTTCCCTGGTGGTCTAGTGGCTAGGATTCGGCGCTCTCACCGCCGCGGCCCGGGTTCGATTCCCGGTCAGGGAAGTCCTGTTTTAGCTGACGACGACCACAAGCTTTATCGCAAGTGAAGTATTTGGCACACTGCTTTGCCCCAACGGGTTTTAAAAAAAGGAGTCCTTCGAGCCGGATTTGAACCAGCGACCTAAGGATGACAAATTTAACACCTACAGTCCTCCGCTCTACCAACTGAGCTATCGAAGGAGCTTGGGCACCTCTGTTGATATGGAAACTTAATTGGTACATGTATGATGTAGTTTTTTTGCCATCAAGCAACTTAAACATTTAGACACCTGGTTTTAATCCAAATTCTGAAGAATGCACACAAATCTTTGTCTGTCACAACTATCAACTAAGGAATCAGTGGCAGTAGAGTGCCTTGGGCAGCTCATTTTTTTCACAGCTCCACAATAGTTCACCTCCAGAAAGATGGGCCACATACTGTGGTCTAGAACAGTGTTGAAACAAAAAGAAATTGAGGCTTTTTGCCTGTGTCGCAATTAGGTGTTGGAATTTCCTTTTACTCCATGCCTGCTTGCATGTACGCAGCATGGGTAGGTCAGCCATTCTGAGCTTCAAAAAGTTTTTCGACAGTCAGTTCATCATCTTGTTTCCCTGGTGGTCTAGTGGCTAGGATTCGGCGCTCTCACCGCCGCGGCCCGGGTTCGATTCCCGGTCAGGGAAGTCCTGTTTTAGCTGACGACGACCACGAGCTTTATCGCAAGTGAAGTATTTGGCACAATGCTTTGCCACAACGGATTTTAAAAAAAGGAGTTCTTCGAGCCGGATTTGAACCAGCGACCTAAGGATGACAATTTTAACACCTACAGTCCTCCGCTCTACCAACTGAGCTATCGAAGGAGCTCGGGCACCTCTGTTGATATGGAAATGTAATTGGTACATGTATGATGTAGTTTTTTTGCCATCAAGCAACTTAAACATTTAGAAACCTAGTTTTAATCCAAATTCTGAAGAATGCACACAATTCTTTGTCTGTCACAACTATCAACTAAGGAATCAGTGGCAGTAGAGTGCCTTGGGCAGCTCATTTTTTTCACAGCTCCACAATAGTTCACCTCCAGAAAGATGGGCCACATACTGTGGTCTAGAACAGTGTTGAAACAAAAAGAAACTGAGGCTTTTTGCCTGTGTCGCAATTAGGTGTTGGACCTTCCTTTTACTCCATGCCTGCTTGCATGTACGCAGCATGGGTAGGTCAGCCATTCTGAGCTTCAAAAAGTTTTACGACAGTCAGTTCATCAGCTTGTTTCCCTGGTGGTCTAGTGGCTAGGATTCGGCGCTCTCACCGCCGCGGCCCGGGTTCGATTACCGGTCAGGGAAGTCCTGTTTTAGCTGACGACGACCACGAGCTTTATCGCAAGTGAAGTGTTTGGCACACTGCTTTGCCCCAACGGGTTTTAAAAAAAGGAGTCCTTCGAGCCGGATTTGAACCAGCGACCTAAGGATGACAATTTTAACACCTACAGTCCTCCGCTCTACCAACTGAGCTATCGAAGGAGCTCGGGCACCTCTGTTGATATGGAAATGTAATTGGTACATGTATGATGTAGTTTTTTTGCCATCAAGCAACTTAAACATTTAGAAACCTAGTTTTAATCCAAATTCTGAAGAATGCACACAATTCTTTGTCTGTCACAACTATCAACTAAGGAATCAGTGGCAGTAGAGTGCCTTGGGCAGCTCATTTTTTTCACAGCTCCACAATAGTTCACCTCCAGAAAGATGGGCCACATACTGTGGTCTAGAACAGTGTTGAAACAAAAAGAAACTGAGGCTTTTTGCCTGTGTCGCAATTAGGTGTTGGACCTTCCTTTTACTCCATGCCTGCTTGCATGTACGCAGCATGGGTAGGTCAGCCATTCTGAGCTTCAAAAAGTTTTTCGACAGTCAGTTCATCAGCTTGTTTCCCTGGTGGTCTAGTGGCTAGGATTCGGCGCTCTCACCGCCGCGGCCCGGGTTCGATTCCCGGTCAGGGAAGTCCTGTTTTAGCTGACGACGACCACGAGCTTTATCGCAAGTGAAGTATTTGGCACACTGCTTTGCCCCAACGGGTTTTAAAAAAAGGAGTCCTTCGAGCCGGATTTGAACCAGCGACCTAAGGATGACAATTTTAACACCTACAGTCCTCCGCTCTACCAACTGAGCTATCGAAGGAGCTTGGGCACCTCTGTTGATATGGAAACTTAATTGGTACATGTATGATGTAGTTTTTTTTGCCATCAAGCAACTTAAACATTTAGAAACCTGGTTTTAATCCAAATTCTGAAGAATGCACACAATTCTTTGTCTGTCACAACTATCAACTAAGGAATCAGTGGCAGTAGAGTGCCTTGGGCAGCTCATTTTTTTCACAGCTCCACAATAGTTCACCTCCAGAAAGATGGGCCACATACTGTGGTCTAGAACAGTGTTGAAACAAAAAGAAACTGAGGCTTTTTGCCTGTGTCGCATTTAGGTGTTGGACCTTCCTTTTACTCCATGCCTGCTTGCATGTACGCAGCATGGGTAGGTCAGCCATTCTGAGCTTCAAAAAGTTTTTCGACAGTCAGTTCATCAGCTTGTTTCCCTGGTGGTCTAGTGGCTAGGATTCGGCGCTCTCACCGCCGCGGCCCGGGTTCGATTCCCGGTCAGGGAAGTCCTGTTTTAGCTGACGACGACCACGAGCTTTATCGCAAGTGAAGTGTTTGGCACACTGCTTTGCCACAACGGGTTTCAAAAAAAGGAGTCCTTCGAGCCGGATTTGAACCAGCGACCTAAGGATGACAAATTTAACACCTACAGTCCTCCGCTCTACCAACTGAGCTATCGAAGGAGCTTGGGCACCTCTGTTGATATGGAAATGTAATTGGTACATGTATGATGTAGTTTTTTTGCCATCAAGCAACTTAAACATTTAGACACCTGGGGCCTCATGTACTAAGACTTGCGTGGACTTCCTACTAAAATGTTCCGTACGCTCAGACCTGAAAAGTTCCGTACGCACAAAAAAATACGGATTTATCAAACCGTGCGTAGGCAGAATTCCACGTACTTTCTCTTAGTACATCACAATCAACTTGAAATCAAGCGCAAATGCACGAAAGCAGCACACTTGCCATGATTCCTCCCTCAATTACGCAGAGTATAATGTTATATTATTATTATTATTATTGTTATTATTATTATTATTATTATTATTATTAATAATAGTAATAATAATAATAATAACAATAATAATAATATTATATACGCATAGCGTATAATTACCCATGTTTTAAGTTTTATTATTCTAAGATAAATGCTTTCATTCAAATGCTTTAAATGAGTTGCCTACCAAAAAGACACACGTCACACACTTAGCTTGTTTTCTTATGCTCTTGGAAATCTAAAACTGCTTATAAGCCAGTCATCATCATGGGCCAAAAAAACATAATGGTCACGGAAAATGCGCGCTCAATGAATTCGGCCATTAGCAGTATTTTCCAGTAATGCCAACGCTGCATCTCCAACAACTCCAGCGCAAACCTGATCTAGGCTAAGTGGAAACACGTTAAACGATTATTTCTGTAAGACAATGAAACTGTCTGATTAATTTACTTTATTTTACCCAATAATGCTTACTTCAATGTGTGCATAAAGGATATCTTAATAGTTGTAATTTCAATGCATCGCCTCTAAGTGTCGCCAAATGACAAAAAAACAATACATACGCACAAAAAAAAGGCGTACGCCCAAAACAAAACTTCCGTGGGGGAACGCACATTCACACGTTCAAGTCAAATTTAGTACATCAGACCGTGAGCGTGAAATATGGCGTACACAATGTTTTTGTGCGTACGCACCTTTAGTACATGAGGCCCCTGGTTTTAATCCAAATTCTGAAGAATGCACACAAATCTTTGTCTGTCACAACTATCAACTAAGGAATCAGTGGCAGTAGAGTGCCTTGGGCAGCTCATTTTTTTCACAGCTCCACAATAGTTCACCTCCAGAAAGATGGGCCACATACTGTGGTCAAGAACAGTGTTGAAACAAAAAGAAACTGAGGCTTTTTGCCTGTGTCGCAATTAGGTGTTGGACCTTCCTTTTACTCCATGCCTGCTTGCATGTACGCAGCATGGGTAGGTCAGCCATTGTGAGCTTCAAAAAGTTTTTCGACAGTCAGTTCATCAGCTTGTTTCCCTGGTGGTCTAGTGGCTAGGATTCGGCGCTCTCACCGCCGCGGCCCGGGTTCGATTCCCGGTCAGGGAAGTCCTGTTTTAGCTGACGACGACCACGAGCTTTATCGCAAGTGAAGTATTTGGCACACTGCTTTGCCCCAACGGGTTTTAAAAAAAGGAGTCCTTCGAGCCGGATTTGAACCAGCGACCTAAGGATGACAATTTTAACACCTACAGTCCTCCGCTCTACCAACTGAGCTTTCGAAGGAGCTTGGGCACCTCTGTTGATATGGAAATGTAATTGGTACATGTATGATGTAGTTTTTTTTGCCATCAAGCAACTTAAACATTTAGAAACCTGGTTTTAATCCAAATTCTGAAGAATGCACACAATTCTTTGTCTGTCACAACTATCAACTAAGGAATCAGTGGCAGTAGAGTGCCTTGGGCAGCTCATTTTTTTCACAGCTCCACAATAGTTCACCTCCAGAAAGATGGGCCACATACTGTGGTCTAGAACAGTGTTGAAACAAAAAGAAACTGAGGCTTTTTGCCTGTGTCGCATTTAGGTGTTGGACCTTCCTTTTACTCCATGCCTGCTTGCATGTACGCAGCATGGGTAGGTCAGTCATTCTGAGCTTCAAAAAGTTTTTCGACAGTCAGTTCATCAGCTTGTTTCCCTGGTGGTCTAGTGGCTAGGATTCGGCGCTCTCACCGCCGCGGCCCGGGTTCGATTCCCGGTCAGGGAAGTCCTGTTTTAGCTGACGACGACCACGAGCTTTATCGCAAGTGAAGTGTTTGGCACACTGCTTTGCCACAACGGGTTTCAAAAAAAGGAGTCCTTCGAGCCAGTTTTGAACCAGCGACCTAAGGATGACAATTTTAACACCTACAGTCCTCCGCTCTACCAACTGAGCTATCGAAGGAGCTTGGGCACCTCTGTTGATATGGAAATGTAATTGGTACATGTATGATGTAGTTTTTTTGCCATCAAGCAACTTAAACATTTAGACACCTGGTTTTAATCCAAATTCTGAAGAATGCACACAAATCTTTGTCTGTCACAACTATCAACTAACGAATCAGTGGCAGTAGAGTGCCTTGGGCAGCTCATTTTTTTCACAGCTCCACAATAGTTCACCTCCAGAAAGATGGGCCACATACTGTGGTCAAGAACAGTGTTGAAACAAAAAGAAATTGAGGCTTTTTGCCTGTGTCGCAATTAGGTGTTGGAATTTCCTTTTACTCCATGCCTGCTTGCATGTACGCAGCATGGGTAGGTCAGCCATTCTGAGCTTCAAAAAGTTTTTCGACAGTCAGTTCATCAGCTTGTTTCCCTGGTGGTCTAGTGGCTAGGATTCGGCGCTCTCACCGCCGCGGCCCGGGTTCGATTCCCGGTCAGGGAAGTCCTGTTTTAGCTGACGACGACCACGAGCTTTATCGCAAGTGAAGTATTTGGCACACTGCTTTGCCCCAACGGGTTTTAAAAAAAGGAGTCCTTCGAGCCGGATTTGAACCAGCGACCTAAGGATGACAATTTTAACACCTACAGTCCTCCGCTCTACCAACTGAGCTATCGAAGGAGCTTGGGCACCTCTGTTGATATGGAAACTTAATTGGTACATGTATGATGTAGTTTTTTTTGCCATCAAGCAACTTAAACATTTAGAAACCTGGTTTTAATCCAAATTCTGAAGAATGCACACAATTCTTTGTCTGTCACAACTATCAACTAAGGAATCAGTGGCAGTAGAGTGCCTTGGGCAGCTCATTTTTTTCACAGCTCCACAATAGTTCACCTCCAGAAAGATGGGCCACATACTCTGGTCAAGAACAGTGTTGAAACAAAAAGAAACTGAGGCTTTTTGCCTGTGTCGCAATTAGGTGTTGGACCTTCCTTTTACTCCATGCCTGCTTGCATGTACGCAGCATGGGTAGGTCAGCCATTCTGAGCTTCAAAAAGTTTTTCGACAGTCAGTTCATCAGCTTGTTTCCCTGGTGGTCTAGTGGCTAGGATTCGGCGCTCTCGCCGCCGCGGCCCGGGTTCGATTCCCGGTCAGGGAAGTCCTGTTTTAGCTGACGACGACCACGAGCTTTATCGCAAGTGAAGAATTTGGCACACTGCTTTGCCACAACGGATTTAAAAAAAAGGAGTCCTTCGAGCCGGATTTGAACCAGCGACCTAAGGATGACAATTTTAACACCTACAGTCCTCCGCTCTACCAACTGAGCTATCGAAGGAGCTCGGGCACCTCTGTTGATATGGAAATGTAATTGGTACATGTATGATGTAGTTTTTTTGCCATCAAGCAACTTAAACATTTAGAAACCTAGTTTTAATCCAAATTCTGAAGAATGCACACAATTCTTTGTCTGTCACAACTATCAACTAAGGAATCAGTGGCAGTAGAGTGCCTTGGGCAGCTCATTTTTTTCACAGCTCCACAATAGTTCACCTCCAGAAAGATGGGCCACATACTGTGGTCTAGAACAGTGTTGAAACAAAAAGAAACTGAGGCTTTTTGCCTGTGTCGCAATTAGGTGTTGGACCTTCCTTTTACTCCATGCCTGCTTGCATGTACGCAGCATGGGTAGGTCAGCCATTGTGAGCTTCAAAAAGTTTTTCGACAGTCAGTTCATCAGCTTGTTTCCCTGGTGGTCTAGTGGCTAGGATTCGGCGCTCACACCGCCGCGGCCCGGGTTCGATTCCCGGTCAGGGAAGTCCTGTTTTAGCTGACGACGACCACGAGCTTTATCGCAAGTGAAGTATTTGGCACACTGCTTTGCCCCAACGGGTTTTAAAAAAAGGAGTCCTTCGAGCCGGATTTGAACCAGCGACCTAAGGATGACAATTTTAAGACCTACAGACCTCCGCTCTACCAACTGAGCTATCGAAGGAGCTTGGGCATCTCTGTTGATATGGAAATGTAATTGGTACATGTATGATGTAGTTTTTTTTTGCCATCAAGCAACTTAATCATTTAGAAACCTGGTTTTAATCCAAATTCTGAAGAATGCACACAATTCTTTGTCTGTCACAACTATCAACTAAGGAATCAGTGGCAGTAGAGTGCCTTGGGCAGCTCATTTTTTTCACAGCTCCACAATAGTTCACCTCCAGAAAGATGGGCCACATACTGTGGTCTAGAACAGTGTTGAAACAAAAAGAAACTGAGGCTTTTTGCCTGTGTCGCATTTAGGTGTTGGACCTTTCTTTTACTCCATGCCTGCTTGCATGTACGCAGCATGGGTAGGTCAGCCATTCTGAGCTTCAAAAAGTTTTTCGACAGTCAGTTCTTCAGCTTGTTTCCCTGGTGGTCTAGTGGCTAGGATTCGGCGCTCTCACCGCCGCGGCCCGGGTTCGATTCCCGGTCAGGGAAGTCCTGTTTTAGCTGACGACGACCACGAGCTTTATCGCAAGTGAAGTATTTGGCACACTGCTTTGCCACAACGGATTTTAAAAAAAGGAGTCCTTCGAGCCGGATTTGAACCAGCGACCTAAGGATGACAATTTTAACACCTACAGTCCTCCGCTCTACCAACTGAGCTATCGAAGGAGCTCGGGCACCTCTGTTGATATGGAAATGTAATTGGTACATGTATGATGTAGTTTTTTTGCCATCAAGCAACTTAAACATTTAGAAACCTAGTTTTAATCCAAATTCTGAAGAATGCACACAATTCTTTGTCTGTCACAACTATCAACTAAGGAATCAGTGGCAGTAGAGTGCCTTGGGCAGCTCATTTTTTTCACAGCTCCACAATAGTTCACCTCCAGAAAGATGGGCCACATACTGTGGTCTAGAACAGTGTTGAAACAAAAAGAAACTGAGGCTTTTTGCCTGTGTCGCAATTAGGTGTTGGACCTTCCTTTTACTCCATGCCTGCTTGCATGTACGCAGCATGGGTAGGTCAGCCATTCTGAGCTTCAAAAAGTTTTTCGACAGTCAGTTCATCAGCTTGTTTCCCTGGTGGTCTAGTGGCTAGGATTCGGCGCTCTCACCGCCGCGGCCCGGGTTCGATTCCCGGTCAGGGAAGTCCTGTTTTAGCTGACGACGACCACGAGCTTTATCGCAAGTGAAGTATTTGGCACACTGCTTTGCCCCAACGGGTTTTAAAAAAAGGAGTCCTTCGAGCCGGATTTGAACCAGCGACCTAAGGATGACAATTTTAACACCTACAGTCCTCCGCTCTACCAACTGAGCTATCGAAGGAGCTCGGGCACCTCTGTTGATATGGAAATGTAATTGGTACATGTATGATGTAGTTTTTTTGCCATCAAGCAACTTAAACATTTAGAAACCTAGTTTTAATCCAAATTCTGAAGAATGCACACAATTCTTTGTCTGTCACAACTATCAACTAAGGAATCAGTGGCAGTAGAGTGCCTTGGGCAGCTCATTTTTTTCACAGCTCCACAATAGTTCACCTCCAGAAAGATGGGCCACATACTGTGGTCTAGAACAGTGTTGAAACAAAAAGAAACTGAGGCTTTTTGCCTGTGTCGCAATTAGGTGTTGGACCTTCCTTTTACTCCATGCCTGCTTGCATGTACGCAGCATGGGTAGGTCAGCCATTCTGAGCTTCAAAAAGTTTTTCGACAGTCAGTTCATCAGCTTGTTTCCCTGGTGGTCTAGTGGCTAGGATTCGGCGCTCTCACCGCCGCGGCCCGGGTTCGATTCCCGGTCAGGGAAGTCCTGTTTTAGCTGACGACGACCACAAGCTTTATCGCAAGTGAAGTATTTGGCACACTGCTTTGCCCCAACGGGTTTTAAAAAAAGGAGTCCTTCGAGCCGGATTTGAACCAGCGACCTAAGGATGACAATTTTAACACCTACAGTCCTCCGCTCTACCAACTGAGCTATCGAAGGAGCTCGGGCACCTCTGTTGATATGGAAATGTAATTGGTACATGTATGATGTAGTTTTTTTGCCATCAAGCAACTTAAACATTTAGAAACCTAGTTTTAATCCAAATTCTGAAGAATGCACACAATTCTTTGTCTGTCACAACTATCAACTAAGGAATTAGTGGCAGTAGAGTGCCTTGGGCAGCTCATTTTTTTCACAGCTCCACAATAGTTCACCTCCAGAAAGATGGGCCACATACTGTGGTCTAGAACAGTGTTGAAACAAAAAGAAACTGAGGCTTTTTGCCTGTGTCGCAATTAGGTGTTGGACCTTCCTTTTACTCCATGCCTGCTTGCATGTACGCAGCATGGGTAGGTCAGCCATTCTGAGCTTCAAAAAGTTTTTCGACAGTCAGTTCATCAGCTTGTTTCCCTGGTGGTCTAGTGGCTAGGATTCGGCGCTCTCACTGCCGCGGCCCGGGTTCGATTCCCGGTCAGGGAAGTCCTGTTTTAGCTGACGACGACCACAAGCTTTATCGCAAGTGAAGTATTTGGCACACTGCTTTGCCCCAACGGGTTTTAAAAAAAGGAGTCCTTCGAGCCGGATTTGAACCAGCGACCTAAGGATGACAATTTTAAGACCTACAGACCTCCGCTCTACCAACTGAGCTATCGAAGGAGCTTGGGCATCTCTGTTGATATGGAAATGTAATTGGTACATGTATGATGTAGTTTTTTTTTGCCATCAAGCAACTTAAACATTTAGAAACCTGGTTTTAATCCAAATTCTGAAGAATGCACACAATTCTTTGTCTGTCACAACTATCAACTAAGGAATCAGTGGCAGTAGAGTGCCTTGGGCAGCTCATTTTTTTCACAGCTCCACAATAGTTCACCTCCAGAAAGATGGGCCACATACTGTGGTCTAGAACAGTGTTGAAACAAAAAGAAACTGAGGCTTTTTGCCTGTGTCGCATTTAGGTGTTGGACCTTTCTTTTACTCCATGCCTGCTTGCATGTACGCAGCATGGGTAGGTCAGCCATTCTGAGCTTCAAAAAGTTTTTCGACAGTCAGTTCTTCAGCTTGTTTCCCTGGTGGTCTAGTGGCTAGGATTCGGCGCTCTCACCGCCGCGGCCCGGGTTCGATTCCCGGTCAGGGAAGTCCTGTTTTAGCTGACGACGACCACGAGCTTTATCGCAAGTGAAGTATTTGGCACACTGCTTTGCCACAACGGATTTTAAAAAAAGGAGTCCTTCGAGCCGGATTTGAACCAGCGACCTAAGGATGACAATTTTAACACCTACAGTCCTCCGCTCTACCAACTGAGCTATCGAAGGAGCTCGGGCACCTCTGTTGATATGGAAATGTAATTGGTACATGTATGATGTAGTTTTTTTGCCATCAAGCAACTTAAACATTTAGAAACCTAGTTTTAATCCAAATTCTGAAGAATGCACACAATTCTTTGTCTGTCACAACTATCAACTAAGGAATCAGTGGCAGTAGAGTGCCTTGGGCAGCTCATTTTTTTCACAGCTCCACAATAGTTCACCTCCAGAAAGATGGGCCACATACTGTGGTCTAGAACAGTGTTGAAACAAAAAGAAACTGAGGCTTTTTGCCTGTGTCGCAATTAGGTGTTGGACCTTCCTTTTACTCCATGCCTGCTTGCATGTACGCAGCATGGGTAGGTCAGCCATTCTGAGCTTCAAAAAGTTTTTCGACAGTCAGTTCATCAGCTTGTTTCCCTGGTGGTCTAGTGGCTAGGATTCGGCGCTCTCACCGCCGCGGCCCGGGTTCGATTCCCGGTCAGGGAAGTCCTGTTTTAGCTGACGACGACCACAAGCTTTATCGCAAGTGAAGTATTTGGCACACTGCTTTGCCCCAACGGGTTTTAAAAAAAGGAGTCCTTCGAGCCGGATTTGAACCAGCGACCTAAGGATGACAATTTTAACACCTACAGTCCTCCGCTCTACCAACTGAGCTATCGAAGGAGCTCGGGCACCTCTGTTGATATGGAAATGTAATTGGTACATGTATGATGTAGTTTTTTTGCCATCAAGCAACTTAAACATTTAGAAACCTAGTTTTAATCCAAATTCTGAAGAATGCACACAATTCTTTGTCTGTCACAACTATCAACTAAGGAATCAGTGGCAGTAGAGTGCCTTGGGCAGCTCATTTTTTTCACAGCTCCACAATAGTTCACCTCCAGAAAGATGGGCCACATACTGTGGTCTAGAACAGTGTTGAAACAAAAAGAAACTGAGGCTTTTTGCCTGTGTCGCAATTAGGTGTTGGACCTTCCTTTTACTCCATGCCTGCTTGCATGTACGCAGCATGGGTAGGTCAGCCATTCTGAGCTTCAAAAAGTTTTTCGACAGTCAGTTCATCAGCTTGTTTCCCTGGTGGTCTAGTGGCTAGGATTCGGCGCTCTCACTGCCGCGGCCCGGGTTCGATTCCCGGTCAGGGAAGTCCTGTTTTAGCTGACGACGACCACAAGCTTTATCGCAAGTGAAGTATTTGGCACACTGCTTTGCCCCAACGGGTTTTAAAAAAAGGAGTCCTTCGAGCCGGATTTGAACCAGCGACCTAAGGATGACAATTTTAACACCTACAGTCCTCCGCTCTACCAACTGAGCTATCGAAGGAGCTTGGGCACCTCTGTTGATATGGAAACTTAATTGGTACATGTATGATGTAGTTTTTTTTGCCATCAAGCAACTTAAACATTTAGAAACCTGGTTTTAATCCAAATTCTGAAGAATGCACACAATTCTTTGTCTGTCACAACTATCAACTAAGGAATCAGTGGCAGTAGAGTGCCTTGGGCAGCTCATTTTTTTCACAGCTCCACAATAGTTCACCTCCAGAAAGATGGGCCACATACTGTGGTCTAGAACAGTGTTGAAACAAAAAGAAACTGAGGCTTTTTGCCTGTGTCGCAATTAGGTGTTGGACCTTCCTTTTACTCCATGCCTGCTTGCATGTACGCAGCATGGGTAGGTCAGCCATTCTGAGCTTCAAAAAGTTTTTCGACAGTCAGTTCATCAGCTTGTTTCCCTGGTGGTCTAGTGGCTAGGATTCGGCGCTCTCACCGCCGCGGCCCGGGTTCGATTACCGGTCAGGGAAGTCCTGTTTTAGCTGACGACGACCACGAGCTTTATCGCAAGTGAAGTATTTGGCACACTGCTTTGCCCCAACGGGTTTTAAAAAAAGGAGTCCTTCGAGCCGGATTTGAACCAGCGACCTAAGGATGACAATTTTAACACCTACAGTCCTCCGCTCTACCAACTGAGCTATCGAAGGAGCTCGGGCACCTCTGTTGATATGGAAATGTAATTGGTACATGTATGATGTAGTTTTTTTGCCATCAAGCAACTTAAACATTTAGAAACCTAGTTTTAATCCAAATTCTGAAGAATGCACACAATTCTTTGTCTGTCACAACTATCAACTAAGGAATCAGTGGCAGTAGAGTGCCTTGGGCAGCTCATTTTTTTCACAGCTCCACAATAGTTCACCTCCAGAAAGATGGGCCACATACTGTGGTCTAGAACAGTGTTGAAACAAAAAGAAACTGAGGCTTTTTGCCTGTGTCGCAATTAGGTGTTGGACCTTCCTTTTACTCCATGCCTGCTTGCATGTACGCAGCATGGGTAGGTCAGCCATTCTGAGCTTCAAAAAGTTTTTCGACAGTCAGTTCATCAGCTTGTTTCCCTGGTGGTCTAGTGGCTAGGATTCGGCGCTCTCACCGCCGCGGCCCGGGTTCGATTCCCGGTCAGGGAAGTCCTGTTTTAGCTGACGACGACCACGAGCTTTATCGCAAGTGAAGTATTTGGCACACTGCTTTGCCCCAACGGGTTTTAAAAAAAGGAGTCCTTCGAGCCGGATTTGAACCAGCGACCTAAGGATGACAATTTTAACACCTACAGTCCTCCGCTCTACCAACTGAGCTATCGAAGGAGCTTGGGCACCTCTGTTGATATGGAAACTTAATTGGTACATGTATGATGTAGTTTTTTTTTGCCATCAAGCAACTTAAACATTTAGAAACCTGGTTTTAATCCAAATTCTGAAGAATGCACACAATTCTTTGTCTGTCACAACTATCAACTAAGGAATCAGTGGCAGTAGAGTGCCTTGGGCAGCTCATTTTTTTCACAGCTCCACAATAGTTCACCTCCAGAAAGATGGGCCACATACTGTGGTCAAGAACAGTGTTGAAACAAAAAGAAACTGAGGCTTTTTGCCTGTGTCGCAATTAGGTGTTGGACCTTCCTTTTACTCCATGCCTGCTTGCATGTACGCAGCATGGGTAGGTCAGCCATTCTGAGCTTCAAAAAGTTTTTCGACAGTCAGTTCATCAGCTTGTTTCCCTGGTGGTCTAGTGGCTAGGGTTCGGCGCTCTCACCGCCGCGGCCCGGGTTCGATTCCCGGTCAGGGAAGTCCTGTTTTAGCTGACGACGACCACGAGCTTTATCGCAAGTGAAGTATTTGGCACACTGCTTTGCCACAACGGATTTAAAAAAAAGGAGTCCTTCGAGCCGGATTTGAACCAGCGACCTAAGGATGACAATTTTAACACCTACAGTCCTCCGCTCTACCAACTGAGCTATCGAAGGAGCTCGGGCACCTCTGTTGATATGGAAATGTAATTGGTACATGTATGATGTAGTTTTTTTGCCATCAAGCAACTTAAACATTTAGAAACCTGGTTTTAATCCAAATTCTGAAGAATGCACACAATTCTTTGTCTGTCACAACTATCAACTAAGGAATCAGTGGCAGTAGAGTGCCTTGGGCAGCTCATTTTTTTCACAGCTCCACAATAGTTCACCTCCAGAAAGATGGGCCACATACTGTGGTCTAGAACAGTGTTGAAACAAAAAGAAACTGAGGCTTTTTGCCTGTGTCGCATTTAGGTGTTGGACCTTCCTTTTACTCCATGCCTGCTTGCATGTACGCAGCATGGGTAGGTCAGTCATTCTGAGCTTCAAAAAGTTTTTCGACAGTCAGTTCATCAGCTTGTTTCCCTGGTGGTCTAGTGGCTAGGATTCGGCGCTCTCACCGCCGCGGCCCGGGTTCGATTCCCGGTCAGGGAAGTCCTGTTTTAGCTGACGACGACCACGAGCTTTATCGCAAGTGAAGTGTTTGGCACACTGCTTTGCCACAACAGGTTTCAAAAAAAGGAGTCCTTCGAGCCAGTTTTGAACCAGCGACCTAAGGATGACAATTTTAACACCTACAGTCCTCCGCTCTACCAACTGAGCTATCGAAGGAGCTTGGGCACCTCTATTGATATGGAAATGTAATTGGTACATGTATGATGTAGTTTTTTTGCCATCAAGCAACTTAAACATTTAGACACCTGGTTTTAATCCAAATTCTGAAGAATGCACACAAATCTTTGTCTGTCACAACTATCAACTAAGGAATCAGTGGCAGTAGAGTGCCTTGGGCAGCTCATTTTCTTCACAGCTCCACAATAGTTCACCTCCAGAAAGATGGGCCACATACTGTGGTCTAGAACAGTGTTGAAACAAAAAGAAACTGAGGCTTTTTGCCTGTGTCGCAATTAGGTGTTGGACCTTCCTTTTACTCCATGCCTGCTTGCATGTACGCAGCATGGGTAGGTCAGCCATTGTGAGCTTCAAAAAGTTTTTCGACAGTCAGTTCATCAGCTTGTTTCCCTGGTGGTCTAGTGGCTAGGGTTCGACGCTCTCACCGCCACGGCCCGGGTTCGATTCCCGGTCAGGGAAGTCCTGTTTTAGCTGACGACGACCACGAGCTTTATCGCAAGTGAAGTATTTGGCACACTGCTTTGCCCCAACGGGTTTTAAAAAAAGGAGTCCTTCGAGCCGGATTTGAACCAGCGACCTAAGGATGACAATTTTAACACCTACAGTCCTCCGCTCTACCAACTGAGCTATCGAAGGAGCTTGGGCATCTCTGTTGATATGGAAATGTAATTGGTACATGTATGATGTAGTTTTTTTTTGCCATCAAGCAACTTAAACATTTAGAAACCTGGTTTTAATCCAAATTCTGAAGAATGCACACAATTCTTTGTCTGTCACAACTATCAACTAAGGAATCAGTGGCAGTAGAGTGCCTTGGGCAGCTCATTTTTTTCACAGCTCCACAATAGTTCACCTCCAGAAAGATGGGCCACATACTGTGGTCTAGAACAGTGTTGAAACAAAAAGAAACTGAGGCTTTTTGCCTGTGTCGCATTTAGGTGTTGGACCTTTCTTTTACTCCATGCCTGCTTGCATGTACGCAGCATGGGTAGGTCAGCCATTCTGAGCTTCAAAAAGTTTTTCGACAGTCAGTTCATCAGCTTGTTTCCCTGGTGGTCTAGTGGCTAGGATTCGGCGCTCTCACCGCCGCGGCCCGGGTTCGATTCCCGGTCAGGGAAGTACTGTTTTAGCTGACGACGACCACGAGCTTTATCGCAAGTGAAGTATTTGGCACACTGCTTTGCCACAACGGATTTTAAAAAAAGGAGTCCTTCGAGCCGGATTTGAACCAGCGACCTAAGGATGACAATTTTAACACCTACAGTCCTCCGCTCTACCAACTGAGCTATCGAAGGAGCTCGGGCACCTCTGTTGATATGGAAATGTAATTGGTACATGTATGATGTAGTTTTTTTGCCATCAAGCAACTTAAACATTTAGACACCTGGTTTTAATCCAAATTCTGAAGAATGCACACAAATCTTTGTCTGTCACAACTATCAACTAAGGAATCAGTGGCAGTAGAGTGCCTTGGGCAGCTCATTTTTTTCACAGCTCCACAATAGTTCACCTCCAGAAAGATGGGCCACATACTGTGGTCAAGAACAGTGTTGAAACAAAAAGAAACTGAGGCTTTTTGCCTGTGTCGCAATTAGGTGTTGGACCTTCCTTTTACTCCATGCCTGCTTGCATGTACGCAGCATGGGTAGGTCAGCCATTCTGAGCTTCAAAAAGTTTTTCGACAGTCAGTTCATCAGCTTGTTTCCCTGGTGGTCTAGTGGCTAGGGTTCGGCGCTCTCACCGCCGCGGCCCGGGTTCGATTCCCGGTCAGGGAAGTCCTGTTTTAGCTGACGACGACCACGAGCTTTATCGCAAGTGAAGTGTTTGGCACACTGCTTTGCCACAACGGGTTTCAAAAAAAGGAGTCCTTCGAGCCAGTTTTGAACCAGCGACCTAAGGATGACAATTTTAACACCTACAGTCCTCCGCTCTACCAACTGAGCTATCGAAGGAGCTTGAGCACCTCTATTGATATGGAAATGTAATTGGTACATGTATGATGTAGTTTTTTTGCCATCAAGCAACTTAAACATTTAGACACCTGGTTTTAATCCAAATTCTGAAGAATGCACACAAATCTTTGTCTGTCACAACTATCAACTAAGGAATCAGTGGCAGTAGAGTGCCTTGGGCAGCTCATTTTCTTCACAGCTCCACAATAGTTCACCTCCAGAAAGATGGGCCACATACTGTGGTCTAGAACAGTGTTGAAACAAAAAGAAACTGAGGCTTTTTGCCTGTGTCGCAATTAGGTGTTGGACCTTCCTTTTACTCCATGCCTGCTTGCATGTACGCAGCATGGGTAGGTCAGCCATTGTGAGCTTCAAACAGTTTTTCGACAGTCAGTTCATCAGCTTGTTTCCCTGGTGGTCTAGTGGCTAGGGTTCGATGCTCTCACCGCCACGGCCCGGGTTCGATTCCCGGTCAGGGAAGTCCTGTTTTAGCTGACGACGACCACGAGCTTTATCGCAAGTGAAGTATTTGGCACACTGCTTTGCCCCAACGGGTTTTAAAAAAAGGAGTCCTTCGAGCCGGATTTGAACCAGCGACCTAAGGATGACAATTTTAACACCTACAGTCCTCCGCTCTACCAACTGAGCTATCGAAGGAGCTTGGGCATCTCTGTTGATATGGAAATGTAATTGGTACATGTATGATGTAGTTTTTTTTTGCCATCAAGCAACTTAAACATTTAGAAACCTGGTTTTAATCCAAATTCTGAAGAATGCACACAATTCTTTGTCTGTCACAACTATCAACTAAGGAATCAGTGGCAGTAGAGTGCCTTGGGCAGCTCATTTTTTTCACAGCTCCACAATAGTTCACCTCCAGAAAGATGGGCCACATACTGTGGTCTAGAACAGTGTTGAAACAAAAAGAAACTGAGGCTTTTTGCCTGTGTCGCATTTAGGTGTTGGACCTTTCTTTTACTCCATGCCTGCTTGCATGTACGCAGCATGGGTAGGTCAGCCATTCTGAGCTTCAAAAAGTTTTTCGACAGTCAGTTCATCAGCTTGTTTCCCTGGTGGTCTAGTGGCTAGGATTCGGCGCTCTCACCGCCGCGGCCCGGGTTCGATTCCCGGTCAGGGAAGTACTGTTTTAGCTGACGACGACCACGAGCTTTATCGCAAGTGAAGTATTTGGCACACTGCTTTGCCACAACGGATTTTAAAAAAAGGATTCCTTCGAGCCGGATTTGAACCAGCGACCTAAGGATGACAATTTTAACACCTACAGTCCTCCGCTCTACCAACTGAGCTATCGAAGGAGCTCGGGCACCTCTGTTGATATGGAAATGTAATTGGTACATGTATGATGTAGTTTTTTTGCCATCAAGCAACTTAAACATTTAGAAACCTAGTTTTAATCCAAATTCTGAAGAATGCACACAATTCTTTGTCTGTCACAACTATCAACTAAGGAATCAGTGGCAGTAGAGTGCCTTGGGCAGCTCATTTTTTTCACAGCTCCACAATAGTTCACCTCCAGAAAGATGGGCCACATACTGTGGTCTAGAACAGTGTTGAAACAAAAAGAAACTGAGGCTTTTTGCCTGTGTCGCAAATAGGTGTTGGACCTTCCTTTTACTCCATGCCTGCTTGCATGTACGCAGCATGGGTAGGTCAGCCATTCTGAGCTTCAAAAAGTTTTTCGACAGTCAGTTCATCAGCTTGTTTCCCTGGTGGTCTAGTGGCTAGGATTCGGCGCTCTCACCGCCGCGGCCCGGGTTCGATTCCCGGTCAGGGAAGTCCTGTTTTAGCTGACGACGACCACGAGCTTTATCGCAAGTTAAGTATTTGGCACACTGCTTTGCCCCAACGGGTTTTAAAAAAAGGAGTCCTTCGAGCCGGATTTGAACCAGCGACCTAAGGATGACAATTTTAACACCTACAGTCCTCCGCTCTACCAACTGAGCTATCGAAGGAGCTCGGGCACCTCTGTTGATATGGAAATGTAATTGGTACATGTATGATGTAGTTTTTTTTGCCATCAAGCAACTTAAACATTTAGAAACCTAGTTTTAATCCAAATTCTGAAGAATGCACACAATTCTTTGTCTGTCACAACTATCAACTAAGGAATCAGTGGCAGTAGAGTGCCTTGGGCAGCTCATTTTTTTCACAGCTCCACAATAGTTCACCTCCAGAAAGATGGGCCACATACTGTGGTCTAGAACAGTGTTGAAACAAAAAGAAACTGAGGCTTTTTGCCTGTGTCGCAATTAGGTGTTGGACCTTCCTTTTACTCCATGCCTGCTTGCATGTACGCAGCATGGGTAGGTCAGCCATTCTGAGCTTCAAAAAGTTTTTCGACAGTCAGTTCATCAGCTTGTTTCCCTGGTGGTCTAGTGGCTAGGATTCGGCGCTCTCACCGCCGCGGCCCGGGTTCGATTCCCGGTCAGGGAAGTCCTGTTTTAGCTGACGACGACCACAAGCTTTATCGCAAGTGAAGTATTTGGCACACTGCTTTGCCCAACGGGTTTTAAAAAAAGGAGTCCTTCGAGCCGGATTTGAACCAGCGACCTAAGGATGACAATTTTAACACCTACAGTCCTCCGCTCTACCAACTGAGCTATCGAAGGAGCTCGGGCACCTCTGTTGATATGGAAATGTAATTGGTACATGTATGATGTAGTTTTTTTGCCATCAAGCAACTTAAACATTTAGAAACCTAGTTTTAATCCAAATTCTGAAGAATGCACACAATTCTTTGTCTGTCACAACTATCAACTAAGGAATCAGTGGCAGTAGAGTGCCTTGGGCAGCTCATTTTTTTCACAGCTCCACAATAGTTCACCTCCAGAAAGATGGGCCACATACTGTGGTCTAGAACAGTGTTGAAACAAAAAGAAACTGAGGCTTTTTGCCTGTGTCGCAATTAGGTGTTGGACCTTCCTTTTACTCCATGCCTGCTTGCATGTACGCAGCATGGGTAGGTCAGCCATTCTGAGCTTCAAAAAGTTTTTCGACAGTCGGTTCATCAGCTTGTTTCCCTGGTGGTCTAGTGGCTAGGATTCGGCGCTCTCACCGCCGCGGCCCGGGTTCGATTCCCGGTCAGGGAAGTCCTGTTTTAGCTGACGACGACCACAAGCTTTATCGCAAGTGAAGTATTTGGCACACTGCTTTGCCCCAACGGGTTTTAAAAAAAGGAGTCCTTCGAGCCGGATTTGAACCAGCGACCTAAGGATGACAATTTTAACACCTACAGTCCTCCGCTCTACCAACTGAGCTATCGAAGGAGCTTGGGCACCTCTGTTGATATGGAAACTTAATTGGTACATGTATGATGTAGTTTTTTTTGCCATCAAGCAACTTAAACATTTAGAAACCTGGTTTTAATCCAAATTCTGAAGAATGCACACAATTCTTTGTCTGTCACAACTATCAACTAAGGAATCAGTGGCAGTAGAGTGCCGTGGGCAGCTCATTTTTTTCACAGCTCCACAATAGTTCACCTCCAGAAAGATGGGCCACATACTGTGGTCTAGAACAGTGTTGAAACAAAAAGAAACTGAGGCTTTTTGCCTGTGTCGCATTTAGGTGTTGGACCTTCCTTTTACTCCATGCCTGCTTGCATGTACGCAGCATGGGTAGGTCAGCCATTCTGAGCTTCAAAAAGTTTTTCGACAGTCAGTTCATCATCTTGTTTCCCTGGTGGTCTAGTGGCTAGGATTCGGCGCTCTCACCGCCGCGGCCCGGGTTCGATTCCCTGTCAGGGAAGTCCTGTTTTAGCTGACGACGACCACGAGCTTTATCGCAAGTGAAGTATTTGGCACACTGCTTTGCCCCAACGGGTTTTAAAAAAAGGAGTCCTTCGAGCCGGATTTGAACCAGCGACCTAAGGATGACAATTTTAACACCTACAGTCCTCCGCTCTACCAACTGAGCTATCGAAGGAGCTTGGGCATCTCTGTTGATATGGAAATGTAATTGGTACATGTATGATGTAGTTTTTTTTTGCCATCAAGCAACTTAAACATTTAGAAACCTGGTTTTAATCCAAATTCTGAAGAATGCACACAATTCTTTGTCTGTCACAACTATCAACTAAGGAATCAGTGGCAGTAGAGTGCCTTGGGCAGCTCATTTTTTTCACAGCTCCACAATAGTTCACCTCCAGAAAGATGGGCCACATACTGTGGTCTAGAACAGTGTTGAAACAAAAAGAAACTGAGGCTTTTTGCCTGTGTCGCATTTAGGTGTTGGACCTTTCTTTTACTCCATGCCTGCTTGCATGTACGCAGCATGGGTAGGTCAGCCATTCTGAGCTTCAAAAAGTTTTTCGACAGTCAGTTCATCAGCTTGTTTCCCTGGTGGTCTAGTGGCTAGGATTCGGCGCTCTCACCGCCGCGGCCCGGGTTCGATTCCCGGTCAGGGAAGTCCTGTTTTAGCTGACGACGACCACGAGCTTTATCGCAAGTGAAGTATTTGGCACACTGCTTTGCCACAACGGATTTTAAAAAAAGGAGTCCTTCGAGCCGGATTTGAACCAGCGACCTAAGGATGACAATTTTAACACCTACAGTCCTCCGCTCTACCAACTGAGCTATCGAAGGAGCTCGGGCACCTCTGTTGATATGGAAATGTAATTGGTACATGTATGATGTAGTTTTTTGCCATCAAGCAACTTAAACATTTAGAAACCTAGTTTTAATCCAAATTCTGAAGAATGCACACAATTCTTTGTCTGTCACAACTATCAACTAAGGAATCAGTGGCAGTAGAGTGCCTTGGGCAGCTCATTTTTTTCACAGCTCCACAATAGTTCACCTCCAGAAAGATGGGCCACATACTGTGGTCTAGAACAGTGTTGAAACAAAAAGAAACTGAGGCTTTTTGCCTGTGTCGCAATTAGGTGTTGGACCTTCCTTTTACTCCATGCCTGCTTGCATGTACGCAGCATGGGTAGGTCAGCCATTCTGAGCTTCAAAAAGTTTTTCGACAGTCAGTTCATCAGCTTGTTTCCCTGGTGGTCTAGTGGCTAGGATTCGGCGCTCTCACCGCCGCGGCCCGGGTTCGATTCCCGGTCAGGGAAGTCCTGTTTTAGCTGACGACGACCACGAGCTTTATCGCAAGTGAAGTATTTGGCACACTGCTTTGCCCCAACGGGTTTTAAAAAAAGGAGTCCTTCGAGCCGGATTTGAACCAGCGACCTAAGGATGACAATTTTAACACCTACAGTCCTCCGCTCTACCAACTGAGCTATCGAAGGAGCTTGGGCACCTCTGTTGATATGGAAACTTAATTGGTACATGTATGATGTAGTTTTTTTGCCATCAAGCAACTTAAACATTTAGAAACCTGGTTTTAATCCAAATTCTGAAGAATGCACACAATTCTTTGTCTGTCACAACTATCAACTAAGGAATCAGTGGCAGTAGAGTGCCTTGGGCAGCTCATTTTTTTCACAGCTCCACAATAGTTCACCTCCAGAAAGATGGGCCACATACTGTGGTCTAGAACAGTGTTGAAACAAAAAGAAACTGAGGCTTTTTGCCTGTGTCGCATTTAGGTGTTGGACCTTCCTTTTACTCCATGCCTGCTTGCATGTACGCAGCATGGGTAGGTCAGCCATTCTGAGCTTCAAAAAGTTTTTCGACAGTCAGTTCATCAGCTTGTTTCCCTGGTGGTCTAGTGGCTAGGATTCGGCGCTCTCACCGCCGCGGCCCGGGTTCGATTCCCGGTCAGGGAAGTCCTGTTTTAGCTGACGACGACCACGAGCTTTATCGCAAGTAAAGTGTTTGGCACACTGCTTTGCCACAACGGGTTTCAAAAAAAGGAGTCCTTCGAGCCGGATTTGAACCAGCGACCTAAGGATGACAATTTTAACACCTACAGTCCTCCGCTCTACCAACTGAGCTATCGAAGGAGCTTGGGCACCTCTGTTGATATGGAAATGTAATTGGTACATGTATGATGTAGTTTTTTTGCCATCAAGCAACTTAAACATTTAGACACCTGGTTTTAATCCAAATTCTGAAGAATGCACACAAATCTTTGTCTGTCACAACTATCAACTAAGGAATCAGTGGCAGTAGAGTGCCTTGGGCAGCTCATTTTTTTCACAGCTCCACAATAGTTCACCTCCAGAAAGATGGGCCACATACTGTGGTCAAGAACAGTGTTGAAACAAAAAGAAATTGAGGCTTTTTGCCTGTGTCGCAATTAGGTGTTGGAATTTCCTTTTACTCCATGCCTGCTTGCATGTACGCAGCATGGGTAGGTCAGCCATTGTGAGCTTCAAAAAGTTTTTCGACAGTCAGTTCATCAGCTTGTTTCCCTGGTGGTCTAGTGGCTAGGATTCGGCGCTCTCACCGCCGCGGCCCGGGTTCGATTCCCGGTCAGGGAAGTCCTGTTTTAGCTGACGACGACCACGAGCTTTATCGCAAGTGAAGTATTTGGCACACTGCTTTGCCCCAACGGGTTTTAAAAAAAGGAGTCCTTCGAGCCGGATTTGAACCAGCGACCTAAGGATGACAATTTTAACACCTACAGTCCTCCGCTCTACCAACTGAGCTATCGAAGGAGCTTGGGCACCTCTGTTGATATGGAAACTTAATTGGTACATGTATGATGTAGTTTTTTTTGCCATCAAGCAACTTAAACATTTAGAAACCTGGTTTTAATCCAAATTCTGAAGAATGCACACAATTCTTTGTCTGTCACAACTATCAACTAAGGAATCAGTGGCAGTAGAGTGCCTTGGGCAGCTCATTTTTTTCACAGCTCCACAATAGTTCACCTCCAGAAAGATGGGCCACATACTGTGGTCAAGAACAGTGTTGAAACAAAAAGAAACTGAGGCTTTTTGCCTGTGTCGCAATTAGGTGTTGGACCTTCCTTTTACTCCATGCCTGCTTGCATGTACGCAGCATGGGTAGGTCAGCCATTCTGAGCTTCAAAAAGTTTTTCGACAGTCAGTTCATCAGCTTGTTTCCCTGGTGGTCTAGTGGCTAGGATTCGGCGCTCTCACCGCCGCGGCCCGGGTTCGATTCCCGGTCAGGGAAGTCCTGTTTTAGCTGACGACGACCACGAGCTTTATCGCAAGTGAAGTGTTTGGCACACTGCTTTGCCACAACGGGTTTCAAAAAAAGGAGTCCTTCGAGCCGGATTTGAACCAGCGACCTAAGGATGACAATTTTAACACCTACAGTCCTCCGCTCTACCAACTGAGCTATCGAAGGAGCTTGGGCACCTCTGTTGATATGGAAATGTAATTGGTACATGTATGATGTAGTTTTTTTGCCATCAAGCAACTTAAACATTTAGACACCTGGTTTTAATCCAAATTCTGAAGAATGCACACAAATCTTTGTCTGTCACAACTATCAACTAAGGAATCAGTGGCAGTAGAGTGCCTTGGGCAGCTCATTTTTTTCACAGCTCCACAATAGTTCACCTCCAGAAAGATGGGCCACATACTGTGGTCTAGAACAGTGTTGAAACAAAAAGAAACTGAGGCTTTTTGCCTGTGTCGCATTTAGGTGTTGGACCTTCCTTTTACTCCATGCCTGCTTGCATGTACGCAGCATGGGTAGGTCAGCCATTCTGAGCTTCAAAAAGTTTTTCGACAGTCAGTTCATCAGCTTGTTTCCCTGGTGGTCTAGTGGCTAGGATTCGGCGCTCTCACCGCCGCGGCCCGGGTTCGATTCCCGGTCAGGGAAGTCCTGTTTTAGCTGACGACGACCACGAGCTTTATCGCAAGTGAAGTATTTGGCACACTGCTTTGCCCCAACGGGTTTTAAAAAAAGGAGTCCTTCGAGCCGGATTTGAACCAGCAACCTAAGGATGACAATTTTAACACCTACAGTCCTCCGCTCTACCAACTGAGCTATCGAAGGAGCTTGGGCACCTCTGTTGATATGGAAACTTAATTGGTACATGTATGATGTAGTTTTTTTGCCATCAAGCAACTTAAACATTTAGAAACCTAGTTTTAATCCAAATTCTGAAGAATGCACACAATTCTTTGTCTGTCACAACTATCAACTAAGGAATCAGTGGCAGTAGAGTGCCTTGGGCAGCTCATTTTTTTCACAGCTCCACAATAGTTCACCTCCAGAAAGATGGGCCACATACTGTGGTCAAGAACAGTGTTGAAACAAAAAGAAACTGAGGCTTTTTGCCTGTGTCGCAATTAGGTGTTGGACCTTCCTTTTACTCCATGCCTGCTTGCATGTACGCAGCATGGGTAGGTCAGCCATTCTGAGCTTCAAAAAGTTTTTCGACAGTCAGTTCATCAGCTTGTTTCCCTGGTGGTCTAGTGGCTAGGATTCGGCGCTCTCACCGCCGCGGCCCGGGTTCGATTCCCGGTCAGGGAAGTCCTGTTTTAGCTGACGACGACCACGAGCTTTATCGCAAGTGAAGTGTTTGGCACACTGCTTTGCCACAACGGGTTTCAAAAAAAGGAGTCCTTCGAGCCGGATTTGAACCAGCGACCTAAGGATGACAATTTTAACACCTACAGTCCTCCGCTCTACCAACTGAGCTATCGAAGGAGCTTGGGCACCTCTGTTGATATGGAAATGTAATTGGTACATGTATGATGTAGTTTTTTTGCCATCAAGCAACTTAAACATTTAGACACCTGGTTTTAATCCAAATTCTGAAGAATGCACACAAATCTTTGTCTGTCACAACTATCAACTAAGGAATCAGTGGCAGTAGAGTGCCTTGGGCAGCTCATTTTTTTCACAGCTCCACAATAGTTCACCTCCAGAAAGATGGGCCACATACTGTGGTCAAGAACAGTGTTGAAACAAAAAGAAACTGAGGCTTTTTGCCTGTGTCGCAATTAGGTGTTGGACCTTCCTTTTACTCCATGCCTGCTTGCATGTACGCAGCATGGGTAGGTCAGCCATTCTGAGCTTCAAAAAGTTTTTCGACAGTCAGTTCATCAGCTTGTTTCCCTGGTGGTCTAGTGGCTAGGATTTGGCGCTCTCACCGCCGCGGCCCGGGTTCGATTCCCGGTCAGGGAAGTCCTGTTTTAGCTGACGACGACCACGAGCTTTATCGCAAGTGAAGAATTTGGCACACTGCTTTGCCACAACGGATTTAAAAAAAAGGAGTCCTTCGAGCCGGATTTGAACCAGCGACCTAAGGATGACAATTTTAACACCTACAGTCCTCCGCTCTACCAACTGAGCTATCGAAGGAGCTCGGGCACCTCTGTTGATATGGAAATGTAATTGGTACATGTATGATGTAGTTTTTTTGCCATCAAGCAACTTAAACATTTAGAAACCTAGTTTTAATCCAAATTCTGAAGAATGCACACAATTCTTTGTCTGTCACAACTATCAACTAAGGAATCAGTGGCAGTAGAGTGCCTTGGGCAGCTCATTTTTTTCACAGCTCCACAATAGTTCACCTCCAGAAAGATGGGCCACATACTGTGGTCTAGAACAGTGTTGAAACAAAAAGAAACTGAGGCTTTTTGCCTGTGTCGCAATTAGGTGTTGGACCTTCCTTTTACTCCATGCCTGCTTGCATGTACGCAGCATGGGTAGGTCAGCCATTCTGAGCTTCAAAAAGTTTTTCGACAGTTAGTTCATCAGCTTGTTTCCCTGGTGGTCTAGTGGCTAGGATTCGGCGCTCTCACCGCCGCGGCCCGGGTTCGATTCCCGGTCAGGGAAGTCCTGTTTCAGCTGACGACGACCACAAGCTTTATCGCAAGTGAAGTATTTGGCACACTGCTTTGCCCCAACGGGTTTTAAAAAAAGGAGTCCTTCGAGCCGGATTTGAACCAGCGACCTAAGGATGACAATTTTAACACCTACAGTCCTCCGCTCTACCAACTGAGCTATCGAAGGAGCTTGGGCACCTCTGTTGATATGGAAACTTAATTGGTACATGTATGATGTAGTTTTTTTTGCCATCAAGCAACTTAAACATTTAGAAACCTGGTTTTAATCCAAATTCTGAAGAATGCACACAATTCTTTGTCTGTCACAACTATCAACTAAGGAATCAGTGGCAGTAGAGTGCCTTGGGCAGCTCATTTTTTTCACAGCTCCACAATAGTTCACCTCCAGAAAGATGGGCCACATACTGTGGTCTAGAACAGTGTTGAAACAAAAAGAAACTGAGGCTTTTTGCCTGTGTCGCATTTAGGTGTTGGACCTTCCTTTTACTCCATGCCTGCTTGCATGTACGCAGCATGGGTAGGTCAGCCATTCTGAGCTTCAAAAAGTTTTTCGACAGTCAGTTCATCAGCTTGTTTCCCTGGTGGTCTAGTGGCTAGGATTCGGCGCTCTCACCGCCGCGGCCAGGGTTCGATTCCCGGTCAGGGAAGTCCTGTTTTAGCTGACGACGACCACGAGCTTTATCGCAAGTAAAGTGTTTGGCACACTGCTTTGCCACAACGGGTTTCAAAAAAAGGAGTCCTTCGAGCCGGATTTGAACCAGCGACCTAAGGATGACAATTTTAACACCTACAGTCCTCCGCTCTACCAACTGAGCTATCGAAGGAGCTTGGGCACCTCTGTTGATATGGAAATGTAATTGGTACATGTATGATGTAGTTTTTTTGCCATCAAGCAACTTAAACATTTAGACACCTGGTTTTAATTCAAATTCTGAAGAATGCACACAAATCTTTGTCTGTCACAACTATCAACTAAGGAATCAGTGGCAGTAGAGTGCCTTGGGCAGCTCATTTTTTTCACAGCTCCACAATAGTTCACCTCCAGAAAGATGGGCCACATACTGTGGTCTAGAACAGTGTTGAAACAAAAAGAAATTGAGGCTTTTTGCCTGTGTCGCAATTAGGTGTTGGAATTTCCTTTTACTCCATGCCTGCTTGCATGTACGCAGCATGGGTAGGTCAGCCATTCTGAGCTTCAAAAAGTTTTTCGACAGTCAGTTCATCATCTTGTTTCCCTGGTGGTCTAGTGGCTAGGATTCGGCGCTCTCACCGCCGCGGCCCGGGTTCGATTCCCGGTCAGGGAAGTCCTGTTTTAGCTGACGACGACCACGAGCTTTATCGCAAGTGAAGTATTTGGCACACTGCTTTGCCACAACGGATTTTAAAAAAAGGAGTCCTTCGAGCCGGATTTGAACCAGCGACCTAAGGATGACAATTTTAACACCTACAGTCCTCCGCTCTACCAACTGAGCTATCGAAGGAGCTCGGGCACCTCTGTTGATATGGAAATGTAATTGGTACATGTATGATGTAGTTTTTTTGCCATCAAGCAACTTAAACATTTAGAAACCTAGTTTTAATCCAAATTCTGAAGAATGCACACAATTCTTTGTCTGTCACAACTATCAACTAAGGAATCAGTGGCAGTAGAGTGCCTTGGGCAGCTCATTTTTTTCACAGCTCCACAATAGTTCACCTCCAGAAAGATGGGCAACATACTGTGGTCTAGAACAGTGTTGAAACAAAAAGAAACTGAGGCTTTTTGCCTGTGTCGCAATTAGGTGTTGGACCTTCCTTTTACTCCATGCCTGCTTGCATGTACGCAGCATGGGTAGGTCAGCCATTCTGAGCTTCAAAAAGTTTTTCGACAGTCAGTTCATCAGCTTGTTTCCCTGGTGGTCTAGTGGCTAGGATTCGGCGCTCTCACCGCCGCGGCCCGGGTTCGATTACCGGTCAGGGAAGTCCTGTTTTAGCTGACGACGACCACGAGCTTTATCGCAAGTGAAGTATTTGGCACACTGCTTTGCCCCAACGGGTTTTAAAAAAAGGAGTCCTTCGAGCCGGATTTGAACCAGCGACCTAAGGATGACAATTTTAACACCTACAGTCCTCCGCTCTACCAACTGAGCTATCGAAGGAGCTCGGGCACCTCTGTTGATATGGAAATGTAATTGGTACATGTATGATGTAGTTTTTTTGCCATCAAGCAACTTAAACATTTAGAAACCTAGTTTTAATCCAAATTCTGAAGAATGCACACAATTCTTTGTCTGTCACAACTATCAACTAAGGAATCAGTGGCAGTAGAGTGCCTTGGGCAGCTCATTTTTTTCACAGCTCCACAATAGTTCACCTCCAGAAAGATGGGCCACATACTGTGGTCTAGAACAGTGTTGAAACAAAAAGAAACTGAGGCTTTTTGCCTGTGTCGCATTTAGGTGTTGGACCTTCCTTTTACTCCATGCCTGCTTGCATGTACGCAGCATGGGTAGGTCAGCCATTCTGAGCTTCAAAAAGTTTTTCGACAGTCAGTTCATCAGCTTGTTTCCCTGGTGGTCTAGTGGCTAGGATTCGGCGCTCTCACCGCCGCGGCCAGGGTTCGATTCCCGGTCAGGGAAGTCCTGTTTTAGCTGACGACGACCACGAGCTTTATCGCAAGTAAAGTGTTTGGCACACTGCTTTGCCACAACGGGTTTCAAAAAAAGGAGTCCTTCGAGCCGGATTTGAACCAGCGACCTAAGGATGACAATTTTAACACCTACAGTCCTCCGCTCTACCAACTGAGCTATCGAAGGAGCTTGGGCACCTCTGTTGATATGGAAATGTAATTGGTACATGTATGATGTAGTTTTTTTGCCATCAAGCAACTTAAACATTTAGACACCTGGTTTTAATTCAAATTCTGAAGAATGCACACAAATCTTTGTCTGTCACAACTATCAACTAAGGAATCAGTGGCAGTAGAGTGCCTTGGGCAGCTCATTTTTTTCACAGCTCCACAATAGTTCACCTCCAGAAAGATGGGCCACATACTGTGGTCTAGAACAGTGTTGAAACAAAAAGAAATTGAGGCTTTTTGCCTGTGTCGCAATTAGGTGTTGGAATTTCCTTTTACTCCATGCCTGCTTGCATGTACGCAGCATGGGTAGGTCAGCCATTCTGAGCTTCAAAAAGTTTTTCGACAGTCAGTTCATCATCTTGTTTCCCTGGTGGTCTAGTGGCTAGGATTCGGCGCTCTCACCGCCGCGGCCCGGGTTCGATTCCCGGTCAGGGAAGTCCTGTTTTAGCTGACGACGACCACGAGCTTTATCGCAAGTGAAGTATTTGGCACACTGCTTTGCCACAACGGATTTTAAAAAAAGGAGTCCTTCGAGCCGGATTTGAACCAGCGACCTAAGGATGACAATTTTAACACCTACAGTCCTCCGCTCTACCAACTGAGCTATCGAAGGAGCTCGGGCACCTCTGTTGATATGGAAATGTAATTGGTACATGTATGATGTAGTTTTTTTGCCATCAAGCAACTTAAACATTTAGAAACCTAGTTTTAATCCAAATTCTGAAGAATGCACACAATTCTTTGTCTGTCACAACTATCAACTAAGGAATCAGTGGCAGTAGAGTGCCTTGGGCAGCTCATTTTTTTCACAGCTCCACAATAGTTCACCTCCAGAAAGATGGGCCACATACTGTGGTCTAGAACAGTGTTGAAACAAAAAGAAACTGAGGCTTTTTGCCTGTGTCGCAATTAGGTGTTGGACCTTCCTTTTACTCCATGCCTGCTTGCATGTACGCAGCATGGGTAGGTCAGCCATTCTGAGCTTCAAAAAGTTTTTCGACAGTCAGTTCATCAGCTTGTTTCCCTGGTGGTCTAGTGGCTAGGATTCGGCGCTCTCACCGCCGCGGCCCGGGTTCGATTACCGGTCAGGGAAGTCCTGTTTTAGCTGACGACGACCACGAGCTTTATCGCAAGTGAAGTATTTGGCACACTGCTTTGCCCCAACGGGTTTTAAAAAAAGGAGTCCTTCGAGCCGGATTTGAACCAGCGACCTAAGGATGACAATTTTAACACCTACAGTCCTCCGCTCTACCAACTGAGCTATCGAAGGAGCTCGGGCACCTCTGTTGATATGGAAATGTAATTGGTACATGTATGATGTAGTTTTTTTGCCATCAAGCAACTTAAACATTTAGAAACCTAGTTTTAATCCAAATTCTGAAGAATGCACACAATTCTTTGTCTGTCACAACTATCAACTAAGGAATCAGTGGCAGTAGAGTGCCTTGGGCAGCTCATTTTTTTCACAGCTCCACAATAGTTCACCTCCAGAAAGATGGGCCACATACTGTGGTCTAGAACAGTGTTGAAACAAAAAGAAACTGAGGCTTTTTGCCTGTGTCGCAATTAGGTGTTGGACCTTCCTTTTACTCCATGCCTGCTTGCATGTACGCAGCATGGGTAGGTCAGCCATTCTGAGCTTCAAAAAGTTTTTCGACAGTCAGTTCATCAGCTTGTTTCCCTGGTGGTCTAGTGGCTAGGATTCGGCGCTCTCACCGCCGCGGCCCGGGTTCGATTCCCGGTCAGGGAAGTCCTGTTTTAGCTGACGACGACCACGAGCTTTATCGCAAGTGAAGCATTTGGCACACTGCTTTGCCCCAACGGGTTTTAAAAAAAGGAGTCCTTCGAGCCGGATTTGAACCAGCGACCTAAGGATGACAATTTTAACACCTACAGTCCTCCGCTCTACCAACTGAGCTATCGAAGGAGCTTGGGCACCTCTGTTGATATGGAAACTTAATTGGTACATGTATGATGTAGTTTTTTTTTGCCATCAAGCAACTTAAACATTTAGAAACCTGGTTTTAATCCAAATTCTGAAGAATGCACACAATTCTTTGTCTGTCACAACTATCAACTAAGGAATCAGTGGCAGTAGAGTGCCTTGGGCAGCTCATTTTTTTCACAGCTCCACAATAGTTCACCTCCAGAAAGATGGGCCACATACTGTGGTCTAGAACAGTGTTGAAACAAAAAGAAACTGAGGCTTTTTGCCTGTGTCGCATTTAGGTGTTGGACCTTCCTTTTACTCCATGCCTGCTTGCATGTACGGAGCATGGGTAGGTCAGCCATTCTGAGCTTCAAAAAGTTTTTCGACAGTCAGTTCATCAGCTTGTTTCCCTGGTGGTCTAGTGGCTAGGATTCGGCGCTCTCACCGCCGCGGCCCGGGTTCGATTCCCGGTCAGGGAAGTCCTGTTTTAGCTGACGACGACCACGAGCTTTATCGCAAGTGAAGTGTTTGGCACACTGCTTTGCCACAACGGGTTTCAAAAAAAGGAGTCCTTCGAGCCGGATTTGAACCAGCGACCTAAGGATGACAATTTTAACACCTACAGTCCTCCGCTCTACCAACTGAGCTATCGAAGGAGCTTGGGCACCTCTGTTGATATGGAAATGTAATTGGTACATGTATGATGTAGTTTTTTTGCCATCAAGCAACTTAAACATTTAGACACCTGGTTTTAATCCAAATTCTGAAGAATGCACACAAATCTTTGTCTGTCACAACTATCAACTAAGGAATCAGTGGCAGTAGAGTGCCTTGGGCAGCTCATTTTTTTCACAGCTCCACAATAGTTCACCTCCAGAAAGATGGGCCACATACTGTGGTCAAGAACAGTGTTGAAACAAAAAGAAATTGAGGCTTTTTGCCTGTGTCGCAATTAGGTGTTGGAATTTCCTTTTACTCCATGCCTGCTTGCATGTACGCAGCATGGGTAGGTCAGCCATTCTGAGCTTCAAAAAGTTTTTCGACAGTCAGTTCATCAGCTTGTTTCCCTGGTGGTCTAGTGGCTAGGATTTGGCGCTCTCACCGCCGCGGCCCGGGTTCGATTCCCGGTCAGGGAAGTCCTGTTTTAGCTGACGACGACCACGAGCTTTATCGCAAGTGAAGAATTTGGCACACTGCTTTGCCACAACGGATTTAAAAAAAAGGAGTCCTTCGAGCCGGATTTGAACCAGCGACCTAAGGATGACAATTTTAACACCTACAGTCCTCCGCTCTACCAACTGAGCTATCGAAGGAGCTCGGGCACCTCTGTTGATATGGAAATGTAATTGGTACATGTATGATGTAGTTTTTTTGCCATCAAGCAACTTAAACATTTAGAAACCTAGTTTTAATCCAAATTCTGAAGAATGCACACAATTCTTTGTCTGTCACAACTATCAACTAAGGAATCAGTGGCAGTAGAGTGCCTTGGGCAGCTCATTTTTTTCACAGCTCCACAATAGTTCACCTCCAGAAAGATGGGCCACATACTGTGGTCTAGAACAGTGTTGAAACAAAAAGAAACTGAGGCTTTTTGCCTGTGTCGCAATTAGGTGTTGGACCTTCCTTTTACTCCATGCCTGCTTTCATGTACGCAGCATGGGTAGGTCAGCCATTCTGAGCTTCAAAAAGTTTTTCGACAGTCAGTTCATCAGCTTGTTTCCCTGGTGGTCTAGTGGCTAGGATTCGGCGCTCTCACCGCCGCGGCCCGGGTTCGATTCCCGGTCAGGGAAGTCCTGTTTCAGCTGACGACGACCACAAGCTTTATCGCAAGTGAAGTATTTGGCACACTGCTTTGCCCCAACGGGTTTTAAAAAAAGGAGTCCTTCGAGCCGGATTTGAACCAGCGACCTAAGGATGACAATTTTAACACCTACAGTCCTCTGCTCTACCAACTGAGCTATCGAAGGAGCTTGGGCACCTCTGTTGATATGGAAACTTAATTGGTACATGTATGATGTAGTTTTTTTTGCCATCAAGCAACTTAAACATTTAGAAACCTGGTTTTAATCCAAATTCTGAAGAATGCACACAATTCTTTGTCTGTCACAACTATCAACTCAGGAATCAGTGGCAGTAGAGTGCCTTGGGCAGCTCATTTTTTTCACAGCTCCACAATAGTTCACCTCCAGAAAGATGGGCCACATACTGTGGTCTAGAACAGTGTTGAAACAAAAAGAAACTGAGGCTTTTTGCCTGTGTCGCATTTAGGTGTTGGACCTTCCTTTTACTCCATGCCTGCTTGCATGTACGCAGCATGGGTAGGTCAGCCATTCTGAGCTTCAAAAAGTTTTTCGACAGTCAGTTCATCAGCTTGTTTCCCTGGTGGTCTAGTGGCTAGGATTCGGCGCTCTCACCGCCGCGGCCAGGGTTCGATTCCCGGTCAGGGAAGTCCTGTTTTAGCTGACGACGACCACGAGCTTTATCGCAAGTAAAGTGTTTGGCACACTGCTTTGCCACAACGGGTTTCAAAAAAAGGAGTCCTTCGAGCCGGATTTGAACCAGCGACCTAAGGATGACAATTTTAACACCTACAGTCCTCCGCTCTACCAACTGAGCTATCGAAGGAGCTTGGGCACCTCTGTTGATATGGAAATGTAATTGGTACATGTATGATGTAGTTTTTTTGCCATCAAGCAACTTAAACATTTAGACACCTGGTTTTAATTCAAATTCTGAAGAATGCACACAAATCTTTGTCTGTCACAACTATCAACTAAGGAATCAGTGGCAGTAGAGTGCCTTGGGCAGCTCATTTTTTTCACAGCTCCACAATAGTTCACCTCCAGAAAGATGGGCCACATACTGTGGTCTAGAACAGTGTTGAAACAAAAAGAAATTGAGGCTTTTTGCCTGTGTCGCAATTAGGTGTTGGAATTTCCTTTTACTCCATGCCTGCTTGCATGTACGCAGCATGGGTAGGTCAGCCATTCTGAGCTTCAAAAAGTTTTTCGACAGTCAGTTCATCATCTTGTTTCCCTGGTGGTCTAGTGGCTAGGATTCGGCGCTCTCACCGCCGCGGCCCGGGTTCGATTCCCGGTCAGGGAAGTCCTGTTTTAGCTGACGACGACCACGAGCTTTATCGCAAGTGAAGTGTTTGGCACACTGCTTTGCCACAACGGATTTTAAAAAAAGGAGTCCTTCGAGCCGGATTTGAACCAGCGACCTAAGGATGACAATTTTAACACCTACAGTCCTCCGCTCTACCAACTGAGCTATCGAAGGAGCTCGGGCACCTCTGTTGATATGGAAATGTAATTGGTACATGTATGATGTAGTTTTTTTGCCATCAAGCAACTTAAACATTTAGAAACCTAGTTTTAATCCAAATTCTGAAGAATGCACACAATTCTTTGTCTGTCACAACTATCAACTAAGGAATCAGTGGCAGTAGAGTGCCTTGGGCAGCTCATTTTTTTCACAGCTCCACAATAGTTCACCTCCAGAAAGATGGGCCACATACTGTGGTCTAGAACAGTGTTGAAACAAAAAGAAACTGAGGCTTTTTGCCTGTGTCGCAATTAGGTGTTGGACCTTCCTTTTACTCCATGCCTGCTTGCATGTACGCAGCATGGGTAGGTCAGCCATTCTGAGCTTCAAAAAGTTTTTCGACAGTCAGTTCATCAGCTTGTTTCCCTGGTGGTCTAGTGGCTAGGATTCGGCGCTCTCACCGCCGCGGCCCGGGTTCGATTACCGGTCAGGGAAGTCCTGTTTTAGCTGACGACGACCACGAGCTTTATCGCAAGTGAAGTATTTGGCACACTGCTTTGCCCCAACGGGTTTTAAAAAAAGGAGTCCTTCGAGCCGGATTTGAACCAGCGACCTAAGGATGACAATTTTAACACCTACAGTCCTCCGCTCTACCAACTGAGCTATCGAAGGAGCTCGGGCACCTCTGTTGATATGGAAATGTAATTGGTACATGTATGATGTAGTTTTTTTGCCATCAAGCAACTTAAACATTTAGAAACCTAGTTTTAATCCAAATTCTGAAGAATGCACACAATTCTTTGTCTGTCACAACTATCAACTAAGGAATCAGTGGCAGTAGAGTGCCTTGGGCAGCTCATTTTTTTCACAGCTCCACAATAGTTCACCTCCAGAAAGATGGGCCACATACTGTGGTCTAGAACAGTGTTGAAACAAAAAGAAACTGAGGCTTTTTGCCTGTGTCGCAATTAGGTGTTGGACCTTCCTTTTACTCCATGCCTGCTTGCATGTACGCAGCATGGGTAGGTCAGCCATTCTGAGCTTCAAAAAGTTTTTCGACAGTCAGTTCATCAGCTTGTTTCCCTGGTGGTCTAGTGGCTAGGATTCGGCGCTCTCACCGCCGCGGCCCGGGTTCGATTCCCGGTCAGGGAAGTCCTGTTTTAGCTGACGACGACCACGAGCTTTATCGCAAGTGAAGTATTTGGCACACTGCTTTGCCCCAACGGGTTTTAAAAAAAGGAGTCCTTCGAGCCGGATTTGAACCAGCGACCTAAGGATGACAATTTTAACACCTACAGTCCTCCGCTCTACCAACTGAGCTATCGAAGGAGCTTGGGCACCTCTGTTGATATGGAAACTTAATTGGTACATGTATGATGTAGTTTTTTTTTGCCATCAAGCAACTTAAACATTTAGAAACCTGGTTTTAATCCAAATTCTGAAGAATGCACACAATTCTTTGTCTGTCACAACTATCAACTAAGGAATCAGTGGCAGTAGAGTGCCTTGGGCAGCTCATTTTTTTCACAGCTCCACAATAGTTCACCTCCAGAAAGATGGGCCACATACTGTGGTCTAGAACAGTGTTGAAACAAAAAGAAACTGAGGCTTTTTGCCTGTGTCGCATTTAGGTGTTGGACCTTCCTTTTACTCCATGCCTGCTTGCATGTACGCAGCATGGGTAGGTCAGCCATTCTGAGCTTCAAAAAGTTTTTCGACAGTCAGTTCATCAGCTTGTTTCCCTGGTGGTCTAGTGGCTAGGATTCGGCGCTCTCACCGCCGCGGCCCGGGTTCGATTCCCGGTCAGGGAAGTCCTGTTTTAGCTGACGACGACCACGAGCTTTATCGCAAGTGAAGTGTTTGGCACACTGCTTTGCCACAACGGGTTTCAAAAAAAGGAGTCCTTCGAGCCGGATTTGAACCAGCGACCTAAGGATGACAATTTTAACACCTACAGTCCTCCGCTCTACCAACTGAGCTATCGAAGGAGCTTGGGCACCTCTGTTGATATGGAAATGTAATTGGTACATGTATGATGTAGTTTTTTTGCCATCAAGCAACTTAAACATTTAGACACCTGGTTTTAATCCAAATTCTGAAGAATGCACACAAATCTTTGTCTGTCACAACTATCAACTAAGGAATCAGTGGCAGTAGAGTGCCTTGGGCAGCTCATTTTTTTCACAGCTCCACAATAGTTCACCTCCAGAAAGATGGGCCACATACTGTGGTCAAGAACAGTGTTGAAACAAAAAGAAATTGAGGCTTTTTGCCTGTGTCGCAATTAGGTGTTGGAATTTCCTTTTACTCCATGCCTGCTTGCATGTACGCAGCATGGGTAGGTCAGCCATTCTGAGCTTCAAAAAGTTTTTCGACAGTCAGTTCATCAGCTTGTTTCCCTGGTGGTCTAGTGGCTAGGATTCGGCGCTCTCACCGCCGCGGCCCGGGTTCGATTCCCGGTCAGGGAAGTCCTGTTTTAGCTGACGACGACCACGAGCTTTATCGCAAGTGAAGTATTTGGCACACTGCTTTGCCCCAACGGGTTTTAAAAAAAGGAGTCCTTCGAGCCGGATTTGAACCAGCGACCTAAGGATGACAATTTTAACACCTACAGTCCTCCGCTCTACCAACTGAGCTATCGAAGGAGCTTGGGCACCTCTGTTGATATGGAAACTTAATTGGTACATGTATGATGTAGTTTTTTTTGCCATCAAGCAACTTAAACATTTAGAAACCTGGTTTTAATCCAAATTCTGAAGAATGCACACAATTCTTTGTCTGTCACAACTATCAACTAAGGAATCAGTGGCAGTAGAGTGCCTTGGGCAGCTCATTTTTTTCACAGCTCCACAATAGTTCACCTCCAGAAAGATGGGCCACATACTGTGGTCAAGAACAGTGTTGAAACAAAAAGAAACTGAGGCTTTTTGCCTGTGTCGCAATTAGGTGTTGGACCTTCCTTTTACTCCATGCCTGCTTGCATGTACGCAGCATGGGTAGGTCAGCCATTCTGAGCTTCAAAAAGTTTTTCGACAGTCAGTTCATCAGCTTGTTTCCCTGGTGGTCTAGTGGCTAGGATTCGGCGCTCTCACCGCCGCGGCCCGGGTTCGATTCCCGGTCAGGGAAGTCCTGTTTTAGCTGACGACGACCACGAGCTTTATCGCAAGTGAAGTGTTTGGCACACTGCTTTGCCACAACGGGTTTCAAAAAAAGGAGTCCTTCGAGCCGGATTTGAACCAGCGACCTAAGGATGACAATTTTAACACCTACAGTCCTCCGCTCTACCAACTGAGCTATCGAAGGAGCTTGGGCACCTCTGTTGATATGGAAATGTAATTGGTACATGTATGATGTAGTTTTTTTGCCATCAAGCAACTTAAACATTTAGACACCTGGTTTTAATCCAAATTCTGAAGAATGCACACAAATCTTTGTCTGTCACAACTATCAACTAAGGAATCAGTGGCAGTAGAGTGCCTTGGGCAGCTCATTTTTTTCACAGCTCCACAATAGTTCACCTCCAGAAAGATGGGCCACATACTGTGGTCAAGAACAGTGTTGAAACAAAAAGAAACTGAGGCTTTTTGCCTGTGTCGCAATTAGGTGTTGGACCTTCCTTTTACTCCATGCCTGCTTGCATGTACGCAGCATGGGTAGGTCAGCCATTCTGAGCTTCAAAAAGTTTTTCGACAGTCAGTTCATCAGCTTGTTTCCCTGGTGGTCTAGTGGCTAGGATTCGGCGCTCTCACCGCCGCGGCCCGGGTTCGATTCCCGGTCAGGGAAGTCCTGTTTTAGCTGACGACGACCACGAGCTTTATCGCAAGTGAAGTATTTGGCACACTGCTTTGCCACAACGGATTTAAAAAAAAGGAGTCCTTCGAGCCGGATTTGAACCAGCGACCTAAGGATGACAATTTTAACACCTACAGTCCTCCGCTCTACCAACTGAGCTATCGAAGGAGCTTGGGCACCTCTGTTGATATGGAAATGTAATTGGTACATGTATGATGTAGTTTTTTTGCCATCAAGCAACTTAAACATTTAGACACCTGGTTTTAATCCAAATTCTGAAGAATGCACACAAATCTTTGTCTGTCACAACTATCAACTAAGGAATCAGTGGCAGTAGAGTGCCTTGGGCAGCTCATTTTTTTCACAGCTCCACAATAGTTCACCTCCAGAAAGATGGGCCACATACTGTGGTCAAGAACAGTGTTGAAACAAAAAGAAATTGAGGCTTTTTGCCTGTGTCGCAATTAGGTGTTGGAATTTCCTTTTACTCCATGCCTGCTTGCATGTACGCAGCATGGGTAGGTCAGCCATTCTGAGCTTCAAAAAGTTTTTCGACAGTCAGTTCATCAGCTTGTTTCCCTGGTGGTCTAGTGGCTAGGATTTGGCACTCTCACCGCCGCGGCCCGGGTTCGATTCCCGGTCAGGGAAGTCCTGTTTTAGCTGACGACGACCACGAGCTTTATCGCAAGTGAAGAATTTGGCACACTGCTTTGCCACAACGGATTTAAAAAAAAGGAGTCCTTCGAGCCGGATTTGAACCAGCGACCTAAGGATGACAATTTTAACACCTACAGTCCTCCGCTCTACCAACTGAGCTATCGAAGGAGCTCGGGCACCTCTGTTGATATGGAAATGTAATTGGTACATGTATGATGTAGTTTTTTTGCCATCAAGCAACTTAAACATTTAGAAACCTAGTTTTAATCCAAATTCTGAAGAATGCACACAATTCTTTGTCTGTCACAACTATCAACTAAGGAATCAGTGGCAGTAGAGTGCCTTGGGCAGCTCATTTTTTTCACAGCTCCACAATAGTTCACCTCCAGAAAGATGGGCCACATACTGTGGTCTAGAACAGTGTTGAAACAAAAAGAAACTGAGGCTTTTTGCCTGTGTCGCAATTAGGTGTTGGACCTTCCTTTTACTCCATGCCTGCTTTCATGTACGCAGCATGGGTAGGTCAGCCATTCTGAGCTTCAAAAAGTTTTTCGACAGTCAGTTCATCAGCTTGTTTCCCTGGTGGTCTAGTGGCTAGGATTCGGCGCTCTCACCGCCGCGGCCCGGGTTCGATTCCCGGTCAGGGAAGTCCTGTTTCAGCTGACGACGACCACAAGCTTTATCGCAAGTGAAGTATTTGGCACACTGCTTTGCCCCAACGGGTTTTAAAAAAAGGAGTCCTTCGAGCCGGATTTGAACCAGCGACCTAAGGATGACAATTTTAACACCTACAGTCCTCCGCTCTACCAACTGAGCTATCGAAGGAGCTTGGGCACCTCTGTTGATATGGAAACTTAATTGGTACATGTATGATGTAGTTTTTTTTGCCATCAAGCAACTTAAACATTTAGAAACCTGGTTTTAATCCAAATTCTGAAGAATGCACACAATTCTTTGTCTGTCACAACTATCAACTAAGGAATCAGTGGCAGTAGAGTGCCTTGGGCAGCTCATTTTTTTCACAGCTCCACAATAGTTCACCTCCAGAAAGATGGGCCACATACTGTGGTCTAGAACAGTGTTGAAACAAAAAGAAACTGAGGCTTTTTGCCTGTGTCGCATTTAGGTGTTGGACCTTCCTTTTACTCCATGCCTGCTTGCATGTACGCAGCATGGGTAGGTCAGCCATTCTGAGCTTCAAAATGTTTTTCGACAGTCAGTTCATCAGCTTGTTTCCCTGGTGGTCTAGTGGCTAGGATTCGGCGCTCTCACCGCCGCGGCCAGGGTTCGATTCCCGGTCAGGGAAGTCCTGTTTTAGCTGACGACGACCACGAGCTTTATCGCAAGTAAAGTGTTTGGCACACTGCTTTGCCACAACGGGTTTCAAAAAAAGGAGTCCTTCGAGCCAGATTTGAACCAGCGACCTAAGGATGACAATTTTAACACCTACAGTCCTCCGCTCTACCAACTGAGCTATCGAAGGAGCTTGGGCACCTCTGTTGATATGGAAATGTAATTGGTACATGTATGATGTAGTTTTTTTGCCATCAAGCAACTTAAACATTTAGACACCTGGTTTTAATTCAAATTCTGAAGAATGCACACAAATCTTTGTCTGTCACAACTATCAACTAAGGAATCAGTGGCAGTAGAGTGCCTTGGGCAGCTCATTTTTTTCACAGCTCCACAATAGTTCACCTCCAGAAAGATGGGCCACATACTGTGGTCTAGAACAGTGTTGAAACAAAAAGAAATTGAGGCTTTTTGCCTGTGTCGCAATTAGGTGTTGGAATTTCCTTTTACTCCATGCCTGCTTGCATGTACGCAGCATGGGTAGGTCAGCCATTCTGAGCTTCAAAAAGTTTTTCGACAGTCAGTTCATCATCTTGTTTCCCTGGTGGTCTAGTGGCTAGGATTCGGCGCTCTCACCGCCGCGGCCCGGGTTCGATTCCCGGTCAGGGAAGTCCTGTTTTAGCTGACGACGACCACGAGCTTTATCGCAAGTGAAGTATTTGGCACACTGCTTTGCCACAACGGATTTTAAAAAAAGGAGTCCTTCGAGCCGGATTTGAACCAGCGACCTAAGGATGACAATTTTAACACCTACAGTCCTCCGCTCTACCAACTGAGCTATCGAAGGAGCTCGGGCACCTCTGTTGATATGGAAATGTAATTGGTACATGTATGATGTAGTTTTTTTGCCATCAAGCAACTTAAACATTTAGAAACCTAGTTTTAATCCAAATTCTGAAGAATGCACACAATTCTTTGTCTGTCACAACTATCAACTAAGGAATCAGTGGCAGTAGAGTGCCTTGGGCAGCTCATTTTTTTCACAGCTCCACAATAGTTCACCTCCAGAAAGATGGGCCACATACTGTGGTCTAGAACAGTGTTGAAACAAAAAGAAACTGAGGCTTTTTGCCTGTGTCGCAATTAGGTGTTGGACCTTCCTTTTACTCCATGCCTGCTTGCATGTACGCAGCATGGGTAGGTCAGCCATTCTGAGCTTCAAAAAGTTTTTCGACAGTCAGTTCATCAGCTTGTTTCCCTGGTGGTCTAGTGGCTAGGATTCGGCGCTCTCACCGCCGCGGCCCGGGTTCGATTACCGGTCAGGGAAGTCCTGTTTTAGCTGACGACGACCACGAGCTTTATCGCAAGTGAAGTATTTGGCACACTGCTTTGCCCCAACGGGTTTTAAAAAAAGGAGTCCTTCGAGCCGGATTTGAACCAGCGACCTAAGGATGACAATTTTAACACCTACAGTCCTCCGCTCTACCAACTGAGCTATCGAAGGAGCTCGGGCACCTCTGTTGATATGGAAATGTAATTGGTACATGTATGATGTAGTTTTTTTGCCATCAAGCAACTTAAACATTTAGAAACCTAGTTTTAATCCAAATTCTGAAGAATGCACACAATTCTTTGTCTGTCACAACTATCAACTAAGGAATCAGTGGCAGTAGAGTGCCTTGGGCAGCTCATTTTTTTCACAGCTCCACAATAGTTCACCTCCAGAAAGATGGGCCACATACTGTGGTCTAGAACAGTGTTGAAACAAAAAGAAACTGAGGCTTTTTGCCTGTGTCGCAATTAGGTGTTGGACCTTCCTTTTACTCCATGCCTGCTTGCATGTACGCAGCATGGGTAGGTCAGCCATTCTGAGCTTCAAAAAGTTTTTCGACAGTCAGTTCATCAGCTTGTTTCCCTGGTGGTCTAGTGGCTAGGATTCGGCGCTCTCACCGCCGCGGCCCGGGTTCGATTCCCGGTCAGGGAAGTCCTGTTTTAGCTGACGACGACCACGAGCTTTATCGCAAGTGAAGTATTTGGCACACTGCTTTGCCCCAACGGGTTTTAAAAAAAGGAGTCCTTCGAGCCGGATTTGAACCAGCGACCTAAGGATGACAATTTTAACACCTACAGTCCTCCGCTCTACCAACTGAGCTATCGAAGGAGCTTGGGCACCTCTGTTGATATGGAAACTTAATTGGTACATGTATGATGTAGTTTTTTTTTGCCATCAAGCAACTTAAACATTTAGAAACCTGGTTTAAATCCAAATTCTGAAGAATGCACACAATTCTTTGTCTGTCACAACTATCAACTAAGGAATCAGTGGCAGTAGAGTGCCTTGGGCAGCTCATTTTTTTCACAGCTCCACAATAGTTCACCTCCAGAAAGATGGGCCACATACTGTGGTCTAGAACAGTGTTGAAACAAAAAGAAACTGAGGCTTTTTGCCTGTGTCGCATTTAGGTGTTGGACCTTCCTTTTACTCCATGCCTGCTTGCATGTACGCAGCATGGGTAGGTCAGCCATTCTGAGCTTCAAAAAGTTTTTCGACAGTCAGTTCATCAGCTTGTTTCCCTGGTGGTCTAGTGGCTAGGATTCAGCGCTCTCACCGCCGCGGCCCGGGTTCGATTCCCGGTCAGGGAAGTCCTGTTTTAGCTGACGACGACCACGAGCTTTATCGCAAGTGAAGTGTTTGGCACACTGCTTTGCCACAACGGGTTTCAAAAAAAGGAGTCCTTCGAGCCGGATTTGAACCAGCGACCTAAGGATGACAATTTTAACACCTACAGTCCTCCGCTCTACCAACTGAGCTATCGAAGGAGCTTGGGCACCTCTGTTGATATGGAAATGTAATTGGTACATGTATGATGTAGTTTTTTTGCCATCAAGCAACTTAAACATTTAGACACCTGGTTTTAATCCAAATTCTGAAGAATGCACACAAATCTTTGTCTGTCACAACTATCAACTAAGGAATCAGTGGCAGTAGAGTGCCTTGGGCAGCTCATTTTTTTCACAGCTCCACAATAGTTCACCTCCAGAAAGATGGGCCACATACTGTGGTCAAGAACAGTGTTGAAACAAAAAGAAACTGAGGCTTTTTGCCTGTGTCGCAATTAGGTGTTGGAATTTCCTTTTACTCCATGCCTGCTTGCATGTACGCAGCATGGGTAGGTCAGCCATTCTGAGCTTCAAAAAGTTTTTCGACAGTCAGTTCATCAGCTTGTTTCCCTGGTGGTCTAGTGGCTAGGATTCGGCGCTCTCACCGCCGCGGCCCGGGTTCGATTCCCGGTCAGGGAAGTCCTGTTTTAGCTGACGACGACCACGAGCTTTATCGCAAGTGAAGTGTTTGGCACACTGCTTTGCCACAACGGATTTAAAAAAAAGGAGTCCTTCGAGCCGGATTTGAACCAGCGACCTAAGGATGACAATTTTAACACCTACAGTCCTCCGCTCTACCAACTGAGCTATCGAAGGAGCTCGGGCACCTCTGTTGATATGGAAATGTAATTGGTACATGTATGATGTAGTTTTTTTGCCATCAAGCAACTTAAACATTTAGAAACCTAGTTTTAATCCAAATTCTGAAGAATGCACACAATTCTTTGTCTGTCACAACTATCAACTAAGGAATCAGTGGCAGTAGAGTGCCTTGGGCAGCTCATTTTTTTCACAGCTCCACAATAGTTCACCTCCAGAAAGATGGGCCACATACTGTGGTCTAGAACAGTGTTGAAACAAAAAGAAACTGAGGCTTTTTGCCTGTGTCGCAATTAGGTGTTGGACCTTCCTTTTACTCCATGCCTGCTTGCATGTACGCAGCATGGGTAGGTCAGCCATTGTGAGCTTCAAAAAGTTTTTCGACAGTCAGTTCATCAGCTTGTTTCCCTGGTGGTCTAGTGGCTAGGATTCGGCGCTCTCACCGCCGCGGCCCGGGTTCGATTCCCGGTCAGGGAAGTCCTGTTTTAGCTGACGACGACCACGAGCTTTATCGCAAGTGAAGTATTTGGCACACTGCTTTGCCCCAACGGGTTTTAAAAAAAGGAGTCCTTCGAGCCGGATTTGAACCAGCGACCTAAGGATGACAATTTTAACACCTACAGTCCTCCGCTCTACCAACTGAGCTTTCGAAGGAGCTTGGGCACGTCTGTTGATATGGAAATGTAATTGGTACATGTATGATGTAGTTTTTTTTGCCATCAAGCAACTTAAACATTTAGAAACCTGGTTTTAATCCAAATTCTGAAGAATGCACACAATTTTTTGTCTGTCACAACTATCAACTAAGGAATCAGTGGCAGTAGAGTGCCTTGGGCAGCTCATTTTTTTCACAGCTCCACAATAGTTCACCTCCAGAAAGATGGGCCACATACTGTGGTCTAGAACAGTGTTGAAACAAAAAGAAACTGAGGCTTTTTGCCTGTGTCGCATTTAGGTGTTGGACCTTCCTTTTACTCCATGCCTGCTTGCATGTACGCAGCATGGGTAGGTCAGTCATTCTGAGCTTCAAAAAGTTTTTCGACAGTCAGTTCATCAGCTTGTTTCCCTGGTGGTCTAGTGGCTAGGATTCGGCGCTCTCACCGCCGCGGCCCGGGTTCGATTCCCGGTCAGGGAAGTCCTGTTTTAGCTGACGACGACCACGAGCTTTATCGCAAGTGAAGTGTTTGGCACACTGCTTTGCCACAACGGGTTTCAAAAAAAGGAGCCCTTCGAGCCAGTTTTGAACCAGCGACCTAAGGATGACAATTTTAACACCTACAGTCCTCCGCTCTACCAACTGAGCTATCGAAGGAGCTTGGGCACCTCTATTGATATGGAAATGTAATTGGTACATGTATGATGTAGTTTTTTTGCCATCAAGCAACTTAAACATTTAGACACCTGGTTTTAATCCAAATTCTGAAGAATGCACACAAATCTTTGTCTGTCACAACTATCAACTAAGGAATCAGTGGCATTAGAGTGCCTTGGGCAGCTCATTTTCTTCACAGCTCCACAATAGTTCACCTCCAGAAAGATGGGCCACATACTGTGGTCAAGAACAGTGTTGAAACAAAAAGAAACTGAGGCTTTTTGCCTGTGTCGCAATTAGGTGTTGGACCTTCCTTTTACTCCATGCCTGCTTGCATGTACGCAGCATGGGTAGGTCAGCCATTCTGAGCTTCAAAAAGTTTTTCGACAGTCAGTTCATCAGCTTGTTTCCCTGGTGGTCTAGTGGCTAGGATTCGGCGCTCTCACCGCCGCGGCCCGGGTTCGATTCCCGGTCATGGAAGTCCTGTTTTAGCTGACGACGACCACGAGCTTTATCGCAAGTGAAGTATTTGGCACCCTGCTTTGCCACAACGGATTTTTAAAAAAGGAGTCCTTCGAGCCGGATTTGAACCAGCGACCTAAGGATGACAATTTTAACACCTACAGTCCTCCGCTCTACCAACTGAGCTATCGAAGGAGCTCGGGCACCTCTGTTGATATGGAAATGTAATTGGTACATGTATGATGTAGTTTTTTTGCCGTCAAGCAACTTAAACATTTAGAAACCTAGTTTTAATCCAAATTCTGAAGAATGCACACAATTCTTTGTCTGTCACAACTATCAACTAAGGAATCAGTGGCAGTAGAGTGCCTTGGGCAGCTCATTTTTTTCACAGCTCCACAATAGTTCACCTCCAGAAAGATGGGCCACATACTGTGGTCTAGAACAGTGTTGAAACAAAAAGAAACTGAGGCTTTTTGCCTGTGTCGCAATTAGGTGTTGGACCTTCCTTTTACTCCATGCCTGCTTGCATGTACGCAGCATGGGTAGGTCAGCCATTGTGAGCTTCAAAAAGTTTTTCGACAGTCAGTTCATCAGCTTGTTTCCCTGGTGGTCTAGTGGCTAGGATTCGGCGCTCTCACCGCCGCGGCCCGGGTTCGATTCCCGGTCAGGGAAGTCCTGTTTTAGCTGACGACGACCACGAGCTTTATCGCAAGTGAAGTATTTGGCACACTGCTTTGCCACAACGGATTTTAAAAAAAGGAGTCCTTCGAGCCGGATTTGAACCAGCGACCTAAGGATGACAATTTTAACACCTACAGTCCTCCGCTCTACCAACTGAGCTATCGAAGGAGCTCGGGCACCTCTGTTGATATGGAAATGTAATTGGTACATGTATGATGTAGTTTTTTTGCCATCAAGCAACTTAAACATTTAGAAACCTAGTTTTAATCCAAATTCTGAAGAATGCACACAATTCTTTGTCTGTCACAACTATCAACTAAGGAATCAGTGGCAGTAGAGTGCCTTGGGCAGCTCATTTTTTTCACAGCTCCACAATAGTTCACCTCCAGAAAGATGGGCCACATACTGTGGTCTAGAACAGTGTTGAAACAAAAAGAAACTGAGGCTTTTTGCCTGTGTCGCAATTAGGTGTTGGACCTTCCTTTTACTCCATGCCTGCTTGCATGTACGCAGCATGGGTAGGTCAGCCATTCTGAGCTTCAAAAAGTTTTTCGACAGTCAGTTCATCAGCTTGTTTCCCTGGTGGTCTAGTGGCTAGGATTCGGCGCTCTCACCGCCGCGGCCCGGGTTCAATTCCCGGTCAGGGAAGTCCTGTTTTAGCTGACGACGACCTCGAGCTTTATCGCAAGTGAAGTATTTGGCACACTGCTTTGCCCCAACGGGTTTTAAAAAAAGGAGTCCTTCGAGCCGGATTTGAACCAGCGACCTAAGGATGACAATTTTAACACCTACAGTCCTCCGCTCTACCAACTGAGCTATCGAAGGAGCTCGGGCACCTCTGTTGATATGGAAATGTAATTGGTACATGTATGATGTAGTTTTTTGCCATCAAGCAACTTAAACATTTAGAAACCTAGTTTTAATCCAAATTCTGAAGAATGCACACAATTCTTTGTCTGTCACAACTATCAACTAAGGAATCAGTGGCAGTAGAGTGCCTTGGGCAGCTCATTTTTTTCACAGCTCCACAATAGTTCACCTCCAGAAAGATGGGCCACATACTGTGGTCTAGAACAGTGTTGAAACAAAAAGAAACTGAGGCTTTTTGCCTGTGTCGCAATTAGGTGTTGGACCTTCCTTTTACTCCATGCCTGCTTGCATGTACGCAGCATGGGTAGGTCAGCCATTCTGAGCTTCAAAAAGTTTTTCGACAGTCAGTTCATCAGCTTGTTTCCCTGGTGGTCTAGTGGCTAGGATTCGGCGCTCTCACCGCCGCGGCCCGGGTTCGATTCCCGGTCAGGGAAGTCCTGTTTTAGCTGACGACGACCACAAGCTTTATCGCAAGTGAAGTATTTGGCACACTGCTTTGCCCCAACGGGTTTTAAAAAAAGGAGTCCTTCGAGCCGGATTTGAACCAGCGACCTAAGGATGACAATTTTAACACCTACAGTCCTCCGCTCTACCAACTGAGCTATCGAAGGAGCTTGGGCACCTCTGTTGATATGGAAACTTAATTGGTACATGTATGATGTAGTTTTTTTTGCCATCAAGCAACTTAAACATTTAGAAACCTGGTTTTAATCCAAATTCTGAAGAATGCACACAATTCTTTGTCTGTCACAACTATCAACTAAGGAATCAGTGGCAGTAGAGTGCCTTGGGCAGCTCATTTTTTTCACAGCTCCACAATAGTTCACCTCCAGAAAGATGGGCCACATACTGTGGTCTAGAACAGTGTTGAAACAAAAAGAAACTGAGGCTTTTTGCCTGTGTCGCATTTAGGTGTTGGACCTTCCTTTTACTCCATGCCTGCTTGCATGTACGCAGCATGGGTAGGTCAGCCATTCTGAGCTTCAAAAAGTTTTTCGACAGTCAGTTCATCAGCTTGTTTCCCTGGTGGTCTAGTGGCTAGGATTCGGCGCTCTCACCGCCGCGGCCCGGGTTCGATTCCCGGTCAGGGAAGTCCTGTTTTAGCTGACGACGACCACGAGCTTTATCGCAAGTGAAGTATTTGGCACACTGCTTTGCCCCAACGGGTTTTAAAAAAAGGAGTCCTTCGAGCCGGATTTGAACCAGCGACCTAAGGATGACAATTTTAACACCTACAGTCCTCCGCTCTACCAACTGAGCTATCGAAGGAGCTTGGGCACCTCTGTTGATATGGAAACGTAATTGGTACATGTATGATGTAGTTTTTTTTGCCATCAAGCAACTTAAACATTTAGAAACCTGGTTTTAATCCAAATTCTGAAGAATGCACACAATTCTTTGTCTGTCACAACTATCAACTAAGGAATCAGTGGCAGTAGAGTGCCTTGGGCAGCTCATTTTTTTCACAGCTCCACAATATTTCACCTCCAGAAAGATGGGCCACATACTGTGGTCTAGAACAGTGTTGAAACAAAAAGAAACTGAGGCTTTTTGCCTGTGTCGCATTTAGGTGTTGGACCTTCCTTTTACTCCATGCCTGCTTGCATGTACGCAGCATGGGTAGGTCAGTCATTCTGAGCTTCAAAAAGTTTTTCGACAGTCAGTTCATCAGCTTGTTTCCCTGGTGGTCTAGTGGCTAGGATTCGGCGCTCTCACCGCCGCGGCCCGGGTTCGATTCCCGGTCAGGGAAGTCCTGTTTTAGCTGACGACGACCACGAGCTTTATCGCAAGTGAAGTATTTGGCACCCTGCTTTGCCACAACGGATTTTTAAAAAAGGAGTCCTTCGAGCCGGATTTGAACCAGCGACCTAAGGATGACAATTTTAACACCTACAGTCCTCCGCTCTACCAACTGAGCTATCGAAGGAGCTCGGGCACCTCTGTTGATATGGAAATGTAATTGGTACATGTATGATGTAGTTTTTTTGCCATCAAGCAACTTAAACATTTAGAAACCTAGTTTTAATCCAAATTCTGAAGAATGCACACAATTCTTTGTCTGTCACAACTATCAACTAAGGAATCAGTGGCAGTAGAGTGCCTTGGGCAGCTCATTTTTTTCACAGCTCCACAATAGTTCACCTCCAGAAAGATGGGCCACATACTGTGGTCTAGAACAGTGTTGAAACAAAAAGAAACTGAGGCTTTTTGCCTGTGTCGCAATTAGGTGTTGGACCTTCCTTTTACTCCATGCCTGCTTGCATGTACGCAGCATGGGTAGGTCAGCCATTGTGAGCTTCAAAAAGTTTTTCGACAGTCAGTTCATCAGCTTGTTTCCCTGGTGGTCTAGTGGCTAGGATTCGACGCTCTCACCGCCGCGGCCCGGGTTCGATTCCCGGTCAGGGAAGTCCTGTTTTAGCTGACGACGACCACGAGCTTTATCGCAAGTGAAGTATTTGGCACACTGCTTTGCCCCAACGGGTTTTAAAAAAAGGAGTCCTTCGAGCCGGATTTGAACCAGCGACCTAAGGATGACAATTTTAACACCTACAGTCCTCCGCTCTACCAACTGAGCTATCGAAGGAGCTTGGGCACCTCTGTTGTTATGGAAATGTAATTGGTACATGTATGATGTAGTTTTTTTTTGCCATCAAGCAACTTAAACATTTAGAAACCTGGTTTTAATCCAAATTCTGAAGAATGCACACAATTCTTTGTCTGTCACAACTATCAACTAAGGAATCAGTGGCAGTAGAGTGCCTTGGGCAGCTCATTTTTTTCACAGCTCCACAATAGTTCACCTCCAGAAAGATGGGCCACATACTGTGGTCTAGAACAGTGTTGAAACAAAAAGAAACTGAGGCTTTTTGCCTGTGTCGCATTTAGGTGTTGGACCTTCCTTTTACTCCATGCCTGCTTGCATGTACGCAGCATGGGTAGGTCTGCCATTCTGAGCTTCAAAAAGTTTTTCGACAGTCAGTTCATCAGCTTGTTTCCCTGGTGGTCTAGTGGCTAGGATTCGGCGCTCTCACCGCCGCGGCCCGGGTTCGATTCCCGGTCAGGGAAGTCCTGTTTTAGCTGACGACGACCACGAGCTTTATCGCAAGTGAAGTATTTGGCACACTGCTTTGCCCCAACGGGTTTTAAAAAAAGGAGTCCTTCGAGCCGGATTTGAACCAGCGACCTAAGGATGACAATTTTAACACCTACAGTCCTCCGCTCTACCAACTGAGCTATCGAAGGAGCTCGGGCACCTCTGTTGATATGGAAATGTAAATGGTACATGTATGATGTAGTTTTTTTGCCATCATGCAACTTAAACATTTAGAAACCTAGTTTTAATCCAAATTCTGAAGAATGCACACAATTCTTTGTCTGTCACAACTATCAACTAAGGAATCAGTGGCAGTAGAGTGCCTTGGGCAGCTCATTTTTTTCACAGCTCCACAATAGTTCACCTCCAGAAAGATGGGCCACATACTGTGGTCTAGAACAGTGTTGAAACAAAAAGAAACTGAGGCTTTTTGCCTGTGTCGCAATTAGGTGTTGGACCTTCCTTTTACTCCATGCCTGCTTGCATGTACGCAGCATGGGTAGGTCAGCCATTCTGAGCTTCAAAAAGTTTTTCGACAGTCAGTTCATCAGCTTGTTTCCCTGGTGGTCTAGTGGCTAGGATTCGGCGCTCTCACCGCCGCGGCCCGGGTTCGATTCCCGGTCAGGGAAGTCCTGTTTTAGCTGACGACGACCACGAGCTTTATCGCAAGTGAAGTATTTGGCACACTGCTTTGCCCCAACGGGTTTTAAAAAAAGGAGTCCTTCGAGCCGGATTTGAACCAGCGACCTAAGGATGACAATTTTAACACCTACAGTCCTCCGCTCTACCAACTGAGCTATCGAAGGAGCTTGGGCACCTCTGTTGATATGGAAACTTAATTGGTACATGTATGATGTAGTTTTTTTTGCCATCAAGCAACTTAAACATTTAGAAACCTAGTTTTAATCCAAATTCTGAAGAATGCACACAAATCTTTGTCTGTCACAACTATCAACTAAGGAATCAGTGGCAGTAGAGTGCCTTGGGCAGCTCATTTTTTTCACAGCTCCACAATAGTTCACCTCCAGAAAGATGGGCCACATACTGTGGTCTAGAACAGTGTTGAAACAAAAAGAAATTGAGGCTTTTTGCCTGTGTCGCAATTAGGTGTTGGAATTTCCTTTTACTCCATGCCTGCTTGCATGTACGCAGCATGGGTAGGTCAGCCATTCTGAGCTTCAAAAAGTTTTTCGACAGTCAGTTCATCAGCTTGTTTCCCTGGTGGTCTAGTGGCTAGGATTCGGCGCTCTCACCGCCGCGGCCCGGGTTCGATTACCGGTCAGGGAAGTCCTGTTTTAGCTGACGACGACCACGAGCTTTATCGCAAGTGAAGTATTTGGCACACTGCTTTGCCCCAACGGGTTTTAAAAAAAGGAGTCCTTCGAGCCGGATTTGAACCAGCGACCTAAGGATGACAATTTTAACACCTACAGTCCTCCGCTCTACCAACTGAGCTATCGAAGGAGCTCGGGCACCTCTGTTGATATGGAAATGTAATTGGTACATGTATGATGTAGTTTTTTTGCCATCAAGCAACTTAAACATTTAGAAACCTAGTTTTAATCCAAATTCTGAAGAATGCACACAATTCTTTGTCTGTCACAACTATCAACTAAGGAATCAGTGGCAGTAGAGTGCCTTGGGCAGCTCATTTTTTTCACAGCTCCACAATAGTTCACCTCCAGAAAGATGGGCCACATACTGTGGTCTAGAACAGTGTTGAAACAAAAAGAAACTGAGGCTTTTTGCCTGTGTCGCAATTAGGTGTTGGACCTTCCTTTTACTCCATGCCTGCTTGCATGTACGCAGCATGGGTAGGTCAGCCATTCTGAGCTTCAAAAAGTTTTTCGACAGTCAGTTCATCAGCTTGTTTCCCTGGTGGTCTAGTGGCTAGGATTCGGCGCTCTCACCGCCGCGGCCCGGGTTCGATTCCCGGTCAGGGAAGTCCTGTTTTAGCTGACGACGACCACGAGCTTTATCGCAAGTGAAGTATTTGGCACACTGCTTTGCCCCAACGGGTTTTAAAAAAAGGAGTCCTTCGAGCCGGATTTGAACCAGCGACCTAAGGATGACAATTTTAACACCTACAGTCCTCCGCTCTACCAACTGAGCTATCGAAGGAGCTTGGGCACCTCTGTTGATATGGAAACTTAATTGGTACATGTATGATGTAGTTTTTTTTTGCCATCAAGCAACTTAAACATTTAGAAACCTGGTTTAAATCCAAATTCTGAAGAATGCACACAATTCTTTGTCTGTCACAACTATCAACTAAGGAATCAGTGGCAGTAGAGTGCCTTGGGCAGCTCATTTTTTTCACAGCTCCACAATAGTTCACCTCCAGAAAGATGGGCCACATACTGTGGTCTAGAACAGTGTTGAAACAAAAAGAAACTGAGGCTTTTTGCCTGTGTCGCATTTAGGTGTTGGACCTTCCTTTTACTCCATGCCTGCTTGCATGTACGCAGCATGGGTAGGTCAGCCATTCTGAGCTTCAAAAAGTTTTTCGACAGTCAGTTCATCAGCTTGTTTCCCTGGTGGTCTAGTGGCTAGGATTCGGCGCTCTCACCGCCGCGGCCCGGGTTCGATTCCCGGTCAGGGAAGTCCTGTTTTAGCTGACGACGACCACGAGCTTTATCGCAAGTGAAGTGTTTGGCACACTGCTTTGCCACAACGGGTTTCAAAAAAAGGAGTCCTTCGAGCCGGATTTGAACCAGCGACCTAAGGATGACAATTTTAACACCTACAGTCCTCCGCTCTACCAACTGAGCTATCGAAGGAGCTTGGGCACCTCTGTTGATATGGAAATGTAATTGGTACATGTATGATGTAGTTTTTTTGCCATCAAGCAACTTAAACATTTAGACACCTGGTTTTAATCCAAATTCTGAAGAATGCACACAAATCTTTGTCTGTCACAACTATCAACTAAGGAATCAGTGGCAGTAGAGTGCCTTGGGCAGCTCATTTTTTTCACAGCTCCACAATAGTTCACCTCCAGAAAGATGGGCCACATACTGTGGTCAAGAACAGTGTTGAAACAAAAAGAAATTGAGGCTTTTTGCCTGTGTCGCAATTAGGTGTTGGAATTTCCTTTTACTCCATGCCTGCTTGCATGTACGCAGCATGGGTAGGTCAGCCATTCTGAGCTTCAAAAAGTTTTTCGACAGTCAGTTCATCAGCTTGTTTCCCTGGTGGTCTAGTGGCTAGGATTCGGCGCTCTCACCGCCGCGGCCCGGGTTCGATTCCCGGTCAGGGAAGTCCTGTTTTAGCTGACGACGACCACGAGCTTTATCGCAAGTGAAGTGTTTGGCACACTGCTTTGCCCCAACGGGTTTCAAAAAAAGGAGTCCTTCGAGCCGGATTTGAACCAGCGACCTAAGGATGACAATTTTAACACCTACAGTCCTCCGCTCTACCAACTGAGCTATCGAAGGAGCTTGGGCACCTCTGTTGATATGGAAATGTAATTGGTACATGTATGATGTAGTTTTTTTGCCATCAAGCAACTTAAACATTTAGACACCTGGTTTTAATCCAAATTCTGAAGAATGCACACAAATCTTTGTCTGTCACAACTATCAACTAAGGAATCAGTGGCAGTAGAGTGCCTTGGGCAGCTCATTTTTTTCACAGCTCCACAATAGTTCACCTCCAGAAAGATGGGCCACATACTGTGGTCAAGAACAGTGTTGAAACAAAAAGAAACTGAGGCTTTTTGCCTGTGTCGCAATTAGGTGTTGGACCTTCCTTTTACTCCATGCCTGCTTGCATGTACGCAGCATGGGTAGGTCAGCCATTCTGAGCTTCAAAAAGTTTTTCGACAGTCAGTTCATCAGCTTGTTTCCCTGGTGGTCTAGTGGCTAGGATTCGGCGCTCTCACCGCCGCGGCCCGGGTTCGATTCCCGGTCAGGGAAGTCCTGTTTTAGCTGACGACGACCACGAGCTTTATCGCAAGTGAAGTATTTGGCACACTGCTTTGCCACAACGGATTTAAAAAAAAGGAGTCCTTCGAGCCGGATTTGAACCAGCGACCTAAGGATGACAATTTTAACACCTACAGTCCTCCGCTCTACCAACTGAGCTATCGAAGGAGCTCGGGCACCTCTGTTGATATGGAAATGTAATTGGTACATGTATGATGTAGTTTTTTTGCCATCAAGCAACTTAAACATTTAGAAACCAAGTTTTAATCCAAATTCTGAAGAATGCACACAATTCTTTGTCTGTCACAACTATCAACTAAGGAATCAGTGGCAGTAGAGTGCCTTGGGCAGCTCATTTTTTTCACAGCTCCACAATAGTTCACCTCCAGAAAGATGGGCCACATACTGTGGTCTAGAACAGTGTTGAAACAAAAAGAAACTGAGGCTTTTTGCCTGTGTCGCAATTAGGTGTTGGACCTTCCTTTTACTCCATGCCTGCTTGCATGTACGCAGCATGGGTAGGTCAGCCATTGTGAGCTTCAAAAAGTTTTTCGACAGTCAGTTCATCAGCTTGTTTCCCTGGTGGTCTAGTGGCTAGGATTCGGCGCTCTCACCGCCGCGGCCCGGGTTCGATTCCCGGTCAGGGAAGTCCTGTTTTAGCTGACGACGACCACGAGCTTTATCGCAAGTGAAGTATTTGGCACACTGCTTTGCCCCAACGGGTTTTAAAAAAAGGAGTCCTTCGAGCCGGATTTGAACCAGCGACCTAAGGATGACAATTTTAACACCTACAGTCCTCCGCTCTACCAACTGAGCTTTCGAAGGAGCTTGGGCACGTCTGTTGATATGGAAATGTAATTGGTACATGTATGATGTAGTTTTTTTTGCCATCAAGCAACTTAAACATTTAGAAACCTGGTTTTAATCCAAATTCTGAAGAATGCACACAATTTTTTGTCTGTCACAACTATCAACTAAGGAATCAGTGGCAGTAGAGTGCCTTGGGCAGCTCATTTTTTTCACAGCTCCACAATAGTTCACCTCCAGAAAGATGGGCCACATACTGTGGTCTAGAACAGTGTTGAAACAAAAAGAAACTGAGGCTTTTTGCCTGTGTCGCATTTAGGTGTTGGACCTTCCTTTTACTCCATGCCTGCTTGCATGTACGCAGCATGGGTAGGTCAGCCATTCTGAGCTTCAAAAAGTTTTTCGACAGTCAGTTCATCAGCTTGTTTCCCTGGTGGTCTAGTGGCTAGGATTCGGCGCTCTCACCGCCGCGGCCCGGGTTCGATTCCCGGTCAGGGAAGTCCTGTTTTAGCTGACGACGACCACGAGCTTTATCGCAAGTGAAGTATTTGGCACACTGCTTTGCCCCAACGGGTTTTAAAAAAAGGAGTCCTTCGAGCCGGATTTGAACCAGCGACCTAAGGATGACAATTTTAACACCTACAGTCCTCCGCTCTACCAACTGAGCTATCGAAGGAGCTTGGGCACCTCTGTTGATATGGAAACTTAATTGGTACATGTATGATGTAGTTTTTTTTTGCCATCAAGCAACTTAAACATTTAGAAACCTAGTTTTAATCCAAATTCTGAAGAATGCACACAATTCTTTGTCTGTCACAACTATCAACTAAGGAATCAGTGGCAGTAGAGTGCCTTGGGCAGCTCATTTTTTTCACAGCTCCACAATAGTTCACCTCCAGAAAGATGGGCCACATACTGTGGTCTAGAACAGTGTTGAAACAAAAAGAAACTGAGGCTTTTTGCCTGTGTCGCAATTAGGTGTTGGACCTTCCTTTTACTCCATGCCTGCTTTCATGTACGCAGCATGGGTAGGTCAGCCATTCTGAGCTTCAAAAAGTTTTTCGACAGTCAGTTCATCAGCTTGTTTCCCTGGTGGTCTAGTGGCTAGGATTCGGCGCTCTCACCGCCGCGGCCCGGGTTCGATTCCCGGTCAGGGAAGTCCTGTTTCAGCTGACGACGACCACAAGCTTTATCGCAAGTGAAGTATTTGGCACACTGCTTTGCCCCAACGGGTTTTAAAAAAAGGAGTCCTTCGAGCCGGATTTGAACCAGCGACCTAAGGATGACAATTTTAACACCTACAGTCCTCCGCTCTACCAACTGAGCTATCGAAGGAGCTTGGGCACCTCTGTTGATATGGAAACTTAATTGGTACATGTATGATGTAGTTTTTTTTGCCATCAAGCAACTTAAACATTTAGAAACCTGGTTTTAATCCAAATTCTGAAGAATGCACACAATTCTTTGTCTGTCACAACTATCAACTAAGGAATCAGTGGCAGTAGAGTGCCTTGGGCAGCTCATTTTTTTCACAGCTCCACAATAGTTCACCTCCAGAAAGATGGGCCACATACTGTGGTCTAGAACAGTGTTGAAACAAAAAGAAACTGAGGCTTTTTGCCTGTGTCGCATTTAGGTGTTGGACCTTCCTTTTACTCCATGCCTGCTTGCATGTACGCAGCATGGGTAGGTCAGCCATTCTGAGCTTCAAAAAGTTTTTCGACAGTCAGTTCATCAGCTTGTTTCCCTGGTGGTCTAGTGGCTAGGATTCGGCGCTCTCACCGCCGCGGCCAGGGTTCGATTCCCGGTCAGGGAAGTCCTGTTTTAGCTGACGACGACCACGAGCTTTATCGCAAGTAAAGTGTTTGGCACACTGCTTTGCCACAACGGGTTTCAAAAAAAGGAGTCCTTCGAGCCGGATTTGAACCAGCGACCTAAGGATGACAATTTTAACACCTACAGTCCTCCGCTCTACCAACTGAGCTATCGAAGGAGCTTGGGCACCTCTGTTGATATGGAAATGTAATTGGTACATGTATGATGTAGTTTTTTTGCCATCAAGCAACTTAAACATTTAGACACCTGGTTTTAATTCAAATTCTGAAGAATGCACACAAATCTTTGTCTGTCACAACTATCAACTAAGGAATCAGTGGCAGTAGAGTGCCTTGGGCAGCTCATTTTTTTCACAGCTCCACAATAGTTCACCTCCAGAAAGATGGGCCACATACTGTGGTCTAGAACAGTGTTGAAACAAAAAGAAATTGAGGCTTTTTGCCTGTGTCGCAATTAGGTGTTGGAATTTCCTTTTACTCCATGCCTGCTTGCATGTACGCAGCATGGGTAGGTCAGCCATTCTGAGCTTCAAAAAGTTTTTCGACAGTCAGTTCATCATCTTGTTTCCCTGGTGGTCTAGTGGCTAGGATTCGGCGCTCTCACCGCCGCGGCCCGGGTTCGATTCCCGGTCAGGGAAGTCCTGTTTTAGCTGACGACGACCACGAGCTTTATCGCAAGTGAAGTATTTGGCACACTGCTTTGCCACAACGGATTTTAAAAAAAGGAGTCCTTCGAGCCGGATTTGAACCAGCGACCTAAGGATGACAATTTTAACACCTACAGTCCTCCGCTCTACCAACTGAGCTATCGAAGGAGCTCGGGCACCTCTGTTGATATGGAAATGTAATTGGTACATGTATGATGTAGTTTTTTTGCCATCAAGCAACTTAAACATTTAGAAACCTAGTTTTAATCCAAATTCTGAAGAATGCACACAATTCTTTGTCTGTCACAACTATCAACTAAGGAATCAGTGGCAGTAGAGTGCCTTGGGCAGCTCATTTTTTTCACAGCTCCACAATAGTTCACCTCCAGAAAGATGGGCCACATACTGTGGTCTAGAACAGTGTTGAAACAAAAAGAAACTGAGGCTTTTTGCCTGTGTCGCATTTAGGTGTTGGACCTTCCTTTTACTCCATGCCTGCTTGCATGTACGCAGCATGGGTAGGTCAGCCATTCTGAGCTTCAAAAAGTTTTTCGACAGTCAGTTCATCAGCTTGTTTCCCTGGTGGTCTAGTGGCTAGGATTCGGCGCTCTCACCGCCGCGGCCCGGGTTCGATTCCCGGTCAGGGAAGTCCTGTTTTAGCTGACGACGACCACGAGCTTTATCGCAAGTGAAGTATTTGGCACACTGCTTTGCCCCAACGGGTTTTAAAAAAAGGAGTCCTTCGAGCCGGATTTGAACCAGCGACCTAAGGATGACAATTTTAACACCTACAGTCCTCCGCTCTACCAACTGAGCTATCGAAGGAGCTTGGGCACCTCTGTTGATATGGAAACTTAATTGGTACATGTATGATGTAGTTTTTTTTTGCCATCAAGCAACTTAAACATTTAGAAACCTGGTTTAAATCCAAATTCTGAAGAATGCACACAATTCTTTGTCTGTCACAACTATCAACTAAGGAATCAGTGGCAGTAGAGTGCCTTGGGCAGCTCATTTTTTTCACAGCTCCACAATAGTTCACCTCCAGAAAGATGGGCCACATACTGTGGTCTAGAACAGTGTTGAAACAAAAAGAAACTGAGGCTTTTTGCCTGTGTCGCATTTAGGTGTTGGACCTTCCTTTTACTCCATGCCTGCTTGCATGTACGCAGCATGGGTAGGTCAGCCATTCTGAGCTTCAAAAAGTTTTTCGACAGTCAGTTCATCAGCTTGTTTCCCTGGTGGTCTAGTGGCTAGGATTCGGCGCTCTCACCGCCGCGGCCCGGGTTCGATTCCCGGTCAGGGAAGTCCTGTTTTAGCTGACGACGACCACGAGCTTTATCGCAAGTGAAGTGTTTGGCACACTGCTTTGCCACAACGGGTTTCAAAAAAAGGAGTCCTTCGAGCCGGATTTGAACCAGCGACCTAAGGATGACAATTTTAACACCTACAGTCCTCCGCTCTACCAACTGAGCTATCGAAGGAGCTTGGGCACCTCTGTTGATATGGAAATGTAATTGGTACATGTATGATGTAGTTTTTTTGCCATCAAGCAACTTAAACATTTAGACACCTGGTTTTAATCCAAATTCTGAAGAATGCACACAAATCTTTGTCTGTCACAACTATCAACTAAGGAATCAGTGGCAGTAGAGTGCCTTGGGCAGCTCATTTTTTTCACAGCTCCACAATAGTTCACCTCCAGAAAGATGGGCCACATACTGTGGTCAAGAACAGTGTTGAAACAAAAAGAAACTGAGGCTTTTTGCCTGTGTCGCAATTAGGTGTTGGAATTTCCTTTTACTCCATGCCTGCTTGCATGTACGCAGCATGGGTAGGTCAGCCATTCTGAGCTTCAAAAAGTTTTTCGACAGTCAGTTCATCAGCTTGTTTCCCTGGTGGTCTAGTGGCTAGGATTCGGCGCTCTCACCGCCGCGGCCCGGGTTCGATTCCCGGTCAGGGAAGTCCTGTTTTAGCTGACGACGACCACGAGCTTTATCGCAAGTGAAGTGTTTGGCACACTGCTTTGCCACAACGGGTTTCAAAAAAAGGAGTCCTTCGAGCCGGATTTGAACCAGCGACCTAAGGATGACAATTTTAACACCTACAGTCCTCCGCTCTACCAACTGAGCTATCGAAGGAGCTTGGGCACCTCTGTTGATATGGAAATGTAATTGGTACATGTATGATGTAGTTTTTTTGCCATCAAGCAACTTAAACATTTAGACACCTGGTTTTAATCCAAATTCTGAAGAATGCACACAAATCTTTGTCTGTCACAACTATCAACTAAGGAATCAGTGGCAGTAGAGTGCCTTGGGCAGCTCATTTTTTTCACAGCTCCACAATAGTTCACCTCCAGAAAGATGGGCCACATACTGTGGTCAAGAACAGTGTTGAAACAAAAAGAAACTGAGGCTTTTTGCCTGTGTCGCAATTAGGTGTTGGACCTTCCTTTTACTCCATGCCTGCTTGCATGTACGCAGCATGGGTAGGTCAGCCATTCTGAGCTTCAAAAAGTTTTTCGACAGTCAGTTCATCAGCTTGTTTCCCTGGTGGTCTAGTGGCTAGGATTCGGCGCTCTCACCGCCGCGGCCCGGGTTCGATTCCCGGTCAGGGAAGTCCTGTTTTAGCTGACGACGACCACGAGCTTTATCGCAAGTGAAGTATTTGGCACACTGCTTTGCCACAACGGATTTAAAAAAAAGGAGTCCTTCGAGCCGGATTTGAACCAGCGACCTAAGGATGACAATTTTAACACCTACAGTCCTCCGCTCTACCAACTGAGCTATCGAAGGAGCTCGGGCACCTCTGTTGATATGGAAATGTAATTGGTACATGTATGATGTAGTTTTTTTGCCATCAAGCAACTTAAACATTTAGAAACCTAGTTTTAATCCAAATTCTGAAGAATGCACACAATTCTTTGTCTGTCACAACTATCAACTAAGGAATCAGTGGCAGTAGAGTGCCTTGGGCAGCTCATTTTTTTCACAGCTCCACAATAGTTCACCTCCAGAAAGATGGGCCACATACTGTGGTCTAGAACAGTGTTGAAACAAAAAGAAACTGAGGCTTTTTGCCTGTGTCGCAATTAGGTGTTGGACCTTCCTTTTACTCCATGCCTGCTTGCATGTACGCAGCATGGGTAGGTCAGCCATTGTGAGCTTCAAAAAGTTTTTCGACAGTCAGTTCATCAGCTTGTTTCCCTGGTGGTCTAGTGGCTAGGTTTCGGCGCTCTCACCGCCGCGGCCCGGGTTCGATTCCCGGTCAGGGAAGTCCTGTTTTAGCTGACGACGACCACGAGCTTTATCGCAAGTGAAGTATTTGGCACACTGCTTTGCCCCAACGGGTTTTAAAAAAAGGAGTCCTTCGAGCCGGATTTGAACCAGCGACCTAAGGATGACAATTTTAACACCTACAGTCCTCCGCTCTACCAACTGAGCTTTCGAAGGAGCTTGGGCACGTCTGTTGATATGGAAATGTAATTGGTACATGTATGATGTAGTTTTTTTTGCCATCAAGCAACTTAAACATTTAGAAACCTGGTTTTAATCCAAATTCTGAAGAATGCACACAATTTTTTGTCTGTCACAACTATCAACTAAGGAATCAGTGGCAGTAGAGTGCCTTGGGCAGCTCATTTTTTTCACAGCTCCACAATAGTTCACCTCCAGAAAGATGGGCCACATACTGTGGTCTAGAACAGTGTTGAAACAAAAAGAAACTGAGGCTTTTTGCCTGTGTCGCATTTAGGTGTTGGACCTTCCTTTTACTCCATGCCTGCTTGCATGTACGCAGCATGGGTAGGTCAGTCATTCTGAGCTTCAAAAAGTTTTTCGACAGTCAGTTCATCAGCTTGTTTCCCTGGTGGTCTAGTGGCTAGGATTCGGCGCTCTCACCGCCGCGGCCCGGGTTCGATTCCCGGTCAGGGAAGTCCTGTTTTAGCTGACGACGACCACGAGCTTTATCGCAAGTGAAGTGTTTGGCACACTGCTTTGCCACAACGGGTTTCAAAAAAAGGAGCCCTTCGAGCCAGTTTTGAACCAGCGACCTAAGGATGACAATTTTAACACCTACATTCCTCCGCTCTACCAACTGAGCTATCGAAGGAGCTTGGGCACCTCTATTGATATGGAAATGTAATTGGTACATGTATGATGTAGTTTTTTTGCCATCAAGCAACTTAAACATTTAGACACCTGGTTTTAATCCAAATTCTGAAGAATGCACACAAATCTTTGTCTGTCACAACTATCAACTAAGGAATCAGTGGCAGTAGAGTGCCTTGGGCAGCTCATTTTCTTCACAGCTCCACAATAGTTCACCTCCAGAAAGATGGGCCACATACTGTGGTCAAGAACAGTGTTGAAACAAAAAGAAACTGAGGCTTTTTGCCTGTGTCGCAATTAGGTGTTGGACCTTCCTTTTACTCCATGCCTGCTTGCATGTACGCAGCATGGGTAGGTCAGCCATTCTGAGCTTCAAAAAGTTTTTCGACAGTCAGTTCATCAGCTTGTTTCCCTGGTGGTCTAGTGGCTAGGATTCGGCGCTCTCACCGCCGCGGCCCGGGTTCGATTCCCGGTCATGGAAGTCCTGTTTTAGCTGACGACGACCACGAGCTTTATCGCAAGTGAAGTATTTGGCACCCTGCTTTGCCACAACGGATTTTTAAAAAAGGAGTCCTTCGAGCCGGATTTGAACCAGCGACCTAAGGATGACAATTTTAACACCTACAGTCCTCCGCTCTACCAACTGAGCTATCGAAGGAGCTCGGGCACCTCTGTTGATATGGAAATGTAATTGGTACATGTATGATGTAGTTTTTTTGCCGTCAAGCAACTTAAACATTTAGAAACCTAGTTTTAATCCAAATTCTGAAGAATGCACACAATTCTTTGTCTGTCACAACTATCAACTAAGGAATCAGTGGCAGTAGAGTGCCTTGGGCAGCTCATTTTTTTCACAGCTCCACAATAGTTCACCTCCAGAAAGATGGGCCACATACTGTGGTCTAGAACAGTGTTGAAACAAAAAGAAACTGAGGCTTTTTGCCTGTGTCGCAATTAGGTGTTGGACCTTCCTTTTACTCCATGCCTGCTTGCATGTACGCAGCATGGGTAGGTCAGCCATTGTGAGCTTCAAAAAGTTTTTCGACAGTCAGTTCATCAGCTTGTTTCCCTGGTGGTCTAGTGGCTAGGATTCGGCGCTCTCACCGCCGCGGCCCGGGTTCGATTCCCGGTCAGGGAAGTCCTGTTTTAGCTGACGACGACCACGAGCTTTATCGCAAGTGAAGTATTTGGCACACTGCTTTGCCACAACGGATTTTAAAAAAAGGAGTCCTTCGAGCCGGATTTGAACCAGCGACCTAAGGATGACAATTTTAACACCTACAGTCCTCCGCTCTACCAACTGAGCTATCGAAGGAGCTCGGGCACCTCTGTTGATATGGAAATGTAATTGGTACATGTATGATGTAGTTTTTTTGCCATCAAGCAACTTAAACATTTAGAAACCTAGTTTTAATCCAAATTCTGAAGAATGCACACAATTCTTTGTCTGTCACAACTATCAACTAAGGAATCAGTGGCAGTAGAGTGCCTTGGGCAGCTCATTTTTTTCACAGCTCCACAATAGTTCACCTCCAGAAAGATGGGCCACATACTGTGGTCTAGAACAGTGTTGAAACAAAAAGAAACTGAGGCTTTTTGCCTGTGTCGCAATTAGGTGTTGGACCTTCCTTTTACTCCATGCCTGCTTGCATGTACGCAGCATGGGTAGGTCAGCCATTCTGAGCTTCAAAAAGTTTTTCGACAGTCAGTTCATCAGCTTGTTTCCCTGGTGGTCTAGTGGCTAGGATTCGGCGCTCTCACCGCCGCGGCCCGGGTTCAATTCCCGGTCAGGGAAGTCCTGTTTTAGCTGACGACGACCTCGAGCTTTATCGCAAGTGAAGTATTTGGCACACTGCTTTGCCCCAACGGGTTTTAAAAAAAGGAGTCCTTCGAGCCGGATTTGAACCAGCGACCTAAGGATGACAATTTTAACACCTACAGTCCTCCGCTCTACCAACTGAGCTATCGAAGGAGCTCGGGCACCTCTGTTGATATGGAAATGTAATTGGTACATGTATGATGTAGTTTTTTGCCATCAAGCAACTTAAACATTTAGAAACCTAGTTTTAATCCAAATTCTGAAGAATGCACACAATTCTTTGTCTGTCACAACTATCAACTAAGGAATCAGTGGCAGTAGAGTGCCTTGGGCAGCTCATTTTTTTCACAGCTCCACAATAGTTCACCTCCAGAAAGATGGGCCACATACTGTGGTCTAGAACAGTGTTGAAACAAAAAGAAACTGAGGCTTTTTGCCTGTGTCGCAATTAGGTGTTGGACCTTCCTTTTACTCCATGCCTGCTTGCATGTACGCAGCATGGGTAGGTCAGCCATTCTGAGCTTCAAAAAGTTTTTCGACAGTCAGTTCATCAGCTTGTTTCCCTGGTGGTCTAGTGGCTAGGATTCGGCGCTCTCACCGCCGCGGCCCGGGTTCGATTCCCGGTCAGGGAAGTCCTGTTTTAGCTGACGACGACCACAAGCTTTATCGCAAGTGAAGTATTTGGCACACTGCTTTGCCCCAACGGGTTTTAAAAAAAGGAGTCCTTCGAGCCGGATTTGAACCAGCGACCTAAGGATGACAATTTTAACACCTACAGTCCTCCGCTCTACCAACTGAGCTATCGAAGGAGCTTGGGCACCTCTGTTGATATGGAAACTTAATTGGTACATGTATGATGTAGTTTTTTTTGCCATCAAGCAACTTAAACATTTAGAAACCTGGTTTTAATCCAAATTCTGAAGAATGCACACAATTCTTTGTCTGTCACAACTATCAACTAAGGAATCAGTGGCAGTAGAGTGCCTTGGGCAGCTCATTTTTTTCACAGCTCCACAATAGTTCACCTCCAGAAAGATGGGCCACATACTGTGGTCTAGAACAGTGTTGAAACAAAAAGAAACTGAGGCTTTTTGCCTGTGTCGCATTTAGGTGTTGGACCTTCCTTTTACTCCATGCCTGCTTGCATGTACGCAGCATGGGTAGGTCAGCCATTCTGAGCTTCAAAAAGTTTTTCGACAGTCAGTTCATCAGCTTGTTTCCCTGGTGGTCTAGTGGCTAGGATTCGGCGCTCTCACCGCCGCGGCCCGGGTTCGATTCCCGGTCAGGGAAGTCCTGTTTTAGCTGACGACGACCACGAGCTTTATCGCAAGTGAAGTATTTGGCACACTGCTTTGCCCCAACGGGTTTTAAAAAAAGGAGTCCTTCGAGCCGGATTTGAACCAGCGACCTAAGGATGACAATTTTAACACCTACAGTCCTCCGCTCTACCAACTGAGCTATCGAAGGAGCTTGGGCACCTCTGTTGATATGGAAACGTAATTGGTACATGTATGATGTAGTTTTTTTTGCCATCAAGCAACTTAAACATTTAGAAACCTGGTTTTAATCCAAATTCTGAAGAATGCACACAATTCTTTGTCTGTCACAACTATCAACTAAGGAATCAGTGGCAGTAGAGTGCCTTGGGCAGCTCATTTTTTTCACAGCTCCACAATATTTCACCTCCAGAAAGATGGGCCACATACTGTGGTCTAGAACAGTGTTGAAACAAAAAGAAACTGAGGCTTTTTGCCTGTGTCGCATTTAGGTGTTGGACCTTCCTTTTACTCCATGCCTGCTTGCATGTACGCAGCATGGGTAGGTCAGTCATTCTGAGCTTCAAAAAGTTTTTCGACAGTCAGTTCATCAGCTTGTTTCCCTGGTGGTCTAGTGGCTAGGATTCGGCGCTCTCACCGCCGCGGCCCGGGTTCGATTCCCGGTCAGGGAAGTCCTGTTTTAGCTGACGACGACCACGAGCTTTATCGCAAGTGAAGTATTTGGCACCCTGCTTTGCCACAACGGATTTTTAAAAAAGGAGTCCTTCGAGCCGGATTTGAACCAGCGACCTAAGGATGACAATTTTAACACCTACAGTCCTCCGCTCTACCAACTGAGCTATCGAAGGAGCTCGGGCACCTCTGTTGATATGGAAATGTAATTGGTACATGTATGATGTAGTTTTTTTGCCATCAAGCAACTTAAACATTTAGAAACCTAGTTTTAATCCAAATTCTGAAGAATGCACACAATTCTTTGTCTGTCACAACTATCAACTAAGGAATCAGTGGCAGTAGAGTGCCTTGGGCAGCTCATTTTTTTCACAGCTCCACAATAGTTCACCTCCAGAAAGATGGGCCACATACTGTGGTCTAGAACAGTGTTGAAACAAAAAGAAACTGAGGCTTTTTGCCTGTGTCGCAATTAGGTGTTGGACCTTCCTTTTACTCCATGCCTGCTTGCATGTACGCAGCATGGGTAGGTCAGCCATTGTGAGCTTCAAAAAGTTTTTCGACAGTCAGTTCATCAGCTTGTTTCCCTGGTGGTCTAGTGGCTAGGATTCGACGCTCTCACCGCCGCGGCCCGGGTTCGATTCCCGGTCAGGGAAGTCCTGTTTTAGCTGACGACGACCACGAGCTTTATCGCAAGTGAAGTATTTGGCACACTGCTTTGCCCCAACGGGTTTTAAAAAAAGGAGTCCTTCGAGCCGGATTTGAACCAGCGACCTAAGGATGACAATTTTAACACCTACAGTCCTCCGCTCTACCAACTGAGCTATCGAAGGAGCTTGGGCACCTCTGTTGTTATGGAAATGTAATTGGTACATGTATGATGTAGTTTTTTTTTGCCATCAAGCAACTTAAACATTTAGAAACCTGGTTTTAATCCAAATTCTGAAGAATGCACACAATTCTTTGTCTGTCACAACTATCAACTAAGGAATCAGTGGCAGTAGAGTGCCTTGGGCAGCTCATTTTTTTCACAGCTCCACAATAGTTCACCTCCAGAAAGATGGGCCACATACTGTGGTCTAGAACAGTGTTGAAACAAAAAGAAACTGAGGCTTTTTGCCTGTGTCGCATTTAGGTGTTGGACCTTCCTTTTACTCCATGCCTGCTTGCATGTACGCAGCATGGGTAGGTCTGCCATTCTGAGCTTCAAAAAGTTTTTCGACAGTCAGTTCATCAGCTTGTTTCCCTGGTGGTCTAGTGGCTAGGATTCGGCGCTCTCACCGCCGCGGCCCGGGTTCGATTCCCGGTCAGGGAAGTCCTGTTTTAGCTGACGACGACCACGAGCTTTATCGCAAGTGAAGTATTTGGCACACTGCTTTGCCCCAACGGGTTTTAAAAAAAGGAGTCCTTCGAGCCGGATTTGAACCAGCGACCTAAGGATGACAATTTTAACACCTACAGTCCTCCGCTCTACCAACTGAGCTATCGAAGGAGCTCGGGCACCTCTGTTGATATGGAAATGTAAATGGTACATGTATGATGTAGTTTTTTTGCCATCATGCAACTTAAACATTTAGAAACCTAGTTTTAATCCAAATTCTGAAGAATGCACACAATTCTTTGTCTGTCACAACTATCAACTAAGGAATCAGTGGCAGTAGAGTGCCTTGGGCAGCTCATTTTTTTCACAGCTCCACAATAGTTCACCTCCAGAAAGATGGGCCACATACTGTGGTCTAGAACAGTGTTGAAACAAAAAGAAACTGAGGCTTTTTGCCTGTGTCGCAATTAGGTGTTGGACCTTCCTTTTACTCCATGCCTGCTTGCATGTACGCAGCATGGGTAGGTCAGCCATTCTGAGCTTCAAAAAGTTTTTCGACAGTCAGTTCATCAGCTTGTTTCCCTGGTGGTCTAGTGGCTAGGATTCGGCGCTCTCACCGCCGCGGCCCGGGTTCGATTCCCGGTCAGGGAAGTCCTGTTTTAGCTGACGACGACCACGAGCTTTATCGCAAGTGAAGTATTTGGCACACTGCTTTGCCCCAACGGGTTTTAAAAAAAGGAGTCCTTCGAGCCGGATTTGAACCAGCGACCTAAGGATGACAATTTTAACACCTACAGTCCTCCGCTCTACCAACTGAGCTATCGAAGGAGCTTGGGCACCTCTGTTGATATGGAAACTTAATTGGTACATGTATGATGTAGTTTTTTTTGCCATCAAGCAACTTAAACATTTAGAAACCTAGTTTTAATCCAAATTCTGAAGAATGCACACAAATCTTTGTCTGTCACAACTATCAACTAAGGAATCAGTGGCAGTAGAGTGCCTTGGGCAGCTCATTTTTTTCACAGCTCCACAATAGTTCACCTCCAGAAAGATGGGCCACATACTGTGGTCTAGAACAGTGTTGAAACAAAAAGAAATTGAGGCTTTTTGCCTGTGTCGCAATTAGGTGTTGGAATTTCCTTTTACTCCATGCCTGCTTGCATGTACGCAGCATGGGTAGGTCAGCCATTCTGAGCTTCAAAAAGTTTTTCGACAGTCAGTTCATCAGCTTGTTTCCCTGGTGGTCTAGTGGCTAGGATTCGGCGCTCTCACCGCCGCGGCCCGGGTTCGATTACCGGTCAGGGAAGTCCTGTTTTAGCTGACGACGACCACGAGCTTTATCGCAAGTGAAGTATTTGGCACACTGCTTTGCCCCAACGGGTTTTAAAAAAAGGAGTCCTTCGAGCCGGATTTGAACCAGCGACCTAAGGATGACAATTTTAACACCTACAGTCCTCCGCTCTACCAACTGAGCTATCGAAGGAGCTCGGGCACCTCTGTTGATATGGAAATGTAATTGGTACATGTATGATGTAGTTTTTTTGCCATCAAGCAACTTAAACATTTAGAAACCTAGTTTTAATCCAAATTCTGAAGAATGCACACAATTCTTTGTCTGTCACAACTATCAACTAAGGAATCAGTGGCAGTAGAGTGCCTTGGGCAGCTCATTTTTTTCACAGCTCCACAATAGTTCACCTCCAGAAAGATGGGCCACATACTGTGGTCTAGAACAGTGTTGAAACAAAAAGAAACTGAGGCTTTTTGCCTGTGTCGCAATTAGGTGTTGGACCTTCCTTTTACTCCATGCCTGCTTGCATGTACGCAGCATGGGTAGGTCAGCCATTCTGAGCTTCAAAAAGTTTTTCGACAGTCAGTTCATCAGCTTGTTTCCCTGGTGGTCTAGTGGCTAGGATTCGGCGCTCTCACCGCCGCGGCCCGGGTTCGATTCCCGGTCAGGGAAGTCCTGTTTTAGCTGACGACGACCACGAGCTTTATCGCAAGTGAAGTATTTGGCACACTGCTTTGCCCCAACGGGTTTTAAAAAAAGGAGTCCTTCGAGCCGGATTTGAACCAGCGACCTAAGGATGACAATTTTAACACCTACAGTCCTCCGCTCTACCAACTGAGCTATCGAAGGAGCTTGGGCACCTCTGTTGATATGGAAACTTAATTGGTACATGTATGATGTAGTTTTTTTTTGCCATCAAGCAACTTAAACATTTAGAAACCTGGTTTAAATCCAAATTCTGAAGAATGCACACAATTCTTTGTCTGTCACAACTATCAACTAAGGAATCAGTGGCAGTAGAGTGCCTTGGGCAGCTCATTTTTTTCACAGCTCCACAATAGTTCACCTCCAGAAAGATGGGCCACATACTGTGGTCTAGAACAGTGTTGAAACAAAAAGAAACTGAGGCTTTTTGCCTGTGTCGCATTTAGGTGTTGGACCTTCCTTTTACTCCATGCCTGCTTGCATGTACGCAGCATGGGTAGGTCAGCCATTCTGAGCTTCAAAAAGTTTTTCGACAGTCAGTTCATCAGCTTGTTTCCCTGGTGGTCTAGTGGCTAGGATTCGGCGCTCTCACCGCCGCGGCCCGGGTTCGATTCCCGGTCAGGGAAGTCCTGTTTTAGCTGACGACGACCACGAGCTTTATCGCAAGTGAAGTGTTTGGCACACTGCTTTGCCACAACGGGTTTCAAAAAAAGGAGTCCTTCGAGCCGGATTTGAACCAGCGACCTAAGGATGACAATTTTAACACCTACAGTCCTCCGCTCTACCAACTGAGCTATCGAAGGAGCTTGGGCACCTCTGTTGATATGGAAATGTAATTGGTACATGTATGATGTAGTTTTTTTGCCATCAAGCAACTTAAACATTTAGACACCTGGTTTTAATCCAAATTCTGAAGAATGCACACAAATCTTTGTCTGTCACAACTATCAACTAAGGAATCAGTGGCAGTAGAGTGCCTTGGGCAGCTCATTTTTTTCACAGCTCCACAATAGTTCACCTCCAGAAAGATGGGCCACATACTGTGGTCAAGAACAGTGTTGAAACAAAAAGAAATTGAGGCTTTTTGCCTGTGTCGCAATTAGGTGTTGGAATTTCCTTTTACTCCATGCCTGCTTGCATGTACGCAGCATGGGTAGGTCAGCCATTCTGAGCTTCAAAAAGTTTTTCGACAGTCAGTTCATCAGCTTGTTTCCCTGGTGGTCTAGTGGCTAGGATTCGGCGCTCTCACCGCCGCGGCCCGGGTTCGATTCCCGGTCAGGGAAGTCCTGTTTTAGCTGACGACGACCACGAGCTTTATCGCAAGTGAAGTGTTTGGCACACTGCTTTGCCACAACGGGTTTCAAAAAAAGGAGTCCTTCGAGCCGGATTTGAACCAGCGACCTAAGGATGACAATTTTAACACCTACAGTCCTCCGCTCTACCAACTGAGCTATCGAAGGAGCTTGGGCACCTCTGTTGATATGGAAATGTAATTGGTACATGTATGATGTAGTTTTTTTGCCATCAAGCAACTTAAACATTTAGACACCTGGTTTTAATCCAAATTCTGAAGAATGCACACAAATCTTTGTCTGTCACAACTATCAACTAAGGAATCAGTGGCAGTAGAGTGCCTTGGGCAGCTCATTTTTTTCACAGCTCCACAATAGTTCACCTCCAGAAAGATGGGCCACATACTGTGGTCAAGAACAGTGTTGAAACAAAAAGAAACTGAGGCTTTTTGCCTGTGTCGCAATTAGGTGTTGGACCTTCCTTTTACTCCATGCCTGCTTGCATGTACGCAGCATGGGTAGGTCAGCCATTCTGAGCTTCAAAAAGTTTTTCGACAGTCAGTTCATCAGCTTGTTTCCCTGGTGGTCTAGTGGCTAGGATTCGGCGCTCTCACCGCCGCGGCCCGGGTTCGATTCCCGGTCAGGGAAGTCCTGTTTTAGCTGACGACGACCACGAGCTTTATCGCAAGTGAAGTATTTGGCACACTGCTTTGCCACAACGGATTTTAAAAAAAGGAGTCCTTCGAGCCGGATTTGAACCAGCGACCTAAGGATGACAATTTTAACACCTACAGTCCTCCGCTCTACCAACTGAGCTATCGAAGGAGCTCGGGCACCTCTGTTGATATGGAAATGTAATTGGTACATGTATGATGTAGTTTTTTTGCCATCAAGCAACTTAAACATTTAGAAACCTAGTTTTAATCCAAATTCTGAAGAATGCACACAATTCTTTGTCTGTCACAACTATCAACTAAGGAATCAGTGGCAGTAGAGTGCCTTGGGCAGCTCATTTTTTTCACAGCTCCACAATAGTTCACCTCCAGAAAGATGGGCCACATACTGTGGTCTAGAACAGTGTTGAAACAAAAAGAAACTGAGGCTTTTTGCCTGTGTCGCAATTAGGTGTTGGACCTTCCTTTTACTCCATGCCTGCTTGCATGTACGCAGCATGGGTAGGTCAGCCATTGTGAGCTTCAAAAAGTTTTTCGACAGTCAGTTCATCAGCTTGTTTCCCTGGTGGTCTAGTGGCTAGGATTCGGCGCTCTCACCGCCGCGGCCCGGGTTCGATTCCCGGTCAGGGAAGTCCTGTTTTAGCTGACGACGACCACGAGCTTTATCGCAAGTGAAGTATTTGGCACACTGCTTTGCCCCAACGGGTTTTAAAAAAAGGAGTCCTTCGAGCCGGATTTGAACCAGCGACCTAAGGATGACAATTTTAACACCTACAGTCCTCCGCTCTACCAACTGAGCTTTCGAAGGAGCTTGGGCACGTCTGTTGATATGGAAATGTAATTGGTACATGTATGATGTAGTTTTTTTTGCCATCAAGCAACTTAAACATTTAGAAACCTGGTTTTAATCCAAATTCTGAAGAATGCACACAATTTTTTGTCTGTCACAACTATCAACTAAGGAATCAGTGGCAGTAGAGTGCCTTGGGCAGCTCATTTTTTTCACAGCTCCACAATAGTTCACCTCCAGAAAGATGGGCCACATAGTGTGGTCTAGAACAGTGTTGAAACAAAAAGAAACTGAGGCTTTTTGCCTGTGTCGCATTTAGGTGTTGGACCTTCCTTTTACTCCATGCCTGCTTGCATGTACGCAGCATGGGTAGGTCAGTCATTCTGAGCTTCAAAAAGTTTTTCGACAGTCAGTTCATCAGCTTGTTTCCCTGGTGGTCTAGTGGCTAGGATTCGGCGCTCTCACCGCCGCGGCCCGGGTTCGATTCCCGGTCAGGGAAGTCCTGTTTTAGCTGACGACGACCACGAGCTTTATCGCAAGTGAAGTGTTTGGCACACTGCTTTGCCACAACGGGTTTCAAAAAAAGGAGCCCTTCGAGCCAGTTTTGAACCAGCGACCTAAGGATGACAAATTTAACACCTACAGTCCTCCGCTCTACCAACTGAGCTATCGAAGGAGCTTGGGCACCTCTATTGATATGGAAATGTAATTGGTACATGTATGATGTAGTTTTTTTGCCATCAAGCAACTTAAACATTTAGACACCTGGTTTTAATCCAAATTCTGAAGAATGCACACAAATCTTTGTCTGTCACAACTATCAACTAAGGAATCAGTGGCAGTAGAGTGCCTTGGGCAGCTCATTTTCTTCACAGCTCCACAATAGTTCACCTCCAGAAAGATGGGCCACATACTGTGGTCAAGAACAGTGTTGAAACAAAAAGAAACTGAGGCTTTTTGCCTGTGTCGCAATTAGGTGTTGGACCTTCCTTTTACTCCATGCCTGCTTGCATGTACGCAGCATGGGTAGGTCAGCCATTCTGAGCTTCAAAAAGTTTTTCGACAGTCAGTTCATCAGCTTGTTTCCCTGGTGGTCTAGTGGCTAGGATTCGGCGCTCTCACCGCCGCGGCCCGGGTTCGATTCCCGGTCATGGAAGTCCTGTTTTAGCTGACGACGACCACGAGCTTTATCGCAAGTGAAGTATTTGGCACCCTGCTTTGCCACAACGGATTTTTAAAAAAGGAGTCCTTCGAGCCGGATTTGAACCAGCGACCTAAGGATGACAATTTTAACACCTACAGTCCTCCGCTCTACCAACTGAGCTATCGAAGGAGCTCGGGCACCTCTGTTGATATGGAAATGTAATTGGTACATGTATGATGTAGTTTTTTTGCCGTCAAGCAACTTAAACATTTAGAAACCTAGTTTTAATCCAAATTCTGAAGAATGCACACAATTCTTTGTCTGTCACAACTATCAACTAAGGAATCAGTGGCAGTAGAGTGCCTTGGGCAGCTCATTTTTTTCACAGCTCCACAATAGTTCACCTCCAGAAAGATGGGCCACATACTGTGGTCTAGAACAGTGTTGAAACAAAAAGAAACTGAGGCTTTTTGCCTGTGTCGCAATTAGGTGTTGGACCTTCCTTTTACTCCATGCCTGCTTGCATGTACGCAGCATGGGTAGGTCAGCCATTGTGAGCTTCAAAAAGTTTTTCGACAGTCAGTTCATCAGCTTGTTTCCCTGGTGGTCTAGTGGCTAGGATTCGGCGCTCTCACCGCCGCGGCCCGGGTTCGATTCCCGGTCAGGGAAGTCCTGTTTTAGCTGACGACGACCACGAGCTTTATCGCAAGTGAAGTATTTGGCACACTGCTTTGCCACAACGGATTTTAAAAAAAGGAGTCCTTCGAGCCGGATTTGAACCAGCGACCTAAGGATGACAATTTTAACACCTACAGTCCTCCGCTCTACCAACTGAGCTATCGAAGGAGCTCGGGCACCTCTGTTGATATGGAAATGTAATTGGTACATGTATGATGTAGTTTTTTTGCCATCAATTAACTTAAACATTTAGAAACCTAGTTTTAATCCAAATTCTGAAGAATGCACACAATTCTTTGTCTGTCACAACTATCAACTAAGGAATCAGTGGCAGTAGAGTGCCTTGGGCAGCTCATTTTTTTCACAGCTCCACAATAGTTCACCTCCAGAAAGATGGGCCACATACTGTGGTCTAGAACAGTGTTGAAACAAAAAGAAACTGAGGCTTTTTGCCTGTGTCGCAATTAGGTGTTGGACCTTCCTTTTACTCCATGCCTGCTTGCATGTACGCAGCATGGGTAGGTCAGCCATTCTGAGCTTCAAAAAGTTTTTCGACAGTCAGTTCATCAGCTTGTTTCCCTGGTGGTCTAGTGGCTAGGATTCGGCGCTCTCACCACCGCGGCCCGGGTTCAATTCCCGGTCAGGGAAGTCCTGTTTTAGCTGACGACGACCTCGAGCTTTATCGCAAGTGAAGTATTTGGCACACTGCTTTGCCCCAACGGGTTTTAAAAAAAGGAGTCCTTCGAGCCGGATTTGAACCAGCGACCTAAGGATGACAATTTTAACACCTACAGTCCTCCGCTCTACCAACTGAGCTATCGAAGGAGCTCGGGCACCTCTGTTGATATGGAAATGTAATTGGTACATGTATGATGTAGTTTTTTGCCATCAAGCAACTTAAACATTTAGAAACCTAGTTTTAATCCAAATTCTGAAGAATGCACACAATTCTTTGTCTGTCACAACTATCAACTAAGGAATCAGTGGCAGTAGAGTGCCTTGGGCAGCTCATTTTTTTCACAGCTCCACAATAGTTCACCTCCAGAAAGATGGGCCACATACTGTGGTCTAGAACAGTGTTGAAACAAAAAGAAACTGAGGCTTTTTGCCTGTGTCGCAATTAGGTGTTGGACCTTCCTTTTACTCCATGCCTGCTTGCATGTACGCAGCATGGGTAGGTCAGCCATTCTGAGCTTCAAAAAGTTTTTCGACAGTCAGTTCATCAGCTTGTTTCCCTGGTGGTCTAGTGGCTAGGATTCGGCGCTCTCACCGCCGCGGCCCGGGTTCGATTCCCGGTCAGGGAAGTCCTGTTTTAGCTGACGACGACCACAAGCTTTATCGCAAGTGAAGTATTTGGCACACTGCTTTGCCCCAACGGGTTTTAAAAAAAGGAGTCCTTCGAGCCGGATTTGAACCAGCGACCTAAGGATGACAATTTTAACACCTACAGTCCTCCGCTCTACCAACTGAGCTATCGAAGGAGCTTGGGCACCTCTGTTGATATGGAAACTTAATTGGTACATGTATGATGTAGTTTTTTTTGCCATCAAGCAACTTAAACATTTAGAAACCTGGTTTTAATCCAAATTCTGAAGAATGCACACAATTCTTTGTCTGTCACAACTATCAACTAAGGAATCAGTGGCAGTAGAGTGCCTTGGGCAGCTCATTTTTTTCACAGCTCCACAATAGTTCACCTCCAGAAAGATGGGCCACATACTGTGGTCTAGAACAGTGTTGAAACAAAAAGAAACTGAGGCTTTTTGCCTGTGTCGCATTTAGGTGTTGGACCTTCCTTTTACTCCATGCCTGCTTGCATGTACGCAGCATGGGTAGGTCAGCCATTCTGAGCTTCAAAAAGTTTTTCGACAGTCAGTTCATCAGCTTGTTTCCCTGGTGGTCTAGTGGCTAGGATTCGGCGCTCTCACCGCCGCGGCCCGGGTTCGATTCCCGGTCAGGGAAGTCCTGTTTTAGCTGACGACGACCACGAGCTTTATCGCAAGTGAAGTATTTGGCACACTGCTTTGCCCCAACGGGTTTTAAAAAAAGGAGTCCTTCGAGCCGGATTTGAACCAGCGACCTAAGGATGACAATTTTAACACCTACAGTCCTCCGCTCTACCAACTGAGCTATCGAAGGAGCTTGGGCACCTCTGTTGATATGGAAACGTAATTGGTACATGTATGATGTAGTTTTTTTTGCCATCAAGCAACTTAAACATTTAGAAACCTGGTTTTAATCCAAATTCTGAAGAATGCACACAATTCTTTGTCTGTCACAACTATCAACTAAGGAATCAGTGGCAGTAGAGTGCCTTGGGCAGCTCATTTTTTTCACAGCTCCACAATATTTCACCTCCAGAAAGATGGGCCACATACTGTGGTCTAGAACAGTGTTGAAACAAAAAGAAACTGAGGCTTTTTGCCTGTGTCGCATTTAGGTGTTGGACCTTCCTTTTACTCCATGCCTGCTTGCATGTACGCAGCATGGGTAGGTCAGTCATTCTGAGCTTCAAAAAGTTTTTCGACAGTCAGTTCATCAGCTTGTTTCCCTGGTGGTCTAGTGGCTAGGATTCGGCGCTCTCACCGCCGCGGCCCGGGTTCGATTCCCGGTCAGGGAAGTCCTGTTTTAGCTGACGACGACCACGAGCTTTATCGCAAGTGAAGTATTTGGCACACTGCTTTGCCCCAACGGGTTTTAAAAAAAGGAGTCCTTCGAGCCGGATTTGAACCAGCGACCTAAGGATGACAATTTTAACACCTACAGTCCTCCGCTCTACCAACTGAGCTATCGAAGGAGCTTGGGCACCTCTGTTGTTATGGAAATGTAATTGGTACATGTATGATGTAGTTTTTTTTTGCCATCAAGCAACTTAAACATTTAGAAACCTGGTTTTAATCCAAATTCTGAAGAATGCACACAATTCTTTGTCTGTCACAACTATCAACTAAGGAATCAGTGGCAGTAGAGTGCCTTGGGCAGCTCATTTTTTTCACAGCTCCACAATAGTTCACCTCCAGAAAGATGGGCCACATACTGTGGTCTAGAACAGTGTTGAAACAAAAAGAAACTGAGGCTTTTTGCCTGTGTCGCATTTAGGTGTTGGACCTTCCTTTTACTCCATGCCTGCTTGCATGTACGCAGCATGGGTAGGTCTGCCATTCTGAGCTTCAAAAAGTTTTTCGACAGTCAGTTCATCAGCTTGTTTCCCTGGTGGTCTAGTGGCTAGGATTCGGCGCTCTCACCGCCGCGGCCCGGGTTCGATTCCCGGTCAGGGAAGTCCTGTTTTAGCTGACGACGACCACGAGCTTTATCGCAAGTGAAGTATTTGGCACACTGCTTTGCCCCAACGGGTTTTAAAAAAAGGAGTCCTTCGAGCCGGATTTGAACCAGCGACCTAAGGATGACAATTTTAACACCTACAGTCCTCCGCTCTACCAACTGAGCTATCGAAGGAGCTCGGGCACCTCTGTTGATATGGAAATGTAAATGGTACATGTATGATGTAGTTTTTTTGCCATCATGCAACTTAAACATTTAGAAACCTAGTTTTAATCCAAATTCTGAAGAATGCACACAATTCTTTGTCTGTCACAACTATCAACTAAGGAATCAGTGGCAGTAGAGTGCCTTGGGCAGCTCATTTTTTTCACAGCTCCACAATAGTTCACCTCCAGAAAGATGGGCCACATACTGTGGTCTAGAACAGTGTTGAAACAAAAAGAAACTGAGGCTTTTTGCCTGTGTCGCAATTAGGTGTTGGACCTTCCTTTTACTCCATGCCTGCTTGCATGTACGCAGCATGGGTAGGTCAGCCATTCTGAGCTTCAAAAAGTTTTTCGACAGTCAGTTCATCAGCTTGTTTCCCTGGTGGTCTAGTGGCTAGGATTCGGCGCTCTCACCGCCGCGGCCCGGGTTCGATTCCCGGTCAGGGAAGTCCTGTTTTAGCTGACGACGACCACGAGCTTTATCGCAAGTGAAGTATTTGGCACACTGCTTTGCCCCAACGGGTTTTAAAAAAAGGAGTCCTTCGAGCCGGATTTGAACCAGCGACCTAAGGATGACAATTTTAACACCTACAGTCCTCCGCTCTACCAACTGAGCTATCGAAGGAGCTTGGGCACCTCTGTTGATATGGAAACTTAATTGGTACATGTATGATGTAGTTTTTTTTGCCATCAAGCAACTTAAACATTTAGAAACCTGGTTTTAATCCAAATTCTGAAGAATGCACACAATTCTTTGTCTGTCACAACTATCAACTAAGGAATCAGTGGCAGTAGAGTGCATTGGGCAGCTCATTTTTTTCACAGCTCCACAATAGTTCACCTCCAGAAAGATGGGCCACATACTGTGGTCTACAACAGTGTTGAAACAAAAAGAAACTGAGGCTTTTTGCCTGTGTCGCATTTAGGTGTTGGACCTTCCTTTTACTCCATGCCTGCTTGCATGTACGCAGCATGGGTAGGTCAGCCATTCTGAGCTTCAAAAAGTTTTTCGACAGTCAGTTCATCAGCTTGTTTCCCTGGTGGTCTAGTGGCTAGGATTCGGCGCTCTCACCGCCGCGGCCCGGGTTCGATTCCCGGTCAGGGAAGTCCTGTTTTAGCTGACGACGACCACGAGCTTTATCGCAAGTTAAGTGTTTGGCACACTGCTTTGCCACAACGGGTTTCAAAAAAAGGAGTCCTTCGAGCCGGATTTGAACCAGCGACCTAAGGATGACAATTTTAACACCTACAGTCCTCCGCTCTACCAACTGAGCTATCGAAGGAGCTTGGGCACCTCTGTTGATATGGAAATGTAATTGGTACATGTATGATGTAGTTTTTTTGCCATCAAGCAACTTAAACATTTAGACACCTGGTTTTAATCCAAATTCTGAAGAATGCACACAAAGCTTTGTCTGTCACAACTATCAACTAAGGAATCAGTGGCAGTAGAGTGCCTTGGGCAGCTCATTTTTTTCACAGCTCCACAATAGTTCACCTCCAGAAAGATGGGCCACATACTGTGGTCTAGAACAGTGTTGAAACAAAAAGAAACTGAGGCTTTTTGCCTGTGTCGCAATTAGGTGTTGGACCTTCCTTTTACTCCATGCCTGCTTGCATGTACGCAGCATGGGTAGGTCAGCCATTCTGAGCTTCAAAAAGTTTTTCGACAGTCAGTTCATCAGCTTGTTTCCCTGGTGGTCTAGTGGCTAGGATTTGGCGCTCTCACCGCCGCGGCCCGGGTTCGATTCCCGGTCAGGGAAGTCCTGTTTTAGCTGACGACGACCACGAGCTTTATCGCAAGTGAAGAATTTGGCACACTGCTTTGCCACAACGGATTTAAAAAAAAGGAGTCCTTCGAGCCGGATTTGAACCAGCGACCTAAGGATGACAATTTTAACACCTACAGTCCTCCGCTCTACCAACTGAGCTATCGAAGGAGCTCGGGCACCTCTGTTGATATGGAAATGTAATTGGTACATGTATGATGTAGTTTTTTTGCCATCAAGCAACTTAAACATTTAGAAACCTAGTTTTAATCCAAATTCTGAAGAATGCACACAATTCTTTGTCTGTCACAACTATCAACTAAGGAATCAGTGGCAGTAGAGTGCCTTGGGCAGCTCATTTTTTTCACAGCTCCACAATAGTTCACCTCCAGAAAGATGGGCCACATACTGTGGTCTAGAACAGTGTTGAAACAAAAAGAAACTGAGGCTTTTTGCCTGTGTCGCAATTAGGTGTTGGACCTTCCTTTTACTCCATGCCTGCTTGCATGTACGCAGCATGGGTAGGTCAGCCATTCTGAGCTTCAAAAAGTTTTTCGACAGTCAGTTCATCAGCTTGTTTCCCTGGTGGTCTAGTGGCTAGGATTCGGCGCTCTCACCGCCGCGGCCCGGGTTCGATTCCCGGTCAGGGAAGTCCTGTTTCAGCTGACGACGACCACAAGCTTTATCGCAAGTGAAGTATTTGGCACACTGCTTTGCCCCAACGGGTTTTAAAAAAAGGAGTCCTTCGAGCCGGATTTGAACCAGCGACCTAAGGATGACAATTTTAACACCTACAGTCCTCCGCTCTACCAACTGAGCTATCGAAGGAGCTTGGGCACCTCTGTTGATATGGAAACTTAATTGGTACATGTATGATGTAGTTTTTTTTGCCATCAAGCAACTTAAACATTTAGAAACCTGGTTTTAATCCAAATTCTGAAGAATGCACACAATTCTTTGTCTGTCACAACTATCAACTAAGGAATCAGTGGCAGTAGAGTGCCTTGGGCAGCTCATTTTTTTCACAGCTCCACAATAGTTCACCTCCAGAAAGATGGGCCACATACTGTGGTCTAGAACAGTGTTGAAACAAAAAGAAACTGAGGCTTTTTGCCTGTGTCGCATTTAGGTGTTGGACCTTCCTTTTACTCCATGCCTGCTTGCATGTACGCAGCATGGGTAGGTCAGCCATTCTGAGCTTCAAAAAGTTTTTCGACAGTCAGTTCATCAGCTTGTTTCCCTGGTGGTCTAGTGGCTAGGATTCGGCGCTCTCACCGCCGCGGCCCGGGTTCGATTCCCGGTCAGGGAAGTCCTGTTTTAGCTGACGACGACCACGAGCTTTATCGCAAGTAAAGTGTTTGGCACACTGCTTTGCCACAACGGGTTTCAAAAAAAGGAGTCCTTCGAGCCGGATTTGAACCAGCGACCTAAGGATGACAATTTTAACACCTACAGTCCTCCGCTCTACCAACTGAGCTAAAGCTGGGGAACAATCGTCCGTATGGGAGGGGGAAGAAGGGGAAAAAATGGGGAAGAAAGGGAAGAAAAAATCAGTGCATCGCCGGTTCGAATCCAGGTTGTGGCACAAGTTTTTTTTTCTTCCTAGTTAGAAATGGTAATTTAGTTGCAACATTATATCTAATGGCAACTTGTATAAAATCAGTTGTTGCGTTATTCATGCCTCTATGTTGTTCTATTGTGTAGCGAATGTATTACATTTTACAATGTCCAGTATTCCAATAAAATAAAACAAACTGAATGAATACTTAATTTATTCAAAATAAATTTAATTTAAACACATAATACAATACAAATATGATACAATTAAAGTACAACATAATACGACAAAAATGAAAGGCTGTGGTATAAGTATATAAATCTATGAAATACTTTTAGTTGTCATTTCTTTAACAAGTGTTGGTTCACAAAATGTGATTTATATATAAATAACACACATTAATGGAATACTGTTACAGTCATGTAATTAACCACCACTTATATTACAAATGTCAATTATAATAATAACAACCATTAACATACAATACTATATAATGTACCACATCAACATTGAACTAAAACTGCACCAAACACATTAATAACACACCAATGAAATGCAATAAACTGCACCAAACAAATATAATGCAATACACACCCTAGTAATAATAACAATATTATTATAATACTATGTACATAATAATAAGAGTACTATATACAATATAATGCACAAGAAGCAGGCAATGCCTATATATGAAATAAACATGAAAAGATCCATAACAATTGAATATATATATATAAATAATAATATAACACTATATACATAATAATAATAATAATAATAGTACTATATACAATATAATGCACAAGAAGTAGACCATGCCTATATTTGAAATAAACATTAAATATCCATAAAACAATTGAATATATATAGATAGAAATAATAATAATAATAATAATAGTAATACTAGTAGTAGTATAGTCGTACTATATACAATATAATGCACAAGAAGAATACCATGCCTATATATGAAAAAAACATGAAAAGATCCATATAACAATTAAATATGTATAGATATAAATAATAATACTAATAATATAATACTATATTCATAATAATAATAATAATAGTACTATATACAATATAATGCAACAGAAGCAGACAATGCCTATATATGAAATAAACATGAAAAGATCCATAACAATTGAATATATATATATAATAATATAATAATATAACACTATATACATAATAATAATAATAATAATAATAATAATAATAATAGTACTATATACAATATAATGCACAAGAAGCAGGCAATGCCTATATATGAAATAAACATGAAAAGATCCATAACAATTGAATATATATATATATATATATATATATATATATATATATATATATATATATATATATATAAATAATAATACTATAACACTATATACATAATAATAATAGTACTATATACAATATAATGCACAAGAAGCAGACCATGCCTATATTTGAAATAAACATTAAATATCCATAAAACAATTGAATATATATAGATAGAAATAATAATAATAATAATAGTAATACTAGTAGTAGTATAGTCGTACTATATACAATATAATGCACAAGAAGAATACCATGCCTATATATGAAAAAAACATGAAAAGATCCATATAACAATTAAATATGTATAGATATAAATAATAATACTAATAATATAATACTATATTCATAATAATAATAATAGTACTATATACAATATAATGCAACAGAAGCAGACAATGCCTATATTTGAAATAAACATTAAAGATCCAAACAACAATTTATAATATATATAGATAGACATAATAAAAACAATAATATAATAACATATACATAATAATAATAGTACTATATAAAATGTAATGCACAAGAAGCAGATAATGCCTATATTTGAAATAAACATTAAAGATCCATATAATAATTTAATATATATACATAGATAGCAATAATAATAATAATAATAATAATAATAATAATAAGCGGCATTATAAATCTATCAAATAAAGTTAATACTAGGCTAATATATAATATACATCTTATGTAATATACAACAATAAATATATGAATTACATCCGCCTCATTTTTGCCAACCACTGCTCTTTGCTAATTGACTCAGAGTTGGGGCAAAAAATCTTGCCCTTGTACTGGCTGTGGCCGGTTTCTTGGGTTCTAAACTGTCCACACCTCCTGCATGCGTTTGATGCAACTGTCCTGTTGTACTGACGTTTTGTGGGTTGGGCAGTGTCAGTTACAGTTGTGTCGGAGGTAGTTGCTGTATTTATGGTGTGAGAAGAACAAAAGGTACCAGGTGTGAAAGACATAAACAACTGACGCACAACAGGGACAGCTGGTGCTGGTGTAGAGTTGGGACAAATTAATCTAAGTCTTGCAGAGGGAGCTGGAGTTTGGACCACAGAGACATGATGCTGGTGAGTGGCGAGTGGCTGGGTGGGAAGCTGGGGAGACGGCAAAATGGGTCTCGTTTTCATTCTTGTTTTGGCCTGTCCAGCTGTGTTGGGTAGAATTTGGTACAGGTGAACTGGGTGTGCATACTGTGCAGGTACATCTGGCTTGGTTCTCGCTGCCTGCAGAGGTTCACCTGCCATTGGCCTGGTTTCAGGAAGGTGCACCCCTTGAAGAAGCACAGACACCTCTTGAGCTTTGATGCGCTCTTTGTACCAGTGCATTAGAGTTTTTTGGTTTACCTCAACCAGCTGAAGGGTGGTCTGTTCCATCACTATGCCATTGCTCAAAACCAGCTGCCTTATTTTTTGATAGTCCTGCAATATTAGCGCCCATCTTGAAAGACTTGATTTGCCATGCTTTTTGGGGCTTTTGTGGATGCTGCATAATCTAATAAAAACTGTTTCAATTAGCCGGCAGCAGTTAGGCCACTGAGCAGGGGAGCCATTTGATCCCAAGACACACCTTTTTGTGCTGTCAACCCCAGGAGTGAAAGTGGCTTTCTTTTTTGGCGATCTAAATCGGCCAGTAAGCAGCCGGTCCTGATGACGGGCTGCATACACCAGCCGGTCCTTATCGAACTGGTCCAAGTTCTGCCAGAGACTAACAATAGTGCTGGCTTGCTGGTTTGTTAAAGTGAGGCCTGATTGTGTCCGAAGTTCCACAAGACATTCTGCCAAACTGTCAACTCTGTCCATACCAGGTATGCCATGCACATCCACTGCCTAAAAAAAAGAAAAAAAGGGAAAGCCACTGATTATGGTGGATTTAAAGACTTACATATTTGTTCATGTACAGTTAAATGATTATACAAAATAGGAACATGGTGTAGAGCTTACTGTAGACATTAAACTTCAAGTAAAAGAAACTAATATTTACCATTTGATGCCCAGCTACTTGTGACGAGCTGGCTGGAGGTGGAGGTGCAGGCTGGAGTGAAGGCGGTGCAGGCTGGAATGAAGGCACAGGCTGGGGTGTAGGCTGGAGTGAAGGCACAGGCTGGAGTGAAGACACAGGCTGGGGTGTAGGCTGGAGTGAAGGCGGTGCAGGCTGGAATGAAGGCACAGGCTGGAGTGCAGGCTGGAATGAAGGCACAGGCTGGAGTGCAGGCTGGAGTGAAGGCACAGGCTGGGGTGCAGGGTGGCGTGAAGGCACAGGCTGGGGTGTAGGCTGGAGTGAAGGCGGTGCAGGCTGGAATGAAGGCACAGGCTGGGGTGCAGGCTGGAGTGAAGGCACAGGCTGGAATGAAGGCACAGGCTGGAGTGCAGGCTGGAGTGAAGGCACAGGCTGGGGTGCAGGCTGGAGTGAAGGCACAGGCTGGGGTGCAGGCTGGAGTGAAGGCACAGGCTGGGGTGCAGGCTGGAGTGAAGGCACAGGCTGGGGTGCAGGCTGGAGTGAAGGCACAGGCTGGAATGAAGGCACAGGCTGGAGTGCAGGCTGGAGTGAAGGCACAGGCTGGGGTGCAGGGTGGCGTGAAGGCACAGGCTGGAATGAAGGCACAGGCTGGAGTGCAGGCTGGAGTGAAGGCACAGGCTGGGGTGCAGGGTGGCGTGAAGGCACAGGCTGGAATGAAGGCACAGGCTGGAGTGCAGGCTGGAGTGAAGGCACAGGCTGGGGTGCAGGGTGGCGTGAAGGCACAGGCTGGGGTGTAGGCTGGAGTGAAGGCGGTGCAGGCTGGAATGAAGGCACAGGCTGGTGTGCAGGCTGGAGTGAAGGCACAGGCTGGGGTGCAGGCTGGAGTGAAGGCACAGGCTGGAATGAAGGCACAGGCTGGAGTGCAGGCTGGAGTGAAGGCACAGACTGGGGTGTAGGCTGGAGTGAAGGCGGTGCAGGCTGGAATGAAGGCACAGGCTGGTGTGCAGGCTGGAGTGAAGGCACAGGCTGGAGTGCAGGCTGGAGTGAAGGCACGGGTAAACACTGGAAAAGTGCTTCTGGGGGCTCAGAGAGAGATGCCACATCTGAAATCATTAGATCTGCCAGTATGATACCATCATCATTAGCTGATTCGGCAAAGCCCTCATCTTCAAGATCTTGTACATCCAAATCCTCCAGCAACTCTGACATGGTCTCAGATGTGGAGCACATGTCTTGCAAGGGCTCGTTGTTCTGCCTTAGCAAGTACTGTACCCCAATGAGCTCGCCTAAAAAAAACAAGCAAACACATATTAGGTTTGATAAGAGATTACAAAAATGTTTAGAAAGTAATTGCTGTTATAAGAGCATCCTTACCAGTGTATTGCCCAGGTGGTGTGAATGCAGTAACCAACTTCTTTCCGAACACTTTCAAAAAGCTGTCATTCACAAAGTGAACCAACTCCCCTGTGTATGTGCGCAGTGGTGAGGGTTCCTTCACAACAGCAGCAGCAGCTCGGTCCTGATTCCAGCGATTCAGTCCCTCCAAAAGATAAACCTGAAAGTTCAGCGAGTTGGCACTGTTCCCTAAAAGATAGTGAAGAACAGAATAAGTTCACGGGACAAACAGTAAAATAAAATATGAAATTAAAATTAACTTAAAATTATGTAAAACATTTAAAGCACAATATGCTTTTGTTACCAAGAGGGACAAGATCACAAACCTGGAATGAAGCGATTCAGATGGCAGTGAAATGATTCCAGAGATGTAGAACCCCTGGCACACCGGTATGTTTTTAAAACCACCCCTCCCTTGGTGATGCTTCCTGTCTCTGTATACAGTGCTACATTTGGAGGGTCCTGAATGCATGCCACATGTCGCCTCTGGACATCCCAAATGTGTTGCATCCTGACACTGTCGAGAAGAGGAACCCCAAGTGCATCATTCCCCTTGCTCATGAGCTCTCCGATAAGCTGAGAAAGAAGGCGGATGGTGGTCTCTTCTCCTCTTGTTTTTCTTCTGCAATGGAGAGCCAGCTCTTCTTTTGTGAGATGTCGGTCAAGCTCCTTCTCCGTTAATGGAGGCCAGCCCTGCTGGGCAAGTTGCTCCCTCTTGGCCTTCCTCAGCAGTCCAACATCACCAGCATCCCACTCAAATATGCACGATGATATGCGGGACATGAAAGTGGGATAGAGCTGATGGGCATCAGTTGTGCATCCGGCTGCCAGACGACGCATGAAATGCCAGATATCAAGACGCACAATAATGTCTGGCCATCCACCAAATCTGCTTTTCAGTTTGGTCTCTCCCACTTCTTTGCAGCAGCCACAGTCTACATACAGGACAACAGGAGGATCTACCCCAGCCCTCTGGTACCTGTTCACTAGACCTGCAGCCATTAGGTCCAGTCCTGCTCCTTCATTTGCAGTGAGAACACTTATCAGCACCTGACCGCTTTCATTCCCAACTGAGGTGAGCCACTGTGCAGTGCCTTTGGCTGGCCCTGTAAGCTTCTTTGTGATCTGAAATTACAGACAGAGAACAGAACATAGTCCAGGAGTGTTAATTTGCATACTGGAGAAAGTGAGTCATTTTTCTATATAAAATGTGCCTTTTAAACAACATTAAATACTTTTACAATAATTTTACATGATTCCAGCACTTCAGTCATTGCTTCAATAATCCAAGTCATTGTGAAATAAAATGTTATTTGTAAACACCGTGTCCATATGAGCTTTACATGCTAATCTTTACTGATGAGTCACATCCTGCATCAAATAAGGAAGTCAATTATCTGATAAAGGCTTTTTTACCAATTACCATATATACATTTATAAATTATGGGACAACATTGAAAAATCTTGGCAGTTATCTTAGAAAATATATATGTTTGCTTTACATCAGATGTGTTCTTTGTTATGAACAAAAATAAAACACTCAAGACTACTAACCTTTTTAGTAGAATCCATTTTTAAAATGGTTCCATAAGTAGATGTGATACTAGCCTTGATATCCTCCAGCCTATTGAGGATATCTTGGCTGTACACAGTGAGAAGCCACTTGTAACTGGGGACTGTAGAGAGTTTTGGGGGCTCCTGAAAGCATGGTGGAAGTAGGCCCGAGCTGGTCACGAATGCAGCACATTCTGATGTATATCGCGCCACCCGCTGGAGCCACTCTTCACTATGGTTCTCTTTCAGCTGGCCAATGATACGCACAGGTCCATTTCCCAAGCTCCGTTCACGTAACAGACGAATGACTCGTATGTCACAGGCATATCTAGAAAACCACAAATTTAAAAGGTGTCAGGTGTCACTTATCTTGATCTTAATACTTCTCTTAATACTAAGGGTTAATGTGGTTGCAGCAAATCAAGTAATGGGCATTCAGTCTATTAGGATTTTAAATCTGAAAGTGCATTAGTAGGTTGGTTTTTTTATATACTTTTTACAGCTTTTTAAAAAAACTAAATATCAACTCTGAATCAAATTTGAAAAATAAATATGCCTTTAGATAAAGATGCATGAAAAGCATGCAATGAGTCTGTGTTATACAAAAGTATTAGGCAATTGTCTTATTCACCTGCGTGTGAGGATGACCCTAAACTCTGAGCGATGTGCTAAATCCAGCTGCTGGAGGATCGTCTGACTCCAAGACAAGTAGCTGCTTCTACACCCAGTGCAGATAAGGGTCTCCGTTGCGAGGTTGTAGTACCTGTCGATGTCTAGGACCTGCCGTACCCGCCTGTGCAGACCTCCTCCACTCAGCTGGCGTCCATTGCAGGCAGGATTGATGCACTGTAGCCGCACTTTCCACAACCTGTATGGCATCCACAGCAGCAAAGACTGTGAGAAGAACCTGTCAGGACCCGGCACCTGGTGGTACAATAGGGCTGGTGGTGGGGGGTGATACCACAGCTGAAGGTTGTCCCGCAGCTCCAGCTTACCTTTGGCACCAACTCTAAAGAGGGCCTCAGATACCCACTTGCGGTCCTGCTGTGGCACTGTCTGTGGCCACAGAAGTGGGAGCTCAGCAGGATTCTCTGGCTGTGATAAACAATTGTTAAACAGAAGTTGGGTATAAGCATGAATTTAAGCAAGCACATTCATGATTTAAACAAAATTTTACCATGCTCTTCACAGCAGCTTCCGGCAGTTGATGTGGCACAATGTCTTCCACAGAGGATGGTGGCGGTGGTGGCCCAAAGGAGAAGGGAGAGGTGGACTGCACAACATGATGAGGGCGGGGGGATGGTGGAAGGTGGAGACCAGTGCATGGTTTTGAGGCAGCAGGTGAACCAGTGACCACTTGTGTCTAAAGTAACACATTCATAATAGCATAATAGTTATAAAGAAACATGAATATGAAGGTTAAAAAATAAACATGTTTTTTTTGTACTCACCTGAGGAAGTTTTCTCTTTAGGTTTAGGTTTGGTTTTGCTGCATTCCCATGTGAACCTCCAAACCTTGATTTTTCAAACTTACACAAAAACAAGTAACATGACATCTGAGGAAATACATGTAAAACCTTCACACATTTCAAAATACATGAGCACTTGAAAATTAAATAGCACTTACCATTGACAATGTCAATTCATGCCTCTTTAGGGGATTTGACCCAACACTTGTAGAAGGCACTGTGCTCACAGATGGTGAAGGGACTTGTGGGTGTGTGGCAGGTCCCTAAATATATAGTCAAAATTCAGAATTTATTTGATTTAAAAAAACTGCAAACCTGATACAAATACATTAATCTCCATTTTATACATGCAGAATTTGTACACCACAGGTGTAGAAGGATTAGGTGGCAGACACATGCACATCAATTTAATTGAAAATAAAGCAATTAACTGAAAATGAACACAAGCAGAAATAAACAAACAAGTCTAACTAACTACTTAACCAAGGAGAAGTCAATACACAACAGAACCAGGTGCTAAATTAGTACATGGTCTGAAGTTAACTTTATTTTGCTTTGTGGAATAGACCCCAACAAAAACTAAATAAGCACAGAAGCATGACTACATACTAAAGTTACCTTGTGAAATCCACAAGTACATGTCTGCACTCCTGCCAGAAGGGTGGCCTGTCCCCTCAGCTGCAGAGGGCATTTTTCTATCTGTAAACATGAGCATGACTCAGAATTGAATAGTAAAATATATACAATAAACAACACTTTTATACATGCTTTTCGTATTTATACATATATATAATTTTACCTTATGATAGAGGTCATGCCATTTCTTCTGCCTTGGAGCAGGTCGGTTACCTGCATTAGAAGGCCAGGCTCCTGTACTGGCAAATGTTTGAAGGCGATGAAGCCATTCAGAATCTGCCATGGGTTTGTGAGATTTTGCCATAACCTGAAACAATATATACCACTGCAACTAGTAAAATTAAACTCACCAATATTACTTGTCCAGGACAAAAAACATTAACTTACTATAATAAATATAGGTAGGATATATTACAATGAAATTATCAAAAATATGATAACTGCGACTAATTTTGAAAACTGGAGCTACCACAAAACTAATGACAGTTTACACATGGTACTAACATAATTGTATATATTGCTACAGAGCAATAGAAACGTAAATATGAAAAATGTAATGTATTTTTGTAATCAATAATAGCTACTACATGACAGACAGGTCAAGTGAATATACACTGCCTGACTTTCCCTCCAAAATTCTCTGTTCGCGCTTAAGCCGTATTTTCCCTCCAATTTTGATTTTTCCCTCCAATTTTTTTTCCCGTTTATTGTCCCTAAGCTGTGTGTATTACAAGATAGACAGGGTACCTTAGGTTAATATAATCAAGTTCCTTCCAAAATTATCGTTGCAATGTCCAAAAAATGACAAAATACAATGAGTAATTAAATAAACGCGTAATACAATGAGTAATTAAATAAACGCGTTTAAGCCGACTTGTCCCTGCAGTTTTCCCGGTTAAGTTACTGTCCCTAAACCGAGGATACTAGGTTAAGTTATTATAATATGGTTAATATGAGTGCTACCTGAAATTCCCCTTAAAAATGACCTGATTATTGCTAATTTCGAGAAACAACATTAATAAATAACGCTGAACCGAGGCAACCGATGTTGGGTGGCATTAGCTAACTAGAAAACAAGAGATGTTTACATTACGTGTCATTTGTTTTACGATATGTAACGTTAAGTTAGAGAATGCAAGTAGAAATTAACTTAATTTTTAATTTATTAATTAATATTAGCTAGCTATGAAAAAATATATATGTAACGTTATATGTAACGTTATAGGGACACACAGCTGATATTACATCGGCTAGAAATGTGAATTAAGTTAACTTAACCTTGTTCCCAATTAAATTATGCATAATTTTCTACCTACATATAAGATAAACAGACAGCAAAGTACTTACGTCGTCCTGCACAAATCCCAGCTAGCTAGTATTTTCTCGTCCGTCTCGTAGTCCGTACTGTAGCGTTTCAGCTCGTTGTTTTTTCTCGTAGTCCGTACAGTAGTGGATTTTTAATTTTTTTTCAGAGTGATGATGCGTTGATAGAGGGGGTGTGGGGTGGGGGAGGGTGTAAAAGCTTTGGGGCTTGTGATTGGTTTAGGAAACACTGAACTCATCCTGTGATTGGTTTAAGGAACACCCAAACTCGCCATACAATTGGTCTCTGAAACACTGAACTCCCCTTGCGATTGGTTAAAGAAACACTGAACTCCCCTTGCGGTTGGTTTAAAAACACTGAACTCCCTATGGGATTGGCTTAGGAAACACTGAACTCGTCACATCATTGGAAGCTTCTGTACAGACTATCGTAGGTACGGTGCCGCTATCGAAGGAGCTTGGGCACCTCTGTTGATATGGAAACTTAATTGGTACATGTATGATGTAGTTTTTTTTGCCATCAAGCAACTTAAACATTTAGAAACCTGGTTTTAATCCAAATTCTGAAGAATGCACACAATTCTTTGTCTGTCACAACTATCAACTAAGGAATCAGTGGCAGTAGAGTGCCTTGGGCAGCTCATTTTTTTCACAGCTCCACAATAGTTCACCTCCAGAAAGATGGGCCACATACTGTGGTCTACAACAGTGTTGAAACAAAAAGAAACTGAGGCTTTTTGCCTGTGTCGCATTTAGGTGTTGGACCTTCCTTTTACTCCATGCCTGCTTGCATGTACGCAGCATGGGTAGGTCAGCCATTCTGAGCTTCAAAAAGTTTTTCGACAGTCAGTTCAACAGCTTGTTTCCCTGGTGGTCTAGTGGCTAGGATTCGGCGCTCTCACCGCCGCGGCCCGGGTTCGATTCCCGGTCAGGAAAGTCCTGTTTTAGCTGACGACGACCACGAGCTTTATCGCAAGTTAAGTGTTTGGCACACTGCTTTGCCACAACGGGTTTCAAAAAAAGGAGTCCTTCGAGCCGGATTTGAACCAGCGACCTAAGGATGACAATTTTAACACCTACAGTCCTCCGCTCTACCAACTGAGCTATCGAAGGAGCTTGGGCACCTCTGTTGATATGGAAATGTAATTGGTACATGTATGATGTAGTTTTTTTGCCATCAAGCAACTTAAACATTTAGACACCTGGTTTTTATCCAAATTCTGAAGAATGCACACAAAGCTTTGTCTGTCACAACTATCAACTAAGGAATCAGTGGCAGTAGAGTGCCTTGGGCAGCTCATTTTTTTCACAGCTCCACAATAGTTCACCTCCAGAAAGATGGGCCACATACTGTGGTCTAGAACAGTGTTGAAACAAAAAGAAACTGAGGCTTTTTGCCTGTGTCGCAATTAGGTGTTGGACCTTCCTTTTACTCCATGCCTGCTTGCATGTACGCAGCATGGGTAGGTCAGCCATTCTGAGCTTCAAAAAGTTTTTCGACAGTCAGTTCATCAGCTTGTTTCCCTGGTGGTCTAGTGGCTAGGATTCGGCGCTCTCACCGCCGCGGCCCGGGTTCGATTCCCGGTCAGGGAAGTCCTGTTTTAGCTGACGACGACCACGAGCTTTATCGCAAGTGAAGTATTTGGCACACTGCTTTGCCCCAACGGGTTTTAAAAAAAGGAGTCCTTCGAGCCGGATTTGAACCAGCGACCTAAGGATGACAATTTTAACACCTACAGTCTTCCGCTCTACCAACTGAGCTATCGAAGGAGCTCGGGCACCTCTGTTGATATGGAAATGTAATTGGTACATGTATGATGTAGTTTTTTTGCCATCAAGCAACTTAAACATTTAGAAACCTAGTTTTAATCCAAATTCTGAAGAATGCACACAATTCTTTGTCTGTCACAACTATCAACTAAGGAATCAGTGGCAGTAGAGTGCCTTGGGCAGCTCATTTTTTTCACAGCTCCACAATAGTTCACCTCCAGAAAGATGGGCCACATACTGTGGTCTAGAACAGTGTTGAAACAAAAAGAAACTGAGGCTTTTTGCCTGTGTCGCAATTAGGTGTTGGACCTTCCTTTTACTCCATGCCTGCTTGCATGTACGCAGCATGGGTAGGTCAGCCATTCTGAGCTTCAAAAAGTTTTTCGACAGTCAGTTCATCAGCTTGTTTCCCTGGTGGTCTAGTGGCTAGGATTCGGCGCTCTCACCGCCGCGGCCCGGGTTCGATTCCCGGTCAGGGAAGTCCTGTTTTAGCTGACGACGACCACAAGCTTTATCGCAAGTGAAGTATTTGGCACACTGCTTTGCCCCAACGGGTTTTTAAAAAAGGAGTCCTTCGAGCCGGATTTGAACCAGCGACCTAAGGATGACAATTTTAACACCTACAGTCCTCCGCTCTACCAACTGAGCTATCGAAGGAGCTTGGGCACCTCTGTTGATATGGAAACTTAATTGGTACATGTATGATGTAGTTTTTTTTGCCATCAAGCAACTTAAACATTTAGAAACCTGGTTTTAATCCAAATTCTGAAGAATGCACACAATTCTTTGTCTGTCACAACTATCAACTAAGGAATCAGTGGCAGTAGAGTGCCTTGGGCAGCTCATTTTTTTCACAGCTCCACAATAGTTCACCTCCAGAAAGATGGGCCACATACTGTGGTCTAGAACAGTGTTGAAACAAACAGAAACTGAGGCTTTTTGCCTGTGTCGCATTTAGGTGTTGGACCTTCCTTTTACTCCATGCCTGCTTGCATGTACGCAGCATGGGTAGGTCAGCCATTCTGAGCTTCAAAAAGTTTTTCGACAGTCAGTTCATCATCTTGTTTCCCTGGTGGTCTAGTGGCTAGGATTCGGCGCTCTCACCGCCGCGGCCCGGGTTCGATTCCCGGTCAGGGAAGTCCTGTTTTAGCTGACGACGACCACGAGCTTTATCGCAAGTGAAGTATTTGGCACACTGCTTTGCCACAACGGATTTTAAAAAAAGGAGTCCTTCGAGCCGGATTTGAACCAGCGACCTAAGGATGACAATTTTAACACCTACAGTCCTCCGCTCTACCAACTGAGCTATCGAAGGAGCTCGGGCACCTCTGTTGATATGGAAATGTAATTGGTACATGTATGATGTAGTTTTTTTGCCATCAAGCAACTTAAACATTTAGAAACCTAGTTTAATCCAAATTCTGAAGAATGCACACAATTCTTTGTCTGTCACAACTATCAACTAAGGAATCAGTGGCAGTAGAGTGCCTTGGGCAGCTCATTTTTTTCACAGCTCCACAATAGTTCACCTCCAGAAAGATGGGCCACATACTGTGGTCTAGAACAGTGTTGAAACAAAAAGAAACTGAGGCTTTTTGCCTGTGTCGCAATTAGGTGTTGGACCTTCCTTTTACTCCATGCCTGCTTGCATGTACGCAGCATGGGTAGGTCAGCCATTCTGAGCTTCAAAAAGTTTTTCGACAGTCAGTTCATCAGCTTGTTTCCCTGGTGGTCTAGTGGCTAGGATTCGGCGCTCTCACCGCCGCGGCCCGGGTTCGATTACCGGTCAGGGAAGTCCTGTTTTAGCTGACGACGACCACGAGCTTTATCGCAAGGGAAGTATTTGGCACACTGCTTTGCCCCAACGGGTTTTAAAAAAAGGAGTCCTTCGAGCCGGATTTGAACCAGCGACCTAAGGATGACAATTTTAACACCTACAGTCCTCCGCTCTACCAACTGAGCTATCGAAGGAGCTTGGGCACCTCTGTTGATATGGAAACTTAATTGGTACATGTATGATGTAGTTTTTTTTGCCATCAAGCAACTTAAACATTTAGAAACCTGGTTTTAATCCAAATTCTGAAGAATGCACACAATTCTTTGTCTGTCACAACTATCAACTAAGGAATCAGTGGCAGTAGAGTGCCTTGGGCAGCTCATTTTTTTCACAGCTCCACAATAGTTCACCTCCAAAAAGATGGGCCACATACTGTGGTCTAGAACAGTGTTGAAACAAAAAGAAACTGAGGCTTTTTGCCTGTGTCGCATTTAGGTGTTGGACCTTCCTTTTACTCCATGCCTGCTTGCATGTACGCAGCATGGGTAGGTCAGCCATTCTGAGCTTCAAAAAGTTTTTCGACAGTCAGTTCATCAGCTTGTTTCCCTGGTGGTCTAGTGGCTAGGATTCGGCGCTCTCACCGCCGCGGCCCGGGTTCGATTCCCGGTCAGGGAAGTCCTGTTTTAGCTGATGACGACCACGAGCTTTATCGCAAGTGAAGTGTTTGGCACACTGCTTTGCCACAACGGGTTTCAAAAAAAGGAGTCCTTCGAGCCGGATTTGAACCAGCGACCTAAGGATGACAATTTTAACACCTACAGTCCTCCGCTCTACCAACTGAGCTATCGAAGGAGCTTGGGCACCTCTGTTGATATGGAAATGTAATTGGTACATGTATGATGTAGTTTTTTTGCCATCAAGCAACTTAAACATTTAGACACCTGGTTTTAATCCAAATTCTGAAGAATGCACACAAATCTTTGTCTGTCACAACTATCAACTAAGGAATCAGTGGCAGTAGAGTGCCTTGGGCAGCTCATTTTTTTCACAGCTCCACAATAGTTCACCTCCAGAAAGATGGGCCACATACTGTGGTCAAGAACAGTGTTGAAACAAAAAGAAATTGAGGCTTTTTGCCTGTGTCGCAATTAGGTGTTGGAATTTCCTTTTACTCCATGCCTGCTTGCATGTACGCAGCATGGGTAGGTCAGCCATTCTGAGCTTCAAAAAGTTTTTCGACAGTCGGTTCATCAGCTTGTTTCCCTGGTGGTCTAGTGGCTAGGATTCGGCGCTCTCACCGCCGCGCCCCGGGTTCGATTCCCAGTCAGGGAAGTCCTGTTTTAGCTGACGACGACCACAAGCTTTATCGCAAGTGAAGTATTTGGCACACTGCTTTGCCCCAACGGGTTTTAAAAAAAGGAGTCCTTTGAGCCGTATTTGAACCAGCGACCTAAGGATGACAATTTTAACACCTACAGTCCTCCGCTCTACCAACTGAGCTATCGAAGGAGCTTTGGCACCTCTCTTGATATGGAAACGTAATTGGTACATGTATGATGTAGTTTTTTTTGCAATCAAGCAACTTAAACATTTAGAAACCTGGTTTTAATCCAAATTCTGAAGAATGCACACAAATCTTTGTCTGTCACAACTATCAACTAAGGAATCAGTGGCAGTAGAGTGCCTTGGGCAGCTCATTTTTTTCACAGCTCCACAATAGTTCACCTCCAGAAAGATGGGCCACATACTGTGGTCTAGAACAGTGTTGAAACAAAAAGAAACTGAGGCTTTTTGCCTGTGTCGCATTTAGGTGTTGGACCTTCCTTTTACTCCATGCCTGCTTGCATGTACGCAGCATGGGTAGGTCAGCCATTCTGAGCTTCAAAAAGTTTTTCGACAGTCAGTTCATCAGCTTGTTTCCCTGGTGGTCTAGTGGCTAGGATTCGGCGCTCTCACCGCCGCGGCCCGGGTTCGATTCCCGGTCAGGGAAGTCCTGTTTTAGCTGACGACGACCACGAGCTTTATCGCAAGTGAAGTATTTGGCACACTGCTTTGCCACAACGGATTTTAAAAAAAGGAGTCCTTCGAGCCGGATTTGAACCAGCGACCTAAGGATGACAATTTTAACACCTACAGTCCTCCGCTCTACCAACTGAGCTATCGAAGGAGCTCGGGCACCTCTGTTGATATGGAAATGTAATTGGTACATGTATGATGTAGTTTTTTTGCCATCAAGCAACTTAAACATTTAGAAACCTAGTTTTAATCCAAATTCTGAAGAATGCACACAATTCTTTGTCTGTCACAACTATCAACTAAGGAATCAGTGGCAGTAGAGTGCCTTGGGCAGCTCATTTTTTTCACAGCTCCACAATAGTTCACCTCCAGAAAGATGGGTCACATACTGTGGTCTAGAACAGTGTTGAAACAAAAAGAAACTGAGGCTTTTTGCCTGTGTCGCAATTAGGTGTTGGACCTTCCTTTTACTCCATGCCTGCTTGCATGTACGCAGCATGGGTAGGTCAGCCATTCTGAGCTTCAAAAAGTTTTTCGACAGTCAGTTCATCAGCTTGTTTCCCTGGTGGTCTAGTGGCTAGGATTCGGCGCTCTCACCGCCGCGGCCCGGGTTCGATTCCCGGTCAGGGAAGTCCTGTTTTAGCTGACGACGACCACGAGCTTTATCGCAAGTGAAGTATTTGGCACACTGCTTTGCCCCAACGGGTTTTAAAAAAAGGAGTCCTTCGAGCCGGATTTGAACCAGCGACCTAAGGATGACAATTTTAACACCTACAGTCCTCCGCTCTACCAACTGAGCTATCGAAGGAGCTCGGGCACCTCTGTTGATATGGAAATGTAAATGGTACATGTATGATGTAGTTTTTTTGCCATCAAGCAACTTAAACATTTAGAAACCTAGTTTTAATCCATATTCTGAAGAATGCACACAATTCTTTGTCTGTCACAACTATCAACTAAGGAATCAGTGGCAGTAGAGTGCCTTGGGCAGCTCATTTTTTTCACAGCTCCACAATAGTTCACCTCCAGAAAGATGGGCCACATACTGTGGTCTAGAACAGTGTTGAAACAAAAAGAAACTGAGGCTTTTTGCCTGTGTCGCAATTAGGTGTTGGACCTTCCTTTTACTCCATGCCTGCTTGCATGTACGCAGCATGGGTAGGTCAGCCATTCTGAGCTTCAAAAAGTTTTTCGACAGTCAGTTCATCAGCTTGTTTCCCTGGTGGTCTAGTGGCTAGGATTCGGCGCTCTCACCGCCGCGGCCCGGGTTCGATTCCCGGTCAGGGAAGTCCTGTTTTAGCTGACGACGACCACAAGCTTTATCGCAAGTGAAGTATTTGGCACACTGCTTTGCCCCAACGGGTTTTAAAAAAAGGAGTCCTTCGAGCCGGATTTGAACCAGCGACCTAAGGATGACAATTTTAACACCTACAGTCCTCCGCTCTACCAACTGAGCTATCGAAGGAGCTTGGGCACCTCTGTTGATATGGAAACTTAATTGGTACATGTATGATGTAGTTTTTTTTGCCATCAAGCAACTTAAACATTTAGAAACCTGGTTTTAATCCAAATTCTGAAGAATGCACACAATTCTTTGTCTGTCACAACTATCAACTAAGGAATCAGTGGCAGTAGAGTGCCTTGGGCAGCTCATTTTTTTCACAGCTCCACAATAGTTCACCTCCAGAAAGATGGGCCACATACTGTGGTCTACAACAGTGTTGAAACAAAAAGAAACTGAGGCTTTTTGCCTGTGTCGCATTTAGGTGTTGGACCTTCCTTTTACTCCATGCCTGCTTGCATGTACGCAGCATGGGTAGGTCAGCCATTCTGAGCTTCAAAAAGTTTTTCGACAGTCAGTTCATCAGCTTGTTTCCCTGGTGGTCTAGTGGCTAGGATTCGGCGCTCTCACCGCCGCGGCCCGGGTTCGATTCCCGGTCAGGGAAGTCCTGTTTTAGCTGACGACGACCACGAGCTTTATCGCAAGTGAAGTGTTTGGCACACTGCTTTGCCACAACGGGTTTCAAAAAAAGGAGTCCTTCGAGCCGGATTTGAACCAGCGACCTAAGGATGACAATTTTAACACCTACAGTCCTCCGCTCTACCAACTGAGCTATCGAAGGAGCTTGGGCACCTCTCTTGATATGGAAACGTAATTGGTACATGTATGATGTAGTTTTTTTGCCATCAAGCAACTTAAACATTTAGACACCTGGTTTTAATCCAAATTCTGAAGAATGCACACAAAGCTTTGTCTGTCACAACTATCAACTAAGGAATCAGTGGCAGTAGAGTGCCTTGGGCAGCTCATTTTTTTCACAGCTCCACAATAGTTCACCTCCAGAAAGATGGGCCACATACTGTGGTCAAGAACAGTGTTGAAACAAAAAGAAACTGAGGCTTTTTGCCTGTGTCGCAATTAGGTGTTGGACCTTCCTTTTACTCCATGCCTGCTTGCATGTACGCAGCATGGGTAGGTCAGCCATTGTGAGCTTCAAAAAGTTTTTCGACAGTCAGTTCATCAGCTTGTTTCCCTGGTGGTCTAGTGGCTAGGATTCGGCGCTCTCACCGCCGCGGCCCGGGTTCGATTCCCGGTCAGGGAAGTCCTGTTTTAGCTGACGACGACCACGAGCTTTATCGCAAGTGAAGTATTTGGCACACTGCTTTGCCCCAACGGGTTTTAAAAAAAGGAGTCCTTCGAGCCGGATTTGAACCAGCGACCTAAGGATGACAATTTTAACACCTACAGTCTTCCGCTCTACCAACTGAGCTATCGAAGGAGCTCGGGCACCTCTGTTGATATGGAAATGTAATTGGTACATGTATGATGTAGTTTTTTTGCCATCAAGCAACTTAAACATTTAGAAACCTAGTTTTAATCCAAATTCTGAAGAATGCACACAATTCTTTGTCTGTCACAACTATCAACTAAGGAATCAGTGGCAGTAGAGTGCCTTGGGCAGCTCATTTTTTTCACAGCTCCACAATAGTTCACCTCCAGAAAGATGGGCCACATACTGTGGTCTAGAACAGTGTTGAAACAAAAAGAAACTGAGGCTTTTTGCCTGTGTCGCAATTAGGTGTTGGACCTTCCTTTTACTCCATGCCTGCTTGCATGTACGCAGCATGGGTAGGTCAGCCATTCTGAGCTTCAAAAAGTTTTTCGACAGTCAGTTCATCAGCTTGTTTCCCTGGTGGTCTAGTGGCTAGGATTCGGCGCTCTCACAGCGGCGGCCCGGGTTCGATTCCCGGTCAGGGAAGTCCTGTTTTAGCTGACGACGACCACGAGCTTTATCGCAAGTGAAGTATTTGGCACACTGCTTTGCCCCAACGGGTTTTAAAAAAAGGAGTCCTTCGAGCCGGATTTGAACCAGCGACCTAAGGATGACAATTTTAACACCTACAGTCCTCCGCTCTACCAACTGAGCTATCGAAGGAGCTTGGGCACCTCTGTTGATATGGAAACTTAATTGGTACATGTATGATGTAGTTTTTTTTGCCATCAAGCAACTTAAACATTTAGAAACCTGGTTTTAATCCAAATTCTGAAGAATGCACACAATTCTTTGTCTGTCACAACTATCAACTAAGGAATCAGTGGCAGTAGAGTGCCTTGGGCAGCTCATTTTTTTCACAGCTCCACAATAGTTCACCTCCAGAAAGATGGGCCACATACTGTGGTCTAGAACAGTGTTGAAACAAAAAGAAACTGAGGCTTTTTGCCTGTGTCGCATTTAGGTGTTGGACCTTCCTTTTACTCCATGCCTGCTTGCATGTACGCAGCATGGGTAGGTCAGCCATTCTGAGCTTCAAAAAGTTTTTCGACAGTCAGTTCATCATCTTGTTTCCCTGGTGGTCTAGTGGCTAGGATTCGGCGCTCTCACCGCCGCGGCCCGGGTTCGATTCCCGGTCAGGGAAGTCCTGTTTTAGCTGACGACGACCACGAGCTTTATCGCAAGTGAAGTATTTGGCACACTGCTTTGCCACAACGGATTTTAAAAAAAGGAGTCCTTCGAGCCGGATTTGAACCAGCGACCTAAGGATGACAATTTTAACACCTACAGTCCTCCGCTCTACCAACTGAGCTATCGAAGGAGCTCGGGCACCTCTGTTGATATGGAAATGTAATTGGTACATGTATGATGTAGTTTTTTTGCCATCAAGCAACTTAAACATTTAGAAACCTGGTTTTAATCCAAATTCTGAAGAATGCACACAATTCTTTGTCTGTCACAACTATCAACTAAGGAATCAGTGGCAGTAGAGTGCCTTGGGCAGCTCATTTTTTTCACAGCTCCACAATAGTTCACCTCCAGAAATATGGGCCACATACTGTGGTCTAGAACAGTGTTGAAACAAAAAGAAACTGAGGCTTTTTGCCTGTGTCGCAATTAGGTGTTGGACCTTCCTTTTACTCCATGCCTGCTTGCATGTACGCAGCATGGGTAGGTCAGCCATTCTGAGCTTCAAAAAGTTTTTCGACAGTCAGTTCATCAGCTTGTTTCCCTGGTGGTCTAGTGGCTAGGATTCGGCGCTCTCACAGCGGCGGCCCGGGTTCGATTCCCGGTCAGGGAAGTCCTGTTTTAGCTGACGACGACCACGAGCTTTATCGCAAGTGAAGTATTTGGCACACTGCTTTGCCCCAACGGGTTTTAAAAAAAGGAGTCCTTCGAGCCGGATTTGAACCAGCGACCTAAGGATGACAATTTTAACACCTACAGTCCTCCGCTCTACCAACTGAGCTATCGAAGGAGCTTGGGCACCTCTGTTGATATGGAAACTTAATTGGTACATGTATGATGTAGTTTTTTTTGCCATCAAGCAACTTAAACATTTAGAAACCTGGTTTTAATCCAAATTCTGAAGAATGCACACAATTCTTTGTCTGTCACAACTATCAACTAAGGAATCAGTGGCAGTAGAGTGCCTTGGGCAGCTCATTTTTTTCACAGCTCCACAATAGTTCACCTCCAGAAAGATGGGCCACATACTGTGGTCTAGAACAGTGTTGAAACAAAAAGAAACTGAGGCTTTTTGCCTGTGTCGCATTTAGGTGTTGGACCTTCCTTTTACTCCATGCCTGCTTGCATGTACGCAGCATGGGTAGGTCAGCCATTCTGAGCTTCAAAAAGTTTTTCGACAGTCAGTTCATCATCTTGTTTCCCTGGTGGTCTAGTGGCTAGGATTCGGCGCTCTCACCGCCGCGGCCCGGGTTCGATTCCCGGTCAGGGAAGTCCTGTTTTAGCTGACGACGACCACGAGCTTTATCGCAAGTGAAGTATTTGGCACACTGCTTTGCCACAACGGATTTTAAAAAAAGGAGTCCTTCGAGCCGGATTTGAACCAGCGACCTAAGGATGACAATTTTAACACCTACAGTCCTCCGCTCTACCAACTGAGCTATCGAAGGAGCTCGGGCACCTCTGTTGATATGGAAATGTAATTGGTACATGTATGATGTAGTTTTTTTTGCCATCAAGCAACTTAAACATTTAGAAACCTGGTTTTAATCCAAATTCTGAAGAATGCACACAATTCTTTGTCTGTCACAACTATCAACTAAGGAATCAGTGGCAGTAGAGTGCCTTGGGCAGCTCATTTTTTTCACAGCTCCACAATAGTTCACCTCCAGAAATATGGGCCACATACTGTGGTCTAGAACAGTGTTGAAACAAAAAGAAACTGAGGCTTTTTGCCTGTGTCGCAATTAGGTGTTGGACCTTCCTTTTACTCCATGCCTGCTTGCATGTACGCAGCATGGGTAGGTCAGCCATTCTGAGCTTCAAAAAGTTTTTCGACAGTCAGTTCATCAGCTTGTTTCCCTGGTGGTCTAGTGGCTAGGATTCGGCGCTCTCACCGCTGCGGCCCAGGTTCGATTCCTGGTCAGGGAAGTCCTGGTTTAGCTGACGACGACCACGAGCTTTTTCGGAAGTGAAATGATTGGCACACTGCTTTGCCACAACGGGTTTTAAAAAAAGGAGTCCTTCGAGCCAGATTTGAACCAGCGACCTAAGGATGACAATTTTAACACCTACAGTGCTCCGCTCTACCAACTGAGCTATCGAAGGAGCTCGGGCACCTCTGTTGATATGGAAATGTAATTGGTACATGTATGATGTAGTTTTTTTGCCATCAAGCAACTTAAACATTTAGAAGCCTGGTTTTAATCCAAATTCTGAAGAATGCACACAATTCTTTGTCTGTCACAACTATCAACTAAGGAATCAGTGGCAGTAGAGTGCCTTGGGCAGCTAATTTTTTTCACAGCTCCACAACAGTTCACCTCCAGAAAGATGGGCCACATACTGTGGTCTAGAACAGTGTTGAAACAAAAAGAAACGGAGGCTTTTTGCCTGTGTCGCAATTAGGTGTTGGACCTTCCTTGTACTCCATGCCTGCTTGCATGTACGCAGCATGTGTAGGTCAGCCATTCTGAGCTTCAAAAAGGTTTTCGACAGTCAGTTCATCAGCTTGTTTCCCTGGTGGTCTAGTGGCTAGGATTCGGCGCTCTCACCGCCGCGGCCCGGGTTCGATTCCCGGTCAGGGAAGTCCTGTTTTAGCTGACGACAACCACGAGCTTCATCGCAAGTGAAGTGTTTGGCACACTGCTTTGCCACAACGGGTTTTAAAAAAAGGAAATGTAATTGGTACATGTATGATGTAGTTTTTTTTGCCATCAAGCAACTTAAACATTTAGAAACCTGGGCCCGTATTTATCAAACTTCTTACAATTGCTCCTAAGAATGCTGCTAAAAATGGACTTAAGTCGAAAATTATTCTTAGTTAAAAGCTGAGACTAAAAATGATTGATTAAGCCTCTCAGACTCACTTTAAGCGAAGTGTTGGAATAATTCTCAAGTGTCAGTCTAAGAGCTAATTTACTACACCTGTCAGTGCCGCAAAGCTAATTCTGGGATGACGTCATTTCCAAACCCCCGGCAAGAACCAATCACTGCATCGGATTTCAAGTTTAAGATTATTTCCTGAGAAATGTGAAGATCAAAGTTTTAAAAAAGTTGAAATACTTTCACATTTTAATTAAGAATGGTACAATTTTTATTTTTGTGAAGAATGTATTAAATAAAACACTGTATTCATGTTGTTAATAAATAATCTAAATAAAAACAAGTCTCCATGTTGTTGCAATCATGTATTTGTTGCTGACAAATTTAAACAGGTGCTAGGCTGATTAAACAATTTGTCACGTGCTTTTCATTAATTAAAAGCTTTCATTGATGCTGTGATCACTAAAGCCATGGATTCTAAAAGGAAACCGAACTGGAGAGTGGAGGAAACACTTGTAGAGTTAATAGAAGAACGAAAAAATATTATAAAAGGGAAGTTCAGTCCCACACTAGTGCGGACAAAAAAAAAAATGCTTCGGAGGACATCTCACGACTTATGACTGCATCTCATGTTGCCTGCATTCGCTCACCATCTGACTGTGAAAAGAAATGGTATAATATTCTGTCAAAAAGCCGCACAGAAATATCCGCCTATAAGTCATATATGACACGCACTGGTATGTATAAATTTCCATTCTTTCTTTTGTTATTCATATATTTTCTCTGATTTATTTTGGAGACTGTATACATTCTAACTGTATCACATTCAGGCGGTGGACCACCGGGAAAGCCTCTTAGCGCAGTTTCTGAAGTGGTACAGCGTATCCTTGGGGAAGACAATGCAGTGATTTGTGGTGTGGACGGGGGTCAGGATCCAGCATTATTGAAATTTAAAAACCTATCTCAAAGGCAAGTTTTTTTAAATCATTTATTTACATTTTCACACAAACACTGTGATGTTAATTATCAATTCAAATGTATTGCATCGTCAGTAATGAAGAAGCTGATCGTGCTATGGACCCTGCTGGCTTGAGCACTGATTCTCCATCTGCTCCTCCGTTTTTGACTGAGCTTCCAAACAAGTCATGACTGGCCGGAGGAAGAGTGGGCGTCTAAAGGAGGTCTGGTAGATGACTCACTCCCGAATGACATACAGGAACTGAAAAGGCAAAAGTTAAAGCTACAAATTAAAGTATTGAAATTGCAGTCTGAGTATTATAGTCTAGCGCTAAAAAAACGAAAGGAACAACAATAAACATGTAAAGCCATGCTTATCTCGATGCCTAATTATTGTGCACATTTATACATAAAATTGACATCTGTACCTAAAATGAAGGATTGCAAAGTGTTGTCTGTGGCCTGTCGCATCACGTGTGATGGCAGGGGTGCTCTCATCTCCATCTTCATCACCGTCATCACGGTTCTCCAGTGTTGGGGGGGAAGGGATGTTGCGCTTCTTACAAATATTATGCAGAATTGCACATGCCATTATGATTCGACACACTTTTTCCGGACTGTACCGAATTTCAGAATGTAAAATGTGGAATCTGCGCTTCCACTGGCCAATCCCTCTTTCTACCACACTTCGTGTAGAACGGTGTGCCCTGTGAGATGTTTTCACAAAAATTAATTAGCTATAGCCTAAATTTGGATTATGCAAAAACAAAATACATATGGATAACATAGTACACATACCTATTGTAGTTGATTTGGGCTTCCGTCACTGTTCTGGAAAATGGTGTGAGCAGCCACCTGCGTAAGGGATATCCTTTATCACCTAAAAGATGACATCCGGGTGGCACAAGTCCTGTTTCAAAGAGTTTGTTCAGGCCGCTTTCAGTGAAAATCCGAGCATCATGGGTTGACCCAGGCCATTTGGGTACAACATCTAAAATGTTGTATTCTGCATCAAACACAACTTGAGTGTTGATGCTGTGGTACCTCTTTCTGTTCACATAAACATCCTCATTAATGCTGGGAGCAATGATCTTCATGTGAGTGCCATCAATTGCACCTACAACTCCTGGGAATCCAGCTATCTGCAAAAACTGGGTTTGCTTCTGTTGGATGACACGGGGTGTTGTTGGAAAGTCAATAAAACGCATGACAATGTGTCGCGCTGTAAGTGCCATAATTGTTTGCATGACAACTCGGCTAATTGTTGGTTGGGATGGTCCCAAATCATCAGCACTACACTGCTGCATTTTTCCTGTAGCAAGAAAACGAAGCATCAGCACTACTTTTAATTCAGCTGGGATGGCGTTGCTGCGTGTAGTTGATGGTGAGATGACATCTCTCACTAAGTCAGTGACAAATATAATTCCTGCTCTGTCCAGTCTATATCGTTTAATTAACTGAAAGTCATCAAACATTTCAAAGACATTTTTCCGCTCTTGGAAGGTTCGCACGCGTCTCTGTCTTCTCAGTGCCATCTCTGCCCCCCGGTGGCGACTCTCAACAACTTAAGAGACCTCTGGAGCAGTCTTAACTTTTCGGGAGAGTAAGAGTGATTCTTAGACTTCAGAGTTTTGATAACTGGCACTTACACTTAACTCTGTGATTAGGAGCAAATCTAAGAATTTTTCAGCACTTAAGTCCAAAATTCCACGCTAAGAAGTTTGATAAATACGGGCCCAGGTATATTAGTAAGTACTAAGTATTAAGAATTGATGTTAAATATATGTGATATATTTTTTTTATTAGAATACAAATATGTTTCTTGTTCCTTCTTTTGTAAATAGCACACTTCTAGTATACTTCATGGCTATAAAAATATATTTTAATATACTGTACTACAATTGTTTGCATGTTACAAATGTACTTATTTGTTTTTTCAATCAGTAGTAGTAATTTAATTTACTTTCTAAAAGTAAAAGTTACATGATACATTGTTCTTTAAGTGAACTACTGTAAGAGTTGTTGTTTTTTTAACACAATTTGCTAAAAATGTACAAAAGTAAATTTTAAATAAGTATTTTAGAAGTATATTGAATTACATTAATACAAAAATGTACTTTATAGTAGTCTATTAATTTAAAAATACACTATATTGTACTTTTTAAAAAGTATGATCAAAGCTTACTTTTAAACATTTGATGAAACATAATATTAATGTACTTTTAATATATATTTAAGTATTTAAGTACTGGAGATAAATCTGTTAGTATATTTACAGCATACTTAGACATTTCTCAATATGTTTTAAGTACAATTAAGTATATTTGTATTTCAGCAGGGTAGTCTGAGGAATTAGTAAATCTCAGTCTCAGGCACAGCAGCACACTGTAGCACAGAAGCTTTAGCTTTGTTATGTTGTGTGTTTCAGATACTGAAACACAGTGTGTACGGAGAGTCCAGGGCTCCTCCGATGAAGGTGAGTTTAAAGCATTTTCAGTAGAGCAGATTCAGAAGTGTAAATTCATTGTTGCTCAGAACATTTCTCTCTCTTTTTCAGCTGGTAGTGAAACCTGAGTGAAGACAGCCACTGATATAAAGTCAGCATGTCTAAATCACTGATTATCAAAACTGCATCAAATATTTAGATTAGAGGTTGTGGGATGAATCATGGATATCATATCCTCTATAACATCTAATATCTAAATCTGCTTGTTGGGATACAGCATTCCAAATAAATTGATTTGTTGCATTAATTTCTCTGTCTCAGGATCTTTTTTCAGCTGTGTTAAAAGAGTTGTAAAGATCAATAGTTCTGAACCATGGATTTAAGGACCCAGTGCCATGCTGTGTTTCTAGTGCATCTCTGCACATAGTAGAAAATAGTGAACTACCGAGAGCAGCGTGTTATATAATCTTACAGAGATCAGTAGGAAGGACATGAGGTATCTCCTTCATACACTTCAGAGACAGCAGAAGCAGTCAGGCACTGAAGTCAAGTCAAGTCAAGAGGCTTTTATTGTCATTACATCTGAGTACAGGTACACAGTGTAATGATATTACGTTCCTCCGGAAACAATGGTGCAACATGGAACAACAAGCAATAGACAACATAAAGTGCAGGAGTGACAACAGTGCAACATAAAATTATACAATTATAACACTAAATAACAATAAATACAATAAATACAAAAGACGAGACAATTTAAGAGACAGGACAGTGCAGTACCGATACGGTATAATAAAGTGTATAGTGGGGATAAGGTGCAGAGATGTGTAACATACTGTAACATATAGAACATATATAATCACAGCATTTACTGAGGTAGAGAGTTTATGGTTATTGAGAGGGGCAGCAAATGTTGCTGATAGGAATAAAGACATGTCAGCCTCTGTGTGCTGTATGGGTGAAGTTCAGTCTTTGTGTGTAAGGGGGTGGGGGGTACAGTTCAGTTTTTCGTGAGTGTGGTGGGTGGGGAGGGGGGTCAGCTCTGTCTATGTGCGTTGAGGAGTCTGACTGCCTGGTGGATGAAGCTGTTGCAAAGTCTGGTAGTGGAGGCTCGGATGCTCCTGTATCTTCTGAAGGAGATATTCCTACTATTTTTTACCATTAGAACCGGCGTCCGTCAAGGAGACATCGCCTCGCCGCTCCTCTTCAACTTTGTGGTCGATGTCAATGCGGCCAAGACGAAGGTGCTGACGAAGGATGGAGAACAGATTGACCGAGTAAAACCCTTTAAATATCTCGGATCCCTCGTCCAAGAGAAGAAAGTGACCTCTTCAGCTGACACCCAGGCCAGAATTGGGCAGGCGTCCGTAGCATTCGCCTCGCTCAGCTGGTGTCTCGGGAAGAAAGACAACATTGTGACAAAAATCCGCACCAAAGAAGACCTGGATAAAGCAGATCGAAGAGAATCTGCGGAACCAATGCCTGAATCTAACCCAAGCAAAGGCAGTAGCAATGAACCGCAAGGAATGGAAGAGCGCCGTGCAGTGTTAATTTTGACAACAAATTTTGATTTAGTTTTAGTCATAGTCTTGTGACGAAAATAGCATTTAGGTTTAGTCAGAATTTAGTCATCTAAAATGTTTTTAGTTTTAGTCTAGTTTCAGTCACTAACTGTCATAAGAATATAGTCGACTAAAACTACAGTCAATTTAGTCAATTAAAATGTAAAGGGTGTAAATGTAAATGCTTGTCATCAGATCTCTTGAATTATTAACTACACACTTATAAAAATGAAACATTTATTAACCAGTTGTGTATGTAACGCCAGACAGATAGGATTGACGCTCGCCGAGTAAAAGGTAAAGACTGGTTTATTTACAGAGTAGTAAACAGAATAACACAGCCAGAGAACAGGTTGAACAACACTCACACTGGAAGCAGGAATCGTAGTACAGGAAACAGTCCAAGATCCAAAGCCAGATAGACAGTCCGATAATTCAACCAATCCGATAAGGGCAAAGACAAAAGGCAAAATCCGTAATACAGGAAAAAGGGTCATAACAAAAAAGGCAGACAGAAAAAAGCTGGGAAAGACGCTCAGTACGCAACATGAGTCGACAATACCTCGTATTGTACATAAGCTAACAGAACCCTATATATACAAAACCTAGAATTACTATGAACCGGAACAACTTAGAACACAGGTGACTCAGAACGTGGGAGAGTAACGCGATTGGGTGAAGGTGAGCGGCTGACGGTGACGTCATCGCCAGTGGGTTTTTGGGAAATGGAGTTCGGGATTGTGAGAGGAGAGTCTAGAGACGTGACAGTGCAATACTGTTAATGTTTGAATGTACAATATATTTATATTTATATATGATTTTAATGTATATTATTATTGTAGGTGTGTGACTATAAATATTTTACATTTAAAATTTTGTTTTAGAAATCAAGTCATAAAACATTTAAATGGTTAAACAAAAAATTGTTCCAGAACGCAGCAGCACGTCTGGTCTTCAACCAGCCAAAACGGGCACATGTCACCCCGCTTCTCATTGAGCTCCATTGGCTACCAGTTGATGCTCGCATCAAATTCAAAACTCTTACAATCGCCTACAAGGTGATGTCAGAACAGGCTCCTTCCTACCTGCACTCGCTCCTGAAGGCTTACGCTACCTCCCGGCCGCTGCGCTCCTCCAATGAACGTCGCCTCGCTTTACCAAACATTCACACAAAGCAATCCAGACTGTTCTCATACAGAGTTCCCCAATGGTGGAACAAACTACCTTCCACTACCAGATCAGGAGAATCTCTCACTATCTTTAATAAACTCCTGAAGACAGAGCTCTTCAAAGAGCACTTACTCTCCTAACACCTCTAACTAACTACCTTCCACTACCAGATCAGGAGAATCTCTCACTATCTTTAATAAACTCCTGAAGACAGAGCTCTTCAAAGAGCACTTACTCTCCTAACACCTCTAACACACTAACTACTTCTAACCTCATTTCCTTCTTCCTCTCCTTCACTCCTCTATCCCAGTGTTTCTCAACCAGGGTGCCGCGGCACCCTGGGGTGCCGTCTGGCTTCATCGGGGGTGCCGTCAAAATATTGCGCCTCACGTGCATATTTCCTTTCCAGAGTCAGCTCGTGTCGGGGTGTGTCCCAATTCACAGGCAGCATACTCTGAAGGATGCGACCCACAGAGGCGATGTATTACTGCGCAGCTGTGACGCAATCTGTCTTCTAATACAGCCTCTGAAGGATGCAGCCCTTAAATTGGGACACACTGTAAAGTTTTTGTCCCCTACGCGATGCACGCGCTATTTTATTTCATATTCCGCCAGCAACAACCCTCGTTCTCACCTGAAGTTCTGCGCCAGCACCCCCCCCCCCCCTTTTTCTCACCTGAAGTACTGCGCCAGCACCAGACCCCCCCCCCCCGTTCTCACCTGAAGTACTGCGCCAGCTAACCCCCCACCCCCACCCCCCCCCCCGTAAACTGGGGTGCCGTGACATCTCGCATATATTTAAAGGGTGTCGTGATAGAAAAAAGGTTGAGAAACGCTGCTCTATCCTATTATTCCCCTTTGTCCTCCTTTTATCCCTATCCAAAGATGTTTTTCCTTTAAACTTATTTTACATTGTACTTGACTATTGTAAGTCGCTTTGGACAAAAGCGTCTGCCAAATGTAATGTAATGTAATGTAATGTAATGTAATGTAAATTATAGTTTGAACGGAGCTGTAGATGTAAAAAATACAGCTTTTAAAGCATCTAATTTTATCTCCAACACTAACCCAGCAAACCTACTGTAGCTATATTCTATAAATGAGCTCAAAAAACATACCTTCACTCACTGTCCTGTAGAGATGCTCTCAGGATGAACTAAGAGACTTCATGAGTTAAAGTGAGAAACTTATGAGAAAGTGCTGTAATTGCAGTTAATAGATTCACTTATTTTATTGTTATATTGTCGCTACATATTTTTACTTTCTGACCTGTTCCTGCTTTAACACTAGCTATATGTTTCCCACTGTGGGATTAAACAGATAATCTGATTTTAATGAGTGGGTTAATCTGTACACAGTCGAGTTAAACACCATCAGCTCATGAAATATCATTAGCATTAAAAGGCTGATCTCTGCATGGAGATCTGCATCTGTGGGACTCTTGTCTGCAGAAGCTGAAAGATTTGTGGTGTTTTTACCGGAGTCGCTCTGCATGGTTTTTACATGTTGTCTTGTTTCTTCGCGACGTCAAATGAGAAATATATCGCATCTCGTCTCTCTCTGCTGCTGACACCATCGGATTAACTCCGAGTCGAGCCCCATAAGTAACAATAGATCACAGTTTAGTCGAGCTTACATAAAGAAACAGGGATTGAGAATTAAGTTTAAATTATAAAAACAAGCAAACAATGTAAGATTTAATTAAGGAAAAATAAAATAATTCGAAATAAAAGGATATGCAAACAGGCTAAAATATAGAGCAATTAAACAAAAAGATAAATACTTCAAATAATAACATTTAAGCACAGAAAAATAATAGTAATAAAACATAAAAAAATAAAGGACTAAAATAACCACAATTATAAAAATGTAAAAGATGGAACTAAAATAAATAATAGTAATAAGTAAAAACATATATATTAAGAAAACATAAAAGGAAGAAAATAAATGAAATAAAATAAAATAAAATAAAAAGTAAATCAAAATAAAAATCAAATCAAAAGTAAAAGCAGTAACAAAACAAATAAAAAGATTAAATTAATAAAATAAATAAAATAAAAGGGCTAAAAGGTAAAACATAAAATTAGATAATAAATAATAAGAAAAAAACAAAACTATTAAATAAATAATAAGGTAAAAGAAAAACTCAACTAAAACAGTTACAGGCTGTCTGAAGGTGGTTAGAAACTAGGAGTTTAAAATGATCCAGTGACACCAGCGAGCTGAGCTTTAGGGTTTCCTGTAGTGAATTCCAGCTCACTGGTGCTCTGTGTAGTTAAAAGCAGATTTTCCCAACTCAGTAAAAACTCTAGGAACCTGACAGGTGATCCAATCACTAGAGCGGGTCTGATAATTACTGGTGTTTATAGAAATCATGGATGAGATATAAGATTGCATGTGGCTGGAGAGAGAATTATAAATATATATATATATATATATATATATATATATATATATACGTATATACGTATATATATATATATATATATAAGATGACACCCCAGGGACAGAGCTAGACTATTTGATGATCTTGATGCAACCACAGCATCAAAGAAGGTCATTAGAAGCGTCCCCTGCGCTTGTTCTTAAGATGAACACCCAGGTATCTGTAGGACTTCACTGTCTCAATGTCCATCCCCTGGATGTTTACAGGCACCACTGGTTCTTTACTTTTTCCTGTCTTTGATCTGCAGGCGTTTCCTGTGGCACCATTCCACAAATTCACAAACGGGAGAACATTAATAAACAAATTACAAACATCAGTAAATTTAAGGACATAGGACGAGAAAGACAATGCTAAAGTTTTATATCAAAGGTTAATGAATGTGTTTTGTTTTTGTCTTCTTGAATGTCTTGCACTTCTTTTAAGAAAAAACAGTAGTGACTTAACAAGACTTGGTCCGTAATAGACTTACTTACTGAGAATGTTGAGAAATAATTGTTTTTATCATAAAAAATTATGTTGTAAATCCTTATCCTTTAAAACTGAGGGCCCTATTTTAGTGATCTATAGGCGATTCTATGATGCAAGAGTCGTTAATGTAGCTCTAATCTCCTGCATCATTCTCTATTAGCTATAAACCAGTGTGGAAAAGGTTCGCTGTTGTTGACACTTTAGTGACAGATGTGGTTTAATTTCCCCTGAATATTGCAGCCACTTGCTTGAATATTTTTTATTATCTTTGAAAACTGGACTATTACTATTTTCTCCAGTAATGTGTGTCTATTTAACGCCATTCAAATTTCAATTGATCGATTACAGAAACCACTCCTGGAAAGGTGGGAGGTCAGTACAAGAAGGTCTGTAGAAAGATGTCAAAGCACTGCCTGCTGTTTAGCTGGAATTTTTTATGTGACAACTAATGATACAGAGTCTGTGGACTGTTCATTTGAATAACTTTTAAATACTTTTAAGTGAACTTCAAATAGTATTAATTAATACATTAGAATAAAAAAAATGTTAACTTTGACTTTTTTTTGCTTTTTTGACTTGGATTATACTGTATATATACATAAAATATTTAAAAACGTTATATTGTGCCTCAACCACAAGTCAGCTTACTAGAATTAACGAATAATTTGAAATATTTTAGTTTTATACAAATAAACAAAAATATCAATATTTAATCATGTTGATTCATTGCCAACAAGGTTGACTCCTCCCCCAGAGAGGCTGACTGAAACTGTATAAATAGATGGGAATTACAGTGTGGTGAACACAGCTACACAGAGGTTTCCACTGTACTTCTGAAGACAACTGAACAACAAGAATCACCATGAATACTGAGAAATGTGGAGGCTGGAGTGCTTGGGAGGCTGCCGATGCATCAGTGAAGCAGATCTGCACTAAGGTACTGGAGAACTTTTATTTTAACCTGCTATTTACAGGCTGATAATTTTCGAAGGTTTTAGTGAATCTGAATCCAAACTGAATTATATTTATATTCATTATGAACATCAAAAAACAGATACTTTTTTTTATTTTCATACTAAGAATATTTAGCGAGATGTTAGAGAGAGATTTGATCTAAAGTATTGATGAACACAACCCAAAAAAAAAAAAAAAAAAAAAATTGAATTGACTGAGTTTAAAACATTTCTAATATATAAGGGATAAATAAATCAGTAAATTTCAGCATCACTTCTTACTTTTAGTTATTCTGTTATTCTGCTTTGCATTTAAATGCAGTGTGATATTCAGTATATCTGTATTTTACTAAATTGCTTTATTACATTTGATTGCAGATAAAGCCTGATGTGGAGAAGATGGCAAAAACGAGTTTTCCTGCATTTGAGGCTGTGAGTTACCAATACCAGATTGTAGCTGGAAAAAATTATAACATCAAGGTAAGTGTGTTTTCCCTGAATTATACTGAATTATTAAATAATTGTAAGAAAATTCTACCTTTTAAACTGGAGCATTTAATTTAACACTCTGACCAATGATTAGACAATAAAAATAATGAAATTAAACTTTTTACATAGAAATATCATAATCTATACACCAGGATTTTAGAACAAATTAACAAATAAAACGGGCATCTTTTCAGAACGTCCTGGAATAGTATTTCTGAATGCTGGTCTCTTCAAAATGTTGCAAAATGTTTGTAGGGTTTAAAGAATTGATGAGTACCAGACAAAAAAAAATATTGACTCCACTGTTTTAAATGAGTTCTCCTCTCTGGAGAAACTGAAGAAGAAGCAGGGCAGTAACTTCAGAACACTTGTTTCTTTGCTGTGAAAGATCTGATGAAAACATGGAGCAGTGGTCTGGGGTACAGTGGAAATGAAATTTTTATGTGTTTTGGGCCAAAATATGTTGTTTCTATGAAAGAAAATCTTGCATCTTGGCTTGCCAGAAGAATCAGAATCTGTGTGGGGGGGGGGGGGATTTGTCTATGTGTAGGTGATAAGTCTACAGTCTACGGTTACAATGAAGTTGTTTTAAAAGTTAATGTCTTTCTGTCATTCTCTCTTTCTCTCTCTCTGTAATTCTCTCTCTCTCTCTCGCTCTCTCTCTCTCTCGCTCTCTCTCTCTCTGTAATTCTCTCTCTCTCTCTGTAATCCTCTCTCTCTCTCTCTCTCTCTCTCGCTCTCTCTCTCTCTGTAATTCTCTCTCTCTCTTTCTCTCTCTCTCTCTCTGTGCGCATGCGCGGGCGTCTGAGGGGCGAGTGAGTGGAGCGTGTGTGGAGCGTGTGTGAGAGCGGCTGGTTTTTCTGGCTTGTTTATTTGGTTATTTTGAGTTTGTTTGGGGTTTTTTCTTTACTTTTTTGGTTAGTTTAGTTTTGGGTGCGTGGGTGGGGGGTTAGGGGGTGCAGGGGGGAAGCGGGGGGGGGGGTTAAACGCCGGTGTTTGGTCGGGTGTGGTGGGGAGTATGGTGGTAGTGGGGTTAGAGCAGCTCTCCCGCCGGCATGGCGTTAAGGTGCCTGTCGGCGCGGAGTGCTCGGTGGAAGACTGTGCGTTGGCAGTGGGGGCGGCGGTGGGGTATTCCGCCGTCCGCTCTGCCTCCCGTATGAACAGTGCTATTGTTCTGTTTCTGGATGAAGTAGAAAAAGTAAATTCGCTGGTGGAGAATGGGATTGTGCTTAAAGATCAGTTGCTGTATTCCCACTCGTAAATCCAGCTAAAAAAGTCATGTTGAGCAACGTCCCCCCATTTGTTTCTGATGAAATGCTGAAGCGCGAGCTTTCTCGCCATGGACAGGTTGTGTCCGCTTTTTTTAAAGTGCCCTTAGGCTGTAAGTCCCGTCTTCTTCAGCACGTCACGTCTTTTAGGCGCAGGGTTTTTATGTTTCTTAAAAGTAATGAGGAGCTAAACTTAACATTAAAGTTCAGGATTGATGAGTTTGATTATGTTATTTTCGTTACTACAGAAAACATGAAGTGCTTTGGTTGTGGGTTGGAGGGGCACCTGGTGAGGCACTGCCCGAATAAAGCAGCGGAGCCTCAGCCTGAGCCCAGCCGAGCCGACATAGCTCCGGCCGGCGGGGATCAGGCGGAGGCCGCGGTAGAGGGGGAGGTGGAGAGGGCAGACGGGCTCGCAGGGCAGGAAGGTGAAGGTGAAGGAAGTAGGGAGCGCAGTGGCAGTATGGAGGTTAGTGAGGATCAGGGGGCTGTTGGGGGTAAAGAGGAGGGTACTGTGGTGGTAGGTGAAGGGGTACAGTGTGAGGAAGAAAAGGGCAAGGAGTCCAGTCCAAAACGACCTGCGGTTAGGACCCGGTCCGGCCGCAGCGCTAAAAAGCCCAAAACTCAGAAGAGGCTGGTCTCCTCATCCCAAACCCGAGCTGACCGGAGTGAATCGGAGGAGGAACCTCCGTCTGCTCCGGAGAGTTTTTCCACCGTGACCGAGTAGCGCGCGCCCGGGTTAGAGGAGGTGGGGTACAGCGCGGAGCAGGTGCGCAGTTTTTTTAGATGAAACTAAAGGTAAGTGGTACGTTAAAGTTGAAGATTATTTTCCTGACTTAGAGATGTTTGTTCAGTGTACTAAAGGGTTGTTGCGGACTGAGGAGGAGGGTGGTATTGGGGGGCCTGAAATACACCGTTTAAAAAAACTAGTCCAAAAAGTTAAAGCTCAGCTAGGACACCCTGATGTACCTGATAAAGTTTAGCTCGCCTTTTTTATCTGTTTTTATGCTAAAGTGTTTTTTAGGGTTTTTACTCCTTGATATGTGTGATTTTAAATTATCCACTCTTAACCTGAATGGGGCGCGTGACGTGCGGAAGAGGGCGGCTCTTTACGAGCTTTTAAAGGTTAAACGGGTGGACGTTGCTCTGGTACAGGAGACGCACAGCGACAGGGGGAATGAGGCAGACTGGCAGAGGGAGTGGGGGGGCAGGGTGGTGATGTCACACTCAGGACCCACTTCTGCTGGGGTAGCGGTGATTTTTGCAAGGAGCTTTTTACCCCAGTCTTATGAGTTTGAGGAGGTGGTTGAGGGTCGGCTTTTAAAAGTAACCGCTAAATATGAAAATGTTTATCTGTTTTTTATTTGTGTTTATGCCCCTGTAGCTCCGAGGGAGAGGTGTACGTTTTTAAAAAAGCTCTCTGAAACTGTTGCTGAGTGTGACGTTGATCACTACCTGGTATTGGGGGGAGATTTTAATTCTACTGCCAGTTTTTTAGATAGAAATCATATGGAGCCAGATTCTGCTTCCAGGCGTGTTTTAAATGATTTGATTGAGCAGTGTGATCTAGCTGATGTGTGGCGCTCTAAGCATGCTACTGCTAGGCAGTACACATGGTCACACACACGTGATGGTTTTATTTCTTTAGCTAGATTAGACAGATTGTATTGTTTTAATCATCATTTACAGATTTTTAAATCTTGTGTTATTAGTCCTGTGGGTTTTACTGATCATTGTATGGTGACAGGGGGTGTTTTTATTAACTCTGTGAAGTCCAGGAGTGCTTATTGGCATTTTAATAATTCTCTTACTGATGATTCTAATTTTAAGGTCTGTTTTAAATTTTTTTGGGACACTTGGAGGCTAAATAAAAGTACTTTTGAGTCACTGCAACAATGGTGGGATGTGGGTAAGATCCATATCCAGCAGTTTTGTAAGCAGTACACTCTGGGTGTCACAAAAAGCATAGTTCAGTCTTTTACTGAACTTGAAAATGATGTAATGTTTTTTTCAAAGCTTGGTTGATTCAGAGGGGGACCAGTGTCATGTCCAGACCCTTCAAGATAAGAAAAAAGCATTATCAGATCTGCTGGGTGTTCGAGCACAGGGGGCATTGATCAGATCTCGTTTCCAGAACATCTCAGAGATGGATGCTCCATCAAAATTTTTCTTCAGTCTGGAGAAAAAGAATGGACAGAGCAGGTTTATTCACTCCCTCCGCTCGGCCGATGGCCTTGAGCTTGTTAACCCTGTGGAGGTTAGAAGGCGGGCCATGGGTTTCTTTTCGGAGCTTTACACCAGTGAGTATAGAGAGGACCAGTCAGTGTCACAGCAGTTCTATGAGGGACTGCCACAGGTATCACCTGAACAGAATGAGGAGTTGGAGCGGGTGATTACCATGCAGGAGCTGCAGGTGGCGTTGCAGGGCATGGCCACAGGGAAGGCCCCTGGCATTGATGGCCTGCCCATTGAGTTTTATAAGTTCTACTGGGATGTGATTGGGGAGGACCTGCTCGCAGTTCTTAATGACAGTCTGGTCAGAGGACGGCTGCCTTTGAGCTGCAGGGGAGCGGTTATCACCCTGCCCCCTAAGAAAGGTGACCTCAGTGAGGTGAAGAACTGGAGACCCGTGAGTCTGCTGTGCGCTGACTATAAGGTTCTCTCCAAGGTGTTGGCTAACCGCTTGAGGGAGGTGATGGGGCAGGTCACACATGCGGATCAGGCCTACTGTGTTCCTGGCAGATCTATTTTTGATAACATCTGATTAATTAGAGATATCTTGGAGGTGTCTGGATCTGAACACCCTTTTGGGCTCCTCTCAATTGACCAAGAAAAGGCCTTTGATAGGGTCGAACATCAGTATTTGTGGAACACTTTTGAGGCGTTTGGGTTTTCGCCCGTTTTTGTTGCAATGGTGAAGGTGCTCTATAGTGACATTCAGAGTGTTCTGAAATTCAACGGTGGTTTATGCGCCCCTTTTACAGCACAGAGGGGAATCAGGCAGGGTTGTTCGCTGTCAGGGATGCTGTACAGCTTGGCCATCGAACCTCTGCTCCACCGTCTCAGGAGGAGTCTCAGTGGAGTCTGCATTGCTGAGGGGATCCCGCGTTTTTTTCTCAGCGCTTATGCAGATGATGTTGCTGTGGGGATTTCTGATGTAAGCAATGTGAATGTTTTATCAAGTATTTTACAGGACTTTGCTTTTATTTCATCTGCAAGAGTGAATTGGGGAAAGAGCATGGCTTTGATGGTGGGAGATTGGAGGGGAGGACAGCCAGCCTTACCAGGGGGACTGGAGTGGTCTAAAGGGGGTTTTAAATACCTCGGGGTGTTTTTAGGTGATCAAAATGCGGTGAAGAAGAACTGGGAGGGTGTTTTACAGGTTGTGAAAAACAGATTGGACAGGCGGCGATGGCTTTTACCAAGTATGTCTTTTAGGGGGAGAACGTTAATTGTTAATAATTTGATTGCGTCGTCTCTCTGGCATCGTCTGGCTGTCCTTGAACCTCCACAGGGCTTTTTAATGGGCATTCAGGGTCTTATTGTTGATTTTATTTGGGATAAACTCCACTGGGTTAAACGAAGTGTTTTATATGTTTCTAGAGATGAGGGGGGGCAGGGTGTTATACACCTTGACAGCAGAAAAGCCACTTTTAGACTCCAGTTTTTACAGAAGCTTTTATATGGTCCTGCACATGTTCTGTGGAGACAGATGGCGCTGTTTCTTTTGCGTAGAGCTGGGGGCCTGGGATTGGAAGAGACTGTGTTTTTATTAAAGACTGATGAGCTGTCGTTTTATGGACTCCCCTCTTTTTATCTCAGCGTTTTTAAAGCATGGAGACTGTACAGGGTGGAGCAGCAGGAATCCACGGGCTCACTTTTCTGGCTTCTGCAGGAGCCGGTACTACATGGGGCTAGACTGGCACTCACGGACGTAGGGACCCGAAGCATGTCTGAGAGGATCAGGAGGACGGGCCTGGTCACACTCCAGCATCTGCTGGAGGCTGCAGGAGCGGAGCTGGATAATGCCGAGGCGCTGGCTCAGAGACTTGGTATGAGATCCTGCAGGGTGGCTATGCAGATGCTCCGCAGGGTCCAGCAGGCTCTAACTGAGGAGGACCAGAGCCTGCTCAGAGAATGGACACATGGTCAGACTGGACTGGAGAGTAAGGGTCCCTTTCCGTGTTTGTGGGTCAGCCCCATGGTGACTGTCTCAGACTCAGTGAGCCCGTTGCTGGATACGGATGGACTCTGTGATCTGAGTTTTGACAGCGCGAATGCCAAGCTTCTATACCGGGGGTGTGTTAAGACTCTGAACCAGAAAGAACTCACAGGACAGTTGGACACCCCTTGGCGTGCACATTTTGGTGTCCCTGATGGTGTAAAGCCTGCCTGGAGGGCGCTTTATAAGCCACCGTTGCCCAAAGCTGCTGGGGATATACAGTGGAGGGTCTTGCACGGTATTATTGCTGTTAACGCATTTGTTTCTATTTTAAACCCTGCAGTGTCCTCCGAGTGTCCTTTTTGTTCTTTTAGGGAAACTGTTTTTCATTGTTTTACCCAGTGTTTTAGGCTCAATGGTTTGTTTGAAGTTTTAACTTCACTGTTTTTTGCTTTTAGTGAAAGTTTTAACCTTCATGTATTTATTTTTGGTTTTCCGTACAGCCAGAAACGGAGAAAAAAGTGCCAGCTGATTAATTTTATTTTGGGTCAAGCTAAGCAAGCCATTTATTTTAGTAGGAAGAAAAAAATGGACTCAGGTTTTAATTGTGATGTCTGTCGGGTTTTTAAAGGTTTAGTGCAATCAAGAATCAGAGTTGATTTTATGTTTTTTAAGAACATGCAAAACTATGATGGTTTTAATGAAGTGTGGGATTATGAAGGTGCTCTCTGTGTGGTGGAAGATGGCATTTTACACTTCTCTGATGATATACAATCATTTTTATACTTGATTGCTAATGTTTTTATTTGCCTGATGTATTAATAAAGTGTGGTTAAAATTCAAAAAAATTCTCTGTAATTCTCTCTCTCTCTCTGTAATTCTCTCTCTCTCTCGCTCTCTCTCTCTCTCTCTCTCTGTAATTCTCTCTCTCGCTCTCTCTCTGTAATTCTCTCTCTCTCTCTCTCTCTCTCTCTGTCTCTGTAATTCTCTCTCTGTCTCTCTCTCTCTGTCTCTCTCTCTCTCTCTCTCTCTCTGTCTCTCTCTCTGTAATTCTCTCTCTCTCTCTCTGTAACTCTCTCTCTCTCTCTCTCTCTCTCTCTCTCTCTCTCTCAGGTGAATGGAGGAAATGATCAGCGTGTGATCATAAGTCTTTTTGAGAGTCCGAAACAGAATCTGGAGCTGAAAAGTGTAAAGGTGTGTCCAATGCCCAGAGCTTAAATCCTATGACTGGCCAGGAGGATCAAAACACACTTCTCCTGCAGAACTACAGCTTTTTTACTGCTGATACATTAACCCTGATTAATCTGATTTTGACCCCTGATTATCCCAAATAAATTCACTTGCATCTGAACCTGCTGTCTCTGTTTTATTTATTATTTTCTCTACTGTAGAAATTAAACTATTTTACTCAAGAACATTCAGATCAGCGTTATACAGGGTTCATACACCTTTTACAAGGTACATTTTAAGCACTTTCAAGGCCCATTTTCAAGTTTTTCCAGCACCTTTCAGCTGTGGTAAATTAATGATAACGATGATATCTCAAAACTGCAATTCAGCCATAATCAATATAACACAAAACTATTCTCCACACCTCACAGTGACTATGCTACTGAGAGACAAAATACTTCTAAGTAAGTAAATAGCAGGAATTATGGATTTATTTGTGTCAGTTTTAATTTAAATACCAATGTTCTTCACCGCATGTTTACCCTATTCATTTGATTGAGCTGATTCAGTTACTGTAATGTGTCAAATTCAGGACGAGTTGAGAGCATTTATACATACAAATACTCAAAATGATTTATTTGCATTTTGTCACACTGCAAGAGATAGCATTATGTTTATGTAAAACCAACCAGAATTGTGTTTGTTAATAGCAGAAGGAGAAAAGAATTACAGCCTTTTTTATTTTACTCAAACTTATTTAGCCAGATAGTTATTTATTGTAGAGTCATTTTTTAGTAAAGTAAAAGTTTCAAGCATTTTCAAGCACTTTCTCCAAAATTCCAGCACTTTCCAGGCCTGGAAAACAGAGCGTTAAAATTCAAGCATTTTCCAGGATTCCAGCCACCCGTGCGAACCCTGGTGATATATATATACATATATATCTTTTCAAAATTGAGCATGTAGTTTAAAATAATTGTGTGTTCAAGTATAGCTTTAATGTCTTCAATGATAAATTTACATTGTAAAACAGATTTAGATGTGAGCTCACAAAGCTAATACAAATTACAGACCAGCCCTTTTTTACTTGCTGGCAATGGTCAAAGCCAGATCTGTAGCAAAAGCTCTTGTAGTTTCCAGTACGGATGGCTCGATGGATCATCCTTCACGATCCATGGAAAACAGTCCAGACAGTGACTTCTCTTTTTAAAGAGGTACTACTAGGTACTAGGTATTCTTACTATCTTTCGCACGTAATGTTATTGAAGTTTAAAGTATGTTTCTGATTCCAGTCTTTACATACTAGGTAAGAATATTTTTAAAGCAAACAATGAGGCACTTTTACTAAATGCCTTAATTAAACAATAGAACATGAGAGGAAGTTATCACGAATAACATCATGGCTGTGATTTAGTAACGTTAGGAGCGTGAAATAACGCTAATACTCTCCTCTCCTGCTCCGTGGAGTCATCTTCAGGTGAAAGCTGTGCATTTTTTGAGCATTTCTGCTTTCTGTTTTGCTGGGTGGTGTTGGTTTTAGCTATCCAGCTGGACTGTGGTTAGGTTAGCGTAGCTTGCTTTAGCTCAGCATTAGCTTAGCCTAGCCCGGCTGGTTAGAATTCTGGCTGTCAGCATTAGTAGAGCGAATTTCTTTCCATTTTTCCACAAAAGATGAGTCAGCGCTGTGGGAGAGCGTGCCGTGGCTTAGCACTAGCCTGTGCTAAGCTAATGCTGCTGCTGCTGGTGCCACTGGTGATGATTCCTGTTTATATACGCCGTTACTCGGCAACGCGATGGCGGAGTGATACAGGTTTAGTGTGAGAAGGCCGTGATGTTATCACAAATATCAGCACGGCTAGAACACTTCTCAACCAATCAGATTGTGAGGAAGGAACTAACTGTTGTATAAATGTAAATGTATAACCTGCAAAGAGCCACGAACCACGACAAAGAAAACCATTTAGTAAAAGTATTTACCTCATAGTTCACCTCAAGAATTACAAGCATATCTCCTTAGTTGCCGATGCAGTCCTCTAGATGGACGGTGGTTTCCAGTTTATAGTATGCTGTTGTGTGATTGACTGATGCTTCTTATCAGTGTGTGTGTGTGTGTGTGTGTTTGAGGGCTGAGTGTAAATGATTTGGGGTAAAGAAGTATTTGGTCACCCAAAAAACAACAAATATTTCTGGCTGTCACAGACCTGTAACTTCTTCTTTAAGAGGCTCCTCTGTCCTCCACTCATTACCTGTATTAATGGCACCTGTTTGACCTCGTTATCTGTATAAAAGACACCTGCCCCCAACCTCAAACAGTCACACTCAAAATGGCCAAGACCAAAGAGCTGTCAAAGGATACCAGGAAGAAAATAACAGACCTGCACCAAAAAGTAAATCTACGATAGGCAAGAGATAGATAGATAGATAGATAGATAGATAGATAGATAGATAGATAGATAGATAGATAGATAGATAAGGCTATAAAAACCTAACTATACAAGGTAAGGATCTATCTGTAAACGGAGCAGTGCAGTAGATGTTGCTAATGGTCATTAAATAATTAAATAATTAACAGAGTAAAGTGCAGTGTGCAATGACATTGATTATGAAAGTGACTGAGGTGACGTAGAAATATAATATAAATATGCATACGTTAGAAGATAGTTCTAAAAAGAGAAAGTGAAAATATGAATACCCAATCATAAGTAAAGTGTACTTGAATGTAAGCGAGGTTGGGGAAGTGTTAGTGTAAATAATTAAGAGGTTGTATAATGTCCATGTGGTGTGACTGGGTTAAACTCAGTCAGCAGCAGCATCCCGTCCCCGATGAGAGGAGTTAAAGAGTCTGATGGCTCTCGGAATAAAAGATTTTCTTAGTCTGTCTGTTGGGGGCAATTGTAAGAAAATGGAAGACATACAAGACCATTGATAAACTCCCTCGATCTGGAGCTTCACACAAGATCTCATCCTGTGGGGTCAAAATGATCATCAGAATGGTTAGCATAAATCCCAGAGCTACACAGAGGGACATGATGAATGACCTGCAGAGAGCTGGACAAAAGTAACAAAGGCTTTCGTCAGTCGCACTACGCAGAAAGGGACTCAAATCCTACAGTGTCCCCTGGCGTGTCCCCCTGATAAAACCAGTACCATGTCCAGGCCTGTCTGAGGTTCACCAGAGAGCAAACGGATGATCCAGAAGAGGGTTGGAAGACTGTCATATGGCCAGACGAAACTAAAATAGAACTTTTTGGTAAAAACTCAACTTTACCAGCATTGTCCACCGATACCGGTAAAAATAGTGGTGTTTGTACTAAGTGTGAGATAGTTAGCAGCTTGGTGGATGAGGTGAATAAGTTAGAGCTGCATATCCGGGGTTTAACAAAGGATAGACAGCAGGATTCACTGTTAGCAGCCCCGGGTGTCTCAGGGAGAGCTAGTACCCCCTCGACTCCGGGGCCAATGGGTAACGTCTCAGCGGCATAGTCGAACGGCTAAGGCTAATGCTAACGCAAAGGCCACAGCCAGCCAACCTGAACACCATGCTCCCCCAGTTCACGTGTCAAACAGGTTTGGCCCGCTCAGTGAAGCACCAACTGAGGAGCCTGTTAAAGGTACTCTGGTGATAGGAGACCTTATCGTCCGACACGTGAAATCAGCTACTCCTTTAGGGGCGGCAGCTGCAACAGTTACTTGTTACTAGCAGTAACTAACAGTTACTAGTCAGAACACCGGACATTAGTGGCAACCTTAGGCTGTTAGGGAATAGGAGATATTCGAGGGTAGTCATTAATGGTATAGCCAATGATATTCGTCTGCGGCAGTCTGAAGTGACTAAGGCTAATATTAAAGAGGTGATTAGACAGGCCCAGATGCTGTCCGAAGAGATAATCTGCTCTGGCCCCATCCCAATGGGTACGTTTACATAAAAATATGTAACACAATAATCCGTTAACAATCGGATCACTGGCTCAATCGGAAATAGAGCACGTCCATGTAAACACCTTAATCGGAGTAGAGTAGTCCGATTGATGCCATTCGAATACACAATTCTGTTCGATCGAACGAGGTGGATAATCCTTTAAATAATCCGATACAAACCTTGTAAACACCTGTACCCAATTACATCCCTGTTGATGACACTTTTACACCAGACTGATCACCACGAAGCAGTTGGATGTTCGGAACTGAGATAAAAACAGGATTCATTTTCTCTGAATTCTTGTGAAACAGTCATGGGGCTGAACGTTACTCCTCTCGTGTTTCTCTAGAACATGTTGCTCATGTTCGGTTGGGAGTGATGAGATGACACAAGGAGGTGTTCCTGAGAAACATCTGCCCTGATTGGCCGTTACACTGTGTGAAGATTTATTTTATAATTAACAGATTATTATAATGCTCCTCAAGTACTCAGAATACTTTTGACAATGTAATGTAAATAAGAACTCAAGTGACTGTGTTTCACTAGATTTTAGATTAAAAGAAATGTTTTTATTTCAATGATCAAAGTTAGAGGGAGAAATTCTAGTGTAAAATATACAGTAATAATGTGTGATGATAGTAAATAATAGAAGGTAAAAATCATAATGAAATGCTGCTCTTTAGCTCCTGTATAGTTTCCTATGAGGTTCACTACAGTGTGGGAAAGTTTCACTGTTGATATAGTTTTAATGATAGACAGATGGATGGGTTGGATGTTATTCATAAGAAGTGAAAACAGTATTTGATTGATAAATCAGTTGAAGGAATCATTAAGGCACACATTGATTGATTAATTGATTGATTGATTGCTATATCTTTGGAACACATTTCTCAGGAACAGGTGCTTTTGATGAGATGTCAGAAGGAGATGATCTCACCAGTTGAGGTCAGATGTTTTCCAGCACTCATTATGTCAGTCACAACAGACGGGATAATATTACTTATTCAGTGAATTACAGTATTTGAAGTGATGTTAGATATCTTTAATATAATCTAAAACAGATGTTTTTCATACATTTTAAGTTATGAAATCCTCACAGTTAAAATAGTGCACATATTGTTTAATAGGGAAATGTGCAGTGTGTGCCTGTGTATAAAACTTGCGGGTATAAATATTGCTTTCGTGTTGTGTGTCTTTTCTGGTGATTATCCTGTTTATTAGTTTGTTGATAGTTCTCCAAGTGTTTTTATATCAGTTGACAGATCTTTGAGATTAATCAGCTTGTAAAAGCTGAATTTATCTGTTCAGCTGGACAGTAAATGCTCCATGAAAGTTTATAAAGCATACACAATAAAATAAACTGCACTGATGTTGGATCTGCTAATGTTTCTCACAAGTACCTGTAACTAGTCTATAATTCACATTCAGTGTGTGTGTGTGTAATGCAAACTCTTTGAGTAAAACACCTTTCTCATTGGTTCTTGCCACCATTTATTTGTGAAGTGGATGTGTCTCCTTCTCCCCTTCACTCACCATCAATGTGTAGTTGTTCCCCCAAGGCTACCATCACTTATATTTTACACAGTGATTTACACAGTCTCAGTGTTTATGACAGTAAGAGAATGTGACCATTTACTGTGTTATTGAGGTTTACTTATGTATTAAAACTGATTGTCGTGCTCAACATATCACTTCTAAATCCATAAATTAAGTAATAAAAAATCCAAAACTGTTCCAGTCTGCATTATAATGTTATAAATCTGAATCTATAAACTGGTTTAGTTAAAGAGCATCAGAGCGATTTCCCATTTCTACTCTCTTTACTGTGTTTCCTCTGCATGTGATGGAGCTTTTAAGGTGTAAATGAAGACTAGAGGATCTTCACTGTGGTGCACTGTGGTAAGCTATCTCTTAATAATAATAATAATAATAATAATGATAATAATAATAATAATAATAATAATAATAATAATAATAATAATAATAGTAATAATAGTAAAATCATGAGGTTTATATTTAACTCTGCAGTTTCGGTTGTTCAGTATCGGTCAGTTGGAATCATAAAGCAGTGTGGGGAAAGTTTCACTGTTGATGACACTTTTACACCAGACTGATCACCAAAAAGCCGGTGGACGTTTGGATCTGAGAGAAAAACAGGATTAATTTGTTACCAACCACCTACCTGGAAGCTAACTAGTCCTCCTAAATTAATTAGCTCGTCTATTAAATAGCTACGTGTCTAGGGAACCAAGGTGAGTTCATAACATTAAAGCTGTCCCTACGTGATGTAAAAAAAAAACGTGAACGTCAGTATTAATGTAACTGCGTGTAAAAATATCTATTGGAGCCACAGAGAGAGGTCAGCTTACCCGGGGCCGGTCCGGTCAGCCCTACTCCAGGGGGGCGGTTTTCCCACACGACGCTACGTTGGGCCAGCACAGTCGTCGACGCCAGTCCGTCTGTGGTTTAGTTCAGTTTTGTGTTGTAAAGGTTGGTGGTGGAAAATCACAAAGAAAGAAAATCCATACACGGTGCTCTGGAGGAGGATTTACAAAGTATGGCACAGGCAGGGAGACATGGGCCGCAGCGTGCCTCCTAACACACCACCAAACTCCAGTGCCCCCCCGCCATGATACACAGGAACGACTTTATTGGTCACAGGTAAGTGACGTCATCTGAGCTCCCCTGGAAAATCAGTGGCTGTCCCTAACCATGTGACCTACATCTCTTTAAACATCTATTTCCTAACATCATTTTCTCTGAATTCTTGTGAAACAGTCATGGGGCTGAACGTTACTCCCCTTGTGTTTCTCTAGAACATGTTGCTCATGTTCGGGTGGGAATGATGAGATGACACGAGGTGGTGTTTCTGAGGAACATCTGCCCTGAGTGACCATTACACTGTGTGAAGATTTATTTTATGATTAACAGATTATTATAATGGTCTTGCAACTGTAGTGTGATTGTATTGTATGAGGAAACATTAGTAGTAAGAGCCACATCACTCTTTATAAGCACTCTGCCTGTCTCTAAAGCACCACTTTATTCTGTGATTAACCTACATCACAGGCATTGGGTGAGTAAAATACTTCATATTTCTCTCTTATTTAAGTATTTAACTTTCTTTTCATTGTCTTAATCAATTTACCTTTTCTTTACTACAAAGTATTGTTGTTAATGTTGTTACTATTGTTATTATTTGATTTAAATTAACTGTGCAGTGCAGCCATGGCTTTAGAGAGAAAGGTGTATGTGCTCTACACCGGAGGAACATTTGGCATGAAAAAAGACACGGATGGTAAGTTTGCCGATTATTAATGCACTGCATTTTTCCTTTTCTTTTTAGTTTCTTGGAATAAGTGTCTTTGTTTTTGCACAGGTCGTAGTGTGTGTGTACACATTTGGATATGTTTGAGAGTGTTCATAAAAAAAATATTCTCATTTGAATTCAAAATAATAAAAAAATTCATTTGATCTTTTTAATATGCAGGTAGACTTGTTCCACAGTCACTGGATACAATCAAAGACTTCTTCCTACATCACACTGTCCTTTATGAGAGGAAACCTGGAGAAACCGAGGAAGAGGTTTTAAAACGCATCGTCGCCCCAGACGACTTCATCGTACTATAGTGAGTCCACTGTGTCACACTTCTGCACATTCGAACTGTTTTTATGCTGCATACATCCTGTTTTATTAATATTTGTTTAATGTAGTAAAGAACTGAACATTGTGTTTAAAATGTTTTTGAGTTTTTAATGTTGAATTAAAGAGGAGAAGTAAAACAAAATGTTATAAATATAAAGTGTATATAGAACTGAATATAAAATAAAATCTGAGACATTGCACTGAAAGTATTGTACATGTACTGAATTGCAGTGGCTTACAGACAGCTAATATAATTTACATGATTAATTATTAAAAGCATTGAGTGTAAAGTAGCTAAGAAATAATCACTGGTGAACAGGGTGGCCGGGGCTCTATAAACATGTCATCGAGGTAAGTGTGTGTTAGTGCAGTGTTGCAATGTGTAACTGTAGGTGTTGTGGTGTATATACAGTACTAGTAAAATGACACATCTTAAATTCAGTGCCTTTTCATTAGTTTAAATCTGTTTTATACTTTAGATTCTTAAAAGTTGCACCTCTTGTTTAGATACAGACAGCTTTGCACATCTCTGCTGGATTTTCTCAGTCAGTTTTATGAGGTAGAATCAACTGGAATTCAGGCTTTCAGTTAACAGCTGTGCTTGAATTTCTTGTCTCTTAATAAAGTGTTTGAGAGCATCAGTTAAAGTAAAGTAGTGAAGAGGTAGAGTTACAGGTATACAGTGAATAGTGAATATTTGAGTAATGTTTTAATCCAGATCATGGCAAGAACTGGTTAGTTTAACACTTTTAAGTTACTACATGATTCCTAATGAAGAATCATAGTCTGGATTCAAATAACCCCCCCACTGGTGCTTGCAGCAGAGAGATGGATGGATGAATGGATGGATTACCCAGAATAGCACTAGAGCTGCTTTTTGATTGTAATGTACAAACTTTCTGGTGTGTGTATGTGTGTTTTTTTTTTTATTTATTTATTGTATTTAAGGTTTCTGAAATGTGCACATTAATTCTCTTCACTGTTTTTCAGTCACCAGTTGGCTGATGATTACCCCACACCTCCCCCAGAAGGAGAACAGTACAGAATCCTTTATAAATTTGAGAGCATTAAGCCGATCGACTCCTCAAGTGTGACCCCTGAAGACTGGAGTAAAATGGCTGAAAAGATTCAGGTAAATATTCCGCCGAATAGGTGCCATTTCTGTCCCCAGGAAATAACATGTATAAATGTGCACACAAAATAACTTTAAAATACATTTTATTATCAAGCATAGTGTCTTGTTCATTGACCTAATTGCAAAAGTAAGATATGTAATTATCAAAAAACATAAATAAAAACTTCTTAGAACACTATGAAATATATACTAAAATATATAATTTGTCACCTGTCCCCCACGTTCGAACTATAAACGTAACCATAAAATATAATTATTAAAATCCTTCAAAGATGTAATTTTTTGCATTGTTGTGTGACTCCAAACCCCATCTATGATTTAAAATACACATTTTAGTTGTGTCCCTGGGTTTCACTCAGTCCTGTTATCGTAACACATTACCCTGATCATCTGGAACATTCTACAACAGGAAGTCACATTTACAACAGGAAGTGACATCATCAGCTGGTTCTTCTGAAGATCATGGGAAGACCAAAATTAAATTCCCTCATTAGTTTTTCCTGTATATTGGATCTTATTGCAACTCTGACTGAGGAGCTCAATCTCAACACTCAGTCCTGTTACCTAAATTAATTCTTGATTTAATTGTTTATTTTTAAAATACACATTTTTGGGAAAATCACTAGAATGTGCTCAGTGTCCTCATGCTATTAGCATAGCCAACATGTAGCTATTTTTCATGTTGCTTTATTCTCCACTTTACAGGAAAACATGGAAGCGTATGATGGATTTGTTGTTATCCATGGCACAGACACAATGGCCTACACCTCCTCTGCTCTGTCCTTCATTTTGGGGGAGATTAAGAAGCCTGTGATCATCACTGGAGCACAGGTCTGATTTGCCTGCTAATAATTCACCTTTTGCAATATATTTGTTATTATATACCTACCTACCAGAGGTGGAAAAAGTACTGAAAAATTGTAATTAAATAAAAGTACCTTTACTTTGCTAAAATTCTACTCAAGTAAAAGTAAAAGTACCCATCTAAAAATCTACTCGAGTAAAAGTAAAAAGTAGTCCATTTAAAATGTACTTTGAGTAAAAGTTACATAGTTACTTTTAATTATTTTATGTAAAAAAGTAAAAGCAAATCATAAATGAAATGATTAATTTTTAATGAACTATTATTCCACATACTAATTTGGATCTTTCAGGCAAAAAGTCTAAAGTTAACTAGTTCTATCTGTGTCATAAGATAAATATATCCTATATACTGATGGATGAAGTAAAAGTCCCTTTTCACCTTTATTAGGCAAATATGTTTTACATCAGGGTTTTCTTGTCTACTGTCTAACTCTCTAGATGCCCATCTTCCATCCTCGCACTGATGGTGTGGATAATTTTGTTGGTTCCATGCTGATGGCCGGGTACTTTTCTGACGAACCAAGTCTGCAGCAGGTGAGCTGAAGGACAATTACCATTTTTCTGTTTCCTTTCCTTACATTGTTGTTAAAATCATTCATACATAATACATGCTAATACTACATACTATATGAAGAGTTTTATCAATTTGAGTAAAAAAGGGTTTTCTTTAGCAAGAAAGTGGTAGGCTGAAAACCACTGTTTTCTGTTTCAAACTATCAAATACCATACTAAGGTTAAAATAACACAAAAAATCAAATCAAGATTTTAATATTTAAAGATTTATTTTAAAAAATATATGTTTTTTCGCAAAACGCAATAAATCCATGCCATGTTTTTTTTTTTTTCAAAATGTCTTATATATCCTTTGGCATCAATAGAACATTTTTTTTACTGAAAATTTGCCAAATACAATAATAAATAACAGTAAATTGTACATCTGAATATAATAGTTTGACCATTGGGCCTAAAAACACAAATTTCAAAACATTTCTTTTCCAAAAAGTGCAAAATTTCATTAAAGAACAAGACATTAAGACTATAAAACCCCCCAAATCACGTTACATTCATGTGCTGTAGTGTAGTGTAGTGTGGTGTAGTATAGTGTGTATTGTGTGTGTGTGTGTCTGTGTGTCTGTGTGTGTTTGTGTGAACTGCAGATGACAGCCGGCATTTCCCTCCTCCTGAATGCCTCATTTTCTTTACCTTTTCACGTACATGAGACTCTTTTGATGGTTTTCTATTTTTTTTCAGTAACTGCTTCACGAACAGGCTCCTCTATACCATCAAAACCGCTCATTTTCGCGGTCTGAAAAACGAAAGTGAAAGTAGGCTACACGGAATACCAGCCGGCTCAACAGGGCGCGTGTTTACATTCTATAGCTCGTGGAATGCTGCCCTGTGATTGGCTGAGGGGAGATGTGGCGTTCTGCGGGAAAACAAGACTGGCGTTTATCGCGTTTTGGAAAGAAAGAGAGAAAGCAGGGCAGTATTACACGGCGGGTGGGGCGTTTTGATGAAAATTGAATATTGGCTTTTCAAGAGTGTTCACATAACATTCTGATTCTGGCTCTAACTCATTTTTTTTTAAATGGCGTTTATCGCGTTTTGGAATCAAACTCTTCATATGTATACTATATGTACCAAAAATTAATAATTATATATGTTATAGTTTTGACTTCATTTTTTTACTTTCACAGGTGATGCTTTATGATCTGAACAAACTGTATCAAGGGAATCGAGTGGTGAAGTTTGACTGTGATTCTTTCAGTGTGTTCGACAGTCCTGATGTGTATCCTCTGGCTAGTCTGGAAACAACAATCAAGTGTAAGTGTTTATTGGCTTTACTGTTTAACTGTTTAACGATCCACTAAGAAAAAAAAACTGTTACCTTATGACATCAAATCCTTTCTATATACCCTAGAAAGTACAGAAGAAGGACAGGTTGTTTCCAGGCAGGTGGTCAGTTACCAGTCTAACCTCCTCTGCTTATGTAAATCAAAAAATAATATAAAAAACTGCCCAACAGTTTGAGTGATCTGACTTAGTTTGCCTCAGGTAGGAAGTGAGGAACAGTCCCTCAGTCTGTGGTTAGACTCCTCCACCAACAGAGGGAGGCAGAGAATGTGCTTTCAGTGATCAGAAGTGATCAGATACACCTGAGAATGAGACAAACTGACTCTGTTAGAACCTGCTATTAAGTCCAGCACTGATAAAGAACAGATAAACAACTTTTAACTTGCCATCCATCTAAATCCAGTACCAGTCAAAAGTTGGGGCACACCATCTCATTTCATGTAAATGAACGCTGGTTGAGGAGGGGGGGTGGGGGGCGTAGTGCACTACTCTGACACAAGTTGGGGCCTGATGACCCCCGGCTGGGTCATCCGGGTGACCCGAAACACCCCGTGACCCCGGTTACATCACTGAAGATGTGTCCCGGTTGCACCACAAGGTGAATCTCAGTACTCTGTGAATGTCTGAGTACTTGGCAGTTGAAGTACTGTCAATTATTGTGTATTATTGTGCTCAGGTAGTGTGCTGTGTTGTTATGCACACTCTAAACAAAATTTGTTTTTACAGAAAATACCTGTAAAAAAAAAACAATTCTGTATTTTATGTAAAAAAGGAATATACTCTTCCGAAGGTCACGGGCGTCACAGGTGATGGGGACGCACAAAGGGGTGGGACAATTGGATATCCAAATTGGGAGAAAATGGGGAAAAATCAGAAATACAATTATTAAAAAAAAAAAAAAAGAATACACCTGATAATCACAGTAAAAACATCTGTTTCAATTATTCTTCTGGAAAAGCACAGTTGAAATCTGTAAATTTAAATGACAGGTCCTCTGTTTTTTAACTCAACTGTACTATTTTTTAAGGGGTTTGAATGTTAATTTATGGGGTTACAGTGTGAAAACACTCACTGAGGTATAATCACAGTCTTGGGTGTAAAAATACAGAAAGTAAAATATAGTAAATTAGTTTTATATTTTTTACATTTTGCTGTAAATGACACATTTTAAAACCAAATGGAACACAGATATAATCTTCAGTTTCACGGTTTAATTTTTAAGTTTCTGGGCTGCTTTATGCTAAATTATTATTTATTTAAATACACAAGCATTTATTCCCCAGTTTTCCCCATTTATATGTTCACAAGCATTTATTCCCCAGTTTTGGCTGGAGTGTATTGTGGCGGTGTGGGAGTGTTTGTGTGTTTTATGGGTGTAATGTAATGTTGTGGTCTCTATTATAAAGGTGCGTGTCCACCGGCACTTTTTTTTTTTTTTCAACTCATGTCGCTGTGCAGGATCTCTCGCCACGTGTGGGCGTGTCAGTGTGGGGGCGTGTCTGTGAAGTTTTTTTATTCAAATGAACCAACAGAAGAACTCAATTATAAGTTTTATAATATTTTTAAATTTTAATCAACCTCACTGTAATCTGTAGTTCTGTAAATCCATATTCTAGAATTTCCCCTCGGGGATCAATAAAGTATCTATGTATCTATGTATCTATGTATCTATCTATCTATCTATCTATCTATCTATCTATCTATCTATCTATCTATCTATCTATCTATCCATCCATCCATCCATCCATCCATCCGTCCATTCCGCCGTTTAGCTCTTATGAACGTTTTCGCTAGAGTGGGTCTTTCTCTCAATTGAAATGAATAGGATGTAATGCAGCTGTCTATGGGGTGTGGCTATGTTATTTAGATGTTCAGTTTAGAGGGCTTACCATAATGTAGTTTCATAGCAGTTTCATCCATATGGCTGGGTTTCAAATTGTGGCTCTATAAATGTTTTCATTGTCCAAGTACTTTACAGTGCTCTTAGTTAGCAGTTAGCAGTGTTTTGAGGATTAAATTATGTTAAAAGTGAAAGAATTCATGTAATTATAGGACAGTTTCTTGTAAAATTATAGTAATAGTTGTTAAAAGTTTTGACAGTATTTCTCTGTGTTTTTACAGACATATTCTTGCGCCCCCTGCTGCCAGAAAAGTACAGTTTTTTGACACTTTTTATTTTTTACAGTGTGGTTAAATTGAGCCCAGACTAAAGAGTATTTATTCGTTCTTAAGAGTACTCAGTTTTCTTTAATTTTCTCTGTAGGTCTGAATACTTGGCAGTTGAGGCAATGTACCATGAACAAAGTGTTGTTGAGCCAGTATTTGATTGTTGTGGTTGTGCTTGTTGTTGTTAGTTGGGTGAATAATAGATGCATAACTCCAGCTGTTAGGTGCAGAATTGATCAATTTCCTTTATTATATTACTAGTGCTTCTTATATTCGCACTTTACACGTAAATCCAAAATAATTTATTTTTTATTCTCAGTGATTACTTCAAAAATTGAAATGAAAAAATTGGAGCCCAAAACCTCCTGCACTGTGAAGAGAATGCTCACATTGGATGGCACACCACTGGTTAAGATCCTGAGATTTTTCCCTGGGATTACAGAAGAATATGTAAGTCAAATTTATTTTATTTGATTTTTCAGTACTATCCAGGGTTTATATTATGTCTGTATCACGGGCCATGGGATTCACATAGACATCCATATTTTTTTTATATTAGACCACTCCCTGAAAGACTTGGTCATCATTTTACCCTAAAAAACTCTATTTAAATCCTTTCCAATAGTACATTCACTTCTTAATATGCTTAAAAATGTGTTTTGTTAAAGCAATTAGAAGAATTATCATGATATGATAAATTATTATTGTATTTTTCACACTATAAGAAGCACTTAAAACACTTTAATTTTCCCGAAAATCATCAGTGTGCCCTATAATCCGGTGCTCCTTATGTATGAATTCTAACAGTCAGATTTTAAGGAGCAGTAAAATCACTCCGCTGAAGTACAGAGTTATACAGGAGTTTCAGTTTAGTTCTCCAGCAATGTTATCATAAAGCGCTAAGCGCTAGCAATATAGCCATTCGACTGTTCAAAGGGGAGTAGTATTGGCCTTTAGTCTGCTGCTAACCCCAGCTAGCACTGCTGGAGCAGTATTTGCATTACCTGCTAAACGCTAGCCATGCGGCCGTTCAGATTAAAAAAAGCAGTTGCAGATTTAAAAAAAGCTAAAAAGACAAATAACTGTTCACCTGTCTTCTGCATCCAGCATAGCCCCATCTTGAAGGTCAAAACTACACAGAGATTAGGTTAAAACTCTGCAGTGTTTGATAAAAGACTGTGCAGTAGTTACACTATATACTACACTAGTACACTAAAATAACTAACATGCATTGTTCATGTTGTGCAGGTGTTTTTTAGATGTATTTACCTGGCTATTTTATATATATATATAAATATGTATCTGCATATGTACATTTGTAAGTATGTAAGTTATTATGTGTATTGTTATTTAGTATACTGTGTATATTGTTTATACTGTAAAGGTATCTGTATGTCTTATTTTATATTATATTTTATGTTATTATTCTTCTTGTAATTATTATTCTCTGCACATTGGTGGGAATCTGCACCCAAGTTTTTCACTCACATGTACACCTGTACTCTGTGACGTGACAATACAAATCTTGATTTTTTTATTTTTATTTGTTTTGTGTTCTACAGGTTAAGTCTGTTCTGAAGGGAGCTGCTGGAGTCATCCTGGAGACGTATGGCTGTGGAAATGTTCCAGAAAATGATTGGCTCTTGGATCTCCTGAAGGATGCAGATAAAAGGGAGGTTCTGATGTTGAACTGTACTCAGGTGTACCGGGGCACTGTCTTACCCATCTATGGCTCCTCTGTGGTAGGTCTCATCATAGTCATACAAAGCAAATGCTGTAGGTTTTTGGTTTTATCAGGTTTATTACTGTCCTTTTGCTGTGATATTGAAATTGTATAATGTAAGGTAATGTAAGATCTTTAAAAATATCTCTTTTTAAAGGTGCGACGAGAACGAGTGGTTTGACTGGGGTTTATATAAAGTGCTGCACAGGTGTGGCTGGTTGCCACTGATCAATGCTAGGGATTCTGGGAATTGGAGTTTTGGGACACAACTCCACTTATATTTCCCCTCTGTTCTGCTGGTTAGTGGTGCAGCACTGCCCATCACAACGATTTTGTTTTTGGAGACTGTGGTCCCAGCTGCCTTGAGATCATTAAACAGCTCCTCCCGTGTAGTTCTTATTTTTTCTAATCTCATGATCAGTGAGACTCCACAACGTGATATCTCGAGCTCCAGGCCTAGGTCGATTGACAGTAATGTTGTACTTCTTCCACTTCTCTTTCAGCTTCTTACTTATGGCTTTGTAGCCCATTCCATATATATATATATATATATATATTTTTTTTTAGAGATAAGAGATATGAAAACTGCTCTGCTGTTAACTCGTTTAGTGGTTAGTTGCTCAGTGATCACTGTGCTCTTGCTTCATTTTTATTCCAGATACTGCAAGAGGCAAATGTTATTCCTGGCTATGACATCACTCCCGAAGCAGCAATTACCAAAATGGTCTGGGTGCTGAATTTAACGTCCGATCACCAGAAGAGACAGCAGGTGTGTTAAATACATGTAACTACTCCGTAATCACCCTAGTGAAAAACAGTAGATTAAAGTGTACTAAGCATTATTATGCTGTAGTGCACTAAAGTGTTCTTGTAGCCTCTTTATTAATCAGTATATTTAAAGAGTGATAAAATGGAACAACTTTGTAATTTGCACGTATTATACTTTCTTAAACTGAGCTTAGTGCACTTAACTGTACTAAAATGGATCTATTTTAAAAATACTTAAGTAACATTTGAACATTTAAACTACTTCATGTATGAAACCTCATATTTTAAATTTACTTTAAAATGATAACACATTTAATTATTATTACAACTGTATCACTATTATATTATACACCAAGTCCTGCACCTAACAACTGGGGTTATACATAGAGCTCAGCCAGGATCTTCTACTCACTCAACTAAACTCAACTAAAAACAATATCCAAAACCACCACAATCTGATACTGGCTCAACAAGGATCCAGAAGCACAGCCTAACACTATGTTCATGGTCCATTGCCTCAACTGCCAAGTGTCCAGACCTACTGAAAAGTAACCAATGAACAAACAGAATCCCTCCTTAATCTAAGCTCACTTCCTTTAACTATGGCAACAACACACTTACCACAGCACCCTACGTAAGCACAATCACACACAATTAATGACATTATAACACAGCAACCACTACCATCTGATACTGGCTCGACAAGAATCCAGAAGCATAGCGAACTATGTTCATGGTCCGTGCCTCAACTGCCAAGTACTCAGACGTCTGCAAAAGCTCATGAGACAAATTACTACAAGAACAGCAGGAACACACCAATCCCCTTCATCCAAACTCTAACACAAACTTCAGTGCAAGCTCTTCTCAGGGGTCATCAGGTAGGCACCTTCCTTCGTCAGTGTTTCGCTGAATTAGGCCCACGACACCTCCAGAAGGCTCAACAGTGAAGTCTGGCGTCCCAGACCCACCCCCCTCCAAGCCTGCTGTAGAAGCACAAACTCATTCCCTTCCCCACACAGCCTCAGCCCCTCTGAACCACAACCACTGACTAGATCTTTCAGCTACATCTGACAACTCCTTCACTACTGTCCTCAGCACACGACCTCTAATTCCGAATTCAGACAGCAGTCTTGTGGCAGACTTTGGTATATTATAAATTTACTAAGAATTGATGTTAAATATATGTGATATATTTACATTTTAGTACAAATATGCTTTATGTTCCCGTCTTTTGTAAGTAGCACACTTCTAGGATACTTGGTTGCGTATAAAAATATTTTTTAATATACTGCACTGCAATTTTTAGCGTGTTACAAATTTACTTAAAAATATAAAATTATTAGTAGTAATTTAATTTACTTTATAAAAAAAGTTACATGATACATTGCACCTGTTCACTTTATTTTTATTTCAGCAGGGTAGTCTGAGGAATTAGTAAATCTCAGTCTCAGGCACAGCAGCACACTGTAGCACAGAAGCTTTAGCTTTGTTATGTTGTGTGTTTCAGATACTGAAACACAGTGTGTGCGGAGAGTCCAGGGCTCCTCCGATGAAGGTGAGTTTAAAGCATTTTCAGTAGAGCAGATTCAGAAGTGTAAATTCATTGTTGCTCAGAACATTTCTCTCTCTTTTTCAGCTGATCGTGGAACATGAGTGAAGACAGCCACTAATATAAAGTCAGCACGTCTAAGGCCCAATCCCATTTCACCCTTTGGCCTTACCATTTACCCCTACCACTTCTTTTCGAGTGTAACCCTTCCTCTTAACTCTTTAAACAGAGTTACAAGGGGAAGTGGTGAAATCCTCCACCCAAAGAATTGGGAAACCCTTCAAACACCCGACACGTCATCAGGAGCGCTAAAGTTCAGCAACCTAACTGCTGCTGCTGCTGGTGTTTAACTCTAGTTAACTTTAGGGCATATTTTATTGTATGTCTTCAAAAAGAAGGGAGATGGTGCAGAAATGAATTATTATTCTTCATTCCTTGATTCCTCTGTGATGGGGAGCTGAAATGAGCCTAAATTAGCTTTTATTTTATTTAATTTTTCAGTTCCGCCTTAAATGCTGCACCTTCGGCAGTCTGTTGCAGCATTTAAGGTGGAACGGGAAAGTTAGCTAGCTAGCTACTGAGACAAACTACTATAAAAAAACTACTTTTTTATGCTAATTATGAAGAATTCGACCAGAAAACATTGAAACTACACATTAAACTGTCGAAAAATAGTGCTGATCATCACATTTTGTGTTGCCATCTCACCAGTGATTCTCATACCCCTTCGTTTGAAGTGTGCATCTGAAAAATCTCAGTTTGAACGGCTTATAAAACAGAGGGGTAGGGGTAAAGGGTGGAGCCAAGGGGTGATATGGGATTGGGATGGGGCCTAAATCACTGATTATAAAAATTGCATGAAATATTTAGGTGTGGTTGTGGGATGAATCATGCATAGCATAACTTCTATAAAATCTAAATCTGCTTGTTCTGATACAGAATGTCAAATAAATTGATTTGTTGCATTAATTCTCTGTCTCAGTCTTTTTTCCACCTGTGTTAAAAGAGTTGTAAAGATCAGTAATTCTGAACCATGGATTTAAGGACCCAGTGCCCTGCTGTGTTTCCATTTGCTCATTCCCACCAGATCTGATCCAAGAAATCAGAAATGCTGTCCATAACTAACTGTTCACAGAATAATACAATTACAATACAGTGCTTTTTCATTACAATAATTACTGTGATAATTTTTGAGGGAATAACATATTTTATAAATTCTAACAGTGATATAACCAGGGATCAGTCAGCATCATCAGCATCATCTAGAGAAATTACTAATACTAGTTTGGGTTTGTAATGGATACAGCCATATAATATGATGGTCAGTGTTGCACTGCGGACTGCCAGCAGGGGGACTGTAGACATAGGGTATGAAGTGTCAGAGTTACATCTCAAAACTACAGCTCCCAGAATCCCTGGGAGGATCCCTGATCACCTGTGCAGCAGTCTATAAAACCTCAAGTCAAAGCACACTTCTCTGTCGCACCTTTGTAGAAGCGGAAAGAAAAGGAAGGAAAAAGAAAGGAAAAGAAAAAGAAAAGATACAATACAATAAGAGAGACAAAAGAAAATCATAAAAGAAACCAGAGAGAAGAGTAAAAATAAGGGAGTGTTTATCCGAGACATAACTTGATTGAATAAGAAGTAAAAGAGAGGATTGAGCTGAGGTGTTTTACTTTGGTTTCTTGTGAACTAATGTGAACTATTTGTTTGTATTCGCCAAGAGTGGCATTTAATTTATTCTGTTTTCCGCCTTTTTTCTACACCTCTTCTGAGGCGTTTGTTTTCCCACCCATTCTCCAGTCTCTTCATTTTTCACACCATTACTATTACAGATAACTTTTATTAGAGGTGACAAATAAATAATATATATATATATATATATATATATATATATATATATATGTAAATAATTTGATTTTGATATATATATATAGTCTATGTGTGTACCATAGACTGTATATAGCTGGACAGAGTCTCTTAAAAGTGAAGCCACCACAGGTCGGGCGCCCCCTGCTGTTCGGCTGCAGAAAGCTGTGTAACTCCACCCATCCCCATAGGTTTCAATGGCAAAACAGAACAACTCTCAATCACATGTTTTTCTAATATGCTGTAATTCTACCTTCTTTATTTAAATGCAGCAGCTAGTGTAACCTCTGCTTATATTGTCAAATTTTTATATCCCCACAGAATTCGGTTTTTAAAACGTTATTCAGCTCTATTCAAAAAAGGTGTGGTTATGGTAAAAGGGCTGCTTAAGGGCGGGACCAATAACAGACCATCAGCTCCGCTCCGCCCCGCTCTGCAGTCTGTGACCTCGAGGCAGCCCTCAGGGGCGGGGTTATTTAAATTAGTAGGCTGCTATCCACAGTCTTTCTCCCTCCTCTGGTCTCTACTGCGCAGAATCAGGTGTCAGAATCGCCAACATGGCGGAAGATTTTGGCTTCATTTTCATTGAATGAATGGGAACGGAGACACGGCGTCCATCTTTTTTACAGTCTCTGATGTTTACATAGTGTACTGTTTTATTAGTTTAGTTTTTTCAGTGCTCAAGATTGCACGTTTTGCCTTTCAAACGCTTCCTTTAAAATGGTTTAGTTTCGGTAATGTCTCAGATTGCAAATTTGTTATATGATTGTAATTATCTTATGATAAATTTTTTACGTGTTTTTAGCAGGATTGTCATTCGTTTATATAAAAGTTGTTGCATGATGTAAAACTTTACTCTAGAGTAATATAAAGTCATATAGCGGCTGCTATAGTGTTGTAATGTGCATTTTATCAGGTTGAAATGACTTTAATTTTATTAAAAAAAAATAGAAATATTAAAAAAGACTGTAGAGATGCACTGCATGAGTCATATGTTTTTTGCAGTACGAGACTATAATAACCACTCTAGTGAAAAAACAGTAGATATAGTATACTAAGCATTATGATGTTATAGTGCACTAAAGTGTTCTTGTAGCCACAATATTATTTATCAGTATATTTAAAGAGAGATAAAATAGAACTACTTTTTTTTTGTACTTATTATACTTTTACTGTATAAAAATAGTACAAAATTAAATTGTGCTAAGTGTTCCTAACTGTACTAAAATGGAACTATTTTAAATTTACTTAAATAACATCTAAACATTTAAATTACTTCATATATGTAACCCCATATTTTAAATATGCTTACAGTAAAATTATAATACATTTAATACAGAGTATTACCCCTGTATCAATATTACTATACAGGTATATTAGATTAGAAATGTACTAAGAATTGATGTTAAATATATGTGATATATTTACACTAGAGTACAAATATACATGATTCTCGTTTCTGTCTTTTGTAAGTAGCACACTTCTAATGTACTTCGCTGGGTATAAAAATATATTTTTATATACTGTTCTACAATTTTTAGCGTGTTACAAATTTACTTTCATTTTTTTTATTTAGTAGAAATAATTTAATTTACTTTCTAAAAGTTATATGATACATTGTACTTTAAGTGAACTACTGTAACAGCTGTTTTTAACACACTTACCGTATTTTTCGGGCTATAAGGAGCACTTAAAATACTTATTTTTTCCCAAAAATCGTCATTGCGCCTTATAATGCAGTGCGCCTTGTGTATGGATTTTGCTTGTGTTTACTGACCTCGATTTTTATGTGGTACACGGCGCTCTGTTGTGCAGAATTCCTCACCCCGCCAGAAAAAGATCCCCCTCTTGGGCTAGCGCGCGGTTACCTTTGACTGCCGTACTGCCTCTCGGCTGTGGTTCAGGGTAGCTAGTTTCCACTGTAGCTCCGTGGCCAGAACAAGGTGCCGGTAAACTTTCCTTTCCACCCGTTCTGGGGTAATAGCACAAACTGTTTCTTTTTAGCGCCCACTTCTAAGTAAAGTTAACCTCTTAACACGCGCTGGCCCACCGGCGGGCCAGAAATATTTAATATTTCATAACTGGCTGTGTTTCTGAATAGTTATGAACAGTTACAGGTTCAATATAGACATCCAATATACCATTTTAAAGCTTAGAATCTCTGCTTTTGAGCTATTTAGCCTATTTAGCGGAATATCCTTTCAGAAAATAAACATTTAGGGCGAAATATGCCTTGGTTATGATTTTAATAATTCATAACTCTCATATTTGCGTTTATCGTTCGTCCATATTTCATCGAATGCGGTCATGTCATACACCATTCGAACCGTCTGGCTCTCCGGATTCCAGAACTGTGCTTTTACTGTAGGATGTATGTTTCATGAATTAGAGCTGCGTCAGAGCGCATGTTTCCAGTAATAAAAGGCTCTCCTTTTGTCCTGGGGAAACCTCCGGTCACTGCCGCCACCCCCCGAACACACACCCGCGCTCAGCCACAGGTCCTACCTTCAAAACGCGTCCAGACTAAAGAGAATCCATCAATCCAGTCTCCTGTAATCCACAGTTATATCCAAACAGCGCTGGAAATCACTTCATCCAGAAATGAAACTTATCCAATCTTTATCTCTGTTTTAAAACCGTTTTATTCACCGAATTCGGCACAACACGCTATTATAGTCAGAAGCCTCGCGGAGTAATGCGGTACTTGCTGTGCTTCAACATAATATTATGGTCTGTCGGAGCGTTGCGGCTACCGTTGTCAGGAGCGTCGCGGAGTAATACGTACTTGCTGTGCTTCAACATAATATTATGGTCTGTCGGAGCGTTGCGGCTACCGTTGTCAGGAGCGTCGCGGAGTAATACGGTACTTGCTGTGCTTCAACATAGTAATATTATGGTCTGTCGGAGCGTTACGGCTACCGTTGTCAGGAGCGTAGCGGAGTAATACTAACTGTGCTTCAACATAGTCTTACGGTGTGTGTGTAAGGACCGTGAAATGGCTCCAGTTAAGAGACATGCTTAAGAGACATTTAGTGCGCCTTATAATCCAGTGCGCCTTGTGTATGGACTAACACTAAAAATAGACCGTTCACTCATCGTGCGCCTTATAATACGGTGCGCCTTATAGTCCGAAAAATACGGTATTATAGTATACTATAATTTAGTATATAACTTAGTATATTTGGAAATAAGTATTTTAGAAGTATATTGAATAACATTAAACTAAAAGTGTACTTTATAGTAGTCTATTTGTTTAAAATACACTATATTGTACTTTTTAAAAAGTATGATCAAAGTTTACTTTCAAACATTTGATCAGAGCAAAATATTAATGTACTTTTAATATATTTAAGTAAGTACATAAATCTTTTATTTCTCAATATGTTTTAAGTACAATTAAGTATATATTTTTTTCAGCTATAGTGAATATATGAAACTCAGGCACAGGTTTAAATGACCATTCTGTGAAATGTCGTTCTCTAATATTTGTCTCCTTTTTTTCTCTTCTCCTTCCCTTTTTCCTTTGTTGTTTACTAATTGTTTTGTTTAATTATTATTATTATTATTATTATTATTAGTAGTAGTAGTAGTAGTAGTAATAGTATTATTATTAGTATTATTAGTATTTTTTTCTATTTTGTCACATTCCCCCACTTTTTTTTCCTGTTACATTGTTATATTATATTATATTACATATATATTTTTTTTTCTTCTCACAATACCCACAGTACCTAAAACTCTGTATAAACACAGACAAATAATAAAGCTAAAGTGGAGGGGGGAAAAAACAGCTGATCAGGACACAGAAGACTTGTCAATGAACTTTTGTTTTAATTGATGGTAACCCTAATTATCAGTACAGTTATTGGATGGTGGTGGTGGGTGCACACAGTTCTTCTTCAGGGGGGTTGGGGACTGTTCTTATTCAGTTTTTCAACGGGAGGGGAGGGGGGGTTGGGGGGTCGGTGCACGCAGGGGGGGGGGGGGGTGTTGGCCGCCGTTCTCCTTCAGAAACTCCACCCTCTTTGACTAGGTCTGCCTAACAACAGAGCGATCTATATTTTGATTGGCTCAACGAGAGTACATTATAATATACATTTGAGCATGTGAACTAGCTGAGGTGCGTGAGACTTGAGAACACTGAGTACAGAATCATGCATTTACTATTCTTTACTCTTTGGGATGGTAGTTATAGGTATGTATACTCTTATTCTGCAGTAATGGCAGACGTATGGACGTTTGGCTTCTTCAACCACAGACGCAGCTCCCTTTCTCAGTAAGGCAGTAGATATAAGTTAGCTAGTTAGCCAGCTAGCTTCACACAATACTCCTATCTTCTTTGTTATGCATGAAAGGTAGTCTGCTATGTTGTAAATAGATGTAAATATGGCTATGAAGACCTGAGAGCAGTAGTTTTTATTTCTTTACTTCTATTTTCAAGTTGAACTGTAAAAAAAGAAGAAAAGAAAGCAGTGAGTCCTTGTGAAACAAAAAAAAGGTATACTTAAATAATGTTGAAATGTTTCTGTACTTAAGTTACGTTATTTTGGAGCCACTCGTTTTTACTTAATTACTACTTGTCTGTAATTAAAATGATATAAATGCACTAAATCTATACGGGGTATACTAGTCATACGTTATTTTCTCCGCTGTTTAATATAATTGAAGTATACAGTGCCTTGCAAAAGTATTCGGCCCCCTTGAACTGTTCAAGCTTTTGCCACATTTCAGGCTTCAAACATAAAGGTATGAAATTGTAATTTATTTTGTGAAGAATCAACAACAAGTGGGACACAATCGTGAAGTGGAACGAAATTCATTGGATATTTTAAACTCTTTTTCCTTCCACTTTGAGATTGTGTCCCACTTGTTGATTCTTCACAAAAAAATTACAATTTCATATCTTTATATTTGAAGGATCATAAAGGGGGCTGAATATTTTTGCAACTGAACATTAGAAACATATTTAAAGAAGTACGATTAAAGTATAGGTTTAACATCACATTCAAAAAAACTAAAAAGAGATATCTCGTTGCAAGCATTAGCTGTTGAAGTTATTTTAATTACTCACAACTAAAAAAAAAAAGAAAAAAAGCATTTTGTTTGAGCGACACAAAATTTATGTTTTGCCAACAAATTTCACTGATGTACAGATTTATTGCAGAAATGAAGGCTCCTGTGACACATGTAGTAAAAGAATAGTTTTATCATAAAAAACGGTTATATAAAACAATAATATATTTTAAGTACCTCACCAGTACAAAATTAGCACAGGCCAATAAAGTAATTTTTTTAAGTATACTAAAATACAGATTAAGGAGGTAAAAATGCATGGATAAGGAAATAAAGTATACTTTAATTATCCACATATACAGGGTTTGGATAATGAAACTGAAACACCTGGTTTTAGAGCACAATAATTGATTGTGGTGACGGACAGTTCTGGTAGAAACAGGAGAGTTGAGGTGCACATTGAATTCTGCCGTGATTTGATCAGCCGTGGTTTTATGTTTTTTTTAGGATACAATCCGGGTTAGCACCCGAACTTCCCTTCCAGACAGCTTCCTCTTACAGCATCCACAGTTAATCCTGTTGGATGTGGTTGGTTCTTCTTGGTGGTATGCTGACATTACCCTGGATACCGTGGCTCATCACAAAGACTTGCTGTCTTGGTCACAGATGCTCCAGCAAGACGTGCACCAACAATTTGTCCTCTTTTGAACTCTGGTATGTCTCCCATAATGTTGTGTGTATTGCAATATTTAGAGCAGAACTATGCTCTTACCCTGCTAATTGAACCTTCACACTCTGCTCTTACTGGTGCAATAATGTGCAATTAATGAAGATTGAACACCAGGCTGCTCCAATTTAGCCGTGAAACCTAAAATCCCACACTAAAATGATGACAGGTGTTTAAGTTTCATTGTCCAACCCCTGTAGTTCAAATACACATCTGTTATATTTAAATAAACAGCTTTATTATAAGGGAGACTGAGTTCTGTAATAAACGTCAACTCAAGTCAACTCAACAGAAACTCATCTCATCTCAAACTTACCTTCAGAGTAGGAGCACATGACTCTCCATATACACTGTGATTCATAATCTGAAAGACATTAGAAGCAAATAAAAAAACAAGTTATGATTTTAGTTAGCTGCTGCTTCTGTGTTTTTTTTTTTACACTTTTAACGTTGCAGGCAATTCATCTAGAAACGTTTTAAAAAAAAAAAGCTAAATTAATCGCACAAATTAATAATTTGACCAACTTTCTGTCATAATTCACTGTATTCTGCGCTCTTTCACAATTCCAACCCTATAAATCCTGACATTGTCATCTAGGAATATGCTCGTGTTCATCAGAGAAGAAAAAATAAATCCATTGGTGGAATAACCTGGTCTATATTCAGTATATTCAGGTAGAGTCAGCTGACCTCATTCTTTCAGCACATACTGTTGCTGAACCTAAACCTGCAGACCAACTGCAGCATCAACCAACCAACCCCACATTATTTACTTACTTAAATCCAGGTGGAGACTTTTTTTATTTTGGCCAAGCAGTGTATTTCCTAGTAGATTAAAGTATACTAAGCTTTATTATGCTATAATGCACTAAAGAGGGCTAACATGGAACAAAGTTTTTTGTACTCATTATACTTTAGTTGTATAAAAAACAGTACAAAAGTCTTACTTAAATTGTACTAACTGTATTTAACTGTATGGTCTGTTTCGTTCAGAATTATGCTGTTCATGACAGAAATAATTTTAATGTAAGTATACATTAATATAATATAAGCTTTCAAATGAGCTTTGATATTGATGTGATTTTTATACCATATCAGCTTCTGGAGAGAGAGGGGTATAGCTGCAGCCTCAGTTTCAGGACCCTGCAGTTCTAGGACCCTGCAGTTCTAGGACCCTGCAGTTCTAGGACCCTGCAGTTTCAGGACCCTGCAGTTTCAGGACCCTGCAGTTTCAGGACCCTGCAGTTCTAGGACCCTGCAGTTCTAGGACCCTGCAGTTTCAGGACCCTGCAGTTTCAGGACCCTGCAGTTCTAGGAACCTGCAGTTCTAGGACCCTGCAGTTCTAGGACCCTGCAGTTTCAGGACCCTGCAGTTTCAGGACCCTGCAGTTCTAGGACCCTGCAGTTCTAGGACCCTGCAGTTTCAGGACCCTATGTTTTCGCGACACTGCCGCCTAAAAAAAAAAAAGTGGTCTTGGACACGATGGATTACAGTCGCAATGTGAATCAAGTTTTGGCCTACATTTAATGTATTAAAAAATTCACATGTTTTTAATTAGATATCAATTTAATCTACACATTTTGTAACTGTGTTAGTTACCTAACGTTAGCCTGAAAAGCATTACAAGCGCCTAACATTACTTGTTAGCCTAGGATAGCTAGCTTCAAAACATCTATTAGCCTGTTAGTTATGTTTTTAATGAAAGCATAGCACGATATGGTAATTAGTTCTGCTTAGCACATATAGATTGAAATATAAAATATGACAAAGAATATGTTCACTACGTTTCAGTACATTAAATCAGTGTAATGTTAGCCTACTGTCTTCGGTGTAACGCTAATTACTTATTTAATCAATACTGATGTACCATATAGTTATGTTAATAATCTTTAACAATACCTGTTGTCATTTGTAAAAGTTATGTTATTATCCTGTCTGCTTTTAAAGATGTGTATAGCTAATTAGGTTATGTTTATACCATCTTCAATATAAAAGCTGCATGTATCTATCTAATATTTGGGTGAAATTAACATTAAAAAGTGTAAGTAGTTAGCTATTTTAGAACGCAGATACAGCCACTGCGCTGTACGGGACGGTTGGCAACCTTAATTGCTACCCAGCACTTCTTTAAAGACAGCTTTAACAAACAAATTATATCTTTTAAAAAATGCTTTTAAAAAAGAAAGAAATGAAAAAATTTACAAACCTCACATCTTTTCTGGTGATTCACATTTAACTTCAGTACCCACACCATCTTGGTCATTCCTGCTACAGGGGTAATGTCATAGCCAGGGATAACATTGGCCTCTGTCAGTATCTGAAATGAAGTAAGGTAAAAAATCTCAGAACACAGCAGAAACGTAGCTAAGACATTAGATTCACTCACACTTCTCTGTAACAAAAACGGTTGTGGGGGACACTTTTTATTTAGCATTCGATTGTGTCCTAATAGGTGGAGTTTTCACACCAGCAAACAACAAATTAAGTCTCTGTTGTGATAATACTGGTCTATTTTTTCTGTTGAGTTTATTAGGTTTCATGCACAGGACTCTTGAAGGGCAGTTGCTCTAACCTGAAGAAAGGGCACCCACCCCCCGCAAAAAAGGAGTCTCTCTCTCTCCTGTATTCGTCTCTTTTCCGTGGGCATTTAGAATTTTCTGCATTAACATAATCGTGCATGTGAATAATTTGAATAGTGCTTTATGTCCGTTATTCATCTTGCTTGATAAAATGAAAGGTTTTCAGCTGCATCCTCCCACAAAACAACCTGAGCCATGTAAAACATTGACTGCAAGCTAGCTGTCTGTCGGGTTTTTTTGCTACCTAAACGTGGCACAGTAGGTGGCTGTCAGATTATGTTTGATCAATGAAATACTAAAAATATTTAAAATGAATAAAAAATAATTAATATAAAATAAAAACTCATTTAAAACACAATCAAAGGCTATCTAATAGTGCGCAGAATAATATCACTTTCAGTTAGTTTCAGTTTCAAATAATTGAAACAGCTCCCCAAAACCTCAACCTATCCTTTATATTTGACAATATCTGATTAACTTTACAGGTCCTCACTCAACTTAATTTATTTAACTAAAATGAGTTTTCAAATTATTTCTAGCCTCACGCTGAATTCGGCGTGGCGGATTTTGCCTGATTTCTCTTGATTAAAATCAATAAATATGTGAATTTAATATCTTTAAATACCATATATTTTACTTCACTTGATAGAAAACGTTTATTTTTTTTAAATCGCAATGCCGCGCGCGCTTTCCTTATGACTGACGCTAAACTGTTTGATCCAGCTGTTATATTATATTATGTTATATTAATACCATTTTAACGTTTTTCGTTTCTATGTTTTGAAATTATTTTTGTCATTTTGGGTTTATTTTCATTTGTTATTTTTCTAATAATAATAGAAATTACATAATTTAAAGTAAGTCAATAGTTACTTTTACTGGTAACTAGTTATGTTTATAGTGGGGTAACTAGTAACTAGTTACTTTTTTGAAGAAGTAACTAGTAAATATAACTAATTACTTTTTCAAAGTAAGGTGCCCAACATTGGTTGACAATGAGCAAGTTTCCCGACAAACAACGAGCAGGCTTATTCTATTTGGTGAATAACATGAAATGTTTAAAATTAACACAGACATGTAGAAAAAAAAAGAAGACAAGCTATAACCCAGATATAAATAATAATACTTCATAATAATATAATAATAATAAATAATATAATAATATGCCAATTAGGCATATTTATAGCAGTAGGATATTTTAATTTTCATCCCTGACTCTAATTAATTTAAGTCATATGCCTGATTTGACCTTTTTCTGTACAATCCCTGCTAAAGTTTTAGGTGAAGGAGACCTAAAGAAGGTCAGTGCATGTTTCTGGAAAAACAAAAAAGTGGGCGTGATATCCATCGGCACAACCCTAGTTGAAATATGAAATCATATTTGCCTTCCCTCGGAAGGGCAATATCAGCCAAGGACGGCAAAATGGCAGTTGCCCAAGCACACTGGGCCATAGCGTCTGCACGTCACTGTTAGGTTTAATATAACGATTTAAATTTTTGTTACTGAGTTATTGATACTACTTGGAAGAATTTAAGAGAATAGTTTCACTTCACAAATGAAAACGATATGATGTGCGATATGATGATAAATATCGTGGGGACGTTTCTACAGTATCGTTTCTACAGTAATTTCATCAATTATTCATGCAAATATATAAAGTAGGCTGGGATAAAAATGTATTGGCGTTAGGGTTGGGTTTCTGTCATGGTTTTCTATTTGTGGTGAGGATCTTGGACTGATTTTATGTGGTACACGGCGCTCTGTTGTGTATTTTTACATTTTAATTATTTCACTAGAACCGTCACACTGCCGCTGCTCCTTCTGTTCTATAGGTGCTGTGTCTCATAGCGCTGCTGGTAAAGCTTTATATTCTGTCTTTAAGCTGCTGCTTTGAGATTAGTATAATTTTAGTGGCTCTTAAATTGTTGTTTTTGTTGATCTTTTAGAATTCGTTAGATTAAATTAAATCTTTTAGCATTTTGAGCTTAGTTTAGTTGGTTATTTGCCTATTTTATATCTATTTTCAGTTTTTTCATTAAATTGTTATTAGCTTATTAGCTTCTTAGCTTGTTGTTAGCTTCTTTGTTATTTAGCATGCATAACTTCTTACTGGTCTTTTCAATGAATGTTGATTTATTCATCGTGTTTGTTATTTTATTTATAATTTATTTATATAAATGTGGTAGATCATGATATATATCGTTGTTGTGATATAAATTCCATATCGTGATATATGATTTTTCCCATATCGTTCAGCACTACCTTGGATGCAGCATAGACTGATGCAACTCTTCCTCGAAGGACTTGAGTGCAGTTTAACATCAGAACATTGTTTTTGTCAGCATCGATCAGAAGCTTCCTTAGCCACTCTTCTTCTGGAACGTTCCCATTGCCGAAAGTTTCCAGGATAACCCCTTCAGCTTCGTGCAGAACTCCACGCACCTGGATGGAGGAATTAATGGAGTTTAAGACCCAAAATAAAACAATTGCATAATGACTGCGCCAACAAGAGCAACAAGTCATCTGTGTGTCTGTGTGTGTATTTGCACATCTATGTCAGGAATTGGTGCAACTTGAAATACCTGAAAAAAAGGCTGAATTAAGAGGGGTGTCTACTAACATTTGGCTGTATAGTGTGTAAGTTCAAGACTTAATAATATATATATATATATATATATATATATATATATATTATGGCAAGCCAAACAGGAAATATATAATAAAAGCTGATATATATATATATAATGAAAGCCGACATATATATAATGAAAGCGATATATATATATATATATATATATATATATATATATATATATATATATATATATATATATATATATATATATCAGCTTTCATTATATATATCGCTTTCATTATATATATTGCTTTCATTATATATATATATATATATATATATATATATATATATATATATATATATATATATCGGCTTTCATTATATATATATCGCTTTCATTATATACATATATCGGCTTTCATTATATATATATCTCGACTTTCATTATATATATATCTCGACTTTCATTATATATATATATATATCAGAGTTCATTATATATATATATATATATATATATATATATATATATATATATATATATATATATATCTCTTGACCAGGCCCGTCGCGATGGGGCAGGCAAACCAGGCAATTGCTTGGGGCCCCAAGCTGGACTGGGGCCCCCAGACAACAACAGGTTAAGAATTAAATGCAGCGACAAACTGTGTGAGCCCCCCTTTACATTCTCAAAGTCAATGAGCAATGACACTGTTCTAAGAATCCCCCTCAAGGGGGCCCCTCCCACCAGCTGCTGAAGGCAGGCAGACACTGTCCTGGCAGACAGCCAAGTTTTAGATGCCGGCAAATATGAAACTTAACCATGAAGCGAATTTATCCATCAGGAAGCCAAAAGAGAAAACAAAAGAAGGAAGAGGAACACAAAAAAAACACAAGACAGTGGTAAGTGATGATTTACACTGGATAAATTAGGCCTACCTGTACAAATGGTGTAATTTAGCAGCAGGTAGGCTAAAAACAATATATACGTCCCGGGTAATGTTTATGTTAGCTAGCTAGCTACGTGCCTGGCAGTCAAAGCTAGGAATAAGTTAGCTAACCAATTAGGTTAGAGGTTAGTGCAGTATACAGGCTCGAACAGGCTGATAATATAGCTCCATAATGTAATATATTATATTAACAGGAAAACACAGGTCTGTTCCAGATTCACTGCTTATTGTATTTCAGCCTACTGTTCTTATCTTCAGTTGAGATTAAGGTGGCGTAGCTTCTCTGAGGTGCTAGCTAGCTATTCTAATCTATGTAACAAATGGTGAGTACGTGTCTAGTAGTATCCATGCATGCACTATGCCAGCTGTTCACTGTCTTTAAAGCATCAGGTGCATCTGTCTAATTCTCAGACAACAGCATACTTAAATCTGCTATGTTCAGCTACAAGTAGTAAATTTGTAAAGTAGATAGTTTGAGGTGTTTAGCATTGGTAGCTATATCAATGCAGCTGGGATCCATCTAAATATCAAAATCAGAAAAAAATATTGTGATGCTATCTCTAACCATATCTTTTCTTTCTACCTCAAGGTGCTTTGCTTAAATTTCTAAGCCCTCTTCCTAAAGATGCCTCTGATGAAGGTAGAGTGAATTTCTCTCACTAAGCTGTTATTACTGACCTCTTACAATTTGTTAATATTGTTATAAAATGGTCATGCATATTTTTGCTGGACATTTCAGATTTTTAAATACGGCCCCTCCTCATGTCTATGTGATGCACGCTGTACCTGAAAAGTGTGTTATATTAATAAAAACGTTATTTTCCCAGCTGTACCATCAACAGCATCTATCATTGATGAGAAAGACATTGAGGAAGAAGAAGACATGGAAGAAACTACATCCACTGGTGCCATGGCCTCAACATCAACATACATGAGTCTGCACTACATCTCAGCACTGGTGTTACCTCAACAGCACAAGGTACCACAAGCACTGTCATTTTTTTTTTGGCCGGAGGGGGGTTTGGGCATGAGATTTCTGGTGTGGAGGTTGGGGGGGCCCCGGTTGGTGTCTTTGCTTGGGGCCCCCAAATACCTTGAAATGGCCCTGATCTTGACTTTCATTATATATATATATATCAGCTTTTATTATATATTTCCTGTTTGGCTTGCCATGTATATATATATTCCTTTCAACAAACAGCTCTGGCATTTTTTAAACATGTTTTTAACCAGATAGTGCTAGGGAGTCACAGATGGAAGCGGACATAACTGCAGGTATAACTTTAATAAAATAACAAAGATTCACTAAAGCATAAAAACAGAAAGCAAACATTGGAAAAACGCAAAAAAAAACAACTAATGAACAAGGCTAGGATAACTAAATATCAAAGACTAGAACAAAGACTAAACAAAACTAAGAAAACAAGAAAAAGAAAAGCAAAAAATAACAGTAGGACTACATGAATTAAAAGGATTAGAAGAAATACTAACAAGGGAGCGGGGCAACAAATATAACAGGTGGAAACTCTAATGACAGGGTGGAGACAATGGAGGACAATAACACAGGGCCATGTGCTAGTGGAACACATGGGGGAGTAAAAAAACAAGGCAGGACAACAGGGGACAGGAGCAGAAAGGACCAAAAAAAAAGGAAAAACACAAGACGTGTGTGACAGTTTTGCTCTGCTGTTCATTTTTAAGCAATAACTCTGTATAATAATGTGACTTACCCCTTCTTCAGTAATCCCGGGGGAAAATTTCAGCATCCTCACAGCTGGTACTTTTTTCAACATGAACTCTACCGTCTCAGTACGAGGGGCGCTGCTAAGCTGCATCTCTTTCATCACTGAAAATAAAGATTGAGTTGTGATGAAAATATCACTGTACTTAGATCATGTTCAATTACGATGATTTCAATTGCTTTGATTGTTTTCACTCTTCTAACATAAAACAACTGAGCTTAAAGTTTATTACTTTAACATGTGTTTAGAATATGGGTGGTTGACATATTCGGAAAAAAAAAAGTGTAAAATGAAGCTGAAAATAACCAAAATCTTTTTTAAAGTTTTTTTTTTTTAATTCCGAATGTCACACCATATGACGAATCACACCACACAACACTCTGTATGCAAAAATAAACTGCTTCTGCAGGTAATTCACACAGCGCACGAGGAAAAAAACACCTGAGAGGAGAAAAATGAAGCTTGAGCGTAAACGAGAGGAATGCTTATCAAGATGGAATAATGGTATGATCCACTTTAAGGGGGCTTAAAATCGTATCACAATATTCTTCCAGGCTTAGATACTGCACTGTTTTTGTAGTTTTTAACATTATATGTAAGAAATACATTTAAATGTTTTGACCCCCCGAAACTATTGTTTTTACCCCTTTAGAGGAGGTTGAAGTCTTAATTGGGTCGTAATTTGCACCCTGGTATCAAGGCAGTAGTCTGGAGTATGTGGGGAAAAGTGGAGTTATGTACCATAACTAAGTTTTGGGAGTGATCCACGCCCTCACTCCTCCCACTTCCTTCCCTATTTAAACCGTCACTTCCTCTCTACCTGCTCATTGAACAAACCTCGCACCCACCTCCTCCCCATCTTCCTCCTTCGTTAATTTTATTCTCTTCTCATGTTTCTCTTCATGAGAGGGAGGGGTTCGGCTTCACGCTTTACAGCGAAGCTGCCCCGAACTCCATCTCAAATACTCTGAGTTCGCTCCCCCTCTTTTCTTCTTTTCTGCCCAGTGAAGGGCATGGGTCAATACTAGCAAAAGTATCATTATATCACTGGAACACCAACCGTTAGAGATCACTGACGCGCTAATAGGCTGAGCATTAAGCCACTGGTCACTTACGCTTGATTGTGGTTTCCAGACTCGCAATTGGGCAAACTTCAGGACTGTCAAACACACTAAAACTATCACAGTCTACCTTCATCACTCGGTTTCCCTGGTACAACTTCCTTTGATAACAGAGCATCACCTGCAAGAGGAAAAAAGGTTTGTACTTATTCTACTTTAACTGTATAAAAAAATAGTACAAAAGTCTTACTTAAATTGTGCTAAGTGTACTTAACTCTACTAAACTTATTAAAATATACTTAACCCTTGTGTGGTGTTCGGGTCTGTGGGACCCATTTTCATTTTTCATCAAATGATACTAAAAAAATATTTTTTCTAACTCAAACTCATTGGCATTGGCTCATTTTTTGTGAAAAACATATATCAAAACACATTTTCGATAAACACACACTGTACACCCCCAACACACACACATTTATATTACATACAGTATGTTTGGCCAAGGGCTAATAAACATTGCTTCATTTGTAAATTTGAAACAAATTTTCTTCTCATATCTTGAGTTTAATTCATTTTCTTTTACATTTTATTAAAAAAACTAATAAAAAAGAGTAGCACTTTTTGAAAGAAATGTAACATAAGAAAGGTAAAGGGCAAATATTAACCATGTAAGCTGTTTATATTGCTTGCAATTTAGGTGAAGCGAGCATGTGTAAAGCATTTTAATGTAAAATTGCTTAATTTTGCTGAATTAAATACAAGTAACAAAGTAAACGAGTAACAAAAATATGAACACCACACAAGGGTTAAGTAACATTTAATCATTTAAACTGCTTCATGTATGTAACCCCATATTTTAAATATGCTTACAGAAGAATGATAATACATTTAATACAGAGTATTACAACTGTATCACTATTTATTATACACAAAACATCACCTGTAGGAGGAAAAAAGGAAAGTCCCAACACTACTTTGTACTGTGATGCTACAGTTACCTGACCAAAAAAAGGTCACACACTGTAATATTTAAAAAAAAAAAAAAAGTAGATTAAAGTGTACTAAGTATTATTATGCTATAGTGCACTAAAGTGTTCTTGTAGCCACTTTATTATTAATCAGTATATTTAAAGAGTGATAAAATAGAACAACGGTTTTGTACTTTGTTCTTATTATACTTTAATTACAGTATAAAAATAGTACAAAAGTCTTACTTAAATTGTGCTAAGTGTAGTTAACTGTACTAAAATGAAACTATTTTAAATATACTTCAGTAACATTTAAACTACTTCATGTATGTAACCCCATATTTTAAATATGCTTACAGTAAAATTATAATACATTTAATAATGAATATTACAACTGTATCACTATTTATTATACACCAGGTATATTAGGACTACATACTAAGAATTGATGTTAAATATATTTACTGTACATTAGAGTACAAATATGCTTCTTGTTCCTGTCTTTTGTAAGTAGCACACCTCTAGCACACCTCATACTTCATTGGGTATAAAAATATATTTTGATACACTGTACTACAATTTTGTAACATTTTTATATTAGTAGTTGAAATTTAATTTACTTTTTGAAAAGTTACATGATACATTGTACTTTAAGTGAATTACTGTTGAAGAACAGCTGTTTTTAACTCACTTTGCTAAAAATGTACAAAAGTATATTTGGAAATAAGTATTTTAGAAGTATATTCAATTACATTAAACTAAAAGTGTACTTTATAGTAATCTATTTATTTAAAAAAATACACTCTATTGTACTTTTTAAAAAGTATGATTCAAGTTTACTTTCAAACATTTGATAAGAGCAATATATTAATGTACTTTTAAGATATATATATTTTATTCACCAGGGATTGTTTCGGTCAACCTCTATAATTACACAGTTTAAAAACAGAGACTTTAAAATGGGACGAAAGTATTCATGTCAGGTGGTGTGCAGGAAGGAAGGACGAGGAGAGCGCAAATGCAAATATTTATTAAAGAAACAAAAAGACTGAACCATACAAAGAAACATGCAGAACGTAACTGAGAAACACAAAACACCTGAACTGACGAAACACGTACAACACCGGATAAGGAATACAGGAACAAGGGGACTATATAAAGACATGGACAAACAGGAAACACCTGACGAAAAGGTAATGAGGGGCGGAGCTACAAATGGACACAGGTGAGTGGAAAAACACCAGGGAAGAAATACAGAGGAGCCGGGTCACGTGAGAATAACAGACAGACATGAGAATAGACAGAAAACAGGCTAAAGATGTGACAATTCAATCATACCTTATGCAAAACTGGCTCGTCTGAATAACAGCCAGCAATCAGCAATGAATCGATGAGATTGCAGAGACCATCAGAACGAGGATTGAAGATCGGCAGCTAGAAGAAAAGAAAGATAGAGAAGAAATCGCAGATAAATAACCAGGGGCTGGAATTCAGTCATTTGCTAATGTTACTACTTTTGATATGTTGATAAACCTGTTAGTATTGTTTTATATATATATATATATATATATATATATATATATATATATATATAGTGTTTTACTGCATATTGAATAACAACAGGTGATTCTACTGTTAATTAATACTGTAATTAACTGTTTTCTAGAATGGATCTGATAATCCCTTTAGTATTCTGTGATATGCAGTTGTGTTCTGATCTTCATCTAAAGTCACAACAATAGACAAACTCAGTCTGCTTAAACTAAAACCACACAAATAATTATATATGTTTGCATGGTTTTATTGAACACAACATGTTAATATTCACAGTGAGGAGGGAAAGGTATGGGAATCTTTGGATTTAATAACTGGTTGATCCTCCTTTATCAGCAAAAACCTCAAGTAATGGTTTCCTGTAGCTGCAGATCAGACCTGCAGAACGGTCAGGAGGAATTCTGGATCATTCCTCTTCACTAAACTTCAGTTTCAGTTCAGCTATAATATTATAATATTATGGGATATCTGGTGTGAATTGATCGCTGTCTTGAGGTCATGATGCCACAACAGCATCTTAATTGGGTTCAGGAGGTCAGGACTCTCCAGAAGGCGTATTTATATATTTTCTTCTGTTGAATCCGTTCATTCGGTTGTTGATTTATTTCTATGTTTTGGGTCGTTGTCCTGTTGCATCATCCATCCTCTGTTGAGCTTCAGTTGAAGGACAGATGGTCTTCAGTTTTCCTGCTAATTTATGTGTGGTATTAGTTTAGACTGTGTTTGTCTATTGTTGTGACCAGAGGTGGAAAAAGTACTGAAAAATTGTAATTAAATAAAAGTATCTTTACTTTGCTAAAATTCTACTCAAGTAAAAGTACAAGTACCCATCTAAAAATCTACTTGAGTAAAAGTTACATAGTTACTTTTAATTATTTGATGTATAAAAGTAAAAAAAATAAATGTTTTTAATGAACTATTATTCCACATAATAATTTGGACTTTTCAGGCAGTATTTGTTCAGACCACCCCATAAAACATTTTCAAGAACAAATGGTATAGGTTTCTATCATCCATTTTATGGTCATATAGGTGACTATAAACTGTATTTTTATAGTTTTCCAGACAATATTTTTTTTTCCCCAGCATTTTATTTTGTACTCAGTAAAGGGGAGTTTTCCAATGTAGCAAAGTAAATTACTTGTGTTAAAATGTACTTGAGTAAAAGTAAAATTACCTATTTTAAAAACTACTTTAAAAATTACAAATTACTCATAAAATCTACTCAATTACAGTAACTTGAGTAAATTTAATTCATTACTTTCCACCTCTGGTTGTGACTTAGATGAAGATAAGAACACATTTAATGACCAATTAATGCAGACATCCAAGTATAATCTCAAAGGGTTCACCTACTTTTTTCCTGCAACTGTACATTAGAAGGTAACACTTTATAGTAGCCAGAAGAAACAGCATCGCTATACTCATCAATCAGTTCATTTTTCTTACAAAAACTGGTACTTGAGACACAATGAGCACATGATGTAACTTAGGCACCGACCCCCTGAACCAGTCCTGTTAACACTCTCAATCTTTAAATCTAGACTCAAAACATTTCTATTTGCTCAAGCTTTTGAGTAATGTCTCATTACAATTTTCTTCCTCTTACAGCTTATCCAGCAAATATAAACCCTGTCCTAATCATCTGCTTTCTTTTTCTCTCCCCATGTCCTGAGCTGCTGCTACCAGTGCCCATCCCACTCCAGCAGAGTTTTATAAAACCATTCTAACCCCTTTTTCTTCCCTCCCCTCTCTGTTCTCTCTCTCTATCTTTCTCACATGTGCTGAGACACTTGGCCGGCCGGTCTTCCTGGATGTGTCCGTCTGTGGTTCCAGCTTTCAGGAATCAGCCCTGTCCTTCTACTCATCAGAATTATTTCACAGCCCTTCTAACTTCTGCTTTTTGTTTCTCTTCCTTTCCTTTCTGTTTTCTCTATCTATCTCTTTTACATGTATGGAGATGCCCTGTTCCTGATGTTCCCAGCCTGGCTCTCCACTGCCCGCTGTGTTGTTCTCTGGCTCTGCAACCCTGCACTGATTAACATTAACACACTCAGTATCTGTTTCTGTATTAGCCATAGCTCTATAGTTTGTTCCCATCACATTTTTATATTCATAAATTAGTACCTGTTATATTAGCCATAGTTCACATTAATTCTCTGTACTGTTTTGTTCTGTTATTTTTTTGTTGTTTGTTGTTTGTTTGTACTGAGCGGATCAACCCGAGTAGGATGGGTTCCTCGGACTGAGTCTTGGTTCCTTCCAAGGTTTCTTCCTCTTAAAGGGAGTTTTTCCTTGCCACTGTGTCACCATAAAATTGGCATAATATAAGCACAATTCCTGCTTTAATCTCAAACTGCTGCTCTAGAACACACTTTTTTAAATAGCTGTATGTGTTGTTTTGGTGGAATAAATCAGTTTTGCTAAAGATTTGTGGAGTTTTTAGAAAGCAGTTAATCATTTTCAGTTCGTGTTTAGAGTTTTGAGAAACTGAGTAAAGTTTCTAGAAATGCGTTTAAACATTTGGAAAAAACTGTATTGCAAAAAGCAAAGAAACAGATCACTGTTCATCAGACCTCTGATCTCGGTCAGGCCAGAGAACCTGTACTAAATGATGCAGTTTGTGTTTAGTGATTTTTTTGTAAAGCTGTGATTTAGAATGATATTTAAGGGAGAACATGTGGAATTGTTCTTAAAGTTCAGCAGTTTGGAGTCACGATGTTTTACACATGATCTTCATGTTCTTGGATTTGTGTGCAAAGTTCCATATTTTGTGTTATACAATGTGGAAAAAAGTACCATCTGTCTCTTGGAGAAATTGTGTCTTCATGCTTTGTCTAAAGTTCGAACAGTTGGGTTGTTTTCGTGACGAAATGTTACATGTAAATGTGAAAAAATAAATGGAATTTTCCTTTATATTTATGGGCATTTAATTCTGTAGCAAATCTGACCTGTGCCCCAGTCACAATCACTGGCTTCTCGATGTTCCCCAACAAGAAGGAGAGTGCAGATGAGATGAAGGCCATAGTATCTGTGCCATGGATAACGACAAATCCATCATATTTTTTCAAATTGTCCTGAAAAAGAGAGGCAGAAAAAGAACAGAGAGGATAACGAGTTGACTTAGAGAGAAACAGAGAAAAAAAAGGTTTGTATTAATTATAAAATAAACTCTACATACTGAATTAGAGAAACACATACAAATGAAAGGAACAGATTAACCACAGTGGTTCACTGAATAACAGTTTAGTTCATGTTTTTTAGTGCTGACAATTGGTAGGTTATGACGTATCAGGAGAGAGAGAGAGAGAGGGAAAGGGAGAAAGAGAGAGTGAGAGGGAAAGAGAGAGAGAGTGAGAGGGAAAGGAAGAGAGAGAGTGAGAGGGAAAGGGAGAGAGAGAGTGAGAGGGAAAGGGAGGGAGAGTGAGAGGGAAAGGGAGAGAGAGAGGGAAAGGGAGAGAGATAGAGAGAGAGGGAAAGGGAGGGAGAGAGAAAGAGTGATAGGGGAAGGGAGAGAGAGAGAGTGAGAGGGAAAGGGAGAGAGAGTGAGAGAGAAAGGGAGAGACAGTGAGAGAGAGAGTGAGAGGGAAAGGGAGAGAGGGAGAGAGAGAGAGAGAGAGAGGGAGAGAGAGTGAGAGGGAAAGGGAGAGAGAGAGTGAGAGGGAAAGGGAGAGAGAGAGTGAGAGGGAAAGGGAAAGAGAGAGAGATAGAGAGAGAGAGGGAAAGGGAAAGAGAGAGAGATAGAGAGAGAGGGAAAGGGAGGGAGAGAGAAAGAGTGATAGGGAAAGGGAGAGAGAGAGAGTGAGAGGGAAAGGGAGAGAATGAGAGAGAGAGAGTGAGAGGGAAAGGGAGAGAGGGAGAGAGAAAGAGAGAGAGAGGGGGCAGTTTGGGTGATTTTTCTTTGTAGGTTTGTGTAAAGAACTTTTTAGAGTATACAGAATCCCTGTGCAATTCACAGAATCCAAATCTAAATAATTACCCATAAATGGAGAGAGAGAGAGAGAGAGAGAGAGAGAGAGAGAGAGAGAGAGTAATTGTAGGGTTGTGTGAAGAACTTTTTTAGAATATCAAATCTCTATGCAATAGAAATAATCCAATCTAAAGCAATGACCTGTAAATACATGTATGTAAAAATTGACAGCAAATAGCTAGAAAAATGCAATTTTTTCCTTAATTTTACCCTAATCTTTTCAGTCAGGTCGATCCAGTCTTCAGGGCCAGCACTCGAGGAGTCTTTTGGATTTTGAAGGGAATCAAATTTGTAAAAGATCTTTCGTTCCTTGTCGTCAGCTTTGGCTGTTGATTTGTCTTCAGGGTCATCCTCGCACAGCTGTTGACTGACAACAAAGTGAAAACAAGACTGCTGTACATAATTTGATCCACAAAACGTGATAATTAAATGTATAAAAAAAGCAAAAACCTAAGAAACCCTGTGAAAAATATATGTTCTTAAAATGATTTCTTATGGACCATAGTATTACAACTAATACAATGCTGTTACTCACTACAGCGTAATGCAGCCATCTTCTTGGAGTTCCACAGTTTTTTTAGCGAAATGATCATAAAGCTTGGAATGATCTTCAATGAACTTCTTAATGTCTTTCAGAGGTTGAGGTTCAAGCTTCCCTTTATGGAAAAATAAAGTCATATGTGTTTAGTTAGTCTTAATCCCATTTCACACAAACACACTCACACAAAGACTTTACAAGCATGTTAGAGAAATGAGATCAACAGATGAAAAAAATATCATTTATCAACCCCCATCCCTTAAATCTATGGGGCCAAATATATAAGGGCCATTCCACCAAACTGGTGCCATTTGCTTGTTGTAAGACATATATTTAACTATTTAAAACATGTACTGGTCAAACTCAGGCAGCTTTGCTTAATTATTAACAAGGTTTCTAATCCAAAGATGTTTACAAAACTCATGTGATATTTAAAAAGAGTTTTTAAAAGCAAGTCCACTAATTCCTTTAATTTTCTCTCAAGAAATTTATATTAAACAATATAATGATGAATGATCATATTAATAGTCCTCATGTGTCAGTGTTTCCTTTGTCTTTGCACCTTCCTCTGTCGTTTGTCTACTCACGCTTATCCTAGTTCATAACCCTAGTTCTTTGTTCCGTGTTTATCTTCTTGTTTTTTCCCTTGTTCTGTTTAGTTTATTCTGTCTTGTTTTAGTTCTTGTTTCTCTGTTTATTTGTGTTTTTTTATGTAATAAACCCTTACCTGCTCCTGCGTCCGCCTTCTTGTCTTCCTTCCTGCCGGTTCCTGACGCTGGCAGACAAATACATGGAATTACAGAAACACACAGTAAGTAAATAAATAAATAAAAACGAAATTTGGCCCATGCTTTGATATATTTAATATCAGTAATGTTTTTGGTTCAGCCATTTTCTCAGACAGACTGTTCATCCCACTGATGGGTTTTGGTTTCTCACAAGATTTCTATCTAGGAGTTTTTCCTAAAAACTATTTTTTACTTGGCATTTACTGTGTTATATCAGAAAAGCCAGGTCTGGGGATTTTTTTTTTTGTTATGAGTTTCTTTCATATATAACCATTGGAGTGAAACGAAGATAAGATAAAAATTCATTGTCCATTTAATTTACATTGAATGAAAATTGTCTTTGGCAGTCTGGCTGTCTCGTCTTTGCCCTGTTTCCTGTCTGTTCTCATGTTTCTCTGTTTGTTTAAAGCTTTGGATATCTGAAGTAACACTGAAGCACTATTGTAAGTCGCTCTGGATAAGGACCCCTGATAAATACCTTAAATGTAAATGTAGATGTAAATGTTTACCTGTTCCTCATGCCTCCTGTGTTATTCCCCAGTACATTTGTAGCTCTGCCCCCTACTCCCAGCTGTTTGTAGTTTCGTGTTTGTTTTCTGTGTATATATATAGTCCTCATGTGTCAGTGTTTCCTCGTCGGTCTTTGCACCTTCCTCTGTGGTTTGTCTACTTCGTTTTTTCTAGTTCATAACCCTAGTTCTTTGTTCCGTGTTTATCTTCTTGTTTATTCCTTGTTCTGTTTGGTTTATTATGTCTTGTTTTAGTTCTTGTTTCTCTGTTCATTTGTGTTTTTTTATGTAATAAACCCTTACCTGCTCCTGCGTCCGCCTTCTTGTCTTCCTTCCTGGCGGTCCCTGACAATAGCAGACAAATACATGGAATTACAGAAACACACAATAAGTAAATAAATAAATAAAAACTGTGTTATATCAGAAACACCAGGTCTGGCTGTCTCGTCTTTGCCCTGTTTCCTGTCTGTTCTCATGTTTCTCTGTTTGTTTAAAGCTTTGGATATCCGAAGTAACACTGAAGCACTATTGTAAGTCGCTCTGGATAAGGACGTCTGATAAATACATTAAATATAAATGTGGATGTAAATGTTTACCTGTTCCTCGTGCCTCCTGTGTTCTTCCCCAGTACATTTGTAGCTCCGCCCCCTACTCCCAGCTGTTTGTAGTTTCATGTGTGTTTTTTGTGTATATATAGTCCTCATGTGACAGTGTTTCCTCGTCGGTCTTTGCACCCTCTACTCACGCTTATCCTAGTTCATAACCCTAGTTCTTTGTTCCGTGTTTATCTTCTTGTTTTTTCCCTTGTTCTGTTTAGTTTATTCTGTCTTGTTTTAGTTCTTGTTTCTCTGTTTATTTGTGTTTTTTTATGTAATAAACCCTTACCTGCTCCTGCGTCCGCCTTCTTGTCTTCCTTCCTGGCGGTCCCTGACAATAGCAGACAAATACATGGAATTACAGAAACACACAGTAAGTAAATAAATAAATAAAAACGAAACTTGGCTCATGCTTTGATATATTTTATATCAGTAATGTTTTTGGTCCAGCCATTTTCTCAGACAGACTGTTCATCCCACTGATGGGTTTCGGTTTCTCACAAGATTTCTATTGAGGAGTTTTTCCTAAAAACTCTTTCTTACTTGGCATTTACTGTGTTATAACAGAAAAGCCAGGTCTGGCTGTCTCGTCTTTGCCCTGTTTCCTGTCTGTTCTCATGTTTCTCTGTTTGTTTAAAGCTTTGGATATCTGAAGTAACACTGAAGCACTATTGTAAGTCGCTCTGGATAAGGACCCCTGATAAATACCTTAAATGTAAATGTAGATGTGAATGTTGACCTGTTCCTCATGCCTCCTGTGTTATTCCCCAGTACATTTGTAGCTCCACCCACTACTCCCAGCTGTTTGTAGTTTCATGTGTGTTTTTTTGTGTATTTATAGTTCTCATGTGTCAGTATTTCCTCGTCAGTCTTTGCATCTTCCAACTTACGTTTATCCTAGTTCATAACCCTAGTTCTTTGTTCCTTGTTTATCGTCTTGTTTATTCCCTTGTTTAGTTCTTGTTTCTCTGTTTATTTGTTTTTTTATGTAATAAACCCCTTACCTGCTCCTGCGTCCACCTTCTTGTCTTCCTTCCTGGCGGTCCCTGACAATAGCAGACAAATACATGAAATTACAGAAACACACAGTAAGTAAACAAATAAATAAAAACAAAAGATAAAGATACATACAAATTATGAATTATTTGGGGATATTGTGTATTACATCCTTATTCAGAATAGCCACAGCAGATAACACAAAATACTTTTTGCACCCATTCTTCTTTAGTCTCCTGACTGATCAGAAAAGTGAGTCTGTTGTCAATAAACGTCCCCAAATATTTAAAATGATCCACTTGTTCCACTTCCTTTCCTTTCATGATGATCGGTTTGAACACAGATAATGTAATGTGGGGTAATGTGTTGCAGTAACAGGACTGAGTGAAACCCTGTGTGTAATAAACTAGAGACTAGAGATTCTACAATTCAACAAGTCCTTTCTTAAGTAGTCCATACTTTCATTAAGCTCTTTTTAAACCTAATATGCTTAAGATCACTTAATCATTATGATAGAGTTAATCACTAACAATGACTTCATGGGTGCATTTTAATTTTTATTGTGTGTATTCTTTTTTTATTTCGTTTCAGATGTAACACATCATGCCATAGTGATCCTATGGTAAAATAAGATAATTCACAAAACCATGCTATTACTAAAATTAAGATCATGTAAATGTTGTAGAAAAAGATGGGGCTGGACTGTATTAAACGCTGAAGTGAAATCCATGAAAAGCTCCCAAACATAGTTATTACTCTTATCCAAATTACTATATACCACACACCAAGACAGAGACCTTGTTTTGAAACCTGAAACCAAGGGAGCGGACCTAAAGCAGGCTGTTTCAGAGTCTCGGTGTTGCAACAGCAAAGGCTCGATCACCCTTGAGCTTTAGCTGAGACCGAGGAACAGCCAGGAGCAACTGATCCAAAGACTTTAAAGACGTGGAATAGGAAAGGGGTTCTGGTGATTCTGTAATGTAAGATAGTGCCAGCCTGTGCAGCGGCTAAAACTGGAGTGATATGATCTCACTTCTTACCGTGCGTCCACAACGAACGCGACGCGAGCGACAACGCAGCCGGAAGTCATTCATTTTCAATGAGAGCGAGCGACACTGGGCGACAGGCAGCGACGCGGCGCGACGCGATGCGAAGCGGGCGGTTTGAGCGACGCGAGAGAGTTGACCAGAACTTAACTTTATGCAAATGAGCAGCGACGCAAGGCAGCGACTACCAATCAGAAACAGATTCTCATTTGTCCAGCCTGAAATCTCTGCTCTGATTTTCGGTTCCTACTGAAGATTTTTCCACCAGCAAAACGGAGAGAACAGAACTGAACTGAGCTGATCTGAGGTAAAATACTCCACTACACCAGCAGCTACCCCACTATAGTACTATCCTTACAGAATTACCTTATTTAATAGAAAACGATATATTAAAACCAGGGGTGCAACTACATACTTTTTGAGGTGTATGTGAACATACTATACACTATACTGTGTTTGGGAGGAAGTGACAGGAGGGTTGATGGGGAGGGAGTGGATGGGCACTGTGATTCTGTTTTTTTGATGTGTATTATCAGGGGCGTTGCCTGGGTATGTAAAAATCCGGGGCTCAGTCCAGTTAATTATATTAGTTTATAATCTGATCAGTTGAATCCGGTGGAGAACATACCATTTTAGGGCAGAGACCAGGGTTAATAAACTCACTTAAACTAAGTATAACACTAAATTCAGAATATCCACAACATCCAGCTTCTAGCTAACTGTTTAGCTGAATGAATGTTTCGTTAATTATATCTTACAGTAATCCTGAAATTCTAAATTAATAAAAACAGTTTGAAAATGAAATAGTTATTAGCTGATCAGGGCAAGTTAAACATTATATAGTTTTATTTTCTCAAACCCTGATCTGTGTGTTTTGATTTAGAGACTTTAGAGTCTTTTTAACCAGGTTACCACCATCTGCTTAATTCAAAAATCACCGTATATCCAGATATGTTTTAACATCAGCGCTGAAACTCGCAGAACTAAAAAATCCTCCCCAGCGAGGCAGTGGGGGGATGGGGCGGGGGCTTCCCTACTAGCCCACCGCGCTCCGCAAAACCAGCAAGCTGATTGGCCTGAAGTTCCCCTGAAAGGCGGAACTTTATACTTGAACTGGCTCCGTGAATAGCGTCAAGAGATTTTCCATTCACAGCGGCCTGTCTTCTCATTAACAATACTTAATTTTCCTGCATTGATTTGGCGCCCCCTCGAACGTTCTACGTCACCGGAATTTTAGACTGTGTTCAGGTGTTTGTAATTTAGTTTTAGGTATAAATACCTGTCTGTTTGTCTCGCGTGTCGCGAGGTATTTTCCCTATATTTCCAGCGATATACTGAGCATTTTTCTTCTATTCATATTACCCGTGTATGACCCTTGTTTTGTTCGTTTCGACTACGTTTCTGCCTTACCCTTTTGTTCTGTTTGTATTGTGATTTCCTGGTTTATTGAACTCTGCTTCTGTTTAATGGTTTCGTTTTGGTCTCTGATGTTTCGGTCTGTTGTTTTTCTGGCTTTGACCCACGCCTGTTATCCGACTACGCTATCTGCTTACGTGCTTTATAATAAAGCCTCGTTTTGTTTTACCACGAGCGTCTGACTCCCGTCTGTGGCGTCACAGACAGGAAGTGCGTGTGCTGTGTGGGTGGGATCCTTCCTGATGCAGGTGGCCCTTTTCCTGCATCTGGAGGAAAACCTAAATGCTGGGCTTTGTCCCGCCCATCGGACGCTCAGCGTCTCTGGGGGTCTATGGAACAGTGGGCCGGCCTTGGCCCTCAGCTTCTGTATGATGATTGGATGATCTGTCTGAGGCTGAATCACTTTTTGATTGACAGCGAGATGAGCGAATCAGTGATCTTTTGGTGTAAACATCTGTGCTGGGAGCATTTTTAAATTTTATTCCAGCTTCTACAGGGCCATCTCAAAAAAATTTAATATCTTT